>NC_062565.1:135726265-136352515 GCF_022837055.1 Prionailurus viverrinus
GCGAGGCAATGCCACTTGCAGCAGGGAAAGTCAAGGCGGATTAAGAGGCTGCAGGTGGTCCAGGGCCTGGTTGCCGGGAGGTTTCCGACTCTGAACTGAGATGTGGCTGGCGAATTAGGGCGGTGGCGCTGCATGTGCCTTGAACTACTGCCCCCGTGTGCTGGGTAGTCCAAGGGAGGACAGCAGTGGGGACGGTAACCCATGAGGTAAGAGTTGTGTGAGCGGCCAGAGTCGGGGATTTCCTGGGGTCCAGGCCCTGTGGGATCGCGGTCCGTCCGGCCCGAGTCCTGGGCCGCAGGGGCTCGGGCTCAGGCTCCCCAAGCGGCAGGCGCCGGGTGGCAGCGCCCGCAGACCTCCCGCCGCGGCCCGGCTTCCTACCCTGCGCTCCTCGCCCCCAGCGTCAGGCAGCACTTATTTGCCCAAGTCGCCTCTTTCCGTCGCGGAGGATGTGACCCGCCCCGCTGACTCCGCCGAGCCGAACAGGAGGCCGCGACGGGGACGTGAGAGGGCGGCGCGGCGGCGCTACCCCGCGACCAGTGTCCCAAAGCTCTGGCCGGACTCACCTGTCTTCTCGCGCGCCGCGCCCAGGAACTCACCTCCGCCTCGCGCCCCGCAGGTGCAGTCGGACAGCACAAACAGGACCAGGAGCACAAACAGGACCAGGAGGCCAAGTCCGAAGTTGGTGGCCGCAGTGAGCGCCATCTCGACCCGGAGCCCCGGGACGAGCCAAGTGCGGCGGAGCCGCGTGTGCACGGGGAGGGAGCGCAGGGAGAGCTGAGTTACTGCCCTGCAAGCGCGGAACCTTGGCTTTGCCCCGCCCCAAGCTCCCTCCCTCACCTGGCTGGGCTGGACCTCTGCACGCGCATGCGTCCGGAAAAATTGGGCAAGGATTCTTGGAAGTTTGCAGATTCTCAGTGCTGTTCTATTTAATGAGCAGAATCTTCTTGCTGATCCACATTGGACCTACGGCGTGAGGAATACAAATGGCATTAAAAAAAAAATTCAAAAAATGTTAAAAGTGATCAAACCACGTAACATTTACCATCTTCCTTATTTTTAGTTTACATTCAGTTGTAAGCCTCTCAGCTTTGAATGTTGGCTCTGCAATGGACCTAGCCTGCAGCCAGATCAGACCTTTTATTTTTAATCTTTTTCATTTTACTATTTTTAATCTTTTTCATTTTAAGGGTGTCTTTTTTTTTTTAATGTTTATTTTTGAGACAGAGAGAGACACAGCATGAGCAGGGAAGGGGCAGAGAGAGAGGGAGACACGGAATGTGAAGCAGGCTCCAGGCTCTGAGCTGTCAGCACAGAGCCCAACGCGGGGCTCGAACTCACGAACTGTGAGATAGTGACCTGAGCCAAAGTTGGACGCTTAACCGACTGAGCCACCCAGGCGCAAAGACAATGTATATGCATTGGATTCTTTTCTAAATCTTACCTGAGAATTTCTAATTGGAGAGTTTAATAGTTTACCTTTTATTGTGGTTACTAATACAGGAGGAGTTATCTCAGCCATCACATTTTTCATTTATTATGCTTTAAAAAATTCCCTCTCCATATCTGCATTCTTTTTACTGTCCTGAGCTTTCTTCTGCTAGTTTGAACATTATACATTCTATTTTTCTTAGAATCATTACCTTTAACCTTTGATCCATACTAATGTTTATTTACATTTATTTATTTATCATTGCTTTCATTCATCCCAAAAAACAAAATATTTAGCATGTTTTCACATCTCTTGTGTGTTTTTCCTCCCATCCCATTTCCCTGATATTACCCAGATTTTCATTTCTGAGTTGTTGCTATACTTTTTCTTCTCTGTGATATAAATTTCCCTCACCCTTCCTGCCATTTTTTAAGGCAACAGTAATCTTTAACAAATTAACAATTAAAAATTGTTTTTTTTACAAAATTTTAACCATCTTTAACAAATTAAAATTTCAGTAAAATTGGTTACTCATTCTCCTTATTTCTCTTGTTACATCTCCTGGATGTGTTTCTCTTACTATTGGAATGCTTTATCCAAAAGATATTTTCAAGTTGGATCTTTCCGGGAAAAATATTTCTTAGGCTTTGTATGTTCAAGCCTTTTTTTTTTTTTTTTAAATTTTTAAATGTTTATTATTTTTGAGAGAGAGAGAGCTAGAGCACAAGTAGGGGAGGGGCAGAGAGAGGGGGAGACACAGAATCTGAAGAAGGCGCCAGGCTCTGAGCTGTTGGCACAGAGCCAGACATGGGGCTCCAACTCAGAGTGCAGGATGACCTGAGCCGAAGTCGGCTGCTTAAACGACTGAGCCACCCGGGCTTGCCTGTTCAAAACTATTTTTAATACACTGTGGTATTCAGAATGCTGAAGATTTCCCCCAACTTTTATGTTCCCTGGTTCTCAATTAAATGTTAATTTAGGTACTGTTATGCAGGGGCCTGGCGGATGTAATTAAAGTGACTACTCCCTTGACCTTAAGATAGGGAGATTATTCTAGGTCACCTGAGTGGGCCCAGTTAATCACATGAGCCCTTCAAAATGAAGGACTTTCTGAGACCGAAGGCAAGAGAGATGTGGCAGAGAAGTAGTGGAGAGATTTGGTGCCCTGTTGCCGGCTCCTAGGTGAAGGGAGCCATATGCAAGGCAGAGGCCCTACAGGGGTTAAGGAGGGCCTCCAGATGGCAGGCAGCAAAGAAGAGGGACTCTCAGTCCAGAGACTCAAGAAATTGGATTTTGTCAGCAATCTGAATATGCAGATTCCTCCTAGTGTCTCTGGCTAAGAGCCCAGCTGGCCGATGCCTTGATCGTGGCTTTGTGAAGCCCAGAGCGATGCCTTGATTGTGGCTTTGTGAAGCCCAGAGCGGAGAAACTGAGCCAGTTGAGACATCGCACGTACTCAGCTGTGTGATAAGAAACACGTGTTGATTTAAGCAGCTCGTTTGCGGTGATGTGTTACGGCTGCAGTAAAAACTAATACATAGACTCTCCTACCTGAGTGAGAACTTGACGGGGTATAAAATCCTAGGCCCAAAGCCCTTTTTCTCCCACACTTGAGAGATCATACCCCTTGGTCCTTCTGCAGCCAGGATGGCTGTTGAGAAGATTGCTGCTGATCTCGTTCCTTCTTACCTTTATAGTTTCCGAGGGCTCCCTTGCGGGAGGGAGCCAGAAGACTGCTCATTTGTTACCTCCATCTGGTCGAGTTTGTACCACACTTGGTTGCCAGCTGCAGCTTCGTGGAGTTGGAGGAAGGTTTTAAACACTTTTTCAACCAACAGATAGACAGATGTGCTGATGGGTATGACAAGTTCATTGCGTTTCCTTTCGTTCAGGTGCTACTAGTTTTCCTCCCCTCCACCTCGTATAAAAATCAAATTTGTTGAGATATAATTTAGAGGCAATCCTCTCCTCCTTTCGAACACACTTCTCTTTGGAAGTGTATGAGAAGCATGTAGACATTTGGCCAAATTATAAGGCACGTTCTCAGGCTACGGAAGCCAAAACAGATGAACGATATTACACCAGCTATGAATCCTTTTAGCAACCTGTAAATTCTACAGAGAATCATATTTCCAAGCAGCACTATCTTCGGGTTTGCAGAAGGGAAAAAAAGCAAATGATTTTTTTTCAGTGAACACACTTTAGCTAATAGACAAAGTGAGTGCGGGAGCTAGATTATGTCACTTTCACGTAGGATCAATTTTGTATTGTGTAAATTTCATAAAATCAGCTCCCATAATGCTAGATATATTATGATAGCTCATAAAGTATCCAACCCCCTTTCGTCATTGGAAGCACTTATATTAATTCTAGGCTTTGAAAGATAAATAGCCTGTAGCTTAGCCAAGCACAGCGGTGGCAGGGCCTAGCTGCTACAAAGAAGACGTGTTTTAGACAATACTCATGTGTATGGGCAAAAAACTCGAGGACTGTATTTGTGACTAACTGTATAACAGGTTATTTTAGTTTCTGTTCTGTGGAAAGTGTAAAGCATTCCAACAAAGGGTTTTAATGTAGATTTTTTTTTTTTTTTTGCACCCATGCTGTTGATTGCTAAATGTAATAGTCTGATCATGACGCTGAATAAATGTGTCTTTTTAAAAACAAAACAAAAAAAAGCAAGATAAATAGCCACATTGTAAAATGACAGCACTTTTAAAAACTGAACTCAGGGGCCCTTGGGTGGCTCAGTGGGTTAAGCGGCTGACTTTGGCTCAGGTCACGATCTCACGGTTTGTGGGTTCGAGCCCCGCATCGGGCTCAGTGCTGACAGCTCAGAGCCTGGAGCCCGCTTCGGATTCTTTGTCTCCCTCTCTCTCTGCCCCTCCCCCACTCGCATTCTGTCTCTCAAAAATGAATAAAAATGTTTAAAAAAAAAAACCGAACTCAGCTGAATTAATCAGATATTGCTAGATATTTTTAGGACTCTAACAAGCTTAATGAATTATTTGATTTTAGTTTAACATTTATTTATTTTAAAATTTACTGAACATAGATTTGTCTACTTTTGGCTTCCTTTTACAGAGGAACTAAAGACATTTGTGTCTAAGCATGTCCTGTGCCACCCCAAAAATTTTACTATGAGAAAGCATGCGTTTCTAAAAATTGTAAAAAGTATTTATAAATCTGCCAATCCACTAGGAATGCTAGGATAAGAGACAGTCCACAACTGTTTACTTCTTTTTTTTTTTTTTTTAATTTTTTTTTCAACGTTTATTTATTTTTGGGACAGAGAGAGACAAAGCATGAACGGGGGAGGGGCAGAGAGAGAGGGAGACACAGAATCGGAAACAGGCTCCAGGCTCTGAGCCATCAGCCCAGAGCCTGTCGCGGGGCTCGAACTCACGGACCGCGAGATCGTGACCTGGCTGAAGTCGGACGTTTAACCGACTGCGCCACCCAGGCGCCCCCTGTTTACTTCTTTAAAACAAAAATTTTTTTTTATGTTTTATTTATTTTTGAGACAGAGAGAGACAGAGCATGAGCAGGGGAGGGGCAGAGAGAAAGAGCAGGAGACACAGAATCCAAAGCAGGCTCCAGGCTCTGAGCTGTCAGCACAGAGCCCGACGCGGGGCTCGAACTCACAAACTGTGAGATCATGACCTGAGCTGAAGTCAGTCGCTCAACCGACTGAGCCACCCAGGCGCCCCTAAAATACATTTAAAAAATACACCTAAACTGTGTAAATTGTAGTAACACTTAGCCTTTGAGGAAGAAATCATTAATTTTGGATTTAACATGCAGAGTGGCACCATAGGAAAATCTGTAAGGTCAGAAGAATTGTACCCTTAAGAGTGCAAATGAGTAAAGAAAATACATATCACCAAAGTTACCATGGGATGCTTAGACATCTCCTTGCAACGCGAGCATTTTTCTGCCTAGAAACTGCATAATTGCCTGTTCCGTTCCAGCTGGCAGATACCACGTGGAGTAGCAACAGCAGAGCAGGAAAACCGGGAAATCTTTGTTAGAAATCAGATGATTTCAAATTTGTTTTTGCAAAGCATTCTGGGGAAGGTGCCTGTTGCCTCCCAACAAACTAACAAGCACAGAAGAGCAGCAATAATGACAAGCAACGGTAATGGGTGAAAATGATCAAGAAAGGGAATTCACGGGGTGCCTGGGTGGCTCAGTCGGTTAAGCGCCCAATGATTCCGGCTCAGGTCATGATCTCAGGGTCCGTGAGTTTGAGTCCTACATCGGGCTCTGTGCTAACAGCTCAGAGCCTGGAGCCCGCTTCGGATTCTTGTGTCTCCCTCTCTCTCTGCCCCTCCCGTGCTTATGCTCTGTTTCTCTCTGTCTCAAAAATAAATAAACATTAAAGAAAAATTAAAAAAAAAAAAAGAAAGGAAATTCACGTTTATCTGTAATACCTTTATCACAAAGGTGTGTGGACATACAATGAAAAACTAGTGATACACATTTTTTCATGAGCATGTTTTGCTTTATCAGCAGGCATGTGCTAAATATTTAATTATACCTGTAACTAATCAGCTAAGAATTTCATGTTCCAATTTTTTTTCTGATTTTGTGGGTGTGTTACATTTTCTTCTATTTTTCTCTCCTACCATATTGGACACTTTAAAAAATTGCTCCTGTCGGGAAATGTCACCCGTTTTAATTACTGCCAAAATATTTCTTATCTCTTGTTAACGGTAAACCTAATTCTCAAAGGAGTGTGCTTGCTTTCTGTTCGGTTTCTGCTTGCAGAACACTCTTAATCTGATGTTATTTGAACTCTCCTTTACCTCCCTCTTTTTTTATAAAGACCCTTCTTGGTCTCCATTCTTAGTCAAAAAGGAGTCATCTTTGCACTTTTCATAGTCTCTCTGCTTCCCCTCCTAGAAAACATTCAACCAGTCACTGGTACTCCATGACCAAATCAAAGTTTACTGCAAGGGAAGCTCATTGTTTTCACAAAGCCAGGGTTCATCGTCCGTCGGTTTGGCAGCCATTGGCGGGAGGCACTGAGAGAAGGAATGGGGTCACAGCATGAGTCATCAGGAACCTGCCTCGGAAAAGAGGGAGGGGGAGAAGGGGAAAAAGAGAAGAAGCCTGAGACAGAGTTACATGAATCATCAAGAGGATAGAGGTAGCAGACGATGCACTGTTGTGATTCGTACAATGACCCCTTGTGCATTCTTTCTGACTAGTAGAGATCCATATGTGATTATCCATCCAGAACACAACCTCAGATAGACTGCAGGGATTTCCTACAGATAAGCCCTGCCAAAGAAACCTCATGACTTAATTGATATTAAATTATTTTATTATTTAAAAAAAATTTTTTTTTTCAACGTTTATTTATTTTTGGGACAGAGAGAGACAGAGCATGAACGGGGGAGACACAGAATCGGAAATGGGCTCCAGGCTCTGAGCCATCAGCCCAGAGCCTGACGCGGGTCTCGAACTCACGGACCGCGAGATCGTGACCTGGCTGAAGTCGGACGCCCAACCGACTGCGCCACCCAGGTGCCCCTAATTGATATTAAATTATATGAGGGCATTAATTAATCTCACGACACGAATCCTCCCTGTTTGGAAACACAACTAATCCCCAAGTAGGACATATAAAAATAAACTCACTCCTAGGCACATTGCAGCAAAATTGCAGGAAATCTTCCAGATCTTCCAAGAGAGAAAGGAGAAAGAGTGTAAAAGCAACTATTGATACGATTCCCTTCAATGGGAAGACAATCAAATTGACAACAGACTTCTAATCAGTTTTGAGAAATTCTCACCTATTATCTCTTCACATGTGACTTATTCCTGATTTTCTTCTATCTGTCCTTTAGGATTCCAGTTAAACATGGGGTAAACCACTTCTCTGTGTCTGCTGTGGCTCCTACTTGTATATTTTTTCCACTCTTCAATCTTTCTGTGCCTTATTCTAGATAATTTCTTCTGATCCACCTTCCAGTCAACCGATTTCACTCTTGAGGCATGTATAATCCGCTATTAACGGCATCCACGGAATTCTTAATTTCAGCTATTCAATTTTACAGTTAGAGGTTGTTCCATATTTCAAATATCCTGGGTCACCTTTTATATAATTTTCAGTTCTGTATTGAAGTTTTTCAATCTCACTTTTCAAAATCTCCTTAAACATAGTCAGCATAGTTCTTTTAACATCCCTACCTGATAATTCTAAAATCCAAAGCTTCAGGATTCAATACAGTAGTTAGTAGCCACCTTTGGCTATCGAGCCCTTGAAATATGGCTAGCCTGAATTGAGGTGTCCTGTAAGGGTAAAATGCACACTGGGTTTTTGGAGATTTAGTATAAAAATGTCATAGATCTCATTATTAATTGTTACATTGATTACATGTTGAGATAAACATTTAGGTTAAATAAAAATTCGAGTTAAAATATACCGATTTAAATCAAACTATTTTAAGAATTAATTCCACTTGTTTCTTTTTACTTTTTCAATGTGGTTGCTAGAAAATTTAAAGTTCCACATATGGCCCACATCATAGTTCCATTAGAGCAGTGATCTAGATAGTCTGTGTGTTTTCTGTGGCTGTTGTATGTTCTTGCTGGTTCTCATTCTCACTGTCTTATTTCTTCATGTGCTTTGTTATCTTTGTCAGTGTGCTGGGCATTATATTTTGAAAACTGTTGCTGAAACAATGAGAAGTCTAGGCCGGTATCTCTTTTCCCCAGAAATGACTTTTATTTGCTTATATCAGGCACTCTGTAGCTATGTATCCAGATCACGTTCATTGCATTTTAGGAATTGAGATATTTTTGACTCTGTAGAAGCTTTGAAGGTGAACCGTCGTCTGTTTGAGGACTGGTTTACTGTAGTTCACCTTACCCTCGGGTCACCCTACCCTCAGGACTCCCATCCAAACTGCATGGGATTTATCAGCACCCCCCACCCTGAGCAAGCCCTGGACTTCAATATTTGTTTGCTTGGCTCCATGAGTCTGTCCAAAGCCTGCACAAGCCACCAAGGGAGCGACTCTGTCTATGATCAAAAGCTGCGGGTTCCATTACCATGGCACTATTGCCACAATTAGGAAGCCACCAAGATAAGGATGAGAAACTACTGTCATCAGGCGGTCACCACAATCAGAAGCCACGGCAGCTGCTGCTGTCTCCAGACCCACACTGTGCCTGCGGTGAGCCGCACAAATGGATGCCCTGTGTCTTGTGCCCTGCTCTCAACACCTCAAAGCCAGTGACCAGAGCCCAGGACCTCTGCTGATGCTGCTACAAAAAAAATCACATGTCTTCACAACCAGGCTTGCCGGCAGGAGCAACAGAAGCCTGGCCTCTGCTCCAATTCTGCTACATTTGATTGACAAAATCTAAATCACAACCAGGACTCTGGCTGGGAAGGAGCCTGGGAAATACAGTTTTTAGTGTTTACGTCTCCCTAGCACAGGAAGGTGCACTAGAAAGAAGATGGGATGGGTGTTAGGCACTTCTTCCCTGCCCCCCACGCCCCCTCCCCCCGCTGCCATCTACCCCAAGTACGTGCAGTTACACTGTGTTTTATTTATTTTTTGGTATTTCTTACTGAGTTCAGTGACTTGTTGTAAGGAAAACACACCCATGTGTCCACCATCAAGGTTAAGAAACAGAGTTTTGCCAGCCATCCCTGCGGCTGCCCCAGCACAGCATCCCGACCCAACCCCTTTCCTTCCCCTAAAGTCCTTATGTTTGTGCCCAAGTGCAAACATTCTTAGACATAGTTTAGACTTCCCTACTCAAAAGAAGGGTTTGTGTGCACTAAATCCATTTCTATCCACGAATTTCCTCCTTCCTCTGTTTCTTTTTTCATTCTAAAATATGATGCTATTTATTTACATTTTGAAATATGTGAAATAATATTCTATCTTGCTTTTTGGTCTACCCTATATACACAAGTACATGCATATCCACGTATCTGGACCTAGGTAGCCATATATCAACACCTATGCATCCAATTTCTATGAAGACAGTGAGATAAGTAGTGGCTTCAAACAGTAGGTTCTGGAATCGGGCTGCCTAATTCCCAATCTGTATTTGTGTGACCCCGAGCACACGAGTTTCCTCAAGCCCTCTCCCCAATCTTATTTTTCTCTACCTGTAAAATAGGTTTAATGATAGCGCCTACTCAGAACATTGCTGTGGGGCTCAAATAAGAGAACGTGTGTAACAGACTTATCGTAGTGCCTGGCTCATGAGAAGCATGCGGGAAATTTAGCTCTTTTTATTATATGGTAGCGGAGGATCTAGATGATAAACCCAATTCATTATATCACCTTGGCAAATCATTTAATTTCTTTGTGTCCTGATTTCTTTGTCTCTCAGATGAGGAAGTTGTCTTACCTCCAATATGCTGAGAAGATATTTTCAGCATTTTATTAAGTAAGTCAGAGAGTCTGGCTTCTAGGCAGTATTTTATTTTATTTTATTTCACTTTACTTTACTTTACTTTACTTATTTACGTCTTATACTCCTAACTTATCTCTAGGTGCTACTTAAGAGAAACAGGATAAAACTACCACCATTAAGCACTTTGACACAGGACCTAAAAGCCAATGATTTTGGTTGCTAACATCAAGAATAACGCCAGAGGGCACTTCTGTTAAAGAGTGAGGTGGAAGAAAGTAAGGTTGGATGTAGCCAGTGTTTTTAGAGGGTAAAAAAAAAAGCATGAGCAGAGGCCTGCAGGTACAAGTGGTTAGGACATTGGTCTTCTATGACAACCAAGTGAAAAAATGCTATTTAATTTAGTCTGCAGCTACCTGGATGTGCATGCCTTGGGAAAATGCTTGTGGATGGTTTTGTTACCCTCATCTGGATTGTTCTTATAAAGCTTAACGAGTCACATTAATAAAACCAAAACAACTTTATTTTCTGCGGTGAGAAGTGCTTGCAGGATTCTAGTATTTCAGTGAGAAAATGCCCTTATTTACAGTGTCTGCCAATACTACGGGCTTAATACCTGGGGGAGATGACCCGAGGAACTAACGTTGTGGCTCTATACACACAGTGACTTCAGTCTCAAAGGAAAATTTACTTTCGAAGAAATGCACATTAGACCATAATCAACATCAGAGATGGGTAAAGATGGATGGGTCATAATTGAAACATAATTAGTTAAGATTATATTATTTAATCGAAGCACTTTTAACTCTTACAGAGATGATCCGTTTTCAAAATTGGAAATATAAGCAGCTTCATAGAGATCAGAACCTCATGAATATTAAATGCTATACAGGGCTCTTAGATTACCTTTCAATATCTGTTTATGTGAAAAGGGTTTGTATACTGTCCTATAGTCTTTTTTTTCCCTTTTAACATCATTTCAAGGGAACAAATAAATGTATTTATGCAAATGACCTTTTATAATACACTAAACTGCCCTACAGTTTAGAACGAATGAAAATCCAGGCAAACGAAGCATCTCACCGATTTAAAAAAGATTTCTATTAACTATCACCCTCCATGGTAATCTCAGAACTGCACGTTTAGAAAATTGGATGGCTGGAAAGTCTCAGCAGCTATAACTGGGCTCTGACATAGGAAGATTCCCCAAACTGAGCAGATGCCTATACATGCTCTAGGGACTTCCATGAAAGGAAGAGCTTAAGACATCCTTTTGGTTACTCAGAGGTATGAGAAGAAGCATGGGTGCTTTTCTTAAGAAGCTGATGATAGACTTGCTTAGTGCTTAGTAAGTGACGAAGTAGTAGTTCACATTTAATCTGGAGTCCTCACTGTTGATGTTACTCTGCAGATTGATGGCGTACTCCTTCATTGAGCACGGAGCACATCTTACTTTCAGGCAGGCAACTCTTTACCTGACCCCTGGCTGATCCTCTCTCAGGAGACACTGGGTCCTAGGCCAGGCTGGTACGGGCACACGTCGGGGGTCTGCTCATTTTGGAGCTTATATAAATGTAAAAGTCATTACTTTTAATTGTTCACTCAGTACTCATTATCAAAGATGAGTGTGACTTCACACCTTTAAAACATTTTTTGTGTGTGTTTATTTTGAGAGAGGGAGAGAGAGCACACGAGCAGGAGCAGGGGAGGGGCAGAGAGAGAGAGAGAGACAGAGACAGAGACAGAGACAGAGGATCCGAAGCAGGCTCTGCCGTATCAGTGCAGAGCCTGACTTGGGACGGGGCTCCAACTCCTGGACCATGAGTTCATGACTTGAGATCATGACTGTGACCATGACCCAAGATCATGAACCATGAGATCATGACCTGAGTCGAAATCAAGAGTCGGAGGTTTAGCTCACTGAGCCACCCGGGTGCCCTGACTTCGTACCTTTTTATGTGAAGCCCAAGTAGAGGATGATAAGATATGGGGATGGAGATTTAAGAGGTTTATAATTGTCTGCATCTCACACTGGGGCGTGTGCACCTGTTAGTACACTGCTAAGTGACAGGGAGTACAAACAACCCCACAGGAAAAGGCCATGTATCGCTCTAGAGAATCTATTTCAGAGATTTGTGTGGGATAAGCTCACTAATTTATGTTTATATTAAAACTAATCTGAGTATATTCTGGAGCAAAAAGCAGACCTGCCCATGATTTCTTATCGGTGAAAACAAGGAATTTCAAAGAAACTTCTGTCTTGCAGAGGGCTGCTTTGGGCTGGGTTTCTTGGTTCTTCGACATAAAGCAAGTGCTTCGTCATGTTCTTCTGGCATTAGCAGTACTTCAGGGGAAACATTCAGAATTCTTGTTTAACAATCTTATCTGACCTCCAAGGAAACAAAAGGACAAAGAAAAATCTTCTAGGGGCGCCTGGGTGGCGCAGTCGGTTAAGCGTCCGACTTCAGCCAGGTCACGATCTCGCGGTCCGTGAGTTTGAGCCCCGCGTCGGGCTCTGGGCTGATGGCTCGGAGCCTGGAGCCTGTTTCCGATTCTGTGTCTCCCTCTCTCTCTGCCCTTCCCCGTTCATGCTCTGTCTCTCTCTGTCCCAAAAATAAACGTTGGAAAAAAAAATTAAAAAAAAAAAAAAAGAAAAATCTTCTAATTTATGAATGTGATTTGGGCTTTTACATACCTTCCTTCTTGATTTAACCTTGGCTATCCCCTCCCTCTCCTAACCTCAGCCATAACCAATTAAAAAGTTCAGAAAAGCACGATCTAGTGGGAATGAAGAACATCGTGCTGTCTATAATTTTAGTCCCTGCTGTGCCACTAACCAACGGTATGACTTGAACAGGGATGTGATTTCTCAGTCCCTCAGCAATAAAGACATACACTTACCGATAAAGCAACCAAAGTACTCATCGTATTTGCCTGACGTGATTGTTAGAAAGATCAAACCAGGCAACAGATGTGAAGTTTGGAGTGCTGTAAAAAGAGACAGAGTCTGCTTTTCAACAAATGGTGCCGAGAAAACTGGGTATCCACCTGCAAAAGAATGAAGCTGGCCCTTTCTGTCACACCATATGCAAAAATTAACTCAGAGTGGATCAAGGACCTAAATGTAAGACCTAAAACAATACAACTCTGAGAAAAAAACCATAGGACAAATATTTCTCGACACTGGATTTGCAATGATTTTTTGGATATGACGCCAAAGGCATAGGTAACAAAAGAAAAAACAGACAGATTGGACTCGATAAAAATTTTTAAAATTTGTGCATCAAAAGAGTAAAAAGGCAACCCACAGAATGAGGGGGGATATTTGCAAGTTATGTATCTGACAATTACAATCCAGAATATATAGAAAACTCCTAAAACTCAACAACCAAAAGACAAACAACCCAATTTAAACACAGGCAAAGGACTTGCACAGACATTTCTCCAGAGAAGATACACAAAAGTCCAGTACGCACATGAAAAGATGTTCAACTAATCATTGCAAATCAAAACTATGATGAGATATCACCTCACACCCGGTGGAATGGCTACTATCAGAAGAACAGAAAAGGGGCTCCTGGCTGGCTCCGTTGGAAGACCGTGAAACTCTTGATTGTGGGGTTGGGAGCTCAAGCCCCATGTTGCGTGCAGAGATTACTTAAAAATAAAGTATTTAAGAAAACAAAAAACCCCACAAATAAACAGAAAATAAGTGTTAGCGAGAACGCGGAGACATGGGAGTCCTTGTGCACTGTTGGTAGGAATGTAAAATGGTATATCTGCCATGGAAACCAGTATGACACTTCCTCAAGAAATTAAAAACAGAGTTATCATATGATCTGGCAACTCGGCTTCTGAATATATACCCACAAGGACCAAAAGCAGGGTCTCGAAGAGATATTTGTATACCATGTTCATAGCAGCATTATTCACAATAACTGAAACATGGAAGCAGTCTATGTCCATCGAAGGATGAAAGGATAAACAAAATATGGACACACACACACACACACACACACACACACTGGAATATTATTCAGCCTAGAAAAAGAAGAGAATGCATGAATCTTGAGGACATTATGCTAAGTGAAATAAGCCAGTCACATGTACACATGCACACACACACACAATATTGTATAATTTCACTTACATGAGAAAGTTCAGAGTAGTCAAAATCATAAAGACAGAAAACACAACAGTGGTTTCCAGGACCCGGAAGGAGGGGAAGATGGAGAGTTATTATTTAATAGGTATGGAATTTCAGTTTGAGAAGCTAAAGAGTTACGGGAATGGCTGGTGGTGATGGTTGTACAACATGAAGATATTCAATACCACTGAACCGTACTCTTAAAAATGAAGCTGGTGGGGGTGCCTGGGCGGCTCAGTCAGTTAAGTGTTCGACTCTTGATTTCAGCTCAGGTCATGACCCAGGGTTGTGAGATCGAGCCCCACGTCAAGCTTTGCACTGACAGCACGGAGTCTTGGGATTCTCTCTCTCCCTTTCTCTCTGCCCCTTCCCTGCTCTCTCTCTCTCTCTAACTAAATACATAAACATGAAACAAAATGAAGATGGCAAATGTTATGTGTATTGTACCACGATTAAAAAGAGAGAGAGAAAGATGGAGCCCAAACGCTAGAATCCAGCGCCGGAAGGCATTTTGTTGAGGGGTGGATGCGGGCTTACCGCGAACAATTCTAATTTCAAGCCGTGTACTTAACTGCCGCTTTGTCTGCATGGTCTGTGGCTTGTGATTCATCAGTTTGCTTCCACTGCTAAGCTTTGTTTTATTGCTTGGCTACGGGCTAATTCTGAGCCACGAATGCTAGAAACACACACCCAGGCCGCCAGCAGGAATGGGTAAGAGCAAGAAGGAATCCCCATCAATCCACCCCCCCCCCCACCCCCCCGCTCTTGGGAACTAGGATCTTCTGGAGGATCTGTGATTGTCAGGCATTGTGCTCACCAAAGCACTCTAATCCCCTCAGTAGGCTGGGGGTACGCCTCTCACTTTATACCTAGAGAAACTGAAGATAACAGTTAAGTGCTTTACTCACGTGTCCTTGTATCTTCAATGCCTGCCTCCATTCTTGGCTGGTGAACTCCTGTCCCCCGTGTACAGCACAGCTCTGTGTCACCTCTCCGAGGAACCCTCCAGTTTCCGAACTCCTCCTTGGTGCTCCTGCAAGGTGGTGCACGTGGTTTCCTCATTTTCTTTCTCCCCAGTGTTTGTGCCTCTGTCTCCCGAGATGGACGGAGAGCTCTGCGTGAATGGCTCTGTGTCCCTGTCACCTAGTGCAATCTGCCAGAGGGAACGCTGGAAAATCCATGAATAAATGAGTGAATGAATGCATGAACAAATAAATACATATTTTAAAATAGTAGGACCCCAAATGAGAAATTCACTGTGGTTTACGATTCTCTAGAACTTCTTACCAAACCTCTCTCTTTTCAGCTATTGACGGTCTTGGCCCGGTCCCAGCTGGTAGGAGTTCAAATCCACTGAGACAAGATTTAGAAAGGGGAATTTGTTCACTTCCTGCTGGCTCCAGGCCATTCAACCTTTTCAAGGTCTTTGCTAAGCCTGATGCTGGAAAGCTCCTTGATGGAGCAGGGTCTCTTGAAGAACACACAATCTGAGTACAAACAAGCCAGTTTAAACAATTCATCTGTTGGCCGTTGTTTTCAGCCCTCCATAATTAATTTAGTACTAATTGATTCTGTGCGTCCTTTAGAAAGACAGCAATTTCTCTGGAGGTTGTGCTGGTATCAGACAGGATTTTGATGGCCCCCAAGACTTCTTTCCTTGTACGGGATAAAGCAACTGGGACGGATAGACAGGCCAAGAAACGGCTTTGCGCATGGGCCTTACTTTGCAAGGTCGTTGAGGGTAGTAACTTGACTGATCACCCACGCAGTCCTGCCAAGGAGAGAACAACATAGCTGTGCATCCACAAACCTTAGCTGCTGGCAATGAGTGGGAAAGGGACATGCTGGGGGCAGAGCGTGTCTTTAACACTCTTGAGGTGTGGGTTCCTTCTAATCTCAAAGTCAGACCGTTCAAATTGAAGGCATTGTTTTATGGCCACGCCTGTGTCAGGACAAGAGGCTGATGACCCATTGGCTAAGTGACTGCGATGCAAGTTCACCTTGGCCTGGTGGAAAGGTCACACAGAGCCATTTCTAAGTATCCCCCCCGCCCCTCCAAACTCACCCATGACATCTCTTTGATTTGTTAGGGATATGATGTGCTGATATTTGTCCTCCCCAGGTGGCCATCGTCTACTTGTGAACCAGGGCTGGGCCCAGGGCTGGGTCACTCATTTCAGTTTTTGGGCAATGCCACATGCCTGAAGTTATTATGTCATTGACATGTGATCTTATCTTTGATGCACAGGTAGGTTGGGTCCCGAGTCCCCAAACTCTGTGATTACTGCTGTAACAGGCAAGGGCAATCCAGAGAGAGGCCAAGTAGAAAACACTGCTTCCTCCAAGAAACCTGTTGGGATTTCCCACCAGGTTGAATCTCACTGTTATAAGCCTCTACATCACCTCGTACTAGACATGAAATCCACAGAGTATGAACCACGTTCGTCCTGCTCAGCACTGTACGTCCAGCACTAAGCATATTACAGGTGCTTAACGAACGGTTGTCCAATGAATGAGGAGTCATGCAAAGGCTAACAGGGGTGATGGCATCTGAGGTGGGATTTGACAAATCGCACATGATTAGATTTATGTCCTTCCTAGTTAGTACAGGGAAAATCCCTGGTGGTTACAGGTACTTTTGATGGCAGGATGAAGAATAGGCAGATGAAGGATTTTCAAGGTACTCCTAGGCGCAGAAAGTATTTGTGATTGTTGCTTTCAACACACTCAGGAAACCAATCTGTAATGAAAATAGGGCTTGGTGAACAGGGGGCCCCAATCGGGGCAGGGAGGGGGATAGCAGAGTTTGCCTTTTCTTCATTCTTGCTCCAGTCTCCTACGAAAGAGAGCTGAGACCGTGAAGAATTAAGGCTTGAAAGAAATCTTCGAAAGATTGCTATTCCTTTGGTTACTACTTAAAACCTTCCTCTCCTTTCTAATTGGGGTGAACACATTGGTGACAGGGCGTTTACCAGTCGCAGTGTAAATTAGGAGTCTTTACTTCATGATTCAGTTCAATTCAACAACTATTTGGTGAATACCCATGGCATCAAAGACCGTGTGTGAGCCATGGCAGAAAGAACAAGATGTGCGACGTAAATCTATACATTCTTCCTTCTCTAGTACAAATTAGACTAAAATCCTTCACCACCAGAAATGACTCTCTTCCAGCCGAATGTTTTCTGATCTTTCTCTCTTTATTAGGTGAGCTTCATTTGTCCTCGTATAGTGCCTTTGAGGTATTTCACCGTCTATGTAGCAGTGTGGGTGATAATGAACTAATTCTTGCTGTATACAGGTGGGGCAGTGGAAGGATCCCCGTGACAGAAGATATGAGTGCATCCCCTTTCTCCCTTGGTCACTATTGGTAGAGGACCCGATGTAACAACACTGGCTGGTCTTAAGGGTTAATTTGCTTCAAGGTAACACACTCCTCGCTTGCTGACTTAAGACCCTTGATGCATAAAAGAACTAATTTATTTTTTTTGAAGATTTGCAGACCATTGGCCTTGGGGAATGACGGACCAGAACGTCCCCAGGCCAGAGAGGCCAGCAAGCCTGTTTGAAGCCCCCTTAGCTTTTTGATTAGCCCCGCAGTCTTTTAGCAAAATGTTTTTCTTTTTTAAGGCCACACAAATGACTTTACTGACCTCCCTTTGTGCGTCTGTAGACCTTGCCCTCCTTTGTAGAAAGAACGGTGTTTTTGGACAACCCCTGGGGCCCAAGGAACCAGACCTTCTTACACAGTCTACCCCCTTCTTCCCAGGACACCAAGGAACTAGAAGTTCTTGTATAACCTCCTAGCACAGAGATAACTTTGTAGCTGACATGTTCCAGTCTGCATGTAATCAGGAAATATCACAGACCATTGCACTCCCTTAACCGGTTAAAGACCTTTACGAAACTGGGCCGGGCAGATACCTTGGAGTTGGCCTTTGGATAGGAGTCTGCCTTCTCCCCAGGTGGCTGGCCTTCTGAATAAAACTCATATTCCTTCCCAATCAACACTTTTCTCTTGAGTGCCTTCAAGTGATGAACAGCCGAACTTGGGCTTCGGTAACACTTGGACAAGTCATTTGAGCGTTACGAGTCAATTTGCTCATCTGAATATGAAGCGAGGCTTCATTCAGTTCTGAAAGTCTCTGACCCTATGTATTAAGCAAAGTTTTATAGTAGAGCTTCTCTGAAGATGATTTTTAAAATTATTGTTCAGTGAGTGATTTTTTTCCCCCATCTCTATGTTGTCTTGTCAGAGATGGGTCATTGTTTCCTCTTAAAGTCTGTGTTTTGAAAAGATTCATATTGTTGAAAATTGTGTTTTTAAAATGTCACTTGAGGGGCAGTGGATATTTAGTAACAATTGTGGATCTTTTGTTTTCTTTCTATTTCCTTCCTAATATGCAGCTGGCAAGTTATTTGATTCCAGTAGACCATACGGGAGGAAATGAAAGTGTGAACATAGCAACTTGGAATTTAGAACGTTGACGGGTATACGAATTATTATGTTTTTAAATGTAAAAGTTGGACTTCTGAGGAAAAAAAAGGTAGCCTGAGGTATCTTAAAAAGGGAAGAAATATTATTTTTTTCCACTGCAGTTCATCCTTAGGAGGAACTAAGCCGTTTTTTCATTTAAAATTTGAGGTGCCATTCATTTTTATCAAACTATTTTCCAGCTTCAGAAAGAAGCAAACTTTGTGCTGTGCATTTTTCTTCTGGAAATGGTTACTTCGTTCCAGTTTGGAGTGGGGGGGTGGTGGTGGCCGGTGGGCATAAATTCATTCTTTTTAAAAGGTGATCCCTCTATTTATGTGTGAATGAATGAGAATGTATAAGTGGTCATCTGGGATTAAGTGCAATTTCTCTCATCCTGTGT
This sequence comes from Prionailurus viverrinus, assembly GCF_022837055.1. NCBI lineage: Eukaryota > Metazoa > Chordata > Mammalia > Carnivora > Felidae > Prionailurus > Prionailurus viverrinus. The sequence continues at coordinate 135,745,101 of NC_062565.1, forward strand.
TAGCCACGTTAACTATCCCACGGTGAGATCCAGGATGATGTATCCAGAGCAAAAGGAAAAGAAATACCCAAATGATACATCTTTTTAAAGCTCATGCCTCAGGATGAGCTATTGAAAGCTCTGTGGAGAGACTGATTCTAGTTTTAAGGAGGCAGGATTCTGCACAGGCCCTCTGTTCACGGGGAGGGAGAAATCTGTAAACGGAGGCATGCTGGGGAGCGTGGCCAGGGAAACCTGTATCAGATCTGCCTCTGGCCTGAGCAGGGAAGGGTGAGGTGCAAGCTCTGGTGCCTTCCAACTGTCTGCCCCTCCCTTACACAACCACATTTCTGCCCTTGCAAAGCCAAACTTGTGTTTGGGCAGCTCCTTCCATGGTACTCGCTTGACTCTTGTACTGCAAGTTGGTCGGGAAATATTATTTCCTCCCTTTGTCAGGTGAGAGAACAGACATAGAATGGTGACCGGGCAAGTCCAAGGACAGCCTGGTTGGCAGGAGACGTCAGGCTTGAACTTACATCACTTGATGTCAAATGTAATGCTTTCTCTGCATTCCTTCTGATTGCATTCTCTTTTTTTCTTCTGAAAGAAATTCTCAGAGTACTTCCTGCGCCGATTTGCTGCCTTTCTGTTATTAAACTTCTAGCAGAATGCTAATAACATCCTTTGTGACCAGTGGTTTACAACTGTTCAGAGACTACACGAACCTTACATCCTGTGGCCACGGGAAAGCAAACAGCCACCCTAACAAAGAAGGGACAAGGTCTCAAGATGGGATGGCTCTTGTCAACCAACTTGTCCTTCTCGGAGTCTGGCCAGTGGCTGAGCTGTTTGCAGAAGACTGGTGGACTCAGTGGGCTTCATTCACCCTCGGGGATGGGACCAGGAGGCAAAAGGCGGGAAGGGAGTTAACATCTATGGGACATCGGTGACCTATCCAGCTCCAGAGTAGGAGTGGAGACTTCGAGGGTAGACATGCTGTCTTCCAGTTCCCTGGCAGCTGTGGCCTGAGCCAGCTGACTGATGCTCCCTCCTGAGATTCTGACTTGGAAAGAGAGGCCCTGAGGTGCAGGAAGAGTCAGGGATTAGTCACAGCAGCAGCGTGGAGTGAGTGCCCAGTGGGGCAAGTGTGACTTCCGAAGCAGAATGCTATGTGGGGGGTCCTGGCTGGGCCTTGCCTGGTTTGGTCCCCGCAGTATAGACAAGCCTGGATCTCCTGCCCTCTCATCGGTCCTGAGAGACCCCCTTTCAATAGGCTCTTTCCACCAGAGATAGTTTCTTTCCTGTGCAGCCGAAACCCCTCCTGGTAGAGCTGGGAGGAGATAGAATTCAAATGGATCTCTGAGACGCTGTAAACCGTTATTTATTCTTCCACACCCAAAAAAAGTGATTGGAATCTGGGTGACTGCCAGATCCTGTCTGGTGTATGCTTTCGTGAGAAAACCATTTCCAAGTACATCAGTGATCAGAGAGATCAATAGTGATCGCACGTATACGTATTCACATACACACACACACACACACACACACACACGTTTCAATCGATCGGCACGTTTTCACGAAGGGAATTGGTTAAGCTTTCCCTTACTGGCACGTCCATGGGGGGAGAGCAGACGTAACATTTACTGAGGGGTTGTAAATGCAAGAGGCAATGGGTGGGCCACAGAAGTGGTGTTTTGGTTGGGAACAGATTTGAGAGTCAGATTTGATTTCGGTTCTAGGTCTGTTCCTTAATATACCTTTGTGACCTTGGACGAACGATTTACCTGCTTTGGACCTCCGTTTCCTTACTTGTAGAATGAGGATAATAACGTGTAGTTTCTAGAGATGTCACCGGCACACCAAACACCTGACACAGTGCTTGGCACATGGCAAGTGCTTCGTAAATGGGAGTTATTCTTTTTATTTGAATATACTGCCTAGTTTCGTTCTTACAGCGTTGCTGGTAGGTGGGTGTTTGTCCTCTCTTGAGTAAGTTTAGGTATCTCACTTGCTGGTAATCCTCTCACACCTTCTGGGAGGAGAACGTGGGGATGGGTGAAAAGCAGGTAACGTGAGGAAGCCAAACAGATCTTTCCAAACGTTTCGTTTGAACCTAAAAGGTAAGTCGGGCTGTCTTTTTCAGGCTCACTATTGAGCTGTTTGTTCACAGCTCATTTGACCAGTGTGTTTTACCTCCCAAGACAAACTGAGATTTAAAAGAAGCTGTCAGAAATCAAGAGCCCTCGGCATTTTAGGAGAAACCATGATACAGTTCCCCTCAACTGAGTTACTCCTGTTGTACTCGGCCTCCCCACATTCGGGTATCTGATCGACCTGGTGGTGGAGGAGGGCGGGTGGGGGCGGGAGGGACACAGCTCCTGGCATCCCCACTGTAGAATGCTGCTTGTCTCATGTAGTGGGAGCCACAGGCAGGTTTTAAGCAGCCCCAGTCTAGAAGCCGCCCACTTCATCCGCAAAGGGATGATAGATTTGGGGGAAAGAACTGAATCCACCTAGAAAACAAGTCCATCCACACGTAGCCACTAATGAATACTTACTAGTAATTCACATTGTTTTCTATTATACAAAGTAACCTATATGAAAAGTCTTTGTCAATGTGCCTAGCGAGTAACAGACATCCAGGGAATGTTAATTTCCGTTCTCGCTTTCTTCTGCAAACTGTTCTTGTGGCTTGTAAAACATTTTCATCTGAATTAGTTTATATAATTCTCATAGTGATTTTAAGAGATGTGTGTTGTTTTTAACTTCTGCTTTACGGAGGTGGAAGTCTGGAATTTGGAAGGATTTTTCTATGACTGTGCTGTCTAGCAATGGTAGAGCAGGGACTCAAACCCCAATCTTTTGACAACAATCTGGTTTCTATTCATTCCCCATTTGTGGATCATCGGGCATGTGTCTGGGTCTGGGCCGGGCACCAGCCAAGGTCCCTGCCTGTAAGGAACTCACACTGGTTAGGGAAAGTCTTTCCTTTTTGCCATCCTGTCTGAGACAGCACCATTTTTTTTTTTCCTGGCCCTAATTAATGATTCATTCATATCCCAAGGCCCAAGGATGAATAGCTATATTCAGGTTTCCAATTTACGGTAATTTTCTTTGGAAACCAACCAGTTTTGGGTCTCTATTTCAATCTGCCCACACACTTCATAGTTAAACTGTCAAAAATGATGCGGAATGTAGAAATATTTTTTACAAGGCCCCCAAGAGGGGCATTTCAGGAGTCCGTGACACCCTGACTCTCTTCAGTCTGAGAAACAGGGAGGGATATGTCCTAGAGTCAATGCATACCCAACTGTTGTGGGTTTTTTTTTTGTTTTGTTTTGTTTTAAGTTTGTTTTGTTTTTCTTATAAGACAAAGCTGGGTTTATTGCTTACCCTGGAAAGGAGACAGCTGCTCCAACCAAGGCTTGCGTACATCTCAGAGGGGTAAATGTAAAGTTAGGTTATGCACTGAGACTCTGAGGTCTAGTTTAATTCAAGTCTTTTATTTATTTATTTATTTATTTATTTATTTATTTATTTTTAATGTTTTATTTATTTTTGAGACAGGGAGAGACAGAGCGTGAACAGGGGAGGGTCAGAGACAGGGAGACACAGAATCTGAAACAGGCTCCAGGCTCTGAGCTGTCAGCACAGAGCCCGACGCGGGGCTTGAACTCACGGACCGCGAGATCATGACCTGAGCCGAAGCCGGCCGCTTAACCGACTGAGCCACCCAGGCGCCCCAATTCAAGTCTTTTAATGTGGTTCTCGATTACAGTCATGGTATTGTTTTAAAACTTGACAATTAAGGAGAAGAAAAGGCTTAGAAAACTCTTTAAAGGTTTGGGACTATTGTCCAGGTTTTCCTCTGGTCACACTGTAACATAATTAGTCCCCCAAAAGTCCAGCCGTGGGGCGTAAGGACTGAGACATCAGTGGCCTCTGTATGAGCATGCGTGGCCACTTTGATTTTTCTTAATCTGTTGCTACTTTCCCAGTTCAGTCCAAGGACAAATCCTCTTTCTCTCTCTACCCCTCCCCCCCCAAAAGCTGGAACTTCCAGGGAGCATCATAGACATGAAAAAATAATAATTGCAACAATTGTGACAATATAACAGCCATTTGTTTTAGCCCCGACTATGTGCAGGCAACTGGGCTAAGTATTCCACACGGATTCCTCTTCTTCAAACACCACGGTAATGCTGTCAGGTGGGTGCTGTTTTATTCTTACTTGTAAATCAGGATAATGAAACTTTCTGAGGTTGAATAACTGAGACAAGGGGTTGAGTGCTGGAGCCAGAATTCAAGACGAGACTATGTGAGCTTTTAACTTTTAGGCTACAGAAGCTGTCTCTCTTTTTAAAATTTATTGTTCCTACAGCTAATTGCTCTAAAGCAACGTCCAAATGTTTGCTCCCAAGGGAGATGATGGGCTCGCTGGGTACAGAGCTCCTGTGTTCTTTCAGCCTGGTGGGAAGTTCAACATGTAGCCCACGTTCGAGTGATTAGGTAGCCCGTCCCCTTCTCGGGATGGTCTCCCACTTTTGCACTCTTCTGCCTGATTCCCTGGAAGCCTTCCAGGTAAAAACGGCTTCCTCAGTAACTGCCAGCCCACCCACTGGCCCCTCTGCCACAGTGAATCCATGGCTGTGTGACCCGTGGTTTCTTAAAGGTGTTTCTGTTGGGATACTCCCAACGGCTTTGACGCATGTTATGACCAATTAGTGGTGAAGAAGACACTTCCTTGGGCTAGATGGAATGGATATTCAAATAAATAAGAGAAAACTGTCAACATAAATGGTGGTTGCTGAGAAGCGGGGAGGCTTTGAACAACTGGTTCCTTTATTTCCCTGGCTTTGGACAGACATATCTAATTGTTCCAGAGATATGAAATTCTACCAGTTTAAAAAGCTTCCTGGAGGGGCGCCTGGGTGGCACAGTCGGTTGAGTGTCCGACTTCATCCAGGTCACGATCTCGCGGTCCGGGAGTTCGAGCCCCGCGTCAGGCTTTGGGCTGATGGCTCAGAGCCTGGAGCCTGTTTCCGATTCTGTGTCTCCCTCTCTCTCTGCCCCTCCCCCATTCATGCTCTGTCTCTCTCTGTCCCAAAAATAAATAAACGTTGGAAAAAAAAAATTAAAAAAAAAAAACAAAAACAACTTCCTGGAGTAGAAGATCCCAGGAATCGCTTCCCTGTAGCCGGTGTGTATCAGCTGGGTGATTCTTTCTGTTTTTCTCTTCTTTTTTTTTTTTTTTTTTTTTTCGACGTTTTTTATTTATTTTTGGGACAGAGAGAGACAGAGCATGAACAGGGGAGGGGCAGAGAGAGAGGGAGACACAGAATCGGAAACAGGCTCCAGGCTCTGAGCCATCAGCCCAGAGCCTGACGCGGGGCTCGAACTCACGGACCGCGAGATCGTGACCTGGCTGAAGTCGGAGGCTTAACCGACTGCGCCACCCAGGCGCCCCTCTCTTCTTTTTTTAAAAAAATTTTAAAAGTTTATTTATTTTAAGACAGAGCTTGTGCATGTGCACAAGTGGGAGAGGGATAGAGAGAAAGAGAGACAGAATCCTAAGTAGGCTCCAAACAATCAGCGTAGAGCCTGATGTGGGGTTCAAACTCATGAACCGTGAGATCATAACCTGAGCCAAGATCAAGAGTTGGATGCTTAACTGACTGGGCCACCCAGGCATCCCTGTAACAGCTGGGTGATTCTTTCTTTCTTTCTTTCTTTCTTTCTTTCTTTCTTTCTTTTCTTTCTTTCTTTCTTTCTTTCTTTCCTTCTTTCTTTCTGTCTTTTGTATAATTAATTGTCAAATTGGCTAACATGCAATGTATACAATGTCCTTTTGGTTTCAGGGGTAGATTCTTGTGATTCACCCAATGCTCATCCCAACAAATGCCCTCCTCAATGCCCATCACCCATTTTCTTTTCTCCCCTGCTTCCCCACCCCTAATCAACCCTCAGTTTCTTCTCTGTATTTAAAAGTCTCTTATGGTTTCAAAAAAAAAGAGTCTCTTATGGTTTGCCTTTCTCTCTGTTGGAAAATATTTTTTCCCTTCCTTCCCCCGTGGTCTTCTGTTAAGTTTCTTAAGCTCCACATATGAGTGAAAACCTGTGATATCTGTCTTTCTCTGACTGACTTATTTCACTTAGCATAATACCCTCCAGTTCCAACCACGTTGTTGCAAATGGCAGGATTTCATTCTTTCTTATTACCAAGTAGTATTCCATTGTATATGTAAACCACATCTTCTTTATCCATTCATCAGTTGATGGACATTTGGTCTCTTTCCATAATTTGGCTATTGTTGAAAGTGCTGCTATAAACATTGGGGTACATGTGCCCCTGTGAATCAGCACTCCGGTATCCTTTGGGTAAATTCCTAGTAGTGCTGTTGCTGGGTGGTAAGGTAGCTCTATTTTTAATTTTTTGAGGAACCTCCACACTGTTTTCCAGAGCGGCTGCACCAGTTTGCATTTCCACCAACAGTGCAAGAAGGTTCCCATTTCTCCACATCTTCACCAGCATCTGTTGTTTCCTGAGTTATTAATTTTAGCCACTCTGACTGGTGTGAGGTGGTATCTCAGTGTGGTTTTGATTTGTATTTCCTTGATGATGAGTGATGTTGAGCATCTTTTCATGTATCTGTTAGCCATCTGGATGTCTTCTTTGGAAAAGTGTCTGTTCATGTCTTTTGCCCATTTCTTCACTGGATTATTTAGTTTTTTGGGTGTTGAGTTTGGTAAGTTCTTTATAGATTTTGGAGACTAACCCTTTATCTGACATGTCATTTGCAAATATCTTCTCCCATTCTGTCGGTTGCCTTTTAGTTTCGTTGATTGTTTCCTTTGCAGTGCAGAAGCTTTTTATCTTGATGAGGTACCAGGTGATTATTTCTAATAACAAATTGAATCCCCCTACCTGGAAACCCTGAATTCATTAATAATGATTTTTCCTTAAGTAGAAATGGACAAAGGATTGCCCACTTGATAGAGGGGGTCACGGCTGTTCCACTTGATTGTCTCAGGAACAGGGGCTGTGATGGAAGAAAGGGCTCGCGGAAGAGAGTGGGGAGTGGGGAGCTCCAAGCGCAAGCTCAGAAGTGGAGGGCCATGTCCCAGAGATCAGGAACCATGGCCATAAGAACATCTGGAATCTCTATGTATGTTCTGTGTTTGCTTAGCTAGTGCTTCCTGGGCAACAACAACAAAAAACGATGAGGGGGAGGTGGTGTGGTGATGGTTGAATCTTAGGGAACTGGGGAGAGAACAGCCCTGAGGGCAGGTGAGAAGAGCAGCCTGACTCTATGTCACCTGAACTAACAAAAGATAACAACAGCATGGGGAGTAACGTGGGGTCTCTGATATTCAATGGTGGGAAGACCAGATTAGAGTTGATGTGAATCCTACCATGGTCTTCAACATACTTGTAAACTCTTAGTGAAGTTCATGGCATCTTGACATACCCTAGTACAATCACATCTCCTTCCTGAATTGTGGCCCTTGCATTCCTCGTATTTTTATCCGTTCTAGTCAAAGATTGCTATTTTATATGGAACTAAGGCAGGGAGAAAAGGAAACAGATTTCTTGGAACAGGTGGACTTTAAAGGTGAAGCTCTGGGGGCGCCTGGGTGGCTCAGTCGGTTAAGCGGCCGACTTCGGCTCAGGTCATGATCTCTCAGTTCATGAGTTCGAGCCCTGCGTCGGGCTCTGTGCGGACAGCTCAGAGCCTGGAGCTTGTTTAGGATTCTGTGTCTCCCTCTCTCTGACCTTCCCTGTTCATGCTCTGTCTCTCTCTGTCTCAAAAATAAATAAACGTTAAAAAAAAATTAAAAAAAAAAAGGTGAAGCTCTGAGAACAGAGGCTTCTTTAGTTTAGAAGGAAGGCAACCACAAATAAAGAAGCAAAACAAACAAAGAAAGGAAGAAACAGTAAGGAGAGAACACAGACACATCATTTCAGTGTCATGTGTCTTATCATATGCAATGACTTTACAGTCTCCCATTTAGTCAGTATGCATTAAATACTCCTCCATGCCTAGGAACTAACTGCACTGTTTCCTCTGGATGAAGCATATAGGAATTAGACTTGGAGAAGCTGGGTCCAGTAGGGGAGTTAAATTACCTCACAGAGGCAGGTGGTGAGAAGTAGGAGACGGAGGTTCAGAGCCAGGGCCATGGGACTCAGAGAAGGGGATCCGTCTCAGCTGGGGCAGTATGGGGAAGGCTTGGGGAGAAGGAGGCCTGAGAACTAGGTCTTGAAGAATTGCAGGTGGGATTTGGCCACGTCAACCTGGTGGGACGTCTTTGGCGGGGAGAACATCAAGGACCAAGGCACAGAATGAGATAGCGCAGGGCTCAATAAGAGAAGAAAGCCTGGGCCAAAGGAGGCCTGATATGGACTGGGAGAAAGTTATTCGGAATGAAGTTCCAATCCAAGACCTGGAGGTTTTTGAATTCCATTGTGGTCCACGGGGAGACACTGGAAGCTTTCAGCTTGTCCATAGATGGCTGGAAGAAGTGGTGTGCAGGCTGTGGATAATGCTCTGGAGTTAGGGGGACTGCAGAAGTCTACCTTCCCCTGCTTACTGCGAATGATGCTGTTATCAATGGAATTGATTGTAGGCTGCTTCGGGCTGCAGTGGCCACTGCTGAGAAAAGAACTCTGCCTGGGAAAGAAGTTACAAAGAAGTTACACAGGTCGGAGACATTGTGAGGCATCTCGGTGATGGATTCTTCTGACCCCATCACTGCTTCTCAGTGGTGGTTTCCTCTGGACCCTGCTTGCCCCAGTTCAGACTTCACTCTTAGTATTTGGAAGCCGAACAACCCTCTTTTTGTGAAGAGTTTACACGTTCAGCACGAGGGAACTGCCTGGTAGGGCATAGACTTTAAACACGCACAAGTAGTCACTGTTCTTGCTGTGGCAGCTTTGTCTCCCCAGTCACACCGACCTTCCACCCTGGAGTTCTGAGGCACTAGATGAAGCGATTCTGAGCAAATTTGTGGAACAATATGACCCAGATGATCGTGACCAAATCAATTGTGTTCCTAAGTGTTGGTTTTTTTCCCACAGGGTGAGCAATCTTATAGTACGATGACGTGTTATCTGGAAGTTGAATATTAGTGTGCTTCAGTGCCATCATCCATAGTCATTCTGAGGAGGGATGACGGATGAATAACATGCATTTAAAACTGTGCTCAGTCAGGCTGGGTCCCTGGTCGGTCACCAGCTGAGCTCCCACTTGGCAACCAGCTCCAACTCCTCATGTGGTAAGATAAGATGACTTTATCACTTTAAAAACACCTTTTTGTAAACGTTTATTTATTTTTGAGACAGAGAGAGACAGAGCATGAACGGGGCTCTGAGGGGCAGAGAGAGAGGGAGACATAGAATCGGAAGCAGGCTCCAGGCTCTGAGCCATCAGCCCAGAGCCTGACGCGGGGCTCGAACTCACGGACCGCGAGATCGTGACCTGAGCTGAAGTCGGACGCTCAACCGACTGAGCCACCCAGGCGCCCCTAAAAACACTTTTAAAAGTGTTGTTATGTTATCTAGAATTCCTCATAGAAATTTCCAGAAGTCTGGTGCAGAAGTCCAGCATCTATGCATCATAAGGAAAAGATACAGTTCCTCATCTTTTAAGAACTCTCTAGCTATTTAGAACTGATCCTTTATGAGCCCACCCCACGTAAGGGAGCCTCTCTCTTATTATCCCCTAATCTCATTTGCCTTTCATTTTCTGAAATTATCCTGTTTATTTGTTTGCCTCTTGATTATCTGTCCCTTCATGAGAATGTCAGCCTCCAGTGAGCGGAAACCTTGTCCACCTGGCTCACTGCTGCGTTCATGCCTGGGATAGTGGGGGACCTACAATTTACCTCCTTCTATTTCTTGGGTTAGTCTTTGGGCATGCGCCTCCTTGAGGTCTGACCTCCAGATATGAACACTCTTTATCATCCCTCTTTTCCCTTCATCTTATGTTGAGCCTTACATAACATACAAGGCGGAAGTGGGACCTGCTTAAATAGGTGGCTCCTTAAGGTTCTTGTTAATAGATAAGAGCACTTGCTGGCTCATTGACACCCTTTGACATTGGTTTATACTGTAGTTACATAGAAGTCTCAGTCTCTAAAGAAGGTTAATTAATGTACACTGAAAAATGTTTCATCTCGTTTTTCTAAATTTATTATTCTTTGCAATGATGTTGGAATGGGAAGGCAGGCAGCTGATGACGCCGTTCTTTAGCCAAAGACCCCCAGGAACGCACCTGCGGTTGAACAGGTTGGGTTTGTTACTCATTGGTGGGGAGGACACATGCCATGGAAATCTTGAGGTGTCTCAGTAAGAGAGCGTGAGAAAGGAAGGATAGCATTTGGTCTTGCATTCAGTGCTTTTTGGGAGGGTTTGATGAAGAGTAGCTTTGCTCTGCATTGGATGTTGTCACTAAATGGGGAAAATTCTGGTGTTTTTTTTAATTAAAAATTTTTTTTTTTTGAGAGAGAGAGAGGGAGGGGCAGGGAGAGAGGGGGACAGAGTTTCTGAAGCAGGCTCTGTGCTGACAACGGCCCGATGTGGGGCTCAAACTCAAGAACCACGAGATCATGACCTAAGCTGAAGTCAGATGCTCAACCGACTGGGCCATCCAGGTGCCCCTGTGGGTGGGTATCTTAGTAATTCTTATGGAGAAGGCAAAAAGAACAGAGGAGACTGGAGCTGTGACTGGTAAGGAAATGGCAGTCATTCATATTACCAGGGACAGGAAGATGGGGGTCATTTTTGTTTAAGCAATGTTCTTATTTTTGTCTCTGTTCAGATGACTATGAGGTGTTTTAGGTTTCGACTTGATCTAGCCTGGTCGCACAATGGCTTTGTCTGGTATTGATGTTCTGTGGAATTGCTTATGTTCAACCGAAGAACATCGGGGTCGAGCTGTGCGTGTCAGGCCAGCTCCTGAAGGTCAAGAGCTTCTCTGTTTCTCACCGACAAATCACAGACAGCTGAGGGGAGGCTTCTGCCATGATTTGGGTGAACTATAGGAGCCAGGTGAATGATATTTGAGCAGCACATGGAAAAGCCTCACCTCAAACCACCTAAAGTGTAGGCTCCATTTTTAACACATAAATAGTCTTTTATGGAGGTTGAAATTTGCATTTAACAATTTAGTTGCTACTACCTGTATGGGAACATGGAATAATTTTTCTCTAATTTTGTACAAATAAACAGGTTTACTTAAATGTTGACAAGAGCGTTCCTTTCGTTTTTTGTTTGTTTTTTTTTTTTTAACGTTAATTTATGTTTGAGAGAGAGAGAGGGAGCAAGCAGGGGAAGGGTAGAGAGAAAGGGAGAGAAAGAATCCCATGCACACTCTATGCTGTCAGTGCAGAGCCTGACACGGGGCTTGAGCCCATGAACTGTGAGATCATGACCTGAGCCGAAATCAAGAGTTGGATGCGTAACCGACTGAATCATCCAGGCGCCCCCAAGAGCGTTGCCTTCTTCGCTTCTCTGTTCCTTCCAACCCTGTTGACATTTTCATGCCGCATCAAGAGGGATTTCTTTTCTTGGGATCCAAACACCAGAGATCTACTAGGTGATAGTTATATACACGGGCTGGAGAACTGGGGCTCCACAGGTTTGAGATAGATGGGACACAGTTGCATGCCTTTAAGGAAAATTGCTTCCTGTTAAAGCCTGGTAGAGGAAGCAGGAGTGTCCTAACAGAGGCAGGAGCATTGCTATTTAAACTCAGACTTTGAAGTCAGGCAGACCTGCATTTGAATCATCCCAGGCCCCCCATTTACCTGCTGTGTGACCTTGGGCAGGTTACCCAGTCTCTGTCCATCTGTTACGTCCACTGTAAAGCAGTGATAAATATGCCCATAAGTTTGTTGAGAGGCGCAAACCAACAATGACAATGGAAACATGTTAGTTGCATGTAATAGATGTGTAAGTTGTGGTAGCTTTATGTACAGTGACAACCTTAAAAATAAAACAGCCACTTGGTTTGCCAGCACAATGCATTTATTCAGGATTAACAGAGGAATTGCAAATCGGGACAAGCAACCTATGGTAACCCACGGGCAAGTCTGGAGAACAAAGGAGAGGGGCTTGCTTTTCTAGAGGAAAGGAGATAGTCGGGAGGGGCCGTTTGGAAGGAAAGTCCATTGGAGGAGAGCAGGAGCTTGGGGGTTGTGGCGACTTCTCATTGGCTGGATTGTTGTTGGGTCAGGAGAAACTCTTCTTTCTTCCAGCTGGAAAATGCAAGGTAGGCTTCTTCTGCTGGGGTCTGGGCAAGTGGCAGTGCCGGAAAGTTCCGCCTTCAGGGCTTGCCCACTCCACTTAAAATGAGGGTTTGGTTTTTTTTTTAATTCATATTCACCATAGCTACCAGATAACTGCTACCCACCAATCATTTGGATTCAGGTGACTAAGGACTAGTTCTGGCTGGTCATGAGTGAATTGTGCCATTTTGAATGAGTCTCTCCATCTTCGTAAGCCTTAATTTGTTTATAAAGGCAGAAGGATAATGCCCAACTCTTTGCACTGCCCAGAGTTTTGGTGAGGATGGGACAGGGCAATAAAAGCCCACGCATATTTATGTGATGGCACCACAGGCAAGGCGCGGTGCAAAGGCACGTGCCATCACGCAGTGTGAGACGCTGTTAATGAAACTTAGAAGTTGATCATCTTCTCGCTCCTAAAAAGTTGCCTTTAAGGCGAATTTCGTTAGAGCATATTCTTTGTGTTTTTTAATTTGGGGGGCATTTAATACACAGAAGTACAACATTTTACACGTGTTTATCTCCATGTAGCCACTACCCAGATTAGGATCGATGTGTCCAGCGCTTGGAAGGGTTCGTCATGCCCCTTCCAAGCCAACACCCCTTCCCTGCAGAGGTTGCCATTTCCGTCACCACTGATTTGTTTTTGCCTATATTGTAACTTCACATGAATAGAATTGTACAGGGGGTTCTCATTTGTGTCTGGCTTAATTTGTTTTCATAATGATTATGAGAGTTATTCTGGCTGTGTGTGCCAGGAGTTTGTTTGTTTTTTGTTTTGTTTTGTTTTTAATGGAGTATTTTAATGGAGTAAGGAGTATTCCTTTGTTTACCACGATTCGGCAGCCTATAGCAGCCATTCTACTGGTGATGGACATTTGGGCTATTTCTGGTTTTCAGCTATTGTAAGTAAGTCTGCTCTGAACCTTTTAATCTTTATATTTATTTAAAGTTTATTTATTTTGAGAGAGAAAGAGAGTGCAAGCAGGGGAGGGTCAGAGAGAGAGGGGGGAAGAGAGAGAGAATCTTAAGCAGGCTCTGTGCTGTCAGCACAGAGCCTGATGTGGGGCTCGATCTCACAAACTGTGAGATCGTGACCTGAGCCAAAACCAAGAGTGGATGCTCAACCGACTGAGCCACCCAGGTGCTCCCCTTATCCTTTAATATTGGTTTCTATTATATAATTTCAGATGTTTCCTGAGAGGCATTTTGACCTTGACAAGTAATAGGAAACATAAAATATTCAAGTGAAGGCTTCCACAGGACAACGACAATTTCTTTTTTTTTTTAATTTAAAAGAAGTTTTAAAAATTTAATTTTTTTGGGGGCGCCTGGGTGGCGCAGTCGGTTAAGCGACCGACTTCAGCCAGGTCACGATCTCGCGGTCCGTGAGTTCGAGCCCCACGTCAGGCTGTGGGCTGATGGCTCGGAGCCTGGAGCCTGTTTCCGATTCTGTGTCTCCCTCCCTCTCTGTCCCTCCCCCGTTCATGCTCTGTCTCTCTCTGTCCCAAAAAAATAAATAAACGTTGAGAAAAAAAAAAAATTTAATTTTTTTTTATTTTTTAATTTACATCCAAGTTAGCATCCAAGCTAGTGCAATAATGATTTCAGGAGTAGATTCCAGTGATTCATCCCCTGTGTAGAACACCCAGTGCTCATCCCAACAAGTGTCTCCCTCAACGCCCCTTCCCCATTTAGCCCATCCCCCCCACCCACAACCCCTCCAGCAACCCTCAGTTTGTTCTTTAATTTTAAGAGTCTCTTCTGTTTTGTCCCCCTCCCTGTTTTTATATATTTTTTGCTTCCCTTCCCTTATGTTCATCTGTTTTGTATCTTAAATTCCACATATGAGTGAAGTCATATGATATTTGTCTTTCTCTGACTAATTTGGCTTAGCATAATACCCTCTAGTTTTATCCACGTTGTTGCAAATGGCAAGATTTCATTCTTTTTGATTGCCAAGAAATACTCTATTGTATATATATACACCATATGTTCTTTATCCATTCATCTGTCAATGGACATTTGGGCTCTTTCCATACTTTGGCTATTGTCGATAGTGCTGCTATAAACATGGGGGTGCATGTGCCCCTTCGAAACAGCACACCTGTATCCCTTGGATAAATGCCTAGTAGTGCAATTGCTGGGTCGTAGGGTAGTTCTATTTTTAATTCTTTGAGGAACCTCCATACTCTTTTCCAGAGTGGCTGTACCAGTTTGCGTTCCCACCAGCAGTGCAAAAGAGATCCTCTTTCTCCGCACCCTCGCCAACATCTGTTGTTGCCTGGATGATTAATTTTAGCCACTCTGACTGGTGTGAGATAGTATCTCGTGGTGGTTTTGATTTGTATTTCCCTGATGATGAGTGATGTTGAGCATCTTTTCATGTGTCTCTTAGCCATCTGGATGTCTTCTTTGGAAGTGTCTATTCGTGTCTTTTGCCCATTTCTTCCCTGGATTATTTGTTTTTTGGGTGTTGAGTTTGATAAGTTGTTTATAGATTTTGGATACTAACCCTTTATGTGATATGAGAACAATGACAATTTCAAACGCTATCATTCTTTTTTTTTTTTTAATTTTTTTTTTCAGCGTTTATTGATTTTTGGGACAGAGAGAGACAGAGCATGAACGGGGGAGGGGCAGAGAGAGAGGGAGACACAGAATCGGAAACAGGCTCCAGGCTCCGAGCCATCAGCCCAGAGCCCGACGCGGGGCTCGAACTCACGGACCGCGAGATCGTGACCTGGCTGAAGTCGGACGCTTAACCGACTGCGCCACCCAGGCGCCCCCAAACGCTATCATTCTTGTAAGTAAATCACAACATCATAAAGCCAGGCTCTGGCACTTTTTTCCCCTTTGGCACACAAGCAGAATAGTCCCCAGCAACACTTTTCATACTGCAGATTGGGAACCACCAGTGTGTTGTAAAGTAAGAAAAAATTTTTGTGAGGAAATAGAACATAAGAGGAACACTCAAATTTTTTCAGCTCGGTAAGGGCAAGAATTGTTATCGGCAGACTTCTGTTCCAGTGATACATGCCAAGTGCTTTCTGGGTTATAACTGTAAAGAGAAAATTGTCCCAAGCCCTGAGTGATGGAATCTTCTTTCTGGGAAGAAACTAACGTTCCTGCTAAAGCATTGAAGAGTTTCTGAAGTTAATGGGATTAAGTCTTGCTCAAGGAAATGGGTTACCTGCTCACCCAACTGACTGTCAGTATCAGTTAAGCATCTAGTGACCTTTATCCAAATATAGTAAAACCCTGGACTGTGAGTAACTTGTTCTGCAAGTGTTCTGCTAGATTAACAAACATTTCTAATAAATTTTAACTTGATAAACGAGCCATGTCTTGCAATACAAGGAGTACATGATGTCAAATGTCACATGACAACAACTGAGCCAATGGATCTTGAAATTCACTTTGATATACAAGTGCTTTGGATTACGAGCATGTTTCTGGAACAAATTATGCTTGCAAATCAAGGTTTTCCTGTATTTCTTTTTTTCTTTCTTTTTTTTTTTTTTTTTTTTTTTTTTACTTCTTAGTGTAACAATAGCTACTTTGTTTTTCCATAAAACGGCTCCACCACAAATAAATCTTTGAATGGTTTACTACAGACCTTTTTTTTTTTTTTCAATGTTTATTTATTTTTGGGACAGAGAGAGACAGAGCATGAACGGGGGAGGGGCAGAGAGAGAGGGAGACACAGAATCGGAAACAGGCTCCAGGCTCTGAGCCATCAGCCCAGAGCCTGACGCGGGGCTCGAACTCCCGGACCGCGAGATCGTGACCTGGCTGAAGTCAGACGCTTAACCGACTGCGCCACCCAGGCGCCCCCAGACCTTTTGTTTTTTGAACAGGAAGATTGTAAACATAATTCTGAGATGTGTTCATAATTAGGTCGATAAAAAGTTTCCTTAACACTATGTAAAATATTTTTCTTTCTGTGGGTCAAGATAAGAAAAGTCTGAAAGTCACTGATTCCAGGGGACAGGACAGCGGCAGGCTGGTGGAAAAGAACACATGGAAATTGGTAGTTTCCCAGGGTGGGACCCTAGATCTCCGCAGTGGATTACAGAGGCTCTCATCCCCAGACAATACCTTTGAGAGAGGAGACCAGGTGAGGTCTCACCAAGGGATCCCCACAATGCATCAGGACATGCATCAGGACATCACTCTGGGCTGACTCCCGCCTCTGTGTGAGTGAGCTGAGTAGCCTCAGGCCGGGTTGACTGATGTGGCCAACAGGTGGAGGGCGAGTCTGAAGGGCAGAGTGCACGAAGCTGGAGTCTACAACAACCCTGGGAATAATCATCTTATGGGTCTTATATCTTTTTGGAATTCCTGGCCATGGAAAGCAACATCTTGTGGCCTCACTAGATGATAAAACCCACAAACACATGAGGCTGCCCGTCAACGATTGTTGCCCTTACCAAGCTGAAAGGACATATCCTAGGACCTAGTGAGTATGCGATAACATCTGTAGAATGAATGAATGCGAACTTTCTGTCACCAAGGGGTCCTGATGTGCCTCCCTCTGCTCAGAAGTCCTTTTTCTACTTTCTTGGACAGGTCAGGGCCTAGCCCAGGGCTGGTTGATGATTGCTCCTCCTGGTTCCTGGGTTTCTAACTCATCTGTTTCTTTCCCAAAGGGCGAGGGGCTGGAGCTTGACTGGTGGGCTTTTGGCCAGGGCCCACAAAGTAAATGATTACCTGGATCTTATTTCCAGGGACTTGGCGCAAGCTGTTGGCTCTCAGTCAGAGGAAAGAGGAAATTAACAGAGAAAGAAAAATAGAGCATAGATAATTATTGTAAACATGACAGCAAGGGAAGGAAAAGGAGGGTATATTTACTGTATCATTGAACAGTGAATGGAATATTAGACGAGCAAATCCCTGAAAATGATTAAAGATATCTTAGTATTTTATAAAGGGGGTCATTGGGCAATGTACATTCTGAATCATGAATTTTAGAACATGAAATAAATCATGTTTGCATATCTGTTTGTTACTCTGCTGGAAATGATTTGATCTGCTTAGTATGAGTTAGTACTATGGATTCCAAAAAGTATGTTTTCTTCTTTCTTTTCCTCACATAGTTGAATGTTTAAAAGCAGGTTGACGGTTTTATTTCTTAACTTGTTTGTTTCCATTGTGTCTTAGCCTGGGTTCTGCAGAAGACAGGCTTCTTGAAGATTTTGCTGGGGAGTGTGAGCTCCAGGAAAGAAGGAATGTTGTGTAACTGAGTTGCCTGCAGCAATTATCTGCAATCACTGATTCCGGGTGGCAGGATCATGCCGGACCCCCTGAGGAGCCATATGCAATGAATCTGAAGACTGGTCATCAGGGGAAGAAAGTGGAAGGATTGCCTGCCAAGTTCTGTTCCCTGTAGGCCATAGGTTTGCCTGTAAGATGTTAACTCTCACATCTTCCAGGATGGAGATTTGTGAGTACCAAATGGGTTCCCGAGGCATCCCACTCTGTGTCCACAGAAAGGCACTGGTGCGGGCAGTGAAGAGCCTTGAGATGTAAGTGGGAATGACAGGAGCTGTTGGTGAGTGCCCAGTGAAGGCTGAAACAAAAGATAAGTGAAGTTGAGGGGGGCCAAAGTCGTAAATAAGAGATGTCCCATACAAATGGTGAAGCAGTAACACCACACAGGTTATTCCTTGGGACAGTGTTTTGGTCAGAAAGATGGAGAATGAAAATATTTAGACATCGACTTCAGCCTTGAATTTTGTTTCTTCTTAGTAGTAATCTTAGTACAGTAAAGTCTTCTTAATATATTTGCCCAGAGCTGAAAAAAAAACAACACAAAGTTCCAGCTGAAGATCTATCAACCCACCTCACTTCTGAACGCCATTGCATGGTGGTTCCTCGCACGGCACATATTCTCTCTGAGATCCTATTCACAGCCTGGATGTCTGTATGATTCCCATCACGAAATTACCATGTCAGCTTCCCTTCTGAGCCAAGGGTCCATTTACTTTATTACCTTTAAGAATCTTCCCACAGGAACTTGCAATATAATTTGCAATATAACCCGCGACAGAAATCAACACTGAAATCTCGCCCTCTTGCCTGGTTAGTCTATATGACTGGAATGCATAGGGCCAGGGCTGGGAGGGAGTCATCTCTGATGCTTTTATTTCCTCTGTCCTTCACTCCCTTCCCACAGTCGATCAGCTGTGAAGTTCCAAGTCCACCCCTTCCTATCTGCAGCTCTGCCCTCTCTTTTTTCTTCCCTGGTCTGCCGTCTTTTTTCTCTTCTCTGAAGTGACTTCTTTTGTTCGTCTCCTCTGGCCTGGGTTACAGCCACAAATGGCCTCCTGACTGTCTCTCTCCTTTCAGTCTCTTCTGCCAATCCTCTGGGGGAACATCACTGACTGCCCAGAGACCAAGGGGGACAGGAGAAGTCACATGGTCTGCTGATTCTCAACCAACAGAAAAGCAGGTGTCTGGGTGGGATCTGAGGGTTTATAACAATTCCCAACATTGACTCTTGCTTGTTCTCCAAGTCTACCAGCAGCTGTGATGTGATTCCCTCTCCTTTCCGCCATGACTTCTTCACCTGTAACCTTCTGGGAGGTGAGTTCTTGGACATTCAGTACTGCTCTTCGTCCCCCATAAGCAAGCGTTGACGACGTGCTACAGCGTGACTGTGTGGATTTAGTGGTGCCTGGAGATCTGGGGGTGATGTTGGACCTACAACACAGAACATTTCTCCACAAATACCACAGGAAGGCACACCCAAGGAGCCAGTGTCCAGCAGGCCCTTCCTGGCTCTTAGCCCAGCTTTGATTTCCTGTCCCACTTGCTGGTTAGGGGAAAAAAAGATGATTTTGGTCAAACTTCTGGGGTCGGGGGTAATTTAACCGAGTGACTATTGGAAAGCACAGTATAACATGTAAACTATCGCCTAATGTTGCAGTAATATGGATTTCCTGTGGGCCAGCTATGTTCAGTCTTGAGTGGAGGCATTGAGAGACATAAAATGTGGAAGGTATATTCCCCTAGAATGCAGGGGGCAACCTATATACGTGGACCAAGTACAAGGTCAGAGAACGCAGGGCTGAAATGTAGGGGCAGAGATAGAGGCTGTTGCAGGAGATTTTGCAGCGTCTTTAAGAGCCAGTCATGGAACAAGATCTGCAAAAGAACCACCTTGGCCTCAGACTGTGTTTTAGAATTGTAGCTCACAACATATCCAGTGCATTTGCCTGGTTTTCATAAAGTAGGATGGTGAGGGAACATCTTACCCGCCTGGAGTTTCGACCGAAGGTTCACAAGGCACCTTTTCTGGTCATTCTAGTTTACTGGCTATTTTTCTGTGATTCTGAAACACGGGAAGGAAGGGAGAGACATTCCGTCAGCTGTCTGTTTTTTTGCTTACTTTGCATGATTGAATTTTAAACTGTGCTTTCAAATGTTGGCAGCTTGTAGACTGAGACACTACAAATCCCTGATAGAGATTCCAATCGTGGGTTAGTGAAAGCCATAAGGAAATAAGCATGGACGCGTTGCCTTCCATCAGTGTTTACTGTATGACATGGAGATTAATTTTCTTTTAATTAGAATCATCAGTGTGGCCTCAATTTCTTTAATGAATGCCAGGTTAAATCCATTACTTATTTCCCAGCTGTGAATGAGTTCCATTCTTCATTAACATTTGCATATTCCAGAGGTCAGATTTTTCTTTCTTTACCTAACAGGCATTTTCCCTTTTGTTTCATGGTTAGGGTACGTAACTTGTTGCCTCTGTCAAAAACTGAACAGAAATAACATTTATGATCACTGCTCCTTGGGTTGAATGGACTCATTTGGCTTAGGGCAAAACTTCTCAACACCTAACAAAAATGTTTATTCTTAAAACAAACGTTAGATAGATTGCTTCAGTTAGGTCAAACTCAGCGCCTGTGTTATGGGCTGAATTGTGCCTCCCACCCTGACCATTCATATATTGAAGCTCGAACACCCTATGCCTCAGACTATGACTGTGTTTGGAGATAGAGCCTTTAAAAAGCTGATTAGGTGAAAATGAAGCTGGTGGGTGAGTTTTAATCCAACCTGACTGGTGTTCTTGCAGGAAGAGAAAACTTGGACACACACAGAAACACCAGGGATGGGCACGGAGGAAAGACCAAGCGAGGACACGGAAAGAAGGAGGCCATTTGTAAGCTGAGGAGAGAGGTCTCAGGGGAAAACAGAGCTACCAGCACCTTGACCTTTGGCTTCGAGCCTCTACAACAGTGAGAAAATAAATTTCCATTGTTTAAACCATCCAGTCTTTGGCATTTTCTTACAGCAGCCCTAGTAGACTAATAGAACATCCAAAGTCAAGTTTATTATTTGCTTGTTCAAACCCATGTTCGTTTCCTGAATATCCATATAATTTCCCCTGAAAGCCCTGTGGACCCGTAGTTAGATGGCGCCATGCGGTAGTTCTGGTCTGTGGGCGACACTAATCTTATCCCCTGTCACAGTGACCAAGGAGGCTACTATTTCAGAGGCAGACCTCTAGGATGGTGGGGGTCCCATCAGGTCCCTGGAAGACTGATTGGAACAAAACCTCCCATCAACCAGGGTAGGGGATGTCTCCCAGGTGAGAAAGAACTCATGACCGTATTAAGCCTAGGATTCGGAGGCTTTAATTTGTTTCTTCAGCTCAACTGTGTTTATCATGCATGATCGGTACAAGCTCCATCCTCTTAGTTCACTTGGGAATGTAAATTTAACCACGTACTTGGACTCCCCTCACTTCATAATTTCGCATCCGATAGATCATCAGTCTTTTCCATTCTATGGTTGGAACATTGCACAAATCTGTCCCTACTTTCCATTCACAGAGCTGCTGTCGTTCCCTGAACAAATGATAGTGAGGATGATGACCATTGTTCCAGGCTCTGCTATAGGGCTTTACATATATGAAGTCGCCGAACCTCATAACCTATGAGGTAGGTACTGTTATTATCCCCTTTTGCAGGTGAAGAGATTGAGGTACAGAGAGCTTAAGTAACTCGTTCAAGTTCACACAACTTGTAAGTGGCAGAGCTGGGATTTGAATATCGTCAATCTGGTTTCCATTACTTTTGAATAAATTCATGGCATTAATGTCCCTTCAAGGTCTAATCCCAGTGTACCTGCTCACTCTCTTCTCCCATCAAGGACAACCCTCGACCCTGACTACTTCCAACCTTTTACTCTAGTGACAAGCTAGATTGTTTCTCCAAACCAATCCTGCCTTTTCCAACCTCTGTTTCATTGTTCAGGCTCTTCCATCAGAATCACTCTATTTCCCATTCCTTCTCCCCCCCCCCCCCCTTAGTCCTTCATATCTACATCCCATGTGTCCTGCAACGTCCCACTCATTTGCTACCTCTTTTGGGAAGCCTTTCTTGGGTCATCTTCATTCAACACTCCCATAATTCCTTGCCTATACTTCCCTTTGGGCACTCATGTTTCACTTATTTGTGTGTGTGTGTATCTTTCTCCATGCAGTATAAACTCCCTGAGCACTGGGACCATGTTTTCTTTGTCTTTAGATCCCGTCTGTAGATAATGAGCACCAGTGCATTGCACAGAATTGTGGAGTTGTAGATGTGAGTTGTAATTAATTGAAAATTTCCTCGAATGCACTGCTACTTAACAGAATATAATAATGTTACCCCTTCTCACTTTGGCCACCATGGCTTAGAATTCCCAATCATACTGAGTGAAAGTGACTTTGTTAACATCAGAACATTTTTTTCTTCATTCCCCCATCTGCTTTCATTTCTCTGATTTGATGCTATTGCTTCTCATCTGTGTTATGTTAGCAAATTGCTCCTTTGGTTTTTATATTACAGCTGAGTTTCAATAGATTTCAATTATTTCTTTGATTTATTGATTAAGAGCAGCCTTTTATCCTGGTGGTACTTTTCAAGCATGTGGTGATAGACGTTCCAGCACATTGAAAGGAAAGAGAAGGATGGTGTTCCTGCCTTTTTCCCCTGCAAATTTCACCTTTGAGCATTAACGAAGCCTCAGGCCTCTTCTCTCATGGGTGGGCAGGAAGCTGAAAGGAAAGTGGAGTTTGGTCACTCCTGCTACAAGTGTTCCTGGTTTGAATGCAGGTTGGAATTGAAACCTGAACAGAATTTTCTGAGGATTCCAAGTGATCATTTTTCCTCAAGAAGGTATTTGTGTTCATTGAATTCTTTCCATGGTAAGGCAGCCATCCTCCAAGATGGCCTCCAAGGGTCCTTGCCTCCCGGTATCTATGCTTTTGTGCTGTCCTCTCCCACACTAAATAAGGGAACAATCCCATGTTTATATGCTTGCTTTTAAAGCAAACTGTACATCCAATGTGGGGCTTGAACTCACCACCCCGAAATCAAGAATCGCATGCTCCATGGACTGAGCCAGCGAGGTACCCCGGCCAGCAATCCCATGTTAAGCAATAGAATATTGCAAAAGTGATGAGGTGTAACTTCCCGGGCTAGATTATAAAAGACATTCTGGTTTCCACCTTGCTGTATTTGATCGCTTGCTCTGGGGGAAGCCAGCCTCCCGGTAGTGAGGACCTGGACAAATCCTTTGGAGAGGCCCATGTGGCCACGAATTGAGGCCTCCTGACAACAGCCAGCAACCGACCCGGCAGTGACGTGAGTGAACCCTCTTGGACGTAGACGCTCCGTTCCTGGCCAAGCTTTCAGATGACTGCAGCCTCAACTGACATCTTGTCTTTAATTCGGGAAAGACTGGAGCTAGATCAGCCCAGCCAAGTTGCTCCCCAAATCCTGACCCTCCACAATCTGCGGGAGATGATAAATGCTCTATTTGTTTTAAGCTGCTAAGTTTTTAGGTAATTTTCTGCGCAGCACTAAATAATACACATGGCATATGCAGCTTGATTTTTACCAGCTCTTTGCGAATCCACAAAGTTTCAGTTTTCAGTTCTATTTTTAGCAATGTGTAGAGTATGACCCTTTGTATAGTAGAAGCAAACATTGATGGTGTAAGGAAAAACATCACCATGGTTGGCTCAAATGCTCAGCACAGGCAGATTAGTTTCTTGCTTCAGTTTCTTGCTTCAGTTGTGGCTGGACTCCTAGAACTAGATACTCCCCCCTACCTGCTTCATCCGAGACTTCTTTGTTCCCTCCACTTAACCACCCTCACATTTCTCTCAGGTGCATCATTACTGCCATCAGGACTCAGGGCCACCCACTGACCCAATGCGGGGGACCTCTTCGACGCCATTACCTGAATGTGCAGGCAAACCCATCAAAGCTAACCTGCCCAAGATTGGCCTTGCATGCCGACGTGGCAGAATATCTCCTCGAAAAGTCCGCCTGGAGACAGACACAGCTGGAATCGGGTCATGGACTTCTTCTCTCTGGCCTTGAGAAAGGTGGCCTGGCCCACTCCTATCTGTTTCAGAAGGTAGCTCTGGCTGACTGGGGAAGTCACCTGCCTGAGACACTGCATCTTCCCCCTCTCCTGTTTTCCCTTCCTCTACTTTCTTCCTTCTCTACACTCTTACCTGCACATGGGCACCGTTATAAAATGGCTCTTTACAATTCTGAACAGTGCACTCGAAGCACTTAGTTAATTAGTGGAAATTCTGCATTGCTTTAGAGGCAAGGAGTGTGGAAAACATTTCGTGAAATGCTGTAAGGATTAATTCTATTACTTTAGGAAGGTAAAAACTGAAACAGATACTTTAAGTGTATGCGTGTTTCCTACAAAATGTTTATAAACACAAGCCATCCCTAATGTAAACATTTGCTATGGATCTATACCATTTAGAGAGAAATGAAAGTTAAAATCTGTATGGTTAATGTATTCAGTGTTCAAACCATACCGGGTAATTTAGGCAAGAAAATATCCCTCGGCTACTTTGAATGAATCTGCAAAATCCCATAGTTGCCAAATTTGCACTTGACTCTGTCTGGCACAGATAGGTTTTTGGGAAAGATATCAATAATGTACTATAAGGACACGTACAACGTCGGTTACTGCTTACCTCAAATCGCTTAGGGTTTTAATCTACTGATGCTCACTTAGAATGATCAGGTCAAACTTGGCTAAGTGTCCATTGACAGTGGCCTTAGGTGGTCCAAAGCAGTCCTGGTAACTTATCTGAGCCCCGGGGTCCAAGGGGCCACAGAAGGTTCTGGTCCTTTCCACCCTCCTTGGAAGTTCAGATCTTCTCTGAGGATCATGATCAAGTCCCGGCCCACCTGGACATCGCTCTAACCTCTCTGTCATAATGTCCTAGGCCCCACGGTCTGGGTTAGAAACCCAGCAGCCTATGGGGCAGGGTCAGCTCTTTGTCCCCCTGGCCCCCTGCCCTCCGTTCCCCGCTCCCCAGGGCTGGCACGCTCAGGCTGGCTCCTTGAGGCACAGCCCGGGACAGAATGGTGCCAAGTGCCTTTTCCTATTCCTGGTGTCACTCAGGTGCCTGGCAAAGTGGTCACCCCCCATCCCACCCCAACTGCACCTCAACAAGAGCTATCGTGTTATTGAAACTGCCACCGGCACTTCCTGGGAACGCGGAATTCATCAAACAGAAACCCACAGTGAGAGTATGAACAAATTCTACAAGTGTTTGCTCCTCCTGGAGGCTGCCAGCGTAGAAGAGTGTTCTGTGCTGCTTACCCTGGGCGACACCCGGGGGCCCTCCGGCTAGCACGCCAACTCGGTCAGGAGTCCTGTCCCTGCTGCTCTCTAGGGAACATCTGCAAGGGAACACTGTTCTCCAGGCGGGCAATCCATCTACCTGCGGCCCAAAGACTGTTCTTGCGACCCCTTCTCTGCTGTGGCCGGGACACCGAAGGACAGCCTTGGGCGAAAGCCCGGAGTGGGTGGGTTTGTCCTGTTGGTCTCTCTCCTTTGAGACCTCGCGCCCTAGGGCACCCTTTCCAGGTTTTCTCCTCTTCTCTCTTCTCTCCCATGCTCTTGTTCCATGCACCACCCCTTCTCACCACTGCCCCCCACTACCCAGGCCAGCAGGTTTCAGCGGGGACCGCCTTCGCCCCCGTCTGCTAGGACCGAGCGGGCCTCACCCCCTCACCTTCTCCTCCTGGTTCTCCCGCCAGCACCCCACAGCCTGAGGGAGCAGGCGGACGTCCTAAGATGCTCGCTACGCACCTGTAACATCCACACCTCCTGCAGCCCGGGCGTGGCAGTGGGGGAAGCCGGTGCAGCCTCACGGAGGGACCTTCGGGGTGGCGGGACCTGGGAAGCATCTCCAGGGCGGGGCGGGTCCTGCACAGCTAATCTCAGGCGAGACAAGGTCGGCCAGCTGCGGCTTTCAGGCTGGCAGGCGTCTTTTGTTCCATTTGCACTTCTCCTAAACTTTTGTTTAGTTGTCAACATTTCAGAATTAGGAGACTTCACATTAAAAAACAAAATCTGGGGGCGCCTGGGTGGCTCAGTCGGGTAGGTGTCCGACTTCAGCTCAGGTCATGATCTCCTCACCACTTGTGAGTTCGAGTCTCGCGTCAGGCTCCGTGCTGACAGCTCAGATCCTGGAGTCTGCGTCTCCCTCTCTCTCTCTGCCCCTCCTCCACTCACGCTCTGTCTCTGTTTCTCTCTCAAAAGTAAATAAACATTAAAAAAAATTAAAAAAAAAACTATAAAATCTGTGTTTCTGGTGGAGATGTGGTCACATGGGGCCTGAATAGATCTTGGTGGATGTGAAGAACATTCTCTGTATTGAATGTGCGAATGGGGGGCATGCGTGCCCTTCCCTGGGGCCCTGAGGGCTGGAGGCTGGGGAACGCCTTGCTGGTAGAGGTGAGGATCCACCAGGTCCCCGGGGGACTGGTGCCTGGTGCCCATCTGGAGGAAGTCAGAGTCAGGATTCTCTGCTCAGAACCTGCATGTCTGGAATCAAAAGACAGAGACAGAAATAAGGGATGAGCTGTACCTGAATAAACATGGTTTCACGATGAAGCTGATGTCAACACTTCCACCCAACTCAGAAGCTGTATTGCTCGGGAAGTTTCTTGGAGGTCAAGAGAGAGCAGTTCTGGGGAGGTAGGGGGGAGGGTGGAGCTCAGGGTGGGTCTCAGGGGTGTGTGACCTCAGCAGTCCCAACGCCATGCCCGGAAGGGCCTCATGCTGGGTTTGATGCTCTGCTAATGTCTTGAAATTATCGCTCATCTTTGAACAAGGGCCCCAAAGTTTCATTTTTGCCCCATGCGCCCTCCCCAGATTATACAGACAATTCTGGTAGAGCTTAACCAAAGTGGGGCCCCCAACTTCATCAAGAGGATATATATTTTTTTAAAGTTTTTAAATGTTTATTTATTTTTGAGAGAGAGAGAGAGCACTAGCACACAAGCGGGGGAGTGGCAGAGAGAGAGAGAGAGAGAGAGAGAGAGAGGGAGACACAAAATCTGAAGGTGGCTCCAGGCACAGAGCCCAATGCGGGGCTTGAACTCACAAACGGTGAGATCACGATCTGAGCCGAAGTCGGAAAGCGCAAACGACTGAACCACCCAGGTGCCCTAGATCAAGAGGGTGTTTTGGAGACTGGATGCTTTAAAGAGATGTATTGTAGGTGGATGCCATGTGATTCGGTTATTCTGAGCAGAGAGTGACTTCGTGTGATACCGTGCTAATCAGTGGCATCAGAGAATCCAGTCGATTGAAGGTAGGGCTCATAGGGGAATGTGGGAACAACTGAACACATTGCCAAGTGACCAGAAAGCTACTGGTGTCTCAAGGAGGGTCCAGATCGCGCCTTCTGGGCGGACTGTTGGGGTGCGGACCGCAGCCGGCGAGGACCATGTGTGGAGCGAACGACGGTAGGAAGTTGTCATTCCTCATAGCCTTGGCGCCCAGGGAAATGTCCTGGATGCCTCTGGAGAGTCATCTCCTCGGGGTTGCTGCCTTCCTTCCACAGGAATACAGCGCAAATGTCCGGCTACCCCAGCATTCGCTCACTGAATGTCTTGAGAACATAAACGCCCCACATGGAGTATTCTTGCAAGTGTATTATATTTGAGTCTCTGGCTAAATTTTCTAGTTCAGATAGTAATTAAGAAGTGACCTTGTAGGTGGTGACGGGTTGAATTGTGTCCCCCAAAAGGTGTATTGAAGCCCTCATGCCCAGGACCTCAGAATGTGACCTGATTTAGAAACAGGTTCTCGGGGCTGTAATTAGTTTAGATGAAGTCATCCTGCACAGGGATGGACACCACCAGTATGACTGGTGTCCTTATAAGGGCAGGGGAGGACACACACACACAGAGGGACAGGGCCTTGTCATGATGATGAGACAGAGACTACCTTGCTGAGGCTACAGGCCAAGGAATGTCAAGGCCTGAAGGCCACCACCAGGAGCTCGCGAGAGGTAGGGAAGGACGCTTGCTTTGCTAGATGTCAGAAGGAGTGTGGCTCCGAGGAACCTTGATTTTGGATTTCTAGCCCTCGGAACTGGGAGAGAACAGATCTCTGTTGCTTGAAGGCACTCGGTGTGTGGTATTTTGACACAGAAGCTCTGGATACCAGTACATAGGTATTCCTCAAATATATATTTGTTTCTTTTAGGTAAATTTAGTTCTTCCCAGATGTCTGCATTTAGAGTCTAAAAAGAGGCTCTCTGTACTTTGAGATCTTTAGATCTCCTGTTAAGCTCTTCCGATTTTTTGTGGCATAAGTAAGCTTCAGTATTTTTTTGAAAAGTTTATTTATTTATTTGTATTTTGATAGAGCGAGAGAGAGAGAGAGAGAGAGAAAGTGTGCAAGCACGGGATGGGCAGAGAGAGAGAGAGAGAGAGAGAGGAAGAGAGAATCCCAAGCAGGATCCACACTGTTGGTGCAGAGCCCAATGCAGGGCTTGAACCCACGCACTGTGAGATCGTGACCTGAGCTGAAATCAAGTGTTAGAAGTTTAACCGACTGAGCTAGCCAGGTGCCCCTAAACTTCAGTATTTAAAAAAATTTTTTTTAACGTTTATGTATTTTTGAGAGAGAGAGAGACAGAAAAGAGAGACAGAGCATGAGCGGGGGAGGGGCAGAGAGCGAGGGAGACACAGAATTAGAAGCAGGCTCTAGGCTCTGAGTTGTCACCATAGAGCCTGATGAGGGGCTCGAACTTACGAACGGTGAGATCATGACCTGAGCTGAAGTCGGACACTCAATCGACTGAGCCACCCAGGCGCCCCTAAACTTCAGTATTTTTAATGTATACAGTAGTACCTAGTACTCTAGTACTAAGGAGTGATTCTAAAGTAGCCTGTGAGTCTTCCATTAAAAAATGGCTGTCATTAATGAGGGTGTAACTACGGCAGTGAATGTGTTGGAATCCTGGAATGTAATCCTGGGTGGCATCATTTTTCTCTCTTATTGTCCCTTAAACTTCTCTGTGGGCTTGGTCTTATCTCCTGCTCTAGGGGAAAGAGCTAGAAGCTTTTCCAGTCATTTTTTGAGTTTTTCTGGTCACTTTCAGCTGACCAGACAACTCAGTAATTAACAGGTTCAGGTTGATATGATATCAAAGCTTGACCCTTCACTAAAGGTGCTGTTTTTCCTTTCTGCAGCTCTGGTCTTCAGGAGGCTAGGAACCTGCCCCCGCCTGGCGGTAGTGTTGGTGAGGCTCACGGCGGGTGTGGGCCTACATCTCTCCGTCTCTACCTGGGGCTTCTAGGGCTCCACCCCAGTCAGCTACGTAGGTGTTGAGAACTCCAGGGTTTGCAATTCAGGGCAGGCAGAGGTCAGAGAAGCAGGAAAGCTGACTTTTCATGATTAAAAATGGCTGCTCCATGGGGCGCCTGGGTGGCTCAGATGGTTGAGCGTCCGACTTCGGCCCAGGTTGTGATCTCAATGCTGGTGAGTTCCAGCCCCACGTCGGGCTCTGTGCTGACGGCTCAGAGCCTGGAGCCTGCTTCGGATTCTGTGTCTCCCTCTCTCGCTGTCCCTCCCCCACTCACACTCTGTCTCTCTGTGTCACTCAAAAAATGAATAAATGTTAAAAAAAAAAAGTTTAAAAATGGCTGCACCACAGGTTGTTGTTAATAATTACCTTTTCCCCTTGGAACTCATCACTTTCTCGCATACTTTACATTTTACTTATTTGCTATGTTCATTGTTTGCTTTCCATCTCCTCCTGCTAACCTGTAAGGCACGAGCTTTGTTTTGTTCCCGGATATACCCCAAGCTTGGAAAAGAATGCTCGGCAATCACAGACGCCTCATGAACGTTTGCGGAAGGAATGTCTGAGTGAAACAAAGCGATGTGCATCACCTTCTGGGCTTGACAGGCGTGGAAAGCTAACTTTGTCTCTTGTGTCCTTTTGTGAGTTGGTGGGAGTTCCCCTCCCCTAGTCCAGTCCCAAATTCGTACCACTTACAGCTCTTCATGTGGGTGAAACATCTCTGTTGCCTCTCGTTGGTCATGGCCCCACGGCCCCTGGTCACCCGGAAGTAATTCTCCAGCGGCTTTATGCTGAGATTCCCCAACCCTCCGTGAGCACGCCCCTTTGATCCGGATCCATGACCACCTTTTGCCTCCGCTCTCTCTCCGCCACACCCGGTCCTCACTAGCACTCTAGTTTCGGTTCTCGCGGAAACGCTCTTGCTTTCTTGACAAATGCTGGCAGAGTGGCCCGTCCTCGAGCTGCTGCCTCTCCTTGCTTGGCTGGTCCAGCGGCCGGCCAGCCAACTCAGGTAGGCTCCCGAGGCCTGAGTCAGGGGCTAACCCGCCGTGTTCCTGAGCGGTACTGTTGAGGCCTACCGCCTCGTGGCTTTGCAGTCAGGGGCCAAGCCCCTTCAACTTGCCCCCTTGGACGTGGTTGAGGAGGGGGCTCTCAGCAATCACTCTCTCCCTTAGCTCCTCCCTGTGAACACCCGTGATGCGAGAGAGCGGTTGGTTTGAGAGTTGCATGACCTTTCCCCCCCACTTCCTTTTTGCAGTCCCCCACGCTCTGTGGTGGTCTCACACCTTACTTAGGCACGCGGTATCTGTCGACACTTGGGGTCTCAGTGAAACGTGATTTGATTCCTGTTATAAGGGCCCACTCTGTGCTAATCACTCTGTAATACAGAGTCTAGCTGCGGGACTGCCTCCCATCCTCGGAAGACGTCTCTGAGATAGGTAATATTCTTGTACCCAATTTTTATAATTTTTTTAACGTTTATTTATTTTTGAGACAGAGAGAGACAGAGCATGAATGGGGGAGGGGCAGAGAGTGAGGGAGACACAGAATCCGAAACAGGCTCCAGGCTCTGAGCCATCAGCCCAGAGTCCGACTCGGGGCTCGAACTCACGGACCGCGAGATCGTGACCTGGCTGAAGTCGGACGCTTAACCGACTGCGCCACCCAGGCGCCCCTTCTTGTACCCATTTTATGCAGGAGAAGAAAATGAAATATCTCGCCCAGATCAGCTACTAAGTGACCAAGCCCAGGTTCAAATCCGGGTTTCTCTGACTCCAGGGCCTGATAGGGATTACTGCAGTAGTTAAGATTTTTGTTAGTTTTTATTTGTCCAGAAAAGCCCCGAAAGCAGAACTTTAAAAGAGTAACCGGAACTCTTCCTGTAGCCTTCATTGTTTGCAATGGAATATCTTCATTGAAAGTGGGAAATAGAGTTCAGGGCTTACCCATAGCTCACAACTCTATGGGGCAAAGACTATTAGGGGCTCATCAAAACCTATCTTCCCCTTTTCTCCCTGGAGACTTCATGGCTGAACTCTATTTCCCAGGTGTCCTTGTCTTTGGGTCCCTGGACCCAATTCCAGTGTGTGTGTGTGTGTGTGTGTGTGTGTCAGAGAGAGAGAGAGAGAGAGAGAGAGAGAGATTTTCCCACAGTACACCAAACAATTCTGTCTCACCAGCAGGGTGTCTGAGAATTCAACTCCATTCTGACACTTGTCTACCCCATGTAGTATCAGATCTCCCAGGTTACGGGTTCTGTCCTATAAAACTGTCCTAAAAAACTGCTCATACCCCCTCACCCCAGCCCAACTCCAGATGCCAGTCCCAAGCCCAGGTTGTCACCCATATTTCTTTTTTTTTTTTTAAGTCTTAAAAAAAATGTTTATTTGAGAGAGAGAGAGAGAGATGGAGACAGAGG
Organism: Prionailurus viverrinus; assembly: GCF_022837055.1. Lineage (NCBI taxonomy): Eukaryota > Metazoa > Chordata > Mammalia > Carnivora > Felidae > Prionailurus > Prionailurus viverrinus. The sequence goes on from NC_062565.1 coordinate 135,776,435, forward strand.
GTGAGCAGGGGAGGGACAGAGAGAGAGGGAGACACAGAATCCAAAGCAGGCTCCAGGCTCTGAGCTATCAGCATAAAGCCTGATGTGGGGCTCGAACCCATGAACCGAGGAATCATGACCTGAGCTGAAGTCGGATGCTCAACTGACAGAGCCAGCCAGGCGCCCAGGCACCCATGCTTCTGACTGACTGGCTATAAATGAGTGGATCCCACACCTCCTCAAGTCTGATTTATTTGCAAGACTGGCCATGGAACTCAGGGAAACATTTTACTTATTAGATCACCAGGTTATTATAAAAGGATATATACCTGAGGAACCGACAGACGGAAGAGAGGCATACGGCAAGGTGGAGGGAAAGCTGGGGCACTGTTCTCCCCACATTTCCAAGTGTTTACGGACCTGGAAGTTCTCCAAACCTTGCCCTTTAGAATTTCTATGGAGGCTTCATTACCTAGGCACGATTGATTAAATCATCGACCATTGACAATTGATTCGACCTCCAGCCCCTCTCCTTTCTCCAGAGGTCAAGGGAGTGAGACCAAAAGTTCCAACCTTCTAATCACAGGGCTGGCTCCACTGGCACCCAGTTCCCATCCCCACGTGAGATCCCAAAGCCATCGTATTAACATAACAAAAGGCACCTTGATCACTCTCAACGCTTAGGACGTTGCAAGGGTTTTGGGAGCTCTGAAACCGGAATGTGGACATCTGAATGACCGAATATATATTTCTTATAAATCGAAATCTCACACCTTGCAATTAGGAGGGGTACATCTTTCTGAATCCTACCCAATAGAACGCGCTGTGTGCCATTTCCTGGCCTGGCTTATCGAAATCTACCCCATGCTGTCTTCTGGGCTTTCCTTTTCTGAAGGCTTGATTTCAACACCTGGGACTACCTTGAAAGTCACCATTAGAGATGACAGAGTTTTCGTAGCCTGAGTCTCTTTTAACTGACTGCACGAAGCGGGGCTGCTATGGAGAAGGGCTTGTTCATCTATCCAGAATTAATATGGGAGCACAGAATAGACTTCTGTAGTGATGGAAACATTCCATATTTTGGGTCTTTGCCATAGCAGTTAGCTATTCTAATGAACACACACTGCATTACTGATACATAAGCAGGTGCATAAGCAGAGCGTGTGGCTCATGGGCCAGATGGAGACAAGTGACATGTAAAATCCATGCATGGTATTTATTTCTTAGGAAAATAAATATATTGATTAAAGTTTTCCTTGGGGGCACCTGGGAGGCTCAGTCGGTTAAACATCTGACTTCGGCTCAGATCATGATCTCACGGTCCATGGGTTCGAGCCCCGCGTCAGGCTCTGTGTTGACAGCTCAGAGCCTGGAGCCTACTTCGGATACTGTGTCTCCCTCTCTCTCTCTGCCCCTTCCCTGCTGGCCCTCTCTCTCTCTCAAACATAAATAAACTTAAAAAATATATTTATGTATATGAAGTTTTTGTGAATAGCTTTAAGATATCATTTAATGCCAATAAAGGCTCCGTTAACTAGCTATAGCCTGGGAGGTGGTTCAAAGAGTCTATAAATAAATATGATCTGCATATTATCTTGGCCACATCAGATAAAGCATTCCCATTAACAGAACTCTCTCAATCCCGTTTGAATTTCTCATTTGCACTCAAAAAATATACTAGAGCTTCCAGGAGGCTTGGCAAAAGGAAGTCATCAGTCGATCCTGCAAATAGAATCATCATGGCCATGCCCTTGCATGTCTGCTTAAAATTTGATTTAAATCTGGCCATTTGAACCGTGTCCGGGGGAAATGTGACATCTGGACAGAGAGCTATTTAAGCGTACAAACAGTTCAGCTTTTTAAGTAAACTAAATTAATTTATTTGCAAGCACTCCCTTTCCCCTGTAGGAAGACACGCCACATCCCTAGGTCCTTTTCGATTACACCATGATTCGCACCCTGTTCATGGCATGTTACGTTTGAAAGGATTCTCTGTACCTTCCTGACTCGGGGAGAGAGAACTAAGTGAAGGCTTGCTGAGTTTGAACATCAGCTTTATGAAGGACGCTGTGGGGTGTCAGAATCTCGGGTTTCCAGGAATGTGAGTGTGTCGTGTGACCAGGAAGAGTTTTCCCTGTAGAGACCCTTTGTCTCAGCGGAATGGCCAGACTTGCATGCAATGATTGCTTCACAGACATTTGCTGGAAGGACTGATGAGAGGCGGCATAGCATAGGGGCTACGCTGGCTGGTGGAGCCCCTTACTAGCTGTGTGATTTGGGCAAGTTACATGACCTCTCTGTGTTTCCATTGCCTCTACTGCAAAATGATGGGTTGTGAGGATTGAATAGCAGATGTAAAAGTAGCAATCGTGCCAGTAGCTGGCATTTAGTAGTGTTATATCAGTGTTGCTATTATTACAGTGATAGTATTAATATTCTCCTTGGACGTTGACTTTCAGAATGTTGACGTGGGTTTCCACGTTCCTCTCTTAATAAGCTTGAGTGGAAGAGTGTAGAGAGTTACAGCCTATCAAGATGGCATTTTTGGGGCGCCTGGGTGGCTCAGTCGGTTAAGCGACTGATTTCAGCTCAGGTCATGATCTCGTGGTTTGTGAGTTCGAGCCCCACATCGGGCTCTGTGCTGACAGCTCAGAGCCTGGAGCCTGCTTCGGATTCTGTGTCTCCCTCTCTCTCTGCCCCTCCCCAGCTCACGCTCTGTCTCTCTTTCCTTCAAAAATAAACATTTAAAAAAATTTTTTTAAAGATGGCATTTTATGTCCAAATAGCATTTGATATTTAAATATATGTTTTTGTAAAAAAAATTAACGTATGTAGTCATGTGTTTATTCATTAAATCTACTACTTGCCAAATACAATGCTAGGTAGTAGGGCTATCAAGTTAATACAAAAAGCCAAATTATTCTTTGTTTTTCTCCTGAGATTTTATCATCTAAACCCTATTGATTAGAGGCCGTTTTTCCCCACCGCACAAATTTTATGGGAGTGTTGACTTTGTATCTTAAATATTTAAATTTACATAAGCTGGTCCTTCCTTTCAGGGCCTTTTCTGCAACATTGTTTAGTCTACTAACTAGGTATTGGGTCTGATTTCCATTAATTAAGAACTCAGCTGACTTTCAGTGCATTTGTATCAGAATTAATAATTCCACCTTTTTTTTTTTTTTTTAATTTTTTTTTTCCAACGTTTTTATTTATTTTTGGGACAGAGAGAGACAGAGCATGAACGGGGGAGGGGCAGAGAGAGAGGGAGACACAGAATCGGAAACAGGCTCCAGGCTCCGAGCCATCAGCCCAGAGCCTGACGCGGGGCTCGAACTCACGGACCGCGAGATCGCGACCTGGCTGAAGTCGGACGCTTAACCGACTGCGCCACCCAGGCGCCCCAATAATTCCACCTTTTTTTAAAGATTAGATTTATTTGAAAAAGTTTCCTTCTAATTCTAAGTGTGTTATTTCGTGTTTATTTGTTTTTTATTTCCCCTATAAAGTGAAAAACAGAAAACTTTTCCACATGGTAGGATAGTGGATGACTATGGGAGTCACTGACCAGAAAATGTGGGCTGTGAGCCCTGGGAAGTACCTCCAGCTGGGCTGGCATGAGCTATCGTTCTCTCTTTGGGGGTCCATGATGGACAAGGCTAGTGCCCAATGTCATTTCTCCTTGCAGAGTCTGGACACGGCCTCACAGCCCAACTCCAAGCCCTAGTGCTAAGTGCCCCCATGAAGCTACATCAGCTGCCATTTGACATGATGCTTGTTTTCCACCTCAAGTCTGCAGGAGGCTATAGTTAGCCACACTTACTTTTAAAGGCTCTGTGTTAGTTCCTAGGGCTGGACTAACAAAGCACTGCAGACTGGGTGGCTGAAAACAACAGAAATTTACTCTCTTCCAGTTCTGGAGGCTCAAAGATAAAAAACGGAGACGTTGGCAGGGCCATGATCTCTCTGAGGGCCCTGGGCAAGGATCCTTCCTTGCCTCTTCTAGCTTCAATCCTAGTGGTTCCAGGCAATCCTTGGTGTTCCTTGGCTTGGAGACAGCGTTAGTCCAATCTTTGCCTCTATCATCCATGGTGTTCTGTGCATCGCTTCAGTCTCCCTCTGCGGGTGTCTGTGTCCCTGTGTTTCTTTTCCTCTTGTAAGGACACCAGGCATGTTGGGTTAAAGGCCCACCCTACTTCAGTGTGGCCTCATCCTCACTAATGACATCTGTGATGATCCAATGTCCAGCAAAGTCACATTCTGAGGTTCTAGGGAGGACATGAATTTTGGGGAGTACAGGCTTGTTGCCTTGCGTCATTATCACGCAGCTGGTTTATCCAGCCTGTGGTTGCCACCTGGGTGCTGAAGGATGAGAGACAGGGCTGGTGGAGGACGGGGATGGGGCTGTGAGGATGGGGGTTGGGGATGGGAAGTGGTGTGGGGTGGGGAGTAGGTGATGAGTAGAAAGCATGTGGCGGGGGGAAAGCCGTGTGAGTAGCTCTGACAGTGAAGGGTTGAGAGCGAGGGGCAGAGCATGGGGAATATGTACCTGGGGGAGGTAGGGGACCCAGAAATCAGGAGGAAGGATGCATATCACCCACTCACAGCTTGGCTCACAGCCTGGAACCCACCCACGACTACATTCCAGGATTCGCAACCGCTGATGACCCGGCTGACCTCCCCATGTGTGGGGTCTGCCCGGTTCCTTGCCCAGCCTGACTGCCTTTACAGGATGGAATAGGGGATACAGTACAAAATAACGGACACAGCACAACAGGTAAATTAGATTCTGACCCTCTTTCCCAGAAAGACTCCACATGTCTTGGTTCACCAGAATCACGAATTTACTAGCATTTTTATTTTCTGAAACCGTGGCTGTGATTATAATCGCAGTTCTGCGATACATACAGTGACAGTTTTGGAAGTACCTGAAGGCTGATCTTCATTCATTATGCTCTACAGGAGTTCTGGGCTTTTCTATATAAAACCTTTAGAAGGGTTCAGACAGCCAAAGGGCATTTGTGGAATTTTTAATAATTTTCTCTCTCTGTGGGTTGGGTGGTTGGGGGCAGAGGTTAATGCCATTTATTACTTATTCTTCAGCGTATTGCTTTCCTGTCTACACTGAGGGCATTATGCACACTTACTGCTCGGTTCATTTCCTAGGCTGTAGCATTATTGTTGTACCATGACATCTAACATTACAATTTGGTCTGTTTTTCAAATGTTATATATGCAACACCGTGCAATTGATTTCTCTGTTATCTTAAATATAAACGCTAGAAAGAAATGCCATTCTCTACTTTCTCAACATATTTTGGTTCCTAGGATCAACATAATTCTCTACACAAGGTTCTGGCAGACCATACTCTGTAAGTCTTTTTTTTTTTTTTTCTAGTTAGGTAATTACACTTTTGGTGGTATGATAGATTTACTTATTTATATAATGACATAACTGTATCTGATCCCTTTATTCTGTAATCAAGGTGTTTTGTCCATCAATAAATATCCACTCTTTATATTTCAAAACAGTTGCCAAATTGTTTTTACGAGTTCCGCTTGTGCAATGAAATTCACACTGTGCCTGAATAGTGCATTGCTTTACAAATTGACATATTTAGTTAAGCAGTTTTGGAGGGTTGATGATGATTAAGTTGGAGCTTTTTGTGGAAGAAAGCTACAGAAGAGAGAGAGTAGTTAGGAACGGGAAGGCATGGAAGAAGGCTGGGAAAGTTGTCACACATAGGATTGTCCCCAGATGGTCTGTGGCGGTGGTCCTCAACCCTAGCGGCACGGAGGAATCCCCTGGGAATGTTAAACAGCACCAGCACCCAGTCCTGGCCTCTGGAGGCTTTGGCTTAATTGGCGTGGAGTGGGCCCAGCATCAGATTTGCCTCCCATGTGGCAGGGAACATGAAACTGAACATCCAGCAGATGCCATGTATAATTGCTGATCTATTTCAGAAGCTATCGGTTCTCAGAGCAGAGTAGGGAAAAGGAAAGCTGCTTTCATCAATAAAAACAAAACTTGGCTGCTCTAGATTTAGAAGTAGACCAGCAATCTTGTGAAGGGTGGGTTCATGTTCTTCTGAGTCTCCAGGCTACACCAAGCCCTGCCCTAAACACAGCCCTGCCCTAACACCCCTGCATAGAACTGAAGGGAGACTGGAATATTCAAGCCATATTTTATTAACAACCAGGCCAACAGGTACAACGTAAGATCTCAGCGCCACTACCCATAAAGCCTTAGGCTGGAGGTAGGGGTTACTTAGCTTCTTGTAGTTTCATTTCCTTATCTTTCAAATAAGCATAGTCATTAACCTTGCAGGTAGATTATCGTGCATGGTTGTGGGAAATTTAATGAGATAGGCTTTATAATAAAAAGCCTGACGCATAATAGATGTTAGTGAGGGGTAGCTTTTGGTATTATTAGATCCAAACTATTATCAACCTGGGTCATCTACTCCAGATAAGACTAGCTCAGGACCTGCTGACCGTGTTGTGAGTTCATTCTTCCCCTGTGGAGGCTCCCAAAAGCAGAATTAGGTCTAGACATCTCCATTGTGATCACAAGGTGAAGGAAAAACCTTTTCTCCCATCTTCCTCTGCAGGACGTAAAGAATTCAGTTTCTAGAAGAAAGACCTTCCAGATCTTTCTTTCTTTCCTTTTTTTTTTTTTAAGAGAGGGAAAGAGAGCATGCATGTGCAAGCTGGGGAGAGAGGCAGATGGGCAGAAAGGAGAGAGAGAGAGAGAGAGAGAGAGAGAGAAAATCTCAAGCAGGCTCCATGCCGAGAGCCAAGCCCTATGCGGGGCTCAATGAGGGGCTTGACATGGGGCTCGATCCCACAACATTGGGATCATGACCCGAGCTGAAATCAAGAGTCTTATGCTCAAACGACTGAGCCTCCCAGGCACCCCAAGGACCTTCCAGATCTTGACACAATTGACACTGGGAATGTCAAGCCCTTCATAAATGACCAGCCCCCTGCCCTCTGGGGTGGAGCTCACTGCAGCCTGATGCGACACATAATACAACACAACACAACAACCCCCACAGTCATGAGACACACACGGGAACAGGGATGTTAATTGCTAAAGCAAGAACTCCCACACCATCCGCTACAGCAGTGATGTGCAAACAGTGTGAAGGCCACATGGCCTCATCAGGAGATGAACATCTTTTGAGTCACTGGGATCCCTCTATTATTTTAATGCTCTATTTTAATCAACTGTTAAACAGATTCTTCCAGTGCATTTTTATCTCCCAGATTTCTTCTAAAAGTTCCATTGCCCATTAAGGAAGTTAAGTGTTGCCTAAATTCCCTAACAACATAGGACACGGTCACAGATTACTGGCCAATAGTAAACTGTTTTCTGGTAATACTCACTAATGCACTTCATTCATTCATTCATCCTTTTTACTTTTTGACCGCTTTCATTCATTTCTTTCACCCCCACCCCCACCCCATGCCTACTTCTCTCTGGCAATCACAGATCTGTTCTCTGTGTCTATGAAATTGTTTTGTTTTTTAGAGTCCATATATGAGGGAGATATACAGTTTGTTTCTGTCTGTATGACTTACTTTATTTAGCATAATGCCCTGAAGTTCCACCCATGTTGTTGGAAACAGCAAGATTTCATTCTTATTTATGGCTGAATAATATTCTAGTCTATCTATCTATCTATCTATCTATCACCTATCTCACATCACATTTTCTTTACCATTTATCCATCATCAGACACTTAGGTTGTTTTGGTATCTTGGCTATTGTAAATAATGCTGCAGTAACATGAGGGTGCAGATATTTTTGAGTTAGTTTTTTTTGTTTTCGTTAAATACTCAGAAGTGAAATTTATGGATCATATGGTAGTTCAATTTTTATTTTTTGAGGAACCTCCATACCGTTTTCCATAGTGGTTACACCAATTTACATTCCCATCAACAGTGCTTGAGGGTTCCTTTTTCTCCACATCCTTGCCAATAACACTTATTATTTCTTGTCTTTTTTTTTTTAATTTTTTTTTCAACGTTTATTTATTTTTGGGACCGAGAGAGACAGAGCATGAACGGGGGAGGGGCAGAGAGAGAGGGAGACACAGAATCCGAAACAGGCTCCAGGCTCTGAGCCATCAGCCCAGAGCCTGACGCGGAGCTTGAACTCACGGACCGCGAGATCGTGACCTGGCTGAAGTCGGACGCTTAACCGACTGCGCCACCCAGGCGCCCCATCTTGTCTTTTTTTTAAAATGGGCTTCACACCCAGCACAGAGCCCAACATGGGGCTCGAACTCACGACCTCGAGACCAAGACCTGCCTGAGCCAAGACTGAGCGTTGGACACTTAACCGAATAAGTCACCCAGGCGCCCCTCATTTTTCTTAATTTTTATTTTTTATCTTGTCTTTCTGATACACTAATTTTGACAGGTGGGAGGTGATATCTTGCGGTTTATATTTCCCTGGATTAACGATGTTGAGCATCTTTTTAAAAAAAATTTTAATGTTTATTTATTTTTAAGAGACAGAGAGACAGAGTGTGAGTGGGGGAGGGGCAGAGAGAGAGGGAGACACAGAATCCGAAACAGGCTCCAGGCTCTGAGCTGTCAGCACAGAGCCTGACGTGGGGCTGGAACTCACAAACTGTGAGATCATGACCTGGGCTGAAGTCGGATGCTCAACCGACTGAGCCCCCCCACAGGCACCTCTGAGCATCTTTTTATATACCTGTTGACTATCTGTACGTCTTCTTTGAAAAAAATGTCTTTTCACATCTTCTGCCCATTTAAAACAATTGGATTGTTTACTTGCTTTTGAGCTGTATGAGCTCTTTATACATTTTGGATATTAGTCCCTTATCGGTCACATGAGTCGCAAATATTTTTTCCTGTTCAGTAGGTTGCCTTTTTATTTTGTTGATGATTTCCTTTGCTGTGCAGAAGTGCTTTAGTTTGAGTTTGAGGTGGTCCCACTTATTTATTTTTGCTTTTGCTGTCTGATAAAAAAATAAGAAAAACATCACCAAGACCAATATCAAGAAGTTTACTGCCTATGTTTTCTTCTACGAGTTTTATGGTGCCAGGTCTCACGTTCAAGTCTTTAATCCATTTCGAGGTAATTTTCATGTATATGAGAGAGTGGTCTAGTTTCATTCTTTTGCATGTGGCTGTCCAGTTTTCCCAATACCATTTACTGAACAGAGTATGCTTTCCTTATCGTGTATTCTTGGCTATTTTGTCATAAATTAATTGGCCATGTATATGTGGGTTTATTTCTGGGCTCTCTATTCTGTTCCATTGATCTATGTGTCTGTTTTGATGTCGGTACCATACTGTTTTAATTAGTTATAGCTTTGGACTCAGCTCTATTTTTATCAAAAGGTTTCCAGAAGAGGAAATAAAACCAGTGTCTCATTCTCTCAAGCTTAGAGAACAATGGCTAATTATGATTGCTATTATTATAGCTATTAAAGGTTATAAGCCGTTCATAATGACAAAATGGCACAGCGCTTTTCAGAGTGTGGCTCCTGAACCGGTGCCAGCCGGTGGACTGTTTGTTTCTGGTCCACGCTGTGGCAAGTACAGAACTCAGGAATAGGTGTTTGGAAAGTTTTTGAGACATTTGACATTGTCATAGGGCCAATGAGTGGCATAGACTGGTGTCAGCAGGGTTTAGACCGATCCTTGTGTTTTCACACTCACGTGGTGTGTTGAGGGCGGTGCAAGGTGCAGATTAGCTGTGTCGGTCAGGACCTCGCCTCCGTCCCCAATGACCTGGGGGAAAACAAAATTGGTGCTTCCCCACAGGTGGCCTGAGGCGGTGGCCTTCACACCCATTTCTACTTTTGCGGCTGGGAAAACAACAACCGGGGGAGATTGTGACCAGCTGATGGCAGAGTCTGATAAGAGTACAGTCGGAATGACAATTGGATCTTACATTTGATTCCTCAGCCAGCGGCTCATTTTAGCCTCAAACCAGCAAGGCGTTTGAAAGCCGAAACCAAATGCTGGAGGAAAAGGCGAACGGAGATCCAGCTCTCAGGTAGGACCTTGGGAGAGCCGAGTGGCACCGTTTCCTTTGTTTACTACGGAAGCGTAGTGAAAACCCGTAAAAACCCAGGCGTGTCTCTGTAGAGGGGAGAAGTGTGACTTCCTCTGAGTTAAAAGAACAGCCAGCGCCAGATTGAGCCTCTGTCGAGGAGCAATGAGAGAGATCTGCGTTTGGAGAATCAAGAAAAAAATGTGTAGAGCCAGAAGCGGAGAGAGCTTCACTCATGTGCTGTCTTGGGGCACCTGCTTGCTGTAAGCGTTGTTCTTGGTCCTGAGAATACAGATTCCACTTGGTCACATACTTGTGTTCAGGGGTTTATAATCTAGTGGGGGAGGTGGGCAGATGACCCAACAGACTCCTTCTGCCATATATATGTAATACATATGTAACGTATATGTAATACATAAAATATAATATACCATTATCTATAGTTTCCAAGTAGTCATAAGAGTGAGGGAGAGAAGTAAAGAGAGCAAGGGGATAGAGGTACAGAGAGAAAGCCTATCTGAGGAGGTGAAACTTGAGCAAAGACTTGATCACAGAAAGGCTTGATGGGCGATGTGATGGAGAGATAGTCGGTGGCCAAGGGGTAAACAGGAGAATGACACCTTGCCAGAAACTGGGAAGAGCTTAGTCAGGGACGTGGCCAACCCCAGATGGGGGTGTGAAGAGTTAGGCTGGCTCCATGGGCAGCTAACAGACGAGGCTGTAGGCACAGGAAAGAGTAGAAAGGGAGTGCTCCGTATTTGGGGACCCCAGGCTCTGCAAGGTATTGGGAAGACTGAAGTGTGTGTCTAGGGGGGTGGGGAGGGTTTGCACAGACGCTGGAAAAGAAAGTAAGAATAGCCCCATGTGCAGTGTGAAGTCATTCGGGCAGTAGCCGACCCTTCCCTTGACCCGGGGAATATGGAGGGAATTTTAAGCCCGTGATATGATCACATTTGCTTCTAGAAATATCTCTGTGGGAGCTATAGAAAGAATGGGCGGAAGGCAGGGTGTGGAGACAAGTGAGGGGGCCACAGGAGAAACCCAGATGAGGGTGTGCGGGTAGAGAAGAGGGAGCAGATCTGAGACCCAGACAGGCGTGCAATCGTTAGGGTTTGCTTATGGATTGGCTGGACACGGTGGATAAAAGAAAGAGTTTCTAGGCTTAACAGGGACGTGAATGGTGTTCCACAGTCCCAGCAAAAGGTAGATTGGAAGTGAAGCATGTTTGGCTTGGGCAGGTGATACTTTGGGTGGAATTTGCGGATTTGGAGTGATTGCAAGACATCCGGGTGGAGGTTCCAACTGAGTAAGGGGTTGGGTGTGTGCGTTTACCTCCATTTATTGGGATTTGCCAATGGGGGCGATCACTGGATTGTGCTATATGGTGAGTTGCAGCGGGATGCCTATGGAGGTGATATCCCACCGCTGGCTTCACATCTCTGAAGTCAGGATGTGCCTGTGGCCATAATTTCTTTGGGATATTGTTGGAACAATGGTAAGTCAGTCCTCTCTGCTCTGTTTATGGCATGTTATATTCACACGTAACAGCAGGCAACGTTTAAAGTGCTTTATTTCCAGTAACCCATTTTCCCTCAGAACAGCCTGTCAGATAAGTACTACTGATCATTTTCTAGAAGGAGAAAGGATGGCACAGAGAGGTTAAGCGACTTGTCAAGATCACACAGTGCCTAAGCGGCAGAGTCCAGATTCAGTCCAGGCAGTTGGGACACCGGGCTTATGCTGGTAATCACCACAACATAGTTGCCCTCAAACTGGAGGCTCTACCAATGTCTGGTGTCCTGCCGGTCTTTACCTGCTAGTCCTTCCACTGTCTCCTGAGGAGGAGCATGGAGGTCCAGGAAAAGGTCTATCGTTATGTCCAGAATATTTTTCCTCGTTAGTTCTTTTGTGTCGCTTTCTGAAGGCTCACCCGCATGCCTTATGTCAGCCATTTTGGGTCAAAGTTGTCTACCAGAACACTTGATAACCTAATAATGACAGAAAGAGAGGGCCAGAGGAAGAAATAACCAGCCTGGAGTGTGCCATTAAGACTAAAGAGAGCCAGCATTTCTTCTCACAGGCACAGCTCTGGCTGACAGCAGCACTTTTCAAATTCTGGATTGCAACCCTTCAGTGGGTTGGGAAATCAATTGAGTAGATTGGAAACAGCATTCCTTCAAAATAATGAAACAGAGCAGGATAGAATAGGATGCGTAGCGGGTATATTATGTGTACTATGGGTATGTTATATGTGTGGATATATGCTTGGGTCATGACATAAATATATTTCTTATTGTGGTTCGTGTTTAAAAAAACGTTTGAAAATGCTGAGCTCGAGCACCCTTTACTGTGCGGTTCCCTGCCCCCCCCCCGAAATATTCGCTGTCCTACTCTAGCCCCCCTTATCTGTGGTTTCAGTTACCTGCGGTCAACTGTCATCCAGAAATGGATGATCCTCTTTCTGACACATCGTCAGAAGGTCAATAGCAGCCTAGCGCTGGGTCACAATGCCTCAGTCCCTCCCCTCACTTCACCTCATCACGTGGGCATTTTATCATCTCACATCATCGCAAGGAGGGTGAGTGCCGTACGATAAGATATTTTGAGAGAGAGACAGAGAGAGACAGAGAGAGACGCACATGCCACATTCATATAACTTTTATTCTAGCATATTGTTATAATTGTTCTATTTCATTATTCATTATTGTTGTTAATCTCTTATTATGTCGAATTTATAAATTAAACTTTATCATAAGAATGTGCGTATCAAAACCCCCACAGTACATATAAGGTTTGGTACTATATGCAGTTTCAGGTATCCGTGGGGGTCTTAGAATATATCCCCTGTGGATAAGGGGGGGGCTATTGTATTTTCTTCTCTAATGAACTGATATAGGTGTACATTTGTGTACTTTAAACATATTTGCATAGTATATCGGCGCTAAATACGGTACACCTGTAGATCTGAAGCTTGGACCAGAAATCTGCTCTAGCTCATGATTTGGGGGGTTGTGGCAGGTAGATGGTAGGTTGTCAAAGTGGAAGCATTAGCAGGAGACAGAATCACCTGGAAAGGATGTGTGAATGAGCAAAGAAAGAGAAAAGGGTAGAATCTGGGAAGCCGTTTACCTTTAAGGCGGGGATATTGGAAAAGGAGCTCCCAAGAGCCACTGCAATGGGACAAAGAGGTGGGAGGGAAACCTGGAGTGTGTTGGCATGGGAGCCAAGAGAGGAGAGAGTTTGAAGAGCAAGGAGAGGCTCAAGATTGTCCAACAAGGCAGGAGGTCAAGCGAGGTAAGAGCTGGAAAGCACGCACTGAATTGAGCCATGTGGTGACGTTGGTGACGTTGGTTGGTGCCTTTAGTCCAGTGGTAGCAGTTGGACTGTGGGGGACTGAATGGTGAGCATGGAAGGCAGACACACTGGGGAATGGGCAGCTCTTTTGAAATGTTTGGCCAATGAAATGGGGAGTTGGCTAGACAGGGGATAACGGGTTTGCACCAGAAACAAATTTGACCCTAGTGTTACAGAAAGACAAAATATTCACAAGCTAGGCTTACGGGAAGGTGTAGGGACATTTCACCTCTGTTAGAGACGAGGTGAAACTATGGATTCCCACCCCCTACTCTCAACAGTTTTCATCCTCTGAACACTCGGGTAAGAATTTCTGGTAATTGCTGAGACCAAATTTTAGAATTATGATGAAATCTATTGTTGCTCTGGTTATTTATACAAGTAATGGTTAAGGTTATTTTGGAATTGTGATTCCAAAATAATTGTATGTGCACGATACAATTAAAAACCCCTAGTTAGGAGGAGGGAAAAAAAAAGTATGAAACAGTAGCCAAAAGAAAAATTACATTGATAGACCATTAACAACATTACTGCTGTCGCTGCACAAAGAATAATGAAATAATGGACTGTATTTGGAAAACAGAAGATACCGTGGGTAACTGATAGAATCCAAAAGGACAGATTAAATTTCCTCTACTTTTATGATGAAAACCAGACTTGAAATTACTTTTGACTTGTCATTTTGCTTTACCAAATGTTTGAGAGAATTAGGATGTAGGCACCTTATCGCTGACATTTCTCAGTCAAGATAAGAATTCTATGCTCAGATTTGTGGGCCTTGGGGCTGTAATTATCACAACCTCAAAGTAGATTACCAGGTGTTGTATAATTATTGTGATATCTAGTCTTTAAGGAGTAAGGAAATTTGCATCTGAGTATAAATATTTGTATTTGATCCTTGTTTCCCTGGGGGAGGGAAGAAAGCTGGGACCCCTGATTAAGTCACCTTATTTAACAGATTTGGGCATAAAGATCATTTTCAGAGATGAAGGAACAATCTATAATTCCTGAAAGAAACTTTCCCCAAATCAGAAAGCAAGTAAAAAAGGTCCAACTTAAGAAAATGCAAAGCCATGAAGAAAGGATATTGACGAATCTTCCTTAGGCTGCTTTCATAGCAGCGAGTAATTGCCTTAAGGTAGAAGCTGGTGTTCTAGAAAATTGTGTTCTAGAAAATTCTCTTGTGTTCTAGAAAATTCTCAGACCATTCAATTCACGAAAAACCACTCATTGTTTTTGATTAACCAGCATTTGGAAAAACTTGTCTAAATGGGTTAGAAGTGAAAGTGTTTGCCCCGAACAAAAATGTATAGTGTTGAGGATGAGAAGTATTGTTAGTTTTGCTGAATTTAAACAGTCATCTATGTGAAGGGTCTCAGGACTGAGAATAATCCCCTTATTCCCAAATATTTTGAAACATGGAATTAAGTGTGTGTGTGTGTGTGTGTGTGTGTGCGCGCGTGCGCGCGCGTGTGCGCGGTGGTGGTGAGCTCACTTCAAGTGTAAATCATGTCCTGGGTGGAGCAGGTGGATTTATAGGAAGAGGAACTGTCGTGTTAGTTCAACTCCTAATTGCAAGTCAAGGTGACTCATCTGGGCATCCGAAGGTCAATGTATGCATGGAAAAAGACTGACTCCTCCGTGGCTATTTTTCTCTAAGTTAAGATGCCTAAAACCCTGAATTTCTTCTTAAATGTCTCTTAGTACCTGTCATTTTTGAAGTTGTAAGTGAATACTGAGTTTTAAGCACAAAGGAAAAAGTATCTTACACAGTGAAAAAAAATGGCACAAGAACTTCTCAGAAAGAACTTAGCGCATTTTAATAACTTCTTTGAAGTTGCTCTTGAATGACTGAATTCATTGTCCAAAGACTCAAAGGAGTTGGAATTACTTGGAATTTCCCACTCTTCGCCATACTTCTGGATCACAGGCACAATTTTCAAAATACTGGTAGAGCCAGGTCCTAGTGCCAGAGCGAGGGAGAGATTTTGTATAGTTTCTCCTTCTATGATTACTATAATTTTAGCTGTTTTTGTTTTGATTGAAATTTTCCTGGTTGGTTCGGTCGGTTAAAGCCGGTGCTAGCTAACCTGGACAAGCGCCAGATGTCTGGAACAAGACAAGCTTACTCTGTGCGGGGAGACTGTCCTTAACCACCTCGCCACTGCCTTCCATCATCTACCTTTTGGCCAACTAGGTGCCCACCCTCTTGGCTACGTGTTCAGGGTTTAGAACAACCTCCACGCCCCAAGCAGGCGGGGGTGGGGGTGACATGGAGAGTAGTCATCAATCTCTAGGAGCCAATCATAGTAGTTCTAGCTCCTCTGTCTGTGAAAAGTTGGGTGGGGAACTCACCTTGAGGACAGCTGGCGTCTTCCATGGGGCAGACGTGTTTCAGCCTTGCCACCTCTAGCGTTGAAAGGACTCCAGCCCCATCCCATTTCACATAATCTCCCACTAGATCCTTTCCTTTCACTCCTCAGGGCCTGCCCTCTCCTGATGATGAGTTTCAGGAATGGAACTCTTGGGGAAAATCCCACCTCAGGCTCTTGGCGAAAACCTTAAACGGAAGGAACAAAGCAGATGATAAATCTGGGTAGAGCAGACCCGAATGTGGGTTGACTGCAGAGCCAGAAGTCCAGGAGAAAGTTGCTGTTTGCTTCTTTTACTTCCTGTGCCTTTATAGCTGTGGGTCTAGAATCCCACACAGAATCCTCTCCATCATAGAAAATATTCAGAAGAAATTAACCTGATGACCTATTTCACTTCTGAGAAACTTTTTTTTTTTTTTTATAATAGCTACGGGTAAACTTCACCAGCTTTTTAAAAAAGTTCATAAAGGCTCCTTTACTGTGTTTGAGCATCTTTGTGATTTCTTTCAGTCGCCTCAACAGAAATGGAATGTTGTGTACAACAGACATATATTAGTGTCTCCCTATAATTTTACACATGTACACACGCAGCTTTCTGTTTATAACTTCCCTCCCCATCTCTTTGCCCGAAAACTTATAATAAGCTCATTCATTTGTAACTCTACTTGGCTGCATGATGTTTTTAGAGTAGTAAAATTAGTTCAATTGCTTTCCCCGGTAAAAAGAGGTAGCTTGGAAATGGTATTGAGAGAGAGGAAAGCTGGCTAGTCAGGGAATGCAACACTAGAAATGTAAGACCAGTAAACAGCACCGAGTCCTTTAGAGAAATGTTTGCTGTATGTCCCCAGCCCAGAGCTAAGCGATGATCAAGCCTTCTGCCCTTTAGATATAAAGACATCGCAATGCTCTGCCTATGAACGAACAGACGCTTTGTAAGGAGAGAAAAACTGGTCTGAAGAGAATCTCTCAGGCGCTCTGATTGTCTGATTGCACAAACATCGCCTCGTCAATTTTTCTCACAATCCCAGAGAGGAAGTGGCATGAATAGGAATGTGTTTGGAGCTGGAGGGTGGGGACAGGAGGGAGAGAGACGCTTCCCCGCCATCCGAAGAGGCGGGAGGGCCAAGAAGCCCTTCACCAGGAACCTGCGGCGCGGTCCCTCCCCGCGTCCCTCTCCCGGCGGTCCCTTGCCCCCGGCAGCGCCCGGCCGGCCGAGGCCGCTGGAGACGGCGGGGTTCCTGCGCCCTGAGACTGCTGGAGGCGGAAAGAGCAATTCCCCGTCCCCCGGAGGAGAGAACACGGCACCCGCGCAGCAGGACCGTCTCTGGCACCGGCCCCGAGCCGGTCCTTCGGGCGTCTGCACACGGGCGCCCGCGCGTGCCGCCGCGCACACATTCCCGCCTCCGCGCGCAACTCCCACGCCCCAGCCCCTCGGCCCGCCGGGCGCCAGATCCGCCTCCCGGGGTTGGAGCGAGAGGGTCCTCCGCGGCGTCTTTAAGGCTGCGGTCCCCGCCCCTCCCTCTTCCCCGCCCTCCCCCGCCCGTCCTCCTCCCGGAGGCCGCGGCTCCTCCCGACCTCCCCGCGAGCCGGGCTGCCGGGCGTGCGCGGCGCGCGGAGCAGGTGCCGGCGAGCGCCTCGCATGCCGCTGCCCGGCCGGAGGTGGTAGCGGCGCCGGGCGCGCTCCGCCCGCCCCTCCTGCGGGCCGTACTCGGGCTCCGGCGCGCGCGGGGAAATGTCGGTGGCGACGGGCAGCAGCGAGGCGGCCGGTGGGGCCGGGGGCGGCGGCGGCGCGCGGGTTTTTTTCCAGAGTCCCCGGGGCGGCGCCGGCGGCAGCCCCGGCTCGAGCGGTGGCTCGGGCTCCTCCCGGGAGGACTCCGCGCCCGTGGCCACGGCGGCCGCTGCGGGGCAGGTTCAGCAGCAGCAGCAGCAGCAGCAGCAGCAGCAGCAGCAGCAGCAGCAGCAGCAGCAGCAACGTCGCCACCAGCAGGGAAAAGTGACAGTGAAATACGATCGCAAGGAGCTTCGGAAGCGGCTGGTGTTGGAGGAGTGGATCGTGGAGCAGCTGGGTCAGCTGTACGGCTGCGAGGTACTTGGGCGCGGGGCCGGGAGGGTTGGGGGCCTCGCTCGCCCCACTGTGCCCACACGGGGATTCTCCAGCTCCGGCTCTCGGTTGCGCACCGCCCCGACTCCTGGGGACCCGACGCTGGGAGCGAGGCGCAGGGCGTTCTCTCTCCAGGGTGCCCTCTGGCGCCGGGGCGCGACGGTTGGGAGCCCCTGTCGGGTGCCGGGTGCCGGGAGAGCTGCGGGCCCTCTTCACGGCAGTGGGGAGGGTTAGGTCTGGCTAAGCGCATTGCTTTTCTCAGAGCCTTTCCAGGCTCTGGCTGCAGCCACACGAAGCGGGGCTCAGAAGGGCTCACCCCAGATGCGCCTAACCCAACAAGAACAGTACTCACTGCTGAGATCCTGGCAATCCCGCATTTTTTTTTGCGGAGAGGGAGCAGGGAAGGGACCTGAAAGCTGCTTAACGGACAGGAGAGGTTCTGGGGATCTCAGAGACCCCCTCGGTTCCTGAAATTCCACATCAAAATCATGAGGTGAACGCTTTCTCTTTTGCAGCCAGCCCCGACGCGTGTCCCCATAATTCATCCTTGCATTTACCGAAGCTGCACACGCTGGGCTTTGTTGAAGCAGCTTGCTTCCTTCCTGGCCAAGCTCGGTTACTCCCGTTGGTGGGCGCAGAACGGAGAGCCTTTGGCAACCTGGAAGGGTGCCTGGGTGAAAGGCAGGCAGCTTTGCGGGCGGTGTGCGAGATGGCCGGAACCCACTGGGTTCCCCTCCGCCACGACGCTGGGACTTCCCACAGTTCAGGGGCTAAGGCTTACACACAAGTCTGCCGGACGTGTATATGCTTGATGTTAGGAGAAACGGTGAGAATAAGCTGTAACAAACGTCTGCTAGAAAAACGACTGAAGCCAAAATGATTCCCGGGGAGATTCTTTAATAACAGCAATTGTGGTCGAAGTGTTGTACTTCTCTTAAGGGCGTGGAGTTGGGGAAGGGTGGGAGAATGAAGGGGGGTTAGTAATTAAGGATATGGCTTCTAAGTCAAAACTAGGTTTGTGTCCATACTGCGCTTAACCCTGTTCAGCAAAAATGAAAGCCAGATGAACTCATTGGCTTGTCTACTGGTTTGGGGTATTCTGTTTTTCACACATTTCATGGCCTATTGTGAACGCATCCTTTCCTTAAACGTTGTCATTGCACAAGGCAACAGCATTCTTATTGCGGACTACTGATGAAGGATTGTGATATAATGAAGCTTGACTATATGACTAATGGGCTCGTAAAAATATATTGTTTCCAGCCTGGCTCTTATGAAAAGCCATGCTAATTGCGTAAATAAAAACTGGCCAAAATAGGAAGTGTTCCTGGGATTTTTTTTTTTTTTTTAATAGGAAGTTGGCAAAACTCTTCCAAGAAACACTATGTTTGATTTCGATGGGATTACTGTTGGGTGGATGGATGTGCTCAGTCTTGCCTCTGTAGAATCCAATTAATTTTCATTTATTTCACACTCATCTTTATACTCCATTTTGGATTTGGAGAAGAGTTGAGTTAATAGCGAAACTACTGTTGAAATTAACAGTGCTTTAGCAGTGCTGCTTTTATGGAAGACTAATTAGGTGCAGTTGGAGAAACCAGAGAGTTCCAGCCCCTTGGGCAGGTTGGCGAATCAAATATTTTGAAAATTCTTCAGAATAAATGGGGGAAGATGGTGGATCGAATGTTCACTGTATTGAACATGTAAGTTAGGTACGTATTTTAAAGGGTAAACACGACCTTGACTCTTTCCCTTGTACATCTCTTCTCCTGTTTTAGACCTTCTGATGTGCAGCAAACAACTGGAGTTTTGAGAGAGAGAGAGAGAGGGAGCGCTATTTGCTGCCTGTGTGTCATAATGTGACAAGTATTTCTCTTCAAGTTGTTTGCTCTGTCATTTTAGGTTGAAGGAATATTGGTCATTGAGAGGTTGTTGGCAGTTTGTAATTACTAAGCCAATGATACACCTTTTATATAATAATAAAAAGTGTGTGGACTAATCAGTAGCCATATAACTAATTGTTTTCTCCCATCTATTTCTCCACTGGTAGGACTCTATTTTTAGCTAAGGTTCTCTAGTCTGGTAGCCTTTCCTCGCTGATAGCCTCAGGTATTTCAGCCTCTGGCTTTTTAATCTAGGAGGACCTTACCCTGGCCAATAGCTCTGAATCTCATGAACATAAAGGGACGGGAATGTCCCTTTTACACTTAAAATTGGTAAGGTTTTAAATTTGGATTGCATGCAATTGACACAGGAAGCAAATTTGCCAGGCTTCAAACTGGCCAGAGGCCTGAGCTTTCTGCCAGGTTGGGGGACAGGATGAGCGTATATTTAATTTCAGAAGAACTTCTATCAGGCAGGTGGGCAGCGAGGTGACTCGTCCCTTGCGGAGTAGAAAATAGTGATCTTTTGGAGATAACGTGCGCTTTCTAAATTAGGAGTGGGAGAGAAGGAAGACACCGAATAACTTCCTGGCCGTGGCCTTCTCTAGAAGTTTGCAGTGGCCAATCAATTTTGTATGGAGAATAATATAAGGGCAGCCTCTCTGGAGTCCTTACTACGTGCTAGGTGCTGTTCTCTGCACTTTGTATGGACTGATTCATTTAGTCTTTACAACAACCCTATGAAGAGGGTGCTCTTGTCCCTGTTTTACAGGTAAGGAAACTGAGACACAGAGGAAGAGGCTTCACAGCTCACAGAACTGGTGAATGGCAGGGGGTGGGGGTGGGAACACGAACCACGGCGGTGTGGCTCCTGCGGTGTGCCGGTAACTCTGCAGGGTCCGGTGTAAGAGAACCGATAGAGGCCCTCGTAGTGTATGTGTAGATATTTAAAAATAATGAGGGGCGCCTGGGTGGCTCAGTCGGTTAAGCGTCCGACTTCAGCTCAGGTCACGATCTCGCGGTCCGTGAGTTCGAGCCCCGCGTCGGGCTCTGGGCTGATGGCTCAGAGCCTGGAGCCTGCTTCCGATTCTGTGTCTCCCTCTCTCTCTGCCCCTCCCCCCGTTCATGCTCTGTCTCTCTCTGTCTCAAAAATAAATAGACGTTAAAAAAATTAAAAAATAAATAAAAATAATGAATTCGTAATAAGCATCTTGTAAAATGTGTTCTATCCACCTACCTTGATATCTCCACGGTGGCTTGGAAGGCTAGGTTTGAATTTTGAATTCTCAGACTTCCCAAGACTCCAAGCTGGAATGTAGTTGGAGAATCCACCCGCCCAGGGCCTCCTTCCTTTTTCTACCCACCCGTGGTATGGTCCCACCTGGTGAAGAGCATTGTGTCCACTTGCACACCCCATCTCGGTCTACACCCTCTGCCACCCCTTAATCATACCTTTAGCTCAGACCAGTGGCAGAGACCCCCTTGGGAGGACAGATCTGGGAGGAGCCTGTTTGCGCCCTGCAAGCGGCTTCGTATTTGATCATGAGATTGTGCGGGGCTGCAGCGGAGCCTAAAAAGAGACGGAGGTCACCGCATGGGTGTGTGGGTCCAGTTGGTCCCAGGGACGCCACAGGAAGTTGGGTGCAGAAGGACTAGGGCCCAGGGCTGTGGCCCTTCTTATCCAGGCTATGGGCAGTGTCAGCAAACACCATATCAAACAGCCTTTTGGATATAAAGATACATGGGTTTATAAATTCTAAGCTTAGTTATGTCGATAGTTATCTCCCATTTCATCACCTCGTATGGATAGTTAAATCTCAGCTAGGGATTTGGTCATAATGGACCTGTTAGGATGAATCTACATCCACATTTAAGAATTTCTGTTTCGGGGCACCTGGGTGGCTCAGTCGGTTGAGCGTCCGACTTCGGCTCAGGTCATGATCTCACAGGTCGTGAGTTCGAGCCCCGCGTCGGGCTCTGTGCTGACAGCTCAGAGCCTGGAGCCTGCTTCAGATTCTGTGTCTCCCTCTCTCTCGGCCCCTTCCCCGCTCATGCTCTGTCTCTCTCTGTCTCTCAAAAATGAATAAGCATTAAAAAAAAAAATTAAAAAAAAAAAGAATTTCTGTTTTGAGAGATTTTCCTATCTCTTCCAAACCCAGACAGTTTTTAAGAGCGTTTGCAATCTGGCATAGCGTCTACTTTGACAAGTATTGCAAGATGGCTTACTGACATATCAATTTTTCTCATCTTGCCCAGCATCAAGATAACATCTGTACTTCCAGGTTTGCAATTTGATTTGCTCTGGAAATAAAAGCCTGTTGTTAACCTCAGATTACTGAAATGCCTGTAGCAGCCTAGCCATAAACAGACTTGTGCGCTGAGGGCATTTTCCTGGGTTATCCTGAATGTCCATCCAGGAGGGCTTTCCCTTAGCTGCATTTTAGAAAGTGTTTTCTGGCATATTATACCTTCTCATCTTCCCTGACTCCCTGTCATGCTCATTCTGCAAATCAAGTGTTTTTCCAAATTTTTTGATGGCAACCCTGGAAAGAAATACCCTTTAGATTGCTGCCCGTCACACGGACACATGGATGTGTGAAAGACACATGGACTTACAAAGCATCGTTTAACATTACTGCGTGTGCTAAAGAAAAAAATTACAAAGGTAATGTAAAATATGACTATTCATGTTTAAATACCGTATTCTGTTCTATTTCGTTTTCCAGAATTGCTGGTTTGTGACCCTCCCAATTGATTTCATAACACATTTCGGGACAGTGGCATGCAGTTTGAAAAGCCAGAATTAGCTGGCGTTTATTGAGTGCTCTTTATGCATCAGGGATGATTCGTGTAATCCGAGTAACAATTTCTGATATTCTCACTTTATGGGTATAGAAACTGAGCCATGGAGATGTCAAAAAGTCGCCCCAGAGCCCATAGCTATAACGTGGTGGGGCAGGGCTATGTCCAGGAAATCAGTGCAATGTCACCACGGTGCCGCACTGCTTCTCAAGGCGGGACGGGGCCAGGCACCTTCTGGAAGAAAGTACTTCAACCGGTTCCCTTCGGAACAGTGGCTGGGGAAATTCGGTGTGGAGGCAGCGGTTAAGAGAGTAAATGCTCTGACGCTAGAAGAGCTGAAGTCACATTGTGGCCCCAGCCCCAGCTTTCAGGAGTAGTAGTGAGTAGGCAATTTCCTTGACATCTCTGAGCCTCACCTTCCCCTCATGTTTAAGGGAGTCACCGGCCCTCTTTGCAGGGTCGTTAGGAGGACTGGATGGGAAAGACCTGGAACGTAGGGGCTGGGATGCTGTCGCTGTTCAGTCACTCGTGTACTTTGAACCGTAGCCACTGTCTATTGCTTATTCTCTACGATGTGGGCGGAGGACAGGAAAGAAGAGAAAACAAGGCATTCACATCTATCTGGCGGTAGAATTTGGAGAAGGATGCGTAGGTACTTGGGGTCGGGATGTTGGCATGTGTTGGAACTTGAACGTGGGCAAATACTCTCTGTATCATTCCCCTTTCTTCTAGTATCTTCCTTACTCTGGAAGTTCCTGTGGGTTTTCATGTGTATGGAGAAATTAGACGTCAGTTGAAAGGCAGGCTCTGTCTTCATTTTCTTTGTAGACGTCCTAATATGGTAGAGGACAGTTCTTCAACCGTGAAGCGTTTGTTTGATTGAATGAAAAGAGTCAATCTTCAGACAACCTTTTACAAGTCATTGGCGTTGCAGTTGAATTCGTTGGTGGCATTTCTTTATTAGAATCACAGCTAGAAAAAAATAGATTTATGGTTTGCAGCAATAATCTATATCCTACTCTTGCATTATTACTGTTTTATTTCAGCATTGTTGAAAAGCACACCCCGCCCCCCCCTTCATTGACTTACTTGCTCCAAATAGAAATTTACAGATCGTGGTGACAGCGAATTGATTTTTCAGCTTCGATTGTGAGAATTCTTTTGTGAACCCGCTCTTCCTTGCATCTCCCGCCCACCCTCTTTTCCTCTGCTTCTGCTGCGCCCCCTGACACGCTAGCTCTGCCTCTGCTTCTCGCCTCTGACTCGCCTTCGCTTCTAGGGTCTTCTGCTTTTCTCCCAGCTCTGGAACTACCTGGCTGCACACGGCAAACCTGGCCTAATTGACGGCTCTCCTCAAAGGAGTCTCTCTTTCTAGGTGACGGAAGAGCAAAGCCTGCATTGTTTTTTTTTTTTTTTTCCCACGCGGTGCGTGCGCTGTGTGCACGATCGCATTTTGTAGTTTAGTCCCTTGTCTCCTCATGCAGGACTTGGCTATTTCAAACCGTCACCGGTGTTTTCATGGCACCATTTCTGCTCTCTTCCCTCCCCTTCAGCCCGGCCTGCAGCCTCCTCCTAGGCCAGCCAGTGCAGCCGCTCTGCTGTGGGGCTTCTACCCGCCCTTGCTCCCTGCGGGCCCCTGGACCCCAGCAGGTGCATGAGCCCAAGTCTTTCTCCCCTGCTAGAAACAGCAACAGCAATCGCCTGCCATGAGTAACGCTTCCCTTCCTCAGTCCTGTATCCCCTCTGGTTGCTGCTTGTTCTTCTCTTACCATCCATTTTTCTGGATCTTTCTTTACCCATGACAGACGCTGTTTATCCACCACCGCTGCCCTGAGGACCTTGCTGTTTCTCATTCCGGGG
Source organism: Prionailurus viverrinus (assembly GCF_022837055.1). NCBI lineage: Eukaryota > Metazoa > Chordata > Mammalia > Carnivora > Felidae > Prionailurus > Prionailurus viverrinus. The sequence goes on from NC_062565.1 coordinate 135,800,822, forward strand.
TGGGGTTGGGGTGTCGTGTGGGTCTTTACTGACTTGGCCTTCCCCGTGGAAGCCTTGGGCTTCTGAGACAGCCTCTCCAGGACCTCACGCTGTTCCCTGGCTACTCTTCCAGTCCCCTTCCGGGCTTTCTTTCTCTGCCCATCTCTCTGAAGTCTGGTGTTGCTCAGGATTTGTCTTTGGGCTCCTGCTCTGCCTTCTGTGTCCCCTCCCCGCCGCATGTTCTTTCTGCATGATACGAATATTCCTGGTGGCTTCAAGTTGCTGTCCATATGCTGACAACTCTTCAATCTGTATTTTTAGCCCAGAGTTGTTTTCCGAGGACCAGATATATTCGGAGAGTTTTGAAATGGACAACGCCACTTAGAGGCTCCACGGGAGCCTCAGGGTGAACCGGTTTGCAACCGAGTTTACCTTCCTCTGCAAACCTGCTCCTCTTCCCCTGTTCCCTCAGGGAATGGCAGGAGCCGCTGTCCACACATGTCCCGGCCAGAGGTTCTGCAGGCATCCTCTCTGTTGCCTCTGCCCTGCAGGTCACACCCCGAAGTCACAAAGTCTTTTTTTTTTTATATATATTAAATATAATTTATTGTCAAATTGGTTCCCCTCCGACACCCAGTGCTCATCCCAACAGGTGCCCTCCTCAATGCCCCCCACCCACTTACCCCTCCCCTCCACCCCCCCATCAACCCTCAGTTTGTTCTCAGTATTTAAGAATCTCTTATGGTTTGGTTCCCTCCCTCTCTGTAACTCCACCCCCCCCCCCCCCCCCCGGCCGTGGTCTTCTGTTAAGTTTCTCAAGATCCACCTATGAGTGAAAACGTGGTATCTGTCTTTCTCTGACTTATTTCACTTAGCATAATACCCTCCAGTTCCATCCACATTGCTACAAGTGGCCAGATTTCATTCTTTCTCATTGCCACGTAGTATTCCATCGTATGTATAAACCACATCTTCTGTATCCATTCGTCAGTTGATGGACATTTGGTCGCTGCCCCCCCCGCAGCAGAGAAATTTCCTTAAAATTTCTCACCAATTGACACTTCCGCCTCAGGTCTCTCAAATTACTGCCACCACCAGCAGCCCCCTGCTTTGCTGCTGCTGTTACAACCGCTTGCTTCGGCCACTGATGCAGCTCCCGGCGGAGGGCCAGGTGATCTGTACGTTTTGTCTCCCACGGTCAAACCTCACAATAACTTTGGGGGGGGGGGGTTGTGGTATCATCTGCATTTCTTCATATTGTGGTGGAGGAGACTGAGACCAGACGACTTGTTACTTGTCCCTGTCTCAGCTCGTCCTGACTGCAGAGTCCCTTCGCCACGATGCAGCCATTGCGCCCAGCAGCTCCGTTTATTGAGTTCTTACTGCATAGGCCCATCCTCGCCGAGACTCTGCAAGGTAGGTAAAGAAACTGAGGCACCGAGAGCTTGAGCAACCCCTGGTTAGAGGCCACGTCACTCGCAAGGGGCGGAGTCCGGAACGGACACCTGTCTCTGGTTCCTGGGCTGGGGCCTCCCCGCTGCGAGCCTCCCCTCCATCCACACCTCGCTGCGGTGACTCAAAGTGTCTTCTGAAATGCAGACTGGATCCTATTATTCCAGGGCCCTCATGACAAAGCAAGAGCCCATAGGCTGCAGCAAAGGCTCCGGGGCTTGCCCTTGTGGCATTTCCTCTATGGAGCATCTCTGATACATCCCCTCACCGGCAGGCTGGCTGCAGGCTTGCCCCGCTCTTGGCCTACCGTCTGTCATCCAGTCGCACAGCTTCGCGAGGGCAGGATCTCGTGGTCCCTGCAGCCCCAGTGTCTCTCAGGCCCCTGGCTGCACTGAGGTGTCCAGTACCTGGCTGGCAGGTGAGTGTGATAGAAACCGGCCCTCGAGACCATGTTCCGGAACTGTGCATTTCAGAAATACACGCCCCCACTTAACTGCACTAATGCCATTTGGCTCTGCCTGTGTTCGAAGTCTCCTCTTTTCATTGTTGACTCAAAGTTTTGTTTCTTTCCCTTGGTTGTGAATTACATCCGTGCCGTCCTTTGAACCTGTGGACTGAACGGAAGTTGTGATGGCGTAAAGCACAGGTACAGGGCGATGAAAGCCTTCAAAGGGAGTAATCACAGGTTGCTGCCACTTCTGTCTGTAATTTTAATTTTTCGGTATGTACAAGAATCCTAGTTTATTTGCACCATAGTTGCTCATTTCTCTGAGAGTGGAAATGCTTGCTGGGCGAGGAAGGGGTGAGTGCTTTTCCACCAGCAGATAAGATTCAGAGCGACAGGCTCACACAGGTTTTAATAGAACAAGGCACGAGAGCCAGGATTCCTGCCTCTGCTTCAAGGTTCTGGCCAATAAACTCTCACCAGGTTTTTCTTAGTCAGCACTGGCACTTTGGAAATCTGCTCCACTGTGTAAAAGCTGAGAGAAAAAAAAAAAAAAAAAAAAAAGAAGAAGAAGTTGAAACCAGAGTTGTGGATTAGTCTCCACAACGTTACTTTACGGTTCAGGAAGAAATGATCAAAGAAGGGCTTTTGCTTTTCTTAAAGAATCCTCAGGGCAAAGCGTGGAAGGAATCTTAGAGGGCAGGAGTATTCATTCATTCGTTCCAACAGATATTTGCAAAGAGGAGGAAAGAGGAATAAGAAGCCTTCATCCTTTTAAATTATATAAGAGAGAAAGAAAAAGAAAGAAACGCTTTCTGTAACAAGAGAAGGAGGGAGGCATCTGTATGATTGAAAGCCCCTTGAGGGCACAGACTATGTCCTGTTCACAGCTATGTTAGGTGTTCAATACATTTATTTACCGCATCCTGGCTCCGTGCGTCTTCCTTTACTCAGAGTCTGTTTTCAGGAAAGGGTGCAATAAAGTCATTCACATTATACCGTAAATGACGAGAACCACTTTAATTTTCATTTTAATAGGAAGTAAGGTCTTAAGTAAGAGAAAGTAACCTCTTATCAGCTGAACTTCAGGAATTGATCAACCAGGGCAGGATCTATTATTTGTGGGCTGTGGGACCTTGTTGGCATCTATGAAATGGATAAAATCAAAACAGGTCGCTGCTTTCTGGGATGTCCCGGGAAGGACCCCGGCCTGTGGAACTTGATCTACTTTGAACTGCTCCTTAATTAGCTCGATGACCTTGGCAAGTCCTACTCATGATAGACTTCTGTTTTCGGGTTTTCTGTCCTTACCTGAACAAAATGAGGGCGGTCTAGGTTTTTACGCTCTGCCCTTTGGAGCTTCTATACGAAAGGTGGCCCTACACTGCAGAAAATGAGATTTATTCAAGAGAGGGTGATATTTAAAGCAGTAATGGAAGAGTCTTTCTCAAAGCAAACGTGACACAGGCATCAGGATGGTTCACCAAAGGATCATTTAGTTGCATAGCTAATTCTAGTAGCTAACGTGAGAGTGTGTCCATGCTTCTCTTGGTATAATCTCTCGTGTGATGTGGCTCGGATAGGAAGAATCGGATTGAGAAGGTGTTTTTAGAACACCCTCCTCCCCTCCAGCACTTCCTAATTACTACTGATTTCTGTTAAATTTGAAATCGGACAGTGCAGATCTCCTAGGTACCCTGTTTGTTTTTATTTATGTATTAAAAAAAATTTTTTTTAATATTTTTATTTATTTTTGAAGGAGAGAGAGAGACAGAGCATGAGCGGGGGAGGACCAGAGAGAACGGGAGACACAGAATCCGAAGCAGGCTCCAGGCTCCGAGCTGTCAGCACAGAGCCCGATGCGGGTCTCGAACTCACAGACCGTGAGATAATGACCTGAACCGAAGTCGGACGCTCAGCTGACTGAGCCACCCAGGCGCCCCTGTTTGGTCTTTTTTTTTTTTTTTTTTTTTTTAATTTAATTGGGTTAACCTTTAAGAAGAACTGGAATATTTGGCTTAAAAATTTTCGGTGTATAACTTATAATACTGACTGTTGAGGGGAGGGTAGTGCTTTCCTGTTCTTATTATTTGTCCTTTATCTTGGCAGCTCATAATTAACTGATAGTGGTATTTATCTTAACTTGTGTTGAGATATAAAGCGAGCACCTGAGAGGGAAAATAGTAGTAGCCTTAGGAAATAAAATTTTTGTTTTATTTATTTTTTTGTTTTAGAGAGAGCGAGCGAGCGAGAGAGCGCGTGAACCAGGGAGAAGGTCAGAGGGAAAGAGCCTCAAGCAGGCTCCTGACGCAGGGCTCGAACCCATGACCCTGGGATCGTGACCTGAGCCGAAACCAGGAGTGAGATGCTTAACTGCCTGAGCCACCCAGGCGCCCCAGGAAATAAAATTTTTAAAAAGTGAAGGATACAAAGTAGCCTAAATAAAAGGCTGAATAAATCCGTATAAATAAATTAATTTTCACTGGGGAATTATTCCTGGGATGTCACTTTATAGTTAGTGTCAGAATGAGCAGGACAGAAGAGAAGAGAAGAAATTAATATTTTTCTTTTAAATTTTTTTTTTCAACGTTTATTTATTTTTGGGACAGAGAGAGACAGAGCATGAACGGGGGAGGGGCAGAGAGAGAGGGAGTCACAGAATCGGAAACAGGCTCCAGGCTCTGAGCCATCAGCCCAGAGCCCGACGCGGGGCTCGAACTCACGGACCGCGAGATCGTGACCTGGCTGAAGCCGGACGCTTAACCGACTGCGCCACCCAGGCGCCCCATGAAATTAATATTTTTCATGGACAGTCCTGGTGGGAAGTGGAAAGCAGAATTTATTGCTATTTATTTATTTATTTATTTATTTATTTATTTATTTCAATTTATGTCCAAGCTAGTTAGCATATAGTGCAATAATGATTTCAGGAGCAGAATCCAGTGATTCATCCCCTACATATAACACCCAGTGTTCATCCCAAAAAGTGTCTTCCTTAATGCCCCTTGCCCATTTAGCCCATCCCCCCCACCACAACCCCTCCAGCAACCTTCAGTTTGTTCTCTGTATTTAAGAGTCTCTTATATTTTGTCCCCTTCCCTGTTTTTTATATTACTTTTGCTTCCCTTATGTTCATCTGTTTTGTATCTTCAGTTCAGAATTTATTGCTCTTAATATTTGTTTATTTTGTATGATGGTGGAATCCATAAAGAATCATCAGTAATCCCATTCAATCCACACAAAGGCGCTGTGATGTAAGGAGCTACCTCATTTTTAAAACAACAGAACTGAGGCTCAGAAGGACTTAGTTCCAGGCCTGAGTTTAAATTACCAGCAGGACTTGGACCCGGAAACAGTGACCATCAATGTCACCCTCCCCACCCCGGACATCTGCACCTATCCTTGTATGTTTGCCCCACACGCTGGGCAAGGCTCTTCTGCTTAATTTATTTGATACATTTTCAAGTAGGCTTCATTTTAGTTGAACAGTTTATAGGATTCCACTCTTGTGTTTGTTTATAATTTATTACATGAACCATTAGTGGGATTCAGCTATTTCTTTAGATAATAGTTTAGTTTCTTCATCCATCAGTTCCCGAGTGTATATTGTGGGAAGTGTGCTATTTATTTCTTGGATTGTCAGCTCTGCATGAATGGTTAGTATTGGAGCCCTCACGCTCTCCAGCTGTCCACGTAGATGGAATTTTGAGGCTAAAAATTAGAAACACACTTTAAATAAAACATTGGTTACAGAGTGGATATTTTATCCTACGTGTTTGAAAGCATCAGATATTACCCTTCCCATGATGGAAGTAAAGAAATAATGCTTCTAAATAAAATGTGCAGGGGTGTCTGGGTGGCTCAGTCGGTTGGGCATCTGACTTCGGCTCAGGTCACGATCTCATGGTTCATGGGTTCGAGCCCCGGGTGGGGCTCTGTGCTGACAGCTCAGAGCCTGGAGCCTGCTTCGAATTCTGTGTCTCCCTCTGTCTCTGCCCCTCCCCCTCTAATGTGCGCTCTCTCTCTCTCTCTCTCTCTCTCTCCCTCCCTCTCAAAAATGAATAAATGTTAAAAAAAATTTTTTTAAATAAAATGTGCAAAGCCCTTAACAACTTCTTTCGCTTCTGATAAAGGATATATATATATTTTTTCCTGAGCTGCTTGGTCAATCATCTGTTAACAACTTTTATATTTTGTATGTCACAAGTACAACTGACACAGATTGTTCGTTCATTTCTGCAAATGTTAATAGATTCAGATCTGTTTCAGGCCAAACAGGTAAGGTGTTGAGATTTCAGATTGGTGAAAAGATGACTTTTCTGCTCAGTTTTTATGAGCTAATACGCCACGTAACAATTCTAATTAGTCAACTGGTTTTTCTTGTGTTTGTGATGGGGTGTGGCGCTCTAACAAGTCAAGAGAAAATGAGTCATTGATTTGGTGCTGAAACATGATTATGCTTGCTATCATGAAAATGGCCTACAAATATTACAACTAAAAAAAAAAAATAACACGTACTATCTCTGGTAGACAAGTGCCTTTTGTTAAGCTAGAATATTCCATTTCTTCATCAAACCCCAGATGGTTCAGCATTCAGTACTCTTATGCCAGAAGCAGTTTCTATGGATGGATGTTTAAATAAAAACGTGTGTATTTTGGTAAACAGACCATCATCTAAACTAGCCTGAGACTTTAAAAGCATTTGGCTGCCAGTCATGTCTCAAACCTCTGGGATATTCTCATGTTAAACTTCAGGGAGGGATAGTGGGCTGTATTTTATAAGTGAAATATTCCAAGTTCGAGTTAACTCATTACTCTAAAGAAGATGAGAGACTGCTGTATTTATCAATTGACACCTTACTGTAAATTGCCCTGCACGAAGCCACTTAAGACAGTGAAGGAGGGCAGAGAATGAGATGCAGAGAACATACAAAACACTTAGTGAGGTGCAAATTCTCCACGCAGCCATCATGACGAAGACACTGGCCCACTCCGCCTCCAGGGGGGCAAGGCTGTGAGCGCTAAGTGGGCCTGGTGGGCGTGGCGTGGACCTAGCCCTTCTTCTCAAGGAATTCAGACCATCTTCTCCCCTCTGGCCCCACTGTACAAAATCAAAACAAGAGGAGAAGTTCCTACATATGGCTTCTTGCTGGTGGTGGAAAATAGGTGGTCTCATTTAAGAGATCCCTACTGGTTGCACTCATGGGGTTCTTTTTACACGCTTAATGCCCGAGTGCAGGGCGCTGCCTTATAGGATAGATGCTCCCGTCTCCCTGGGGCAGGAATGGGCTTGGTCTGCTCAGAAGGACGAGGCGGGCTCCCCGCAGGGCCCTTTGCTCACAATGTGGTCATCCTCGGCTTCCTTTAATTTCCCCTTTTAAATGATAACAGCCCTTCCAGGGGCGTTTTGAGGATTGTTAATGTAAAAAAATCATCCCAAGAAAAGCCCAGGATATTTATGAAAGCGCCATTAGCAACATTTATGCTCTTTTTGCCATGATCGATTCTGCCTTCTTAATAAAAATATTCGAATCGGGGCACCTGGCGGCGCAGTCAGTAAAGCATCCGACTTCGGCTCAGGTCACGATCTCGCGGTTCGTTGGTTCAAGCCCACGCGGGGCTCTGTGCTGACAGCGCAGGGCCTGGAGCCTACTTCGGATTCTGTGTCTCCCTCTCTCTGCCCCTCATCTGCTCACACACGCTCTCTCAAAGGTAAATAAACATTAAAAAAACAAAAACAGAAAACAAAAACAAATTAAAGGTACACTCTTTGGCCAAAAAGAGAACAGAGGCTTTTGGAACTTTTTGTTTTGATTTTTTTTTTTTTTTGATGGGGTTTAGGCCTTTGTTGCAAAATTTGGTCACACACCAGGTTTTATGAATATGGAATAACCCAGTCCAATGTCTTAGAAAGAAAAATCTTGTCGGGCTGCTTTAAGAGAATTACCTTTTTAGTTCAAGAGAATTATCACATTGGAGTTAAGTAATAATATATCTGTCATCATATAACATTCACTCTGGATAAAAATCGTGTCATAGGTTTCTTTCATCTGTGCCTAGAAAAAGGGCTGCAAAAATCTGCGATAAATGCTAATAGTGCTGTTTTCGTGTCATTATGGGTAATTTTTATTCATTTATGTTTTGTACAGTGAACACGTATTCCTTTTATATGAGAAATCGAAAGTTATTTTGAAAAAAAAAAAACGTGGGTGTGGATATCCCGACTGTTGTCACCGGAAAGACAAGGGCTCCCCGCTCCTCAGTGACGTGCACTCTTCCGTCACAGGGCTTTACAATATTAAGAGCAGCCTTCACTTTTTGAGGCCGCCAGGCGGTTTTTTATTTTTATTTATTTATTTTTTTAATTTTTTTTTAACGTTTATTTATTTTTGAGAGAGAGAGAGACAGAGCATGAACAGGGGAGGGGCAGAGAGAGAGGGAGACACAGAATCGGAAACAGGCTCCAGGCTCTGAGCCATCAGCCCAGAGCCTGACGCGGGGCTCGAACTCACGGACCGCGAGATTGTGACCCGGGCTGAAGTCGGACGCTTAACCGACTGAGCCACCCAGGCGCCCCCGGTTTTTTATTTTTAATTGCAATTAATTAAGGAGAAAGTAAGCTAACAATTTTTGTCCTACTCCATTCTTTACATTGCAGGATAAACATACAGAATGCTTTTGGAAATCAGGGTGTCCTTATCTTTTTGGATGGCTAGACTGCCGTGGGAAACATGAACTAGAACGTGGCGCCCGTGTGCAGTTTCTTTTGCATTCGCTCGTACAGACTGTGCTCGTTTCCAGTTGCTCAGGTCAGCACCTCCTTCCTTCAGTGAGGTTGTTTCATGCATTTGTAGTACAGTTAGACTGCCTTGTCAATTTCTGCATTCCCGCCTAGCATCCCCCGGGCTCCTAAGTGATTTTTTTTAACTGTACATCATAAGATTTATTATTTTTTAACATTCATTTTTGAGAGACAGAGAGAGACAGGGCGTGGGTGGGTGAGGGACAGACAGACACACACACACACACACACACACACACACACACACACACAATCTGAAGCAGGCTCCAGGCTCTGAGCTCTCAGCACAGAGCCCAACACGGGGCTCAAACTCATGGACCGTGAGATCATGACCTGAGCTGAAGTTGGACCCTTAACCAACTGAACCACCCATAAGACTTATTCTTTGTGCCATAAAGTTCTGTGGGCTTTGACAAATGCAGAGTGTCATGTAGACTGTCTTCCAGTGTCACATCAAATAGTTTCATCGCTCTAAAAAATCTCCTGTGCTCCCTCCATTCATCTATTTCCGCTTCTCCCCAGGCCCGTTACAACCACTGATCTTTTCAGCATTGCCAACATTTTGCCTTTTCTGGAATGTTATCTAATTGGGGCCATATAGTACATAGCTTTTTCAGACTGGCTTCTTTCACTTAGCAATGTGCATTTAGTATTCATGTGTGTCTTTTTGTGGCCTGACAGCTCATCTGTTTTTATAACTGAGTAATGTTCCACTGTATAAACGTACCACAGTTTATTTGTCCATCCTGTTACTGGAGACATCTTGGTCGCTTCAGGTTTTTGGCAGTTATAAATAAACCTGATGTAAACATCGGCAGGCAGGCTCTTATGTGGCTATACGTTTCAAATCAGTTGGGTAAACGTGCCAGATGAATTTTGAGATGCTAAGGGTATGGGTGCTAGGGATACTGCAGTGAACCCAAGAAACAAAGTCCCTGTGTTCTATAAATAAACACAGTAGGTAAACCAAAGTGGGTTCAGGTCATGAGAAGGGCATCTCTGGGGAAGTTTGTCACATGTGAACCTGGACCTACGTGATGAGAGATGACACCAGCTGTGCAGAGATCAGGGAGCATGAGCTTTCTCCCTGGGGGGCTCAGTTACTGCTAAGACCCTGAGGCAGGATGGACCTGGACGTGGTTGAGGGACTAGGGACAGAAAGAAATGAGAGATGACGTCAGGAATGAAAGTTGTTTTTTTTTTTTTCTTTAGAGAGAGTACAGGTGTGTGTGTGTGAGTGGGGGGAGGGGCAGAGAGAGAGAGAGAGAGAGAGAGAGAGAGAGAGAATCCCAAGCAGGCTCCATGCTGTCAATGTAGAGCCCTACGTGGAATTTGATCGCATGAACCAGGAGGTCATGACCTGAGCCAAAACCAAGAGTCGGACACTTAACCGACTGTGCCACCTGAATGAAAGTATTTAAAAAAAAAAAATAGAGAGAGAGAGAGAGAGAGTGAGCACACACGAGTGGGGGAGGGGGAGACAGAGGATCCAAGCAGGCTCTGTGCTCTCAGCACAGAGCCCGGGGCTTGATCTCAAGAACCGTGAGATCATGACCTGAGTCAAAGTCAGATGCTTAACTGACTAAGCCACCCAGGCGCCCCTGCATGGAAGTATTTTTTGAAGAACCTCTCTTTTAGCGTGACACACAAGGCACACAAATCCGGAGTGGATAGGCTGATGAATATTCTCACGTTGAACCCACCATGTAACCACTATCCAGATCAAGAAGTGGAGGAACATTGCTAACACCACAGGAGTCCCTATTGTGCCCCCTTTCCATCATTAGCCCCCTACCCCACTCCAAGGTAATCTGGTTCATTTGCCTTTTTAAAGAACTTCTCTTGTTCAGCATTAAGGACGTGAGATACACCCAGGTTGTTGCATGCCATTGAGGCTTACTCATTTTGGTTGCCATGGAATATTCCATGTGTGAATCTATCACACTTCTTTTTAATCTGTTCTGCTTTTGATGGGCATCTGAAAGGTTTCCAGTTTGGGACTGTGCTGAATTGAACTGCTGGGAACATTACTGCACATGTCTTTTGGTGAACATATGTTTGCGTTTCTGCTCGGTTATGTACGTAGTGGTGAAACTGCTGGCTTATGGGATGTGTGTATGTTCAGCTTTCCTGGGTAATTCCAGAAGATTTTACGTGGCAGCTGAAAGCAGTTATATGGACTCACATTCCCACTGCAGTATATGAAAGTCCCATCCTTGCCAACACTTAGTATTTTCCCTTTTTCATTTTAACTGTGTGGTACACTGCCACATTGTGGTTTTCATTTACGTTTACCTGAAGACTTCGAAAGTTCAGCCCCTTTTATATGCCTCTTGATACTTTGGGTATCCTCTTTGTGAAGTGCCTGTTCAAATCTTTTGAGTTGGGTTGTCTGACGTACTGATTTTTATGTATCCTGACTACCAATCTTTATACACCCTAGCTATCAGTCTTTTGTCAGAAATATGTGTTGAGTATTTCCTCCTATTTTGTGAGTTGCCTTTTTTACTCTTTTAATGTTAAGTGTCTTTTGATGAGAAGTTCTTAATATTGTCAATTGACCAGTTTTTTGCTCCATGGTTAGGGCATTTCACATCCTGTTTAAGAAATCTTTGTTTGCTTCAAGGTCATGAAGATGTTCTCCTCTGTTATCTTTTGGAGGCTTCATTGTTTTACTTTTTATATTTAGATTGGTAATCTAGCTGAAATTGATTTTTGTGTATGGTATAAGGTAGGGATCAGGTTCATTTCTTTCCCTCCAGTTGACCCTGTACCATTCATTGGAGATGATCTTCTCCCCAGTGCACTGTAGTCACAAATCAGGGGACCTCCTCTGTGTGGCTCTACTATAGATTCTGGTGAGTGTGTTTTAATGTTGGGTTGGGCCTTCCCTTCTTGCTCACGATACTCCATTTCCATTACCTGGCACAATGGCACATGTGCTAAAATGGTAAATGGTTAGTAAATATCAGCTATTGAAGGAGAAGGTCTCAACTTGCCTTAAGGCAGGAGTATTCAAAATCCCTGGGCTCAGGCTCAAAGAAAAGATACTCAGATTTCATTTTAGAAAAGACTTTACTTGACTAGTTAATTCTATTTCTTCACCATGCCCAAATATGGTTTTGGACCCATCCTGCTGATCAAAGTCCTGAACTTCAAAGTCCTGACCTCAGACTATCTGGTCAGTAGTGCTGTATCTATTCAACCATCCATCCACTTCACAAAGAGGATACCCACTTTGTTATGGGCCTACTATGTGCCAGGTATAAAGTAGGACTGTTCAATAATGGGTTTCTTTTCGGAGTTTCTATTTTTAATTTTAGAATGTTTGTTGTTTCTTTCTATACAAGTTAAATGCTTCTTTCTTTACAAGTGAAATACTCCATACAAGAAGGGGAGTTTTTGGAATTTTCTTCTATTTTGGGGATGGCTTTGCTGTTCTATTATAGTTATTTAAAATTTGTGTGTGTGTGTGACAGTATGGGTAAACAGGCAATAGGCCTAAGGATTAGAACTTTTATGTTGCTATCAGAATATTTTAGAAACAAATAAAACCCTACAAAAGGAAAGAGGTTGATTTTTTTTTAAGCACGCTGTTTCATCTAGTGAATTCAATGAGCAGTTAAATACTTTTCTTAGTTTCAGAATTTAGTGGCAGCCCAAAGACCACATTCAGGGAAATAGAGACATGCATTTTCAAGAGGTTGGCACTGTGCCCAGAAGGGGCCAGTCAGTGTCCTTCTATCAGGTCGTACTACAAGTGGGTGGTGTGCAGGAAGCTGCTGTTGCCTTGGTACCTGCCCTTTGGGGGGCCTGTCTATCGATGGCTTCTCCCCAGCCACCATCTTGCTCAGTTATCGTCGTGTCCTGGCTCATGGCACTGGATCTCTCTGCTCCTTGCCTCCCTCCAGGGATGTGAATGAGGAACGGTGGGGTGGGCAGATGGTCTAAGGTGGGGCCAGCCCTGGGCATTAGCTGGAAGATGGGACACTGGAAGAGGCAGCCATGGAGCTGGGCCATGGCCGGCTCTGCCCTCCGCCTCAGACAAAGGAAACAGACTGGCCACAGAACAGGGTGTCTGTGCTGTAGAGTATCACTTACATGACAGAACTTTTACTCGCCTTCATATTCGTTAATGTTGTCTCTGTTTAGCTTTTAGTTTGTCTCACTCAATGTTTTATATACTTAGTGGAAATCTCAGCTATCCAGAGGTCGCTAATTCTGCAACCGTAACCATTTGGAACATAGTGACGAGCCTGTGAGCAGATGGGTAACTTCGAGAACCAGAGGAGCCACCCTAGGGCTGATGTTTTTTATTTACCGGAGAGAGCCTTAGGCTTGCGAGAGTACGTTTCCTGTTAACTTTTGCCACAATTCTAAAAAGCCTGGTCTCCTGACTTCTCAGTTCACTGCGATTTAGAAGCAACATACCAACGAGGCTGCTCGATAGAAGTACTGGGAGAAAGTCTACAAGTGACAGCTGACAGCCTGACAGTAAGGGGGTTGACAGAGAATCTATAAAAAGCTCAGAAGATTGGAGCCAACTCATGGAAGACAAAAAGAGCTCTATGCGTGTCAGTGGCCTGGAAGGTCACGTAGCACAATAGAACGTCTGCTCACAGGACTGACCTGAGTCATTAAGAAAATATTAATTCTGTTGGTAGCCTCTGCTTCAGAAGGCAGGCACATGAGTAATACATTTAGAGAGATTTTCAGAAAAAGAGTCCAGATGTTGGTTATCTGAAATAATTTGCTTACGTAGAACCATTGTTCCCCCCGGGGTAGTAAATATTTTTCTCTTTCCCTCCCTGTCTTCCTTCTCTCTTCCTCTCTCTCCCCTTCCTCTCCCTACCCTTCTTTATCCCTTTCTCCCCCACCTCCCTGTCTCCCCTGCTTCCCCTCCCCACCCCCCACACAGTGCAGTTTCCCGCTTATCTTTGTCTTTGAAGGGCACAGATATCTGGTGGGTTGCTGGTAAATGTTCAACAACTGGTTCTCAGGAAAACAAACAAACAAACAAACAAACCCTGATTGATAGCATTTGAAGTTTTCCTTGCTGTGGAATCTCCGTCCATGGTTGATTTCAGGCTACCATGGGGAAGTCACTGAGTGTGGAGCAGGGACGAGGGTTTCTTCCATCCAGAGACAATAGATGCAAGGACCCTCAAGAGGGTGGATAAGAGTGAAATGTGATAAAGTCATTAAAAAGTAGTAAGTTTGCAGTATTTATTAACGTCGTTTTACTTGAAACGCTACTTGTATGCTTATACAATTAAATTTTTAATGACCCCCACTTACTAGCTGGGTCATGAAATTCCTGGATATTTAACAGCTGCCTCTCATGAGCTGTGAGCCCTTTCCAGCACATACCCAGCCCCTCACGGGCGGGGGGATACTGTGCCACCGTATCTGAGCATAACTGCAATCCGAATAACTCTCGAAGACAACCCCAGACGCTCACAGTTCAGAGAGAGCTCAGCGATCATCCATTCTGACCTCTCTCCCTGCCATTTTCATTCCGTCTATAGCCCAGTAAAAGGATAGTCCCAGGCTTTCGCTGCTCGGATTGTCTCGTGGGTGCAGAACCCACGACTGACGGACACGTTTGAAAGTGAAGGGACACGGGCTGGTCAGGCTCCAAGCCAGGACTGGAATTTAATCTCTTCTTCCTGCTGCTTCTCCAACTTCGTTCTCATGAAAATAACCTGATTCCTGATTTCATAATGTGGCGCAGACATGCTGTGTTTGTAGGGATTAATTTAAAGAATGCCACGTCGTTAAGTAAAATCAGCAAATGGTTTTTAGCCCTTATTATGTGGTAGGTGTTCAGTATCTCCTATTTAAAAAAAAAAAATTTTTTTAACGTTTATTCATTTTTGAGAGACAGAGAGAGACAGAGCATGAGTGGGGAAGGGGCAGAGAGAGAGGGAGACACAGAATCGGAAGCAGGCTCTAGGCTCTGAGCTGTCAGCACAGAGCCCGACGCAGGGCTCGAACTCACGAACTGTGAGATCGTGACCTGAGCCGAAGTCGGATGCTCAACCGACTGAGCCACCCAGGTGTCCCAGTATCTCCTATTTTTTGATGAAGAATTTATTTTACCAATTCATCACCCATCTATAAAGGATATTTATCGTACAGGTTTTATTTAACCTATATGTGCTTATTGTATATTTACTCATAGGTATGTGTATATGCAAAGCCTATATGGATGTATGTACATACACCTATATACTCATTATATGGTATCTCTGACATTCAGAACTAATAGTTCAAGTTATGATAGATCGGAAATATGCGATTCTGTTGGGCCAGGGAGATGAGACAGGTTTTTAGAAGATCTTTCTAACCCTGGGGCATCGGTGCCTGTATGACATGGTTTTTGAGCTCTTTTGTAAAGCTGTATCTTGGTGTGTGTGTGTTAATGCGGCAGACCGTATCAGGGCTCCCGTAGGAGGCCCCGTGGTGTGGTGGGAAGGACAGAGCGAGGCAGGCCTGAACCTCAAGCCCGGCTCTGCTGCTCACCAGCTGGTGATCATTCTTCCCTTGCACTATTGGAAGTTGGTGTTATGGATATTTCGTCTTTCCTTAAGAAGACTTGGTGTGTCATGGGCCTCAAAATAGAAGCTCCTGAGTTCTGAGGGTAAAGGTCTTTGGAAATGCTGACACCTTTCCTGGTGGGCACGGTTGCGTAACAGGAAGCAGTGGCTGTGTGGGTGCTGTGTGTAATGGGTGGGGGGATGGGCTCCTGGCAAGGAATGTGAGCTTGGGAAGCTGAGAGGACAGTCGGGCCATTCCACATCCCTAAGGGTCCAGATTCGTCTAGATTCCTCACATGGCTGGATGTGGGCACAAGGCCATGTTATCACATCCCATGCTTGGGTGTCCCCTTGGTCTCACGGCAGCCATATTGTTGTCTACATCATGCAGTCAAATCCTCTCAAGGCCAATGTGGCACTTGCTGTGGCTTTCCTCTTTTTATTGATGGTGTGATGAATCGCTCCAAAAGAGTGAAATAATTTTATTTCGTTTTGGAAATAATTTTAGATTTACAGAAGGGTTGCAAAGATAGTACTGATGGGTTTTCCCATTTCCCTGTCACCTGTCTACCTCTAATGTTAATGTCTTATGATGTACATTTATCAAAACCCAGACATCAACGTTGGTACACTACAATTAGCTAAACTACAGTCTTTATTCGGATTCCCCCCCCCCCCTTTTTTTTTTTGTTTTGTCTTTTCCCACTAATGTCTTTTTTCTCTGGCGGGACCTAATCCAGGACATCACATCGCATCTAGTGGAGTTTGTCTTTGACTTCTCTCGTGTCCCACCGATGCTGAGCCATCTAATCCAGTCCCTCATACCTGCCCTTCTCCATTCTTGTGAAAGTGCGTGAACTTAGCCCCAGCTCCTTACTACCCACATGTGGACCCTGTCATATTATTGGATTCCTGTCCCCAGATTCTCTGACCTTGTAAGCTGCCCAGAACTGCCAGGTGAGCCATCAGAAGTCTGACTCTTATCAGGTGGCTCAAAACTCTCACTGAATGACAGCTGCACTCTCCACGCCTTCTTTTCTAGCCTTCCAACATGACTTTGCACCACTTTCCAGGTTCAGCTCCAGCCTTCCAGAGTCCTTCGGACAGGCGGGTCTCTTGGTAGCGTCCTTAACACTGCCTCCTACCACACAATGGCCAGTCTTGAGTCCTTCCATGTGTAGAATCTGTGTCTTCCTATAATGCTTTATCTTATTCAGTCTTTTGGACAGTACCTATGAGGCTGGCCGCTTAGGAAACTGAGGCACAAAAAGGGTAAGTAACTGGCCATGGTCACACAGCCAGTATCTTGGTGAATAAGGATTTGGACTGAGACAGTCTGTAGACCTTAGGTTTTTAAGCACTCTAGTCTCTTATCTCAAATTCAAGATGGCCCTATGAGTTTTGCTCATGCCATTCCCAATATTCCTTCCCCAAACCCTTCCTTTTTCTTGGTGAGGAGCCTACTCATCCTCCAAAGCCCAACTGAAACCTCATTTCCATGATTTTTTTTTTTTAAGCTGTAACCAGTCTGCTTACCCAGTGCTTCTTAGTATTTATAAATCAATTAGAATAAATTCAGTATCTCTCAGCTGGCACTTACCATATGCTGCCTGCGATGTGCTTTCTTATGGGCATGCATCTAATCTTCCCAATTTGACTGTAAGCGCCTAGAGGATATGGACTTTCCAAGTCCAGCAGATAGTCTTTGTTGAATAAATGTGTTTTAAATAAGTGTGATTTCCTGGAACATCGTTTGATACTTAATAGTGAAGAGAGTCTCATTTTATTTGAAACATATTATTCATGGCTTAAACTTTGCCTCTGGAGCTGCTATGGAACTTGATTACTCTTGACCAAGTGATACAGTCCAAATCAGCAATGATAATGGTAACTCACATAGCGGTTACTAGGTTCTGGGCTTTATTCAACGTCCTTTCCCACATGAACTCTTCATCCCCTTAACAAATCTCTGAGCTGGGTATTTTCACCAGTGTTGTTTCAAAAGGGTGGAAACCAGGCATAGAAAGATCCATTAGGGACGCCTGGGTGGTTCAGTTGACTAAGTGTCTGACTTCGGCTCATGGTTTATGAGTTCGAGCCCCGCGTCAGGCTCTGTGCTGACAACTCAGAGCCTGGAGTCTGCTTAAGATTCTGTGTGTGTGTGTGTGTGTGTGTGTGTCTCTCTCTGCCCCTCTCGGCTCATACTTTGTCTCCCTCTCAAAAATAAATAAACATTAAAAATACCTTTAGAAAGATCCAATACCTCACTGAGCGACACAGACGAGCTGGTGGAGCGGGTAGGTTTGTCCCCTGTAGGCTGGGTATCGGGCATCTGCTTCAGGGGAGTCCCTTCCTCTTTTCGTGAAGTCAGAGTGGTCATTTACTTAAGGCTATAGAACTTTGATACGCTGAGTGTATTTTTTTGAAACCGTGAGTTCATTACCATTGTGAACCTTTATATATCTTTCACTCCTTGCTCTTTATGACTGCTCGCTAATTTCCTTTGTAAAATATTACTTTACCCATTAAAAGCACAAAGGAAGGCAAGCTTCCAAGTGTAGAGCATTTCTAAGTGCAAGAAAGTTGCTCCGACATTTTCTGGGTGGTGATTTGCTCCCCCCAGGACAGGGGGTAGGTAATTCCCAGAACTCTTACCTTGTGTGCTTTCCCCGTTCTAGTGCTTAATCATTTTATAGCATCTAACCGTGTGTTATTGAGTAACCATAACACATGGCTTTTTTCCCTCTGCTAGGTTTGAGGCTGCTGTTTTTCTCAGAATCGGTTAAAATAAAACCTGGACATCATACCCCTGGCCTGTTTTGGGATAATGCAGTTCAACCGCAAGCATACCTGTGGTATTTTTCACTGATGTTTGGGTTTGCTGGCCTTGATGGCCACGTTGGGTCCTGAACATGCCAAGATTCCCTGATAACAGGATCCTCAGACCTGTCACACCTAAGTCATCAGTTATTCTACTGAAGAAGAATTAAAAACTCTGCTGTGGGTATTTAGAACGCTGGCCCGACATGGCCTGTGCTTTCTTTTATTTATTTATTTTTCCTTTTCTTGTAGGTATATCCTTTGATTGATTACCTAGTTTTCTGGAGAAGGGGTTCTCGTGATAGCAGTAAACGGGAGGGACCCTGTCGGGCTCCACTAGGTGAGGGGCTGTGGGGGTTGGGGGTGGAGCCCATGCAATGAATGCTTGCAGCCAGTCCTGTTGGCCAGGCTGGACGGGACAGCCTGGATCAATTGTCATCTGTACGGGGGTGCCCCTGGCCTCCGTGCGTTACCAAGCCAGGAATTGCTCCTAAAAACTAAGCTCGAGGCAGGGTACCCTTGGCGCACTTTGTGTCTGGTTCACTTGCAACTACCTCAAGTCTTGTTTCCTGCGTCAAGGCTTATCACTCAGTTTAAACTGACCTTTCCCCTTGATTGTCCAAAGGGATGACGGGAGAACAGCATCCTGTTTCTTTCTACGCAGTCTTATTGGAAATACCGAAAAAAGTCACTGGGCTCAGTAATTGTAACAACTTTCTTAGTTTGTTCGAAGGACGAGTTCTTGGTCTCACTCGCAAGCTGTTGCTTTTTTTGTGGTGTTTTGGTGGATTCGTGGATTGGCCTCTCGGAGCCAGTGGAGTTTTTTTTAACAATCATCTTCAACTAGTTCACATGCACACACACACCCTTTCGTTTCATAGAAGGGCCTCCCAGTCTGCAAAGTCGGGCCTAGCTCCCGACACATTGTTTGCTGGGTGGTTTTGCTGTAGAAGTTGCTGACATCACTTTGCCCTCCGGACACCGATAAGCCGGTCTTAACCCTCAGCAGAAAGGATGCAGGCCTTTCCCGCCCCCCCCCCACCCCCACACACCGTGTGTCGGTCAGAAGGGGAATGAGCTTCTGCTTCAAGAGATGCATCTGGCAAGTTCCAGAAGAACTAAGATGTACTCGCTTTTGTTGTTTCTGTGACGCGATCTGGGGAGAAGAGATGGGAATCGAAATGGTTGTTTGGGCCTATATATGGGTCTCGCTTAATGGCGCCTTGAGGCCAGTTTTATATTGGGAAGGGAACTATCTTGGTAGATAAGGAGTGCGAATTCCTGCCAGTGTGACTGAGGACCGGACTCTGTCTACTGACAGCAAGGAGTGTAAACACTGGGTCATATGTGGAGCGTCCCAGGGGCCAATGGAACGTTTCTGGAGATGTAGCGATTTCATGCCTAACCATGCCTTCTCTTCTCCTTTCTGTGTGCTCCTGTCCCTCTCTTCCTGGGAGAGGGGGGTAGAGAGTGGGTGGGGAGAGCTACTTTATTGGGCCACTGGGACCTGCTTCAGAACCCCAGCGGCCCGCCTGTCCAGTGACTCTCCCAGTGAGTAGATGGGGACAGACGTCACCACCGAGGCTGCATCTCCAGCCAGGAAGACGGGCTTCTCTTTGCTGTCTGTGTTTTCCCTGTTTTCTGTACAGTCAAGTTTTACCTCGCTTGGAAACATGCTCTCCCCCATGGCTGAGCGCTGTGACCATAATCTCCTAGAGGGCTTTGTGTGTGTGTCTCCTGGCACCCAAGATGGCCCCTCACCACACCAGCAGGTACTATGCGGCCTTTGGGCACAGGCTTTGTGCCCTCCTTGTCTGTCTGCAGCCTGTGATCGGGGGCTGGCCTCTCACTGGAAAGGCTTATAGTGACCTGTCTTGGGCCCACCCGGAAGCCACGTTGGGGGGCCTGGATGAAGGGTCCAGATGGTCTGCCTGGTAAGTCAGCTCATGTAGGAGGCTGGAGGAAACGCCAAGTGTGGGCAGGGGAGTGTGTTGGGGCCACAGGGCCAATGGAAGCCCTATGTGGGATGACAGAGAGGGTGGGGGACCCGCTCAGGAATCTCTGGAGACTCTGGGCTACACCTGGAAGGAAGGGGAGTTACAGCCGGCAGAGATTTGTGACTCTGCTCATATGCATGACCAGCCCTTTTAGTTCACTTCTTCAGTTTAAGTAAAGTCAGTACGATTGATTTATAGACCTACCGGAGATAGCTCAACCAAAGAGATATGTCTAACCTAAGCACAGAAATGGACGCATCACCTTGATTGCTTTGTTTCCTCTTCTGACTTGCGGGATCATTAGAGAGAAAATGATACCTGGCTTTCAAAATTATCGTGGTGGTACAAAATGCCGTGTCAGAAATTCTAAAGGGGATCTTCGTGCTGTCGGTGGTCGTGTCACTGACTGGAAGCGATCGTCCGAGAGGAAGACATCGCTAGCCGCGGTTTGTTTGTCTCAATGCCCTTGACCCAGCCAGAGGAGATAGGGAGGCATCTAGGTACACTCTGATATGTGGATTTTCAAATCTCACAGGTGACTAATTTCTTCATTCACAGAGAAGGAGAAAAAATGAGATGCGTGTGCTTTTTGGATGACTGGCTCCAGACGTGTGTGCTGCAGGCAGAGGAAGTTCTCTGGGGAAAGTCAGCCAGCTGTGCTTGTTAGCTTTCTAGAGCCTGTCTGTTATTATGAGTGTAGTCCTTTTGAAAGCTCTGTTCTACTTCCTAAAATACCCTCCCAATTCACTTCCTCCTGTGGTGTCTGCCTGTCCCGAGAGTAGGGCCAGTGTGGGGAGGCCTGGAGAGAGACCCAGGGAGGAGGGACGGCCCGCACACAGGCCTTCATCCCCACTGTGAGGGGCATGGGCTGCCCAGCGGCAGAGAGTCCCCAGACTTGGGGGCGTGGCCACAGGGACCTATTTTTTTTTTTTAATTTTTTAATGTTTATTTAATTTTGAGAGAGACAGACAGAGTGTGAGCAGGGGAGGGGCAGAGAGAGAGGGAGACACAGAATCCGAAGCAGGCTCCAGGCTCTGAGCTGTCAGCACAGAGCCCGACGCGGGGCTCGAACTCACAGAT
Source organism: Prionailurus viverrinus (assembly GCF_022837055.1). Lineage (NCBI taxonomy): Eukaryota > Metazoa > Chordata > Mammalia > Carnivora > Felidae > Prionailurus > Prionailurus viverrinus. The sequence goes on from NC_062565.1 coordinate 135,821,936, forward strand.
CGTGAGATCATGACCTGAGCCGAAGTCTGACGGTCAACCCCGACTGAGCCACCCAGGCGCCCCTGGGACCTATCTTTTGAAGTGGAAACTAACTGCAGATTTACCCTTTGTTAGAGTCTGAGTCCTCAAGTATTTGTCTCCTGTTAAATCTTGCGGCTTTTCAGACTGATACAAATATTCATGATGACGCTTACATTTGTGAAATGAAGCAACCTTATTGTTATTTTTTAGTGGGTGGGATGAAACCCAAGAATAACACCACGCATAGTGTGTCAGGAAGACGAGGGTTGGAGTCACCTACTGACTGTGTGATCCTGGGGAAGTTACTGAGCCTCTCTGTTCTTTGGCTTCTTCATCTGTAGAACTGGTGGTAATGAGATGTTGTGAGAATTAACCGAGGTGATCTATGTTCTCTCTCTGTATCTATTTGTCTAGTTTTTTAAGGGAACTCAAGTAGCTCTGTCTTCAGAATTGCAAGTTTTACTCCCTCTATTTTCATCTGTTTGCCAGGAAGTGGCTGGCTGCTTCCGGCGAGGCTGGCATTTTAGGAAAGCTTCTTCACGAATGCTGCCTAGCCTGCCATGGAACCCATCTCTACCTTGGCAATGGTTGTTGGGTGCTTTTTCCGGGGTGGGGGGGGGCACAGGTGGACCTTTTTCTTCCTTTCTGCTTCAGGATTCAGGTTGTCCTGAGAGGACACATTTTAATAGTATGGCAGAACTTGAAAAAAAATCTTGAATATTTAGGGGCACCTGGGTGGCTCAGTCACTTAAGCTTCCGACTTCGGCTCGGGTCATGATCTCACGGTTTGTGAGTTCGAGCCCTGCATCGGGCTCTGTGCTGACAGCTCAGAGCCTGGAGCCTGCTTGGGATTCTGTGTCTCCCTCTCTCGCTCTGCCCCTCCCCCACTTGCACTCTTTCTCTCTCTCTCCGTCAAAAGTGGATAAACATTTTTAAAAATTAAAAAAAAAATCTTGAATATTTAGCTGTGAATTAGCATTGTTCTTTTCTGTCACCTTTGCTCTTTCCTTTTTCTCCACTTCCTGTTTTCCCAGGTATCCCCCTTCCCAAGTATCAAAGTGGTTTCTTGCACATAATGGTTTTCTTGCCTATACCTTAATTAGGAAAAATGTCACATATGAGCCTAGCTGTCTGGTTTCTAGATGTAATAAGATGCTTTGTCCTTCGCCTTAATTGTAGCACGCTGGAGTGCTGAGCCACTGGGGGCTGCTTGGAGTCTGTGTGTGTGAACCATCTTCCCGACAAACAGAACATGCTTTGAGTGTATTTTTGTTACCGTCTTTCATTAATGTGACTTGATTTATTTTTGATTTGGAGCTATGACAGGTTTTCTTTTTCATTGCATCTCTAATTTGAGACTTGAAGTAAAATTACTTTGTGCAGTAAATGGTTTGCAATATGTTTACCCTTTCTTCTCCTCTCCGTCCTCCCCCTCCTCCTCCTCCCCCCCCTCCTCCTCTTCCTTCTTCTTCCATAGCAGTTACTAGATAAAGTGGGAAATAGGACGTGGGGGTAGAATGTGAATTAGTTTTTTGGAAATGCTAAGTCTGAAATGGGTTTTATAGCCAAATAGCCTGGGAATAAGTGATATTAAAGAAAAGAAGGGGCACCTGGGTGGCTCAGTCAGTTAAGTATCAGACTTTGGCTCAGGTCATGATCTCATGGTTTGTGAGTTCGAGCCCTGCATCGAGCTCAGTGCTGTCAGTCCAGAACCTTCTTTGGAGCCCTGGTCCTCCTCTCTCTCTCTGTGCCCCTCTCTGACTCACATCCTCTCTCTCAAAAATAAATATACATTAAAAAAAAAAGAAAAGAAAAAGAAAACCTAACTTTGTTATTTGACTGAATCCAGCCACTTTCACCAAATTGGTTTCTGTGTATAGATCTTTAGGTTGTGGTCAGCAAGGGGACAATCTTAGTTTGGTAGTCAAGGGTGCATACTCTCTGTCCAGACCTGCTGGGTTTGAATCTGCCTCTACTAATTCCACACTGTGTACCTTGGAACAAGCTATTCAACCTCTCTATTTGCCCAACTGGGAAATGGGAATAATGCAGCTGTGTACCTATGTTACAGGGTCCTTGCGATGAGCAAATGAGACGATTATACATATACCTTCAACTGTACAGTGTGGAACCTGTCACCAACTAAGCACGATATTATAGAAATCTATAAATACCCACTTAAAGCATAAATATTCTGCTGGTTTGTGGATTATAGCTTTCATGATTGCTGTGGTAACTTAGACATTTCGCATTTGAAAGGGAGTGATTTTTTTTTTTTTTTTTGTAATGAGTTTTCTTGGACTCTTAGCAAGCAACCGTGGCTGATGTTAGTTATAAATTTCGGTTGGATTTTCTGTAGTACAGTTAGCCCTAAAATTATGAGAAGGAAAATGAGTTGGTGAAAATGGGTATATAAATTCAACTTTATCGCTCTACCTTGGCAGAAAAGAAATAGAATGGAAAATAAAATTTTGTATTTTGTCTCCGGACTTCAGGCAAGTTCAATGTTCAGAAAAGTGCTTCCAAATGTCGCGGTAGAGTCATTACAAACCTCTGTGTTTGTTTCTACTGGAGTCATCAACCTGGGGAATTTCTTTAGATGAGTAAGTAAAGCAGAAAAGTTTCAGTGATTTATGTAAAATCTCATGTTGACGCGAACATTTATAAGCCTATTGACTTTAAGCATCTCAAAAAGCTAAAGAGATGTGCTATGGTGTAATACTCACTTTTTGACTCTTCACCGATTTCTCAAGTTTTGGGTGGTTTTGCTTGCCAACTTTAAGTGGTCCCTTCTGATCAGGTCAAAGAGATTCTTCAGGCTTTTGAGGAAGACTGGTTGTCGAAATTTGATGAGCTAACTCGGGCAGGTTAAATATAATTTTCTTCTTTGATATAGATGGACTCAGAAGTTCACGGCTGGGCTCTCAGTAACTAACGTGCAGGTGCAGTGGTGCAGCTGTATATGCCGAACTTGGGAAACAGGTGTCCCAGACAGCACGGGATGCCCAGCATTTGGACTGTTACGATCTTGGGTTGAGGTGGCTCTTCTGTGGAGTAGGGAGGAGCCGTCTCACTCTCTGGCTCCTTCTCTGGGTCACGGGCAGGTCCGGTCACCCTCTGGTGAACATGGATGCCTGCCCCTTTGACTCCTCCCCCACCTCATTCCCTTTATGACCACAGGGTGTGATTCGCCATAGCTTGCGTTTTGGGGACAAGCGTCGGGCTTCTTTCTGCCAAAGATGTGTATGAGGGACCCTGTTTTGCCCCGGGGGCTCTCACCCCCAGGTTGGGTCTCTTTTCTCCACTGGAAAGAAAGGCTCCTTTGGGGCAGTCACGACACCAGTTTATTCATTATTGTATCTCAGAGCACACAGGTGCACATGGCAGGTGCCCCAGAGGATTTGTGAAGGAGTTAACGGAGGAATGAATTTATGTCTATGAGCAAACCGAAGCTGGGCACACATGGGCCAGCAGAGAGACCCGTGGTCAAGGAGTGACGGTCTTGACTCATCTACCAGAGGTGGGAACGGCTGATTCCCCTTTCATACCTTTGATCCCTTGGCTGGGCACCCGGCAACTTCCGTTAGCTGATGGTACCACCCGTGGCTGGGTGTCGGCCGTCACATTTTGCTGCAGGCCTTCCTTCCCCCTTTTTAATTCCAGATTCCCAGGGACGCCTGGGTGGCTCAGTCAGTTGAGTGTCCGACTCTTGATTTCAGCTCAGGTCATGATCCTAGGGTCGTGGGATCGAGCCCCGTGTCGGGCTTCATGTTGTGCATGGAGCCTGCTTAAGATTCTCTTCTCTTTCTCCCTCTCTCTCTTTCTCCTTCTGCCCCTCTCCCCTTCTTGCACTCTCTCTTTCTAAAATACAAAAAAATGCTAAAAAAAAGAAAGAAAACCATCCCTAGGAAGTCAGATGATGGATTATGTTCCAAATACGATGGGTTTATTTTATTTTGCTCTGACGGAAAACCAAAGATTCTCCCACAGCACAGAGACCAGTATATCCAAAGGTCATGAAAGAGTGGTGTGGGGCAGGTAGGCTGTGATGTACAAGCTGGAGGCTCAGGTCATTTCCTTTGTAACAGTCACCACAGTTTCCCTGATGAGCACATTTAAAATAACACTGAGGAGAGGCACCTGGGTGGCTCAGTTCATTAAACGTCCGGCTTTGGCTCAGGTCATGATCTCGCGGTTCGTTGAGTTCGAGCCCCAGGTCACGCTCTGGGCTGACAGCTCGGAGCCTGGAGCCTGCTTCGGATTCTGTGTCTCCCTCGCTCTCTGCCCCTCCCCAGCTCGTGCTCTGTCTCTCTCTGTCTCTCAAAAATAAATAAACATTAAAAAAAATTCAAATAGAAATAAAAATAAAATAAGTAAAATAAAATAACACAGTGGAAATCACCTGCAACGCGGCGCAAGTGTGACAACCTTCGGGCACGCCTTCAAGTTCCTTCCTTACAACGCACTTGCGATCTTTACACTTCAGTGTGGGGAGGATTGCAATTCTTTGGAAGAATGAGAAGTTCACACTTTTGAAATTTCACGGAAGAATTTTAAGGCCAAAACATAGTGGGTTCTCTTCACCTCCAAGGACAAATCAGATGCTTTCCTCAAAACCACAATAGGCTTCTCGTTCAAGTCCCAGCCCAACCTCGTGGCCTCCTGTATTGACGTTCTTTCTGTCCGTGAAAGCTGGTAGGGTCAGTTTGACTCCTGGTCCAAGGGTCTGAGTATAACCCAGTCCGGTCGGGCTCGTCTTATTTCCTGTAGCAGATAGAGAAGTTCTACAGTCCGGGTATTGTTACTGCCAGCCATCCAAGCAACGTTGATTGATGTTCCAATCTTCCCATTAACCTCCTGGTAGACAGACCCTCCAAATTCAGCGCCATCACTCACATGCATGTGCAGCTGGAAGTCGGCAGCTGTGTAACCCAGGGCGACACCATTCTGTGGCAGTTTGGATCTGGCTGTGTCAAAACTCGTCTGAGAGCCAGCAAGCCAACCTCCAAAGCCAAAGATGGTCGGTCCGGAAAAATCTGCATCAACATTACTGCCGAGACTGAAACAATCCCATTTGTAGGAGGCCTTCAATTTCCCACTCTTCTTTCCTGGGTTCGGTGCAAATACGGTATCGAGAGTACGTTTCGACCCTTCAGCCAACTTATTCTGTGAAGCGATTTCTGTTCCAAGAGTATCGTCTATGTTCCATTTCTGGGTGAAGGCAAGTCCGTAGCTACAGACCTTATACGTGGTCTCTAGGTTGCCTGACGTTTGCTCTGTGTCAGTGTAAGCATGACCAGAAGTAGAAAATTCCACTCCCCTACAAGACTTAGTTCTCAGACCTACTTTGACCAAGCCAAATCCATAGCCTTTGTTGAAGTCATCTTTGGCAGCCTTCCCTAGGTCACAGTAAGTCAGTGTGTTACATATACCTCCAACCAGAGGGCTGGTCTCCACTCCGCCAAGGCAACACTCTACCATTGCTAATTTCTAACGTATGTGTTCTTTTTTTAAAAAGTTGTTTTCATGTTTATTTATTTTGGAGAGAGAGAGAGAAAGAAAGAGCATGAGTGGGGAGGGGCAGAGACAGAGGGAGACACAGAATCCGAAGCAGACTCTAGGTTCTGAGCTGTCAGCACAGAGCCCGACGAAGGGCTCGAACCATGGTTTCAGGAGCCATGAAATCATGACGTGAGCCAAAGTCGGATGCTTAACCGACAGACACCCAGGCACCCCTCTAATGTATGTGTTCTTAACTTTCCTGCCTCTCAGTTTAGCTGGGGTGCTAGTTAACTTCTTTCCCCTTTCTCTCTCTCTCTCTCTCTTTTTTTCCTTCCTTCCTTCTTTTCTTTCCTTTTCTTTCTTTCTTTCTTTCTTTTCCTTCCTTCCTTCCTTCCTTCCTTCCTTTCTTTTTCTTTCTTTCTTTCTTTCTTTCTTTCTTTCTTTCTTTCTTTCTTTCTTTCTTTTCCTTCCTTCCTTCCTTCCTTCCTTCCTTCCTTCCTTCCTTTCTTTTTCTTTCTTTCTTTCTTTCTTTCTTTCTTTCTTTCTTTTCCTTCCTTCCTTCCTTCCTTCCTTCCTTTCTTTTTCTTTCTTTCTTTCTTTCTTTCTTTCTTTCTTTCTTTCTTTCTTTCTTTCTTTTCCTTCCTTCCTTCCTTCCTTCCTTCCTTCCTTCCTTCCTTCCTTCCTTCCTATTTCCTGCCACTTTCCTTGCTTATGAAATGACAGCAATGGTGTGGCCTGTCTTTTAGGGCGCTGTGAGGACACAGGGTGTGACCACACGGGAAGCACTTGGGAGAGTGCCTGTAGGAGTCGGTCTGATCGCTGAGTCACCCGTACTGTCCTGTCCACATGCAGAGCTGCTCCTCCTGAGGCCCAGGCCATCTCTCCTTTACTCTCCTCCTTGCCGGCTACCTCGCTGCTTTCCTGACTTTGTTCAGCTTGCCAGGGGGCCCCTCCTCACGGCGTCCATAGGAATTTTCTAGCAACAGTCCGCCGTATCCCTAGCACTTAGCTCAGTGTCTGACAAATAATGCATATCCATGAGTAACTGTTGGTTGGAAGATGCTGAGAGTCTGGCCTCACCTCCTCAGGGGTGTGGGGCTCCAGCCTCCACCGTCTGAGGGCCTGTGGCCTCCTGTCTGTGATAGGAGCCTAACGACCATTTACAATTCCAGCTGCCAGTGACAGGTCAGCTCACGGTGTCAGTCCAGAATGGCTGGATTACGTCGCGGTCAGGAGCGATCAAAAATTTCAGTGGCTAAAAATAATGTCTTATTTCCCACTAATGCTATGTATCCAGTGTTGACTGATGGGGGGTTCTGCTCTTTACTGTCACTCAGGGACCCAGACCCATGAGGCTCTGCCTAGAAACATGCTTCTATAACCAACAGGGCAGGGCGAGGGCCCTGGGAGGCACCCGTGGGCTCCTAAAGCTTCCACCGGAAAGGGCACACCTCACATCCGCCTCCTAGCCCACTGCCGCAGCAAGCCTCACTCCACGTCTTGCTTTTGAGGGAGCAGCACAGCACAGACCTACCTGGGACCTGGAAGGAACCACGAGAACACTTGTGAGATTTTGCAGATAAAGGGAGTGCTGCCTGATTGTTACTGTCACTCTCTGAAAGGGTTGTTCCATGCCGCCCTCCATCCTCGGTTAATATAATTATTTTATTTAGTTAGGGACAAAAGGCATTAATCCCAGGGAGCTTAACAACTGGAGTTTTCCTTCATGACGGTCTTCCAAAGCTCACAGGAACAATTTCCTCATCCACTTTGAAGGAAATAACCATCTGTCTGAAGAGAAAATGTCCCAGATAATCTAGAGCTGGGTTTCCAAGGGGAAGTGATTTACACGAAAAGCCCCTCAGTTAATCAGTTGTTCTATTGAGACCCTTCATGTGTTCAGGGTTTATGGGGCCTTTAATCTTGGCTCATATGTGGACTGTCATTGTGCGGATAAGCTCCTGTTTTGATAATCTTTGTGGGAAGCCTAAATAAGCCTCTGGGGGGGCGCCTGGGTGGCGCAGTCGGTTAAGCGTCCGACTTCAGCCAGGTCACGATCTCGCGGTCTGTGAGTTCGAGCCCCGCATCAGGCTCTGGGCTGATGGCTCGGAGCCTGGAGCCTGTTTCCGATTCTGTGTCTCCCTCTCTCTCTGCCCCTCCCCCGTTCATGCTCTGTCTCTCTCCGTCCCAAAAATAAATAAACGTTGAAAAAAAAAATTAAAAAAAAAAATAAGCCTCTGGGGACTAGCCCCTCTGGGCTCAGCACTGAGCTAGGAGCTGGGGTTCCCTGGTTATATGGCAGAGTCACTCATAAACAAAAGGATGGCAGCTTGAGAGGAGAAGTAAAGGGGAGTGTTGTGCCTGAGAATGAGGGGAGGAGATAGCAGGTTTGGGTGGGGGGCTCCCCCAGAAGATTCTGGAAGGCTGAGAAATCAGCTAGCCTGAGGTAAAGAGGAGGATGTGGTCCAGGAGATGGTTACAGGCCCTATGGCCGCAGGGGCTGGAGCCACGGAGGGGTCCTACGGTGAGCACTTAGTGGGCCAAGTCGGGGAGTCAGAATTTTGAGATTAGTTGGAAGCCATTGAAGCAGAGGAATTGCGGTGGTCAGGTTTGAATTTTATTTTATTTTTTTTTTACTGTTATAAAAGTTTATTTCACAAAGAAGTTCAATAGGAAAATGCGCACAACCTGATTTTTATAGGATAATAAACAGGTGCTGTGGAAGGGAGCACTCTCTCTGGTGAACGCAGCCATTGTCTCTGCTCTAGCCAACGCTTCTGTCATGGCGGTGCTCTTTCCTCTCTTTATCACCCTTCCCACATTGTTCTGTTGCCTACTGGTTGCCGTCCCCACGCGTTCATCCATCAAAAGACTCATAAAGGGACCAAATCCCCCTTGGCCTTGTCCGCCACCATTTAATTGTGACCGCAACTTCTTGCCCATAAATTTTTCCATCCCAGGAGGGGAGTTTTGCTTCTAGGGTCTGCTCGGCGAGCTCAAAGATGCCTCAGAACAAAATGCCTTGGATTTTTAAATTTAACTTATGCTCAATTTGTTCGTTCTTTTCTACATGCCTTACTTTTTGGTATGATTTACATTGCCACAACTAATTACTCTCTGTAGTGTTTCTGTTTTAAACCGCAAGTCCTATTTCATACTGAATAACCACGTTTAAATCTGATCATTTCCAGTATTTTTTTTTACCTACACAGAAAATTCAGCAATGTGGAAAACCTGAAGTAGAATATTATACTCTATCGTAGATCCAGTCACAGCGGAGAGAGAGATCTATTTATTGTCAGGATTTATTTATTTCCTGAGGTGATTGCTACAATTTGTTGTCCGGTCAACATTTAACTTTGTGTGTGTGGATTTAAAGCACTAAGGGTTTCTGATTTCGAACAGATGAATCTACTTCTGGTTTTGTCGGTTTTATGGTGAGATGATCTGGTTTTTTTGAATCTTTCTTCTTTCGGTGAGAGCTTAATCAGATGGTCAGACAAATGTTTATACCATTTCTGAAACTATGAGTTTTGTTCCTAAACGATTCAAGGCAGATTGGGATTTTGAGAAGACCCGTGTGGCTGCTGTGTGGGCCACGCCGGCAGTGTTAAAGGTCAAGAGAGAGTGACATGGCGGGAGGGAGCCACATGGCCTGGGCCAAGGTGGTGGGGGTGGGGATGGGGGTGGAGTGGGCAGATATAGCGCCCTTTGGAGGTAGGATTGACGGGATTGCCCGTGGATGGGTGCGACGTCTCACAGGAAGGCACACTTGCTCAGGGCCTGCTGTCCTGGTAGGCGGTGCACCTGGGAACCAAGAACGGAGATCAGAAGCCTGATGGGCGGTGAACAGAACAAAAGGAGCTACCTTCTTCCGCGACGTTTCGGTTACCCTTTATTTCCTTGCTAAATCCCTATTCCTTGGAGTTAGTTTTTCTGGATGTAACCGAAATCAGTCCTCGAGGGTCCGTGCAGTCCCTTCTCCTCAAAAGGGCCTGGTGAAGAGTGGCGCATTTAAAATGTTCTGTGTTCACCCCCCACCCCCCTGGATTTCTTTCCGTTGACACAGTGCCCACTCAGATAGTGGTCCTAATGCAATAGAGAAGATTTGCAGTGTTCTTTGATGACTTAATTGACATCCTCATGCTATTTTTCACGGTCACTGTTATTGAATTTGAGGAGGACCCTGGTCTCTTGATTGGATAAGGAAGACACCTGGGTGTCCCTGATTGAATTTGGCAACAGTTCTAGTCTCCTTGTGGAGGATCCTTGCCCAAGTCTCATCTGCAACGTATTATCAAAACATCTTTTATGTTGGAGGGATTTCTGGCGATGGCTGAGCTCATCGTGTCGATATTGATTGTTTTAGCTTCCCTTTCCGTGGGGACGTTTTCTGACTCCACATTCTAGGCCGCTCTCATTTGGAACCTATAAAACCTTCCTTCAGACCAATATGGAAGGTTTTATTTTCCAGCACGCCTCCGGATAGAGTTTGAAAGCCACGGACACCTTAACATCAACAGCCACAGCTTGAAATCTTAATTGTGGCTGGTGCTATACTGAATCTAACGGCTGCCACCTCACCTCATCCCAGTTCACTGAATTGAATCACACAGATAGATCTGGTCTGCGTTGTAATCCCTGACTCTCCTCCACACGGAGCACCTGCAGGAAAAAGCTGCAGGAAGCAGAAGGCCAAGAGGGTCACTGTTCAGCAAGGCCTTCCAGGCTCTTAGCCAGACCTTGGTTGTCCATTTCACTTGCGGGTTCAAGAGGGAAGAAAGACGGTTTTGGTTCAAACCACTGTCAGGTCAAGCTGCCTGACCCAGGACAAGGCCTATGACCTCTTGAAGTCTTCATTTCCTCAGTTGTAATAATGGCACCTGCTACAAGGGTTGAGATGAGAAGTAATGAAACTCTTTTTAAGTTTATTTATTTATTTTTGAGAGAGAGAAAGAGTGCACAAGCAGGGGAGGGGCAGAGAGAGAGAGAGAGAGAGAGAGAGAGAGAGAGAGGGAGAATCCCAAGCAGGCTTTGCACCCGATGCAGGGCCTGATCTCACAAACTGTTAGATCATGACCTGAGCTGAAGTCAAGAGTTGGTTAATCAACTGAACCACCCAGGCGTCCCTATTAAATTCTTGGTTATAAAAGTTATTGGCATCGTGCCTGGTACCGTGGTACTAATAAATATTAACTACTATTATCTTGAAGAAAAGAGGAATGTCTTACTCGAATTTGTACTTCTTGCCCAGACCTAGGACTGTACTTTGTGATAATTTGTGTTTTAGACAGGTGTCTTAAAGAAAATAAACACATTGGCTTGAAGTCACTCTTTCATAGGAGATCCATGGTTCAAGACTTCGTCTTTTTATTATTAATCAATGGACATAATAGTCCCTGCTCTGGAACTGATTTACTGATTCTTAGAGGGTGTAGATCAGGTGGTTACAGAAGCAATCTTCTGGACAGAGGCCAGTAACCGTTAACAACTGCACAATAACACTTACATTTTAAGCTCTGAAAACAAAGGCATCACTCAGGTATGATAAGGAATTTGGATCATGACTAATCTTTTCGCTGGCCTGGGTCTGTTGTTGACTTCCTCAAACTTACAGTAGCTCTTGTTGGTGAAGCGCTGACCATAAGGCAGATACTGTGTTAGGCAAAGGACATGCTATTGAATCCTTAGGACAGCCCAGTGAGCAAAGTCCTATTATTATTTATTCCCATTTTATGGATGAGGAAATCGAGGTACAGGGAGGTTGAGCTCACACAGCTAGTGATTGGCAGAGCTGGGGCCAAAACTCTGGGCTGCTTGGCTTAATGTCTGTGTTCTTGACATACTCTTATTGCTCAAAGGCAAGAACGATGTTGGATTTGAATATTCCCTTGAGAGCAACTATTTAGTGGGGCGATAACCACGGGCAAGGTGGTACCTGGGGCCCAGCGGAAAGGAGCCTGCTTTCGGTGTCCAGCTACACGTCTCCAGCATTGCTGTCGTTTGCTGTGGAGGAAAAGAGACGGCTAGCCGAACTTTCTTTTGTGTGGCTTCTGGTCTGTTGCTCTCTCTGAGAGATTTATTCATTCGCTCGTCCGTTCTTACCACTCTGCCTGGACGCGCTGTAAACTCACGACGACCAGCGACAGGCAGGCCCAGCACGTGCACGACGATTGTCCCGTCTGTCCGCTCTGCCATTCTCCTAGATGGCAAATACATTCCTCCACACCTTCTCCGCTGGCCTCACCTCAGCTGATGACCTTGCTTTCTGGTTTCCCACCGAGAAAATGGAGACAATTGGAGGGAACTTCCATGGGCTCCCAGTGCCCCGCACCCCCACCCCCCTGCCCCAGCAGCACCTGTGCCCACACACATCGCTCATCTAGTGCGACAGACAAGCTGGCTGCGGCCCAAGAGAGGGACCGTCCCTGATGCAGTGGACTCTACCCTCTTGCCTACTCAGGGATATCATTCTGGTGATTCCTCCTCACTTTCCTGCATTATACATCCCCATCAGAGTATAAATGTGCTATTATTTCTTCATCCTTAAAAACAATCTGAAATCCTTTCTTGACCCTCTTCCCCCTCTTGTTACAGCCCTTTCCCTTTCTTCAAAACTCCTTGAAAACGTTTCCTCTACGGTGCCTACCCCCCTTCTGCAGGGGATACATCCCGACACGTCTAGTGGATGCCTGGAGTTGTGTGTCCTTCCAAACCCTGTAGGTACTACTTTTTTTCCTATACACACATGCCTGTGATACAGTTTAATTTACAAATTAGACATAGTAACGGGTCAACCACAACAACTCACGATGAAATGGGACAATTGTAACAACACGCTGGAATAAAAAGTCTGTGAAGGTGGTCGCTTTCTCTCACGGTATGTTATTGTACTGCGCTCTCCCTTCTTCTGGCGACGGGGTGAGATGATAACACGCCCGTGTGACGAGATGAAACAAAGGGAACGATGTAAGCGTTGTGAAATGGTGTTAGGTTGCTGTTGACCTGCTGCTGCTGGCTCAGAGGCTCATCTGCTTCCAGACTGCGGTGGAACCCAGGTATTTGAAACTGCAGGTGGTGGGTGGGACGGCCGCATTCCTGAACACCAAATCCAGCCCCAGTCTCCCTTTGTGTCTTGAACGGACTCTGGGTTTCCGCCCCGGCACTGCTCCAAAGATGCTTTGTTAGGTAACCGTGACTCCCGTGTTGCTCAATCCAGTGGCCCAGTCTCAGTTGTTGTCCCACTTCTAGGGTTCAACGCAGTTGATCGTTCCCTCCTCCTTAAGTCATGTTCTCCTGGCTTCCCAGGCACCAAACTCTTCCCATTCCCTTTGCTGGCTCTCCCACATCTTATTTCTACCCATTGGAGGGCTCAGGGATTAGCCCTCAGACTGCTGTGTTTATTGTAGCATTATTTACAGTAGCCAATATATGGAAGCAACCTAAGTGCCCATTGACAGATCAATGGATAAAGACGATGTGGTACGTATGTATGTGTGTGTGTGTATTTATAAATCTGTATCTATATATCTATATCAATATCTGTGTCTATATCTATAACGGAATATTACCCAGCCACGAACCAGAATGAAATCTTGCCATTTGCCATCGACCCAGAGGGTATCGTGCTAAGTGAATTAAGCCAGAGAAAGAACGATACCAAAAACAAAACAAATGAACAATAATGAAAAACAAAACGGACTCATAGATACAGAGAACAATCCAGTGGTTGCCAGAGCTCGGTGGAGGGTGAGGTGAGGGGGAGATGGGCAAAAAGAAGGGGAATAGAAGGTGCAGACTTCCCGTTATAAAATAAATACATAAGGTGTAGGGATACAATGTATAGGAATATAGTTAGTCATAAGTAACAACTTTGGTGCCAAATGATAGCTGCACTTACCATGGTGATCACTGTGTAACGTATATAAATGTGGAGTCACTGTGTTGTACACCAGAAACAATATAATATTGTATGTCGACCACACTTTAGTAAAAAAAAATAAAATAAACAAATTGCTCGGTGGTAGAAATTTGCTGTTCCCCGGCATCTCACTGCATAAAGGGGCAAGTGTGCTTGTTTAAGTAATCACGCACGTTGAATACGATTATTGACAAGCAATTTAAAGGTGAGATTGAGCCAGTTCATAAATATAATAATTGATCCAAGAGATTCTGTCTCACTGTCTCTTGATCGATGACGGCAAGAGTTATAAGAGGAATTTACGTCTGCTTTCCGTGTGCGTTTTCTTTGCTTCCACACCTCGAACAGTTGCTGTTTATAGCCCTTCTTACAGATAGCCCTGCACAACCATCTTGTCTCCAATTCTGGGTCAATTTCAAGAGGAAATTAAGGATTCATGCAATTGTAGGAGTCCCTCTTGTTCTTAACCTCAGTATTCTAGAAAAAGGTGCCTAATGGTGGCGGCAGGCCTACGCATTTTGTTTTGGTGAGAGCTTCGGTTTATTCACTTAATAAAAATTCACTGTGCATGTCTGTGGTCTGGATAGCCCGCTGTGTATGGAGGTTACAAAAATAAACAAAACACCGTCCCCGCCCTCAAGGAGCTCTTTGTGCGCTAGCCAAGGCCAACAGATACACATCTTGATGGGCTTTAATGTGCTAGCGATCATGATGACACTTAATGTGCCAGTGACTGCAGGGTTGTGCGAGGCCAGAGGACAGGACATCCAGGTACTAATGCAGCATCTGGTCATGGGCAGTGGTCAGCCCGAATGACCTTCACCTCATCTCCTCATCTCCTGACACGCGCTGATTACGGAGTACAGGAGACGTGAGGTGCTTCAGCTTGGTCCCTGTCTGGGCTGCAGAACCTGGCTCCGTGAGTGGAGAAATGGGATCCTCCTATTCTGGGCTATAGAGACCGAGAACTATAGTTCTGGTAGACCTCCGCTTTCTAAATAAGAGTACCGCCAAGGCCTTCAAGAGGGAATCGTCGCAATATGCTGTCATTACGCGTGCTGAGCAGCTTGGAACAGCCTAGAGGCTGGTAAGGATTTATGGTGAATCGGGGTAATTGGGCAATCATAAATCTTCAACCCTGCTTGCCTTTATAACAACTGAATTAGCTCTAGCTAGCGCAAAGAGCCGTGGGGACTCAAAATAAATCATTTAGTCGGTCACTCAGCAGACAATTATGGAGTGCCCACTAGGTGTGAGGCATTCTGCGTCCTCTCTCATTTGTGTCCGTGGTTAACAGAGTAGCGGGGCATCAGATTCTTGAATCTAATTTCTGTTCCAAGGACTTATTTTGGTTTTTGTTTTTTTAACTTGCAAGGCTGTTTTGAGTAAGTCATCCTGGATCCAGATTATTCCCTGCCCAGAAGAAACTAAATAAAGATTTTGGGAAAGATTTGACCGTGCAACACCTCTTTCCGGGACTAAAAAGACATCAGGGATTTGCACCCTTGTTATTTGCGACCATTTTTTTTTTTTCCTTCGAAAAATGTACCCGTAGTTCCATCCATTCGTTTGTGGAAATTACAGATGGGGCCTGGCATCCCTTTCTTTCTGTGCCTCTGCCGTGACTCGTGATCTAAGACGGGTGTCGATTCCAGCAGCAAAAGGGACAGATGTAGCTGGGTCCTTGCTGTCTTCCTAGTTGAAGCGATTTTGTGACGGAGTCAGAATAACAGAACTGGGGTTTTCAGAATGCCTGGAATCGGACTGTGGGCTACTCGCCTGGAGTCGAAGGTGAAACTCTTCATGATGAGGGTCCACAGCATTCTGGAAGGTGAGAGTTTTCTCGGTTTGAGGAAGGTCTGGTTGCCGTCTCTTTCCCTCCCCACCCCCTCCCCATAAACAGAACTGCCCACCCACCACGGATGGAGGCCTGAGCTTCTGTGACTCGCTTTACCCTTTTACTTCCCAGACACATAAACTTAGTGGTAGGGGCGGGGGGCTCAAATCTCAGTCCAGGAAGGACCGTGGCCACGTTGGCAAGGATTACCTCCTGCACTTGCTTTCCCCGGGCCTCAGAGAGGTGGGGGACGGGGGAGCATGTTCTTGGGGAGGAAGAAGAAGAGCCCAGTGTAAGAGGCTCGGATGTGCCCTGTTGAGTTCAAGCGCGACCTGCCTCGGATCCAGTTCCAGTGAAGACTGACCTTCCAGTTCCTGGTGTTTGTCTAGGAAGTGATGCCGTGGGCCTCACTCCCAGAAGACGTGCCCGTGGATTGGTGGCTCCAGAGGGCCTTTGGCTTGCGTGTGGAAGGCACTGCGTGTTTGAGTTGCATTGAATGTTTACTGCTTGCCTGGGATCTGTGAGACTGGGGAGATGGTTGTGGGCAGCCCCAAAGTTCAAGGGTTGTTTTCTTGGTTGGCAGGCTGCCCACTGCTACCAGACTGTTCAGGGATGTGTGGCCGTGGGTACCCAGGCGGCCAAAGCACAGCTCTCCGTCGTGGAGACAATCTGGTTATGACAACCGTCCCCTGTGCCGCTGTCTGTGAGGAGGAGGACTGGCTTTAGGGTTCTGTGTGCCCTGCTCTGGCGACACCACGGCAGAAAACCTCCCTCCGCAGGGAGAGAAGGGCTGCTCCTTGGTGAGAGGCGGTGAACGGCTCAGTTCCCCTGCCAGAACTTTGTATTTCCTTGGCATTCCCGCTGGTCTTGCCTCATCCTGGGTTTTAAGACCTGTACGATTACAAACGCTGTGGACATTTTTTTTTTTTTCCATTCGTCTTGAAAATGGAGGCCCCAGCAGGAGCTGAGGAGCCCTCAGGTGAGCCCAGCAGTGCTGTCTGTTCACAGAGGGTCTAGGAGGAGCAGAGATGAGCAGGGGCCCAGCGACGATGGCCTTGGGCCGGGACTGGTCCTCGCGTGGCCCTCGATTGAGTCAGGATAGAGCAGCCAGCTCTCGCTCGTGTGGCTGAGCTCTGCTTCCACGGCGAGCCGTGTCCCACAGTGTTCCTTTGGGTGGCCACCATTTACCTTTGTCATGTTCCCCCACTGCGGGTGGGGGTCTCGGATCTGGTTGACGGCGGAGTCCTCAGCACCTAGCCCGTGACCATAGAATGAAGGTTCTACGAGGGGTGTGGGAATCGGTGACCAGGCGTGAGGAGTGGTTCTTCCTTTTTGTTGTCACCGTCTGTCATGGCAGGTCTCCCCTTTCTGCAAAGACATTCGAAACGGGAGCCGTGGTTTGCAAACTCTAATTGGTTTGTGAATCCTCTGTGGTGCCTGTTACCTATGGAGACTCTGAGCCCCTCCTCACGTGTCGGGGTCCGATGGTTGGGGGGGGCAGTGCCCAGGGATCTGCACTTTCACAGGGGGCCGCTGGGCAGGCATTCTGTGAGTCACGACTTGAGAAACAGCACTTCGTGCTGCCAGCTGCGGAGAGCTCTGGAAACAGGCCCTCCAAGTGGGGAGTCAACAGTCAAAGAAGGAACTCTGGCTCATTCCTGCTGCTTTGATCACACACCCGGAATTTTCCACATCTTTGACTTCTTTTGTACCTCCCCGTCGAGTCCCGTGGGTACACTTACCATTCTCCTTGAGTACACTCTAAATATTCAGTGGCATGGTTGAAACCGTTTGACATTTGAAAAACGGAGCACTTCCATAGGAGAACAGCAACCAAAAAATTACTAGACATACATTTAAAGATCAGTTAAGTCTCCAAGGTATCGGCTCTTAAGTAAACCCTGCTTGAGCCCCAGGAGGCTGGCGCTGTATCACACCCGCTTCTCAAGGCGTCAGGCTCCTGATTACTGGCTTCTGCGGAACAATTGGCCTTTTTTCCCTCCCCTGTAATTTTGAATCCTTCCCTATCCAAGACCCAGGTTTATCCTTGGCACCCGAGGGTAGATCTGCCCCATTCCTGTTCCCGGTCCGGGGAGCGCTCCCTTTCCCCTGCCGACTGGCAGGTAGTGTGTAGACGAGTACAGACAGTGGTCTCCTGCCCAGACCCTGGCTGCCTGTCCCTTTGAATCACATCCTCAGGTGTGGCCATGGGCTCGTCTGTGAGACGCCCAGAGACTCGCGGTATCTGAACCAACCATCTCTGCAGCTCAGGCCTCCAGCTAGGGGTTTAGCATGTTCTCTGGAAATGGTTAGTCATTTCCCAAACTTGCCCTAAAACCCTGAGTCCATTCATGGGTATTCCACAGAGGGTGTGTTCGATGGAAAGTTGGACTCATCTCCTGGCTTCGAGATTGGTGGGTGCCTTGGCTACTCTTTGATTTTTCATTTCTTATTTGAGAGAGAGAGCGAGCGAGCAAGCGCATGCAAGTGGGGAGGGGGGCTGAGGGTAAGTGAGAGAGGATCTTAAATCATGACGTGCGCCGAAACCAAGAGGCCGACGCTCCACCGACTGAGCCACCCGGGCGCCCCTTGGCCACTTCTGATATGTTGTGGTGCCTGAACCCCGGCCGTGGAGCCGTGGCGGAAGGCTCTCTGGCTGAGGTCCAGCACTACTCAAAGGGTCCGAGTCCTCTGGCTGCTCCCAAAGTCACTGCAGTCAGCAGGGACAGACGTCTCGCTCAGCACCGCTGCCTCCTGGAAGGAAGGCATGGAACACACGTTGGCATAAAGCCGTAGGTATTGGGGTCAGGTGGTCTGAGTTCGAAACTAAGCCCTCAGCCCCCAGTCCGGGTGCTCAATCAAACACTTCTGTGAAGTGGCGGTGATGATAATACCTACCTCTGTGAATTGCTCCTTTTTGAATTCCAAAAAAACGATGATTAAGGGTTTACTGTGTGCTGGGCACTGTGAAAGGCACGACGCAATGGACTTCCGGTTTAGGGAGGGAGACCGACAAGTGTAAGACGGTGCCCGTGTGGTACACGCACCCAAGAAGTGCATGGTATTAGGAGTGCAGTTTCAGGGGTTGGGAGGTTGACCTTGGCACGGGTGGGGGCACGAAGTTTTCCCTCAGGAAGTGATTGCTGACTTCAGATCATGGGAAGACCACCCTGCGTACGTGCACGTGCAAAGGCCCCGTGGAGGCCTACGTGGGGAGCATGTTGATGGATCGGGGCTGGGGGTGGTCAGGGAACGTTGGTTTTAAGAGGGATGCGAAGCCACGGAAAGGTCCTCAGCAGGGCAGTGACACCTTTGTGTTCTTAAAGCTGCTACAGAGTAGAGACGGGACTGAGGGATAAGAATGAGTGTGTGGCAATGCTTGGAAGAAACCTGTAATAATTGAGGCAAAAGGTGACCTAGTGCAGACTGGAGGGTGGTGGAGGACGTAAAAGTGCAGATTCAGGAGGCATTTAAGCCAGAGAACTGATAGACTTGGTGATGGATTGGATGAGGGGGGCAGAGGGAGAAGAAGGGTCCGGGGCCAGGCGTTCTAGAATGGTCACACCACCTATGCAGAGCAGCACCCCTTACACGTAAATGCTTGTGGCAACTGTTGTTAACTAAGACTGGAATCTGACCCAAGTCACTCGGGCCCATGTGCCCTGGGCCCTGCCCTCTGACCCCAGCGTGGCCCTTGGACCAAGAGTTCCCCTCTCCCATCCCCTCCCTACTGTGTGAGGGGAGTAATGAAAGGAACTTCTGGCACCTTCTCCTCCTCAGGCAGAATGTCTCGGTGGGTGGCCCTGAGCTCTCACCTGTTCCCCAGAAGGTACCTGAATGGCAAGTACCCCCATACACCCCCTCGGCTTCCCCTCCCCCCCCCCTCCCGCTGCCTCCCCTGTTGTTAAATCTAGTATTAGTCCGGTGTGTTTATTATGACTGATGAGCCGGCACTGACACGTTTTTGATAGGTGAGCTCCATAGTTTCCATTAGGGTTCACTCTTCGTGTTGTACGTTCCGGGGCACGTGTCTGCCATTACAATGTCATACGGTTTCACGGCCCATAAATGCCCTGAGCTCCGCCTTTTCATCCCTCCCCTCCCCCCGCCCCTGGAAACCACTGATCTTTCCACTGACTCCATGGTTTTGCCTTTTCCAAGATGTCCTGTGGTTGGAACCATGCCGTATATAGGCCTCTTCAGATTGGGATTCTTTCACTTAGCAAAATGTGTACAAGGTTCCCCCATGGCGTTTTGAGTCTTGAGAGCTCATTGCAACAACAGTCTCGGTCTGTCTGCACCCGGAGGCCTCCGGATGGCAATTCCAACGTCTTTTCGGTGCCTGGCATCTCTTCCAAACGGCCCGCTCCTCGTCTTCTCAGTCTTACTCTTCGGTGCACCTGTCGGCCCTGACCACGTGTGGCCATAGCAGATTTAGGAGCCTGCCCAAGATAGGCGATGGGAACACGTCCAGATGCGGTATTCCGCGCTCTGGAAACCCTACACCATGCTCACCCAGATTCCCATTGGCACGATTCGGTCGTGAGTCGTGTGGTATGAGAGAGCTGCCTTGTGAGAGCTGAGCTGTCACAGGCACTTGCCCTTTGTGGCACCCCGGGTCCGAGTGTTTCCAGCCGAAAGAGTTCTGCTCGGCCCCTGAGCAGTTTTCCTAAAAAGGTAGCTGGGGATCATCTTCCATCAAAGACAGTCTACGCCATATTACTAAATAGATGGGAAGCGGGAGATAGCCGAGGGTGACCTCTTAGAGAGAGGCTGCACGGCCATTGCCTCTTGCTCTCTTTGGGGGACACCAGCCCTCTCTTGGAACACCCTTTTAGTCTCTCTCAGTGTCCTCATTGGCTGCCTGCAGCCCAGCAGCAATTTGAGCTCATTGCTGGGCCGCCTCGTGCACGTCCTTGACCTGCCTGATCCCTCCTTCCCTCCTACCTTTTGTTTTAATGTACCTCTGAACGTGTGTGTCCACCAGCTCCCCCAGTACTGCCCGGGGAGCTTACAAGTGGTGTTCCCTGTGCTGTGGGTGCTGCTGTGGGGGAGCTGGAGGTCTAGAGGGATCACACTGCTGTGAGTCAGCACAGGGAGCGGGAGGACGGCGGCCGTCTGTCCACTGAATCCAGAACCTTTAAGGCGTCAGTTATGACGAAGCCGAGAAGCTGCTTGCCATCTTACGATCTGCCCCAGCTCTCACTTATTTTCAAATACCTTGTTAGGATAACAGCTTCTGATTTTCTTGTCACTTTGGCATTGTTCATGACCAGCTGTGCACGTTTAGTGTTCGTACGCAGAAATGCAGAGCAAAGTGTTATTGTTTCCAGAAAGCTCTGCCTCTGGAGATTTTTGCTTACGTTTCTTTTATTTTTTTTTTTCTCTCTCCCCGTTTAATCCTTGTGGTTTTGAACAAGCTGGTGGTGCGTTAGGTCTTCGCATGCGATTTTTAGGCATAAGGAGTGAACGATTCCCTGGAAGAGACATTTACATTCAGTTTTTTAAAAGAGGGATCACCTGGGGCGCCTGGGTGGCGCAGTCGGTTAAGCGTCCGACTTCAGCCAGGTCACGATCTCGCGGTCCGGGAGTTCGAGCCCCGCGTCGGGCTCTGGGCTGATGGCTCGGAGCCTGGAGCCTGTTTCCGATTCTGTGTCTCCCTCTCTCTCTGCCCCTCCCCCATTCATGCTCTGTCTCTCTCTGTCCCAAAAATAAATAAACGTTGAAAAAAATTAAAAAAAAAAAAAAAGAGGGATCACCTGATCAACCATGCTCAAAAACCTTAGCCATGTCTGAGGTCATGTTACTGATCCCTGAGTTTTGTGTGACATGCCCAGCCCAGGCACCAGCGTGCTGGCTTTTTTCTATTTGGACCCATTTTACAGGCATAGGAAGTAAGGGTTCGGAGGGTGACAGCTCACAGAGGTTTTAAGTGGAAGGAAATCTACGGAACCGGAGTCTGTCTCTTGCCAACCTCCATGCACCAAAGGGGCTCATTTGGGCTGAGAAGCAGGGAAGATGGAGATTTGCATCACTGGATTCCCATTCTCTGCTCTGTTCACCTAAACTCCCCGGGGTCCTTTCATCACAGAAAGACGTGGCTTCATGAGCCATTGAGACCAAGGGTGGGATATGTAACATTTTTCTTCCCTGACGTTGAGCCCCCCCCCCCTTTTTTTTAAATAAATAAATAAACGTGTCTGGAGACCTATGACTGTCTCTCCAGAGATGTCCATTTGAAAACGAATTGCCACATGTCAGGTTTTGGGAAGGGCAGAGATTTGGGGGTGGCGGACGAGGAACAATTTACATGGGGGGGTGGGCTGGGAGGCGGGGTTCAGATTTGGGACAGCACCTCCCTGGCTTGGCTCTGTGTTGTCCTGATGCTTTCCCACACAGCTCCTGCCCCTAGCATCTCAGTGGCCTCCCCCGACTTCTCAGCCCAGGCAGCCCCTCACCCAGATGCTGGTCCTCAGCAGCCGAGTCTGCGCCCCAGTGGCCCCCGCCCACCACCCTACCCACCTGCTGTTCCTGTATAATAGGTGTCGCACTGGACGCCTGCACCTTGCGGGAGGCCCCAGCTCAGCCAGCCTCAGCAGCCGCCGTAGCTGCATGAACGTGTCCGTTTGCTCTTTGAGATCTAGGTTCGCGGTGACCCAAATAAGAAGAGAATGTCTATGGTGCTACGGCTGCCTGGTCTAAGGCAGCGTTGTCTCGGACCAGGTGATCTCTGTCGCCGCCTACGTGGACTCTTCACGCCCTCACCTCCCACAGCCCAGGGTGATCCTTTTTTTTTGTTTGTTTTTTTCTAATTTTTTTAATGTTTATTTTTGAAAGAGAGAGAGAGAAAGAGAGCATGAACGGGGGAGGGGCAGAGAGAGAGGGAGACGCAGAATCCGAAGCAGGCTCCAGGCTCCGAGCCTTCAGCACAGAGCCCGATGCAGGGCTCGAACCCGCTGACCACAAGATCCTGACCCGAGCCGAAGTCGGACGCTCAACCGACCGAGCCACCCAGGCGCCCCTGATCCTTTTTAAAAGGTAGATCAGATCACGCCATCACTCGGCTCAAACTCTCTGTGGCTCTTCTCTCGCTCAGGGGACAAGCCGGAGTCTTGACAGGGGCCCCTTACAGGAGTCCAGGCTCCTAGCAGGTTCTCAGATGCGCCTGGGCCCTTGCTTCTTCCCCTGATGACTTCCTCCGGACATCGACATGGCTGTCCTCACTTTCTTCAAGTCTTCATTCGGGTTTTTCTCTCACCCCACATAACACGCTAGCCTTCCTATTCCCTGTCCCTCCCCTCTGCTTATTTTCTTCTTTTTGCCTCCTAAGTATTTATCACCGTTTGCTATGCTGTATATTGTACATCTGTGTTTATGGTCTGTCTTCCAAAATCAGGGTTTGATGTCCACAAGGACAGGTATTTTTGTCAGTTCTTTCTCTCTGACATCCAGAAAGTGCTTGGCAGGTAGCAGGTATTCGGCGAATAGATGCGGCACGGAGTTCTAGAATAATCTCATGAGACCAGTAATGTGACTCTTTCTCTCTATGCCTTGCTATTCAATGCAGTATATCGTTGATTGTTAGGGCAGTAGCTCTCCCCTGGGCTGCTGTGACATGAGGCTCTGTCACAAGAAATTTGCTCAATGACGATAGTCAAAAGTACCAAATAAAGCAAGGGAACTATCAAAAACCCGAAACATATTTCGTGGTGTGTGTTAAATCATGTCCTTACTGCTCACTCATATTACATCGTGTTTTCTTGACCCAGAGGAAAGGGGTGGCGCTCTGGGTGGGGTGCTAGGTGGATGTGGGTGGTAACAGTGGATGGCCTGTGGTTTTCCCCCTTCTCTCCCGCAGCTGGCGTCTGTGCTCTGAGTGCTTCAGAAATGAACTTTAGCTGTGAGATGTGTGGGATAAAGGGAGGTACGGACTTGCTCTTCTGGGTGGCCAAAAATAGCATCCTCTGTGGGTATTATCTAAAATATCCCTTCCCTTAGCTACAGGACAAAGTTTGGTTTAGGCTATTGCATTTTTTTTTAAAGGAAGATTTTGGGGAGATAGTGCCATTTGGCTCTGAGCAAGCTTCTACCGTGGAAGCTTATTTAAATTTCAAAATAAGTGGGTATTAGGGAAATACTAGTGATATGGGATCATACCCTTCACTAAGGGTGTTGGAGCCCGGTTGACCTACACTTACTTCCGCCATTTTGGTTCCATACTATTCCAGCCCCTCTGGATGTCCAGCCGCCCAGGCAGGGGTATGCCGGACCCCATGCCTGTTTTAAACATTAGGCTCTTCTCCATTCCTTCTGCTCAGCTTCCCAGCCTTTGAGTCTCCATTTGCTTTGTTCTTCACCTCTTGGCCTCCCGGGTACCCTCCTCGGTCTTGATTCTCGTGTGTGCCCTCTGGTCTGCACAATCGACAACTGCAGATGACTTTCCTAGTTTCTTTGTTTTGCTGGAGCACTGCTTCCCCAAATGGGAGGCAGATCGTGAAGACATAAGACCTGACGAGTCTTGAAATGTCCGTGGTGTTTCTCTGACTCTTAGTTGGCAGGTTGCTTTTTTTCCCCCATTTTTTTTATTTTTATTTTTTAACGTTTATTTATTTTTGAGACAGAGAGAGACAGAGCATGAACGGGGGAGGGGCAGAGAGAGAGGGAGACACAGAATCGGAAGCAGGCTCCAGGCTCTGAGCCATCAGCCCAGAGCCTGACGCGGGGCTCGAACTCGCAGACCGTGAGATCCTGACCTGAGCTGAAGTCGGACGCTTAACCGACTGAGCCACCCAGGTGCCCCTCCCCCGTTTTTTTTAAAAGAAGGCTCTGAGCCCAGTACAGAGCCCAACGTGGGGCTTGAACTCACGACCCTGAGAGCAACACCTGAGCTGAGATCAAGAGTCAGACGCTTAACGGACTGAGCCACCCAGGCGCCCCCTTAGCTGGCATCCAGTTTGGAAATTGTTTTTCCTGAGGATTTTAAAGTTACTGCCCCCTTGCCTGATGCTGCTGACTCTCTGTCTGCCTGTGTGTGACCTGTGTCTCCTTCTGAAAGCTTCCAGGATCTCCTCTCCATCCCCGATGTCTTGAAATTCCACAACGATGCGCTGTAGGGTAGGCTAGGCTTCTTTTTAGGTAGAAAAAAACTTCTTGCATTTTCCAGGGCCAATTCAAACATTTTAATATTATAATATTTAAAAATGTACGACGTAAAACCAAGTATAACTCTTTATACTTATGGTTCTTCCAATTATAATATCAAATCAAAATTGCAAATCATCCATAAGGCATAGAACATGAATTTAGCGTGAAAGCTAATGTCATTCCTTCTGCTGTTGGGAAGGAGGCACAGCCCTGCCCCTCAGCGTCCTGTGGCAGATGCCTTCTGGCTTCACCTGGCGTTCATAAGTCACTGAGGTATAAATCGAACAGTTATTAAATCTTTGGCCTTTTTCTCACTAGCCCACGACAATGAACGTAATTCTGCTCGATGCCAGTGTGTAAACACAGAGTGGGGTTGGTTAAAGCATGGTCATCCGGACAATTCTTAGAAGAAATACGGGGACTTTTGGGGACTGTCGTTAAAATGACAGCATGAAATGTAACTATCTTCATGGGGAACTCACAGAATCCCTCAGATTCAGCGGGCCTCTGTTCTTTTCAGCTTTTTCCTAAGCCAGTTTCCCTGTGCGCTTGCAGCAGGGGTGTGCGCTCAGAAGTGCCGGCCATTCCCAGCCTCACCCCTGCCGCCCCGCGTGTCCCAGGCTCTAATCCCATGGGACGGCACATCCCTACTGGAGGTGGAGACCGCTGAGGACCGTGAGCCTCTGGCACTCTCAGGGAGCCGTCTGGCCGTGTGTCACAGAGCTTGACAATCAGAATCCATGTTCAAGCTGTTTTAGCCTGAGCTTCCCTGCCCCCTTCACTGCTGTGGAGGGAAGTGAGCATTTGTATTTTTTTAAGAATACAAATGTTTGTGACACGGCTCTTGACAGGGTTCGGGGTGTCAATTTCCTGGCCCGTTAGAAGTGTGTGCGTGTGGTATGTGAGTGTGTGTGTGCACACATGCGAGAGTGTGTGAGTGTGTGTGCGCATACCAGAGTATGTGTGTGCACGTGGGAGAGTGTGTGCGTGAGTGTGTGTGCACGCGAGAGTGTGTGCCTGTGACAGTGTATGCATGTGAGTGTGTGAGTGCCTGTGACTGTGTGTGCTTGTCAGTGTGTATGCACCTGTGACTGTGCACATGTGAGAGTGTGTATGCATGTATGGGTGTGTACACGCACATGTGAGAGTGTGTGCTAATGTGTGCACGTGGAAGTGTATGTGCATGCGTGTGTATACATGTGGGAATGTGACAGTTGTGCATAAATGTGTGAGCGTATATGTGTGACTGTATGCATGTGACAACGTATGCACATGTGAGAGTGTGTGCAAGTGTGCATTTGACAGTGCCTATGTGTGTGCATATGTGAGTGTGTGTGTGCGTGAGTGTATGCGTGAGTGTGCACGTGCACATGAGTGCATATATGGGTGTGTGTGTGAGTGCACGTGGGTGTGCAAATGAAAGTGTGTGCATGTGTGTGTATGCATGTGGGAATGTGTACAGGTGAGAGTTGTGCATAAGTGTGTGTGAGTGTATATGTGTGGGAATGTATGCATGTGACAACGTATGCACATGTGAGAGTGTGTGCAAGTGTGCATTTGACAGTGCCTATGTAAGTGTGTGCATATGCATATGTAAGAGTGAGTGCATAAGTGTATGTGTGTGGGTGTGCGTGTGTGCATATGGGTGCGTATGAGAGCATGTGAGCATGTGAGTGTGTGCATATGTGAGTGTGTGTGTGCATGAGTGTATGCGTGAGTGTGCACGTGCACATGAGTGCATATATGGGTGTGTGTGAGTGTGCACGTGGGTGTGCACATGAAAGTGTGTGCATGTGTGTGTATGCATGTGGGAATGTGTGCAGGTGAGAGTTGTGCATAAGTGTGTGTGAGTGTATATGTGTGGGAATGTATGCATGTGAGAATGCACATGTGAGAGCGTGTGCAAGTGTGTGCATATGACAGTGTATGCATGTGTAAGAGTGAGCGCATGAGTGTGTGTGGGGGTGTGTGTGAGAGAGCCTGTGAGCATGTGAGAGTGTGTGTGTGTGCACGAGAATGTGTGCACGTGTGAAGGAGTGAGCATACCTGAGTGTGTGCGCACATGAGAGGTGTGTGCGTGAGAGGGTGCGCACATGTAGGAGTGTGTGCGTGTATGCAGGAGAGGGTGTGTGTTCACCTCAGGCCGGCGGTGCGTCGGGAAGCTGCGTGGGTTGCATGAGTGCGTCCTCGTGCCGGGGCCCGTCGGGAGCGCGCGGCCACTGCTGCTGCCACCCGCTGCAGATTCTGCCCGCGCCGGGCTGTGCCTCCTCCGCTCAGCACAGCAGTGCGTCCCTTTGTGGTGGTGGCGTGGGGGTCCCGCGTCTGCTCACAAGCTGGCGGGGGACAGGGTCCTGGGGACGGCTTACCTCCGATCTGCTTGTTGGCGCAATGCGGTCGAGGCCCCGGATGTGCTCCTTCCGATTGCATCTTTCTCCAGAACCCGGCTGGCTCAAAACCTGGATGGTCTCTTACCTTTTCCTTCTCCCTCATCCACCCAGTTCGTTTCCAGATTCCATCTGTTTTCCCTCCCTGTTAGTCACGGTTTATGATCTTTCCATTCTCGCCACACTGGCACTCAAGCCCTGTTACTCACACTGGGATGAGCTCGTGCTTCTCACCGGCCTCCTCGTCTCCTCCCTTCCACCCTCCCCAGGGCCCTACAGCCAGGCTGGCTCCCCTTCTGGCATTTCCCACCCTTGCCCGGGAGCCCTCCGGGACTCGTCTCTGCAGGCCGAGGAAAAACTGCAGCCTCCAGGGTGAGGAATTTTGTTTGTCCGTTTCAGTGTTTTAAGGAATTGTTAACCAACCTTGAAAATGCCGTGACATCTTTATATTAAAAATCTGGATTTTCAGCTTTTCCTGAAAAGTTAGAAAATGTGGCAGCACTAGGCACGTGTTCCTAAAAGGCAGGTCACGCTAGGCGGGAATGGAATGTTCTTTGCATGTTTTCTCCAGTTGTGGCTGTTGTTCGTCCCCCTCCAAACCTGTCCAAATCCTGCTATTTGGCGAAACCCTCCCAGGCAGCCCAGGCTGGGAGTGTTCCCTCCCCTTAATTACTAAAGCACACGGGGGTTGCCTTTCTCTTTTCGTGCCATTGCCTGTTGTTTTGCTTTGAGCTTAGGCTGACAGTCCCTCCTGGGTGCGTGTGACAGCGCCCGAGGCGCGATGCCTCGCATGTCGTGGATTCTCAGACCAGAAAGATGCACAGAAGTGATCCAGGGGCGTGGTCTGTGGGTAACAGGAAGGCCTCTGACTAAATGAGGGATATGTTAGCTGATGACTCAGCCCAGGGACCTTGAAGAGATTGGTTCACTCTTTGTCACCATAACCACTGTTTGGGGACTGATTTTTAATGCGGGGAGATCTGCAAACACAACTAAACTCTGGTAGGAGAGTCAGCTGAGGCTGTGGTTACTTCCTTGCGAATGAGGTAATCTGTCCCTAAAGTTATCTATTCCGTGATGCTGCTCAATACATCAAGTAGAGCTAAAGAGAACTTCAATCAGTATTCAAGAATATTCCTGTACTCCTCATTGAAAATTTGAAATACCGCATATTTCTATCCTTGAGGACGTTTTCTTTACTCCTGTCAAGTTCCTTTGAGAGGGAAGGAGGATTTGCTTCCGGATGTCTGGGCCGGGGGTGGGGGGTGGGGGGTTGGTGGGTAAGTTCTAGGACAGTCCTGTCCAATGGACCGCAAAGTTCTGCATCTCGGGAGCCACTCACCGCTTGCCACATGTGGCCGTCGGGCACTGGGTTGTGGCTAATGCGACCGAGGAACTGGAGTTTTAACTGTATTTCATTTTAGTGAATTTAAATTAAAATAACCACATGCGGCCACCATACTGGACAGGCCAGATCTCCAGGGTTGGAGAAAATGGGTCAAATGCAGTGCCTGGGGGAGAGCGGTGTGCAATCCTAATGAGAGGATGCCTTATTGCAGATGCGTCCCGTAGGGGCGGGACTCTGTTGTTGCTACACAAGTAAAAGCCCGTTCGACCAAACCCGGCAGGGCATCAGAGCTGAATAATGTTTGCAGGGAAACCCACTGCTGTACTGTTCTGAGGAGAGCATCATTTCCACTAAGAACAGCAGACACTGAGGGGCACCCTGGCGGCTCAGTCGGTGAAGTGGCTGACTTTGGCTCAGGTCATGATCACGTGGCTCGTGAGTTCGAGCCCCGCGTCAGGCTCCGTCTGATAGCTCAGAGCCTGCTTAGGATTCAGTGTCTCCCTCTCTCTCTGCCCTCCTCCACTCGCTCTCTGTCTCTGTCTCTCTCAAAAATAAATAAACATTAAAAAAAAAACTTACAAAAAATAGCATAGCAGACGCTGGGTTTCCCTTGGCTGTGACTCCTTGAGCAGGTTCTATATCTGTTTCCTGTGCTTGACTACATCGAACCATGACTTAAAATACATACTCTGCGTCCACACCAGATACATGCTGTGTGTCCACACCAAATATAAATGCCAAACCCAAAGGACCGTTTTGGGGGAGGAGTGGAGAAACTTAGGGCAATTCTGGGTAGATCGTTAGATAGAAACTTGTGGGTTTATCTTTTTTTGCTTGGCTTTGCTTGAGGGGAGTCAGCCGAAGCTGGCTGTGGGTACTTTGCCCTTATATGGTGGTGTTGAAAGCCACCCAGCGCTGAGGATGTAATTGAATTAATCTTTAGCCACATTTTCCGGAACACAACCCAGTGTGTGCTGAGATCTTCTCCAGGGGACCGTGGCCATCACTTTGGTGTTCATTGGCCAGGGTTGGGAGGAGCCCCACGGGCTCTGACCACACTGTGGCTCCCCAGCTGTGGTCTGTGTTTGTGAGCTGCTGACTGTTTTATAATATAGTGAGTTCCGTTGTTGGCGTTTCAGTCCCCATCCGTCCTTTCACTGGAAAGTCTGGTAGACCCTTGAGATCTGTTCCATCATCTATCTGTGGCCTCCTAAATGACTCCTTTCAGCCTGGATTTCACATATACGCAAAAATAGGAAGTGGGGCACAGGCAGCATAGAGTGACAGAGTGCCAGCATGGTGGAGGGGAAGTGGTGGTGGCCAGGGAGGCTGGTACTCGCGGAGGGAGGGAGGCGGCATGCACATCCCGTGTGGTCTTTCCCAGAGTCCTGACTACAAGTACAGCTTCGGGATCCTCCCGGCATCCTCAGCCTGGTTGGAGGCCACATCCGTACCCACATCCATTTCCAGCTCCTCTCCCCTTCCAGAAGGACGGGTAACGGGAATGGTGGAAAGTTCCAATCTTCTCATGGTTTGGTCTTCCTTGTGACCAGCCTCCATCCAAGAGCCCACAAGAGTTACCTCGTTAGAACTAAAGATGAACCTACCAGCCAGAAAATTCTGTGTCAGGAATGGGGGGGGTCAAAGACTAACTGTTAGAACAAAAGATTCTCCTGGCACCCCCATTCACATGTGCTTTAGGAGCTCTGGGCCAGGAGCCAGGGGTAGAGACCAATATATACATTTCTTATTATTTCACAGCACTATATAATACTCCTCAGTTTCCTCCAAAAGCTTGGATCCTCTTTTGTGTTGGAATAGAAAGAAAAAAAAAAAGGATTCTTTTTGAAAGCACTATTAGTAAATGCGTTTTAGTAGAGAGGAAATAGGAAGTCAGCCTTGCCCCTGAAGACCAGGTGATGCAACCCACAGAGTGGCTAAGCCCAGGTGTCCCCCACACAGCTCTGCTTCTCGCTTCTGCAGACCCTCCTTGGCCATCACTATGGCGGAGAGGCACCGGAGAGGAGGTGACTCATAATGGGAAGGTGAAATACAAAATCGCAGCACTTTCCTAAATACAATTTTATGTCAATGTTCTCAGAATGGGGAAGGTGAGATAACAGAAGGGCGAGGTAGCAAAGATCTACTTTGCTGTAGAAGTATGGAATCCAAATTGGTGACCTCTTTCACCACATTCCAGCTGGACTTTCTGCCCTCTCTTCTGGATTGGATGTCTTTGGTTGCAGGGATATTGAACTTGACTCACATTGGCTGAAACAGGAATAGGCATTTACTCAAAGGTGGGGGGGGGGGGGCTTCAGAGGTGGTTTGACTCAGTGACTCAGTGACTTGTCCAGAACCCTGGTTTTTCTTATTTCCCCTTACTCTGCCCACCGTGAGTCAGGCTCACTCCCTTCTTGGTTCAGTGATGGCTGCCAATAATTTCTGGCTGAGTTTCCACTCGCAGTTTAGAAGGAGTGAACAGGGTTGCTTCTTGTGGAAAGAGGATCTTTTCCCAGTGTCCCCATCAGTCTCAGTTGGATCTCCCATCCCCTCCTGAGCCGATAATTGGAGCTGGGGTGGTCCTGACCCAAGTACCATGCGTCAGAAATCTTCAGAATCAGGTTCCCCAGACCCAGAGCTGTGAAGGGAGATGTGGACCCTGAATAAAGATCAGGCAGGGATACCTGGGTGGCTCAGTCGGTTAAGCGTCCGACTTCAGCTCAGGTCGTGATCTCGCGGCTCATGAGTTCGAGCCCTGCATCCGGCTCCATGCTGACGGCTCGGAGCCTGGAGTCTGCTACGGATTCTGTGTCTCCCTCTCTCTCTGCCCCTCCCCCACTTGTGCTCTGTCTCTGTCTCTCAAAAAGGAATAAGCATTAAAAAAAAAGACCCGGTAGCCACCAAGCAAAGAGTAGATGTTGGATAGGAAACTGCAGCTCTCACTGCTCTGTCATCTGCTGAGCCCCAATGATTGTCACAATCGCAGTCTTCTGCCAGAAAGTAGGAAATTGTTATCTTTGAAATGTTACATTCGACTGCTTTGGAACTCTTAAATCTTCTTTGCTCCCTCTCCCCCCTCCCTTCCTTTCCCCCTCCTTGTTTTGTCTTACCTCTTCCCTTTTCTTCTTCCTTTTTCTCCTGGTTTCCCGTTTCTCCCTTCTTTCTCTTCCTCCTACTCTACCTCTTCTCCTTTCCCTCCTCTTCTAGTCTTTCTTTCCCCCCAAATGTTGATTCCCCCTCCCTTAATTGATGATCTGCTCATCTATTTAACTGAATTGGTTTGGTACAGTGTAGTTTCTCACTAAACAGAATGCCTTCCCATTTGTCCCCCCCCTCCCCCCAGGAAGAAGAAATGCCAGAAGTAGAAATTGACATTGATGACCTTCTTGATGCAGACAGTGAAGAAGAGAGAGCTTTAAAGTTACGGGTAAGCAGCTTTCAAAATCTAGAACTTGCCGGTCATGGATGCTTGAATGCACTCGGATCTCCAGGGCATGTGCTGATCCCACCCTACGGCAGGGCTGGCACCAGGACTTGAGCACTGACAGTTTGCAGAGAGGAGAGCGATGGAGTGCTAGGTGTTCACTGTCACGAACTGCATCTCTGATGGTAAAGCAGCTCTTGACTACAGTCAGTTCTCAAACCACCTAATGGGTGTGAGCTTCCGTAGCCAACATCTTCTTGGAACAAAAGCTGGTTCTACCTCCAGAGGCCCATTTGCCGGGGAAGGGGGCGACGCCCCACAATTGTATGAGAAGGGGGAGGTGCTGAGCCAGACCTGGAGTATCCAAGCCCAGGACTCTGGTCTCACGGTTATGGATTATATCACCCATGAAATGAGAGTTCTAGAAAAGATCGTTTACAACATAATTCTCTTTAATAACAGGTCTTTTATTAGAGGATAGTCACCTGTTAGCATTCTAGTACAACAATGGATACTGAGATGTCCCATGTTTCTTTAGTCCAGAGCAATACAACATTATTTCCCTTTTGGCTTGTCATTGCTCTTAATGTTCACTGATAATTACTGTTAATGGCTGTTGGTTATCACCAATGGCAGATGATCTCTAAAGGCAATTAAAGGGCATATTTTAATGTATTAATGTGTTCAATGTGTCAATAATTACCAGTCCCTTGAGTGGTGAAAAGTCTCAGTTTAATGATTATTTGTTTTTGGTAAATTTAGTTGGGAAATGATAGCATCTAGTTATGAAAATTAAAAGAATACAGAACAGGCACCAGTTCTATAGAAAATATAGTGACATAAAAAAGGTTTTTTTTTTTTAAATTGAGAACTTGGGGTGCCTGGGTGGCTCAGTCGGGTGAGTATCCAACTCTTGATTTCAGCTCAGGGCATGATCTCATGGTGCGTGAGTTTGAGACCTACATCGGGCTTTGCTCTAACTGCACGGAGCCTGCCTGGGATTCTCTTCCCCCTCTGCTCCCCCACTCAAGCTCATTCTCTCTCTGTCTCAAAATAAATAAACTAAAAACAATAAAATAGAGGACTTGAAAGGGGCTTTAGCTACCGTCAGGCCACCCGCTTTGGTTTCCAGGCAAGGACACTGAGACCTGCAGAGGTGTGACAAGGTGGGTTGTGGTTGAATCACAGCCGGGTGCCCGGCTTTCCACGTCCAGGGTGATTCTTACCATTTCCCACAGGCTGTCTCAACTTCAGTGTACACAGTTTATTATTAACCAAGTTGGTAGCCCAGAGGAGAGGTGTGCGTTTGTGTTCTGACGGGTGCCAGGCAGTCCTGCGCAGGAAGGTACAACTTTTGATATCTTCAAGATGAGCAACAGCTGCTGAAATGAAGTGTGATTCTAGATTGTCGCTATGAAATCTGGGTTGCCCATGTTTAGAAGAATACCGTACAGATAAAAGGACTTTTAATTTCACTTTTTAAAAAAATGTTTTTATTTATTTATTTGTTTTGAGACAGAGAGAGACAGAGCATGAACAGGGGAGGGTCAGAGAGAGAGGGAGACACAGAATCCGAAGCAGGCTCCGGGCTCTGAGCTGTCAGCACAGAGCCCGACGCGGGGCTCGAACTCACGGACTGTGAGATCATGACCTGAGCTGAAGTCGGCCGCTTCACCGACTGAGCCACCTAGGCTCCTCTCACTTCACTTTTTAAATGATACTGAATTTTAAGATAATCAAACTTACCTTCTGTGTGTTTTCTTCTAGGAAGCTCTTGTAGACTGCTACAAACCAACAGAGGTAAACGAATCACTTTTCCTAAATGCCGTGTTTGAAATCGTTGTTATGAAATCAGTCTGTGTATTTTTAAAGCTAAACAGCACTTCATGGGTTAGGTTATGTGTACACTAAGCAGAAGTTCCTATCCGCAAGTGAAGTGCAGTATTAAACTTCCTTAAGTGTGTGCCGAAGCATGTCTGGTTCAGGAAGGCTCAAAACAAATGGAATTGGGTGTGTTGCTTGTTTTTAGATAGAAACCAAATTCAAAGGTACTCGTGAGAGGGTTTGGAATCATTTTAGCAAAAGCCTCAGATTTATAACTGGAGAATACATTCTTTTAGTGTATAGATATGCAGTTTCGAGACGCTAAAAGCAAATTCTGTCGTTCAAAAGAATTACTTTTATTGGAAGAAGAAATTTTATGCCTTGTTTGTATATTTATCACCAAGTGTATAAATATTAGTGTAAAGAACAATGGATATTAGTTTGATTAGACCAGAGCGTTTCATATATACTCTAAAGAGCGAAGGTACAAACAGTATAGAAATTGAGGATTTGATCAGTTATGAAAAAGATTGGTAATTGAAGTCCTTTTCATTTGTTCCTGTGATCAATCAGAAAAATTAGGAGATGCATTAGATGTTTTTTTCACAAAAGTGTGTAAGATTTAAATGACTAGGGTGTTTTGTGATCATTTGGCTTGAGGCCAAGTGCTTATTTGAGCTTCAATCTTACAATTTCTGTTTCCTTTACGTTGATTGCATCTCACACTCAGAGATTTTTAATTTTAATTTTAAAAATTAAAGTTATTAAATATATTTTTTAATTAATGTAATATATATTCATAGTTTTGAAAGCCAAAGATACAATTAGGCTTATAAAGAAAAAATAACATTGCCTTTCCCATCCCTGAGTTCCTCTTCCTAAAGGTATATATTTTATATTTATATATTGGTATATATATGTATTACAGGATTTATATATTTGTATATATATATATTACACGATGTATATGTATATACATATATATATATGTATATACAAATATATATATGTATATACAAATATATATATATTTGTATAGGCTGTTTTCCTATTATTTATTCTTATATCCCCAAATATTCATTTACTATTTTTTTTTCATTTAGTGGCTTAAGGGGAAATATGGTAGTTCTTTCACTATCTGCAAAATTTATTTTCTCCCATCCCCTTAATAAAGTTATTGACCAGTATTTTGTTGAATCAGTGGTCAAGGTTTATACTATTATGATTTAAAGAAATATTTTTCAGGGCTAAGCCAAACAGTGAGATATGACCATGGCTCCTTTGTGGTATAACCCTTTGTTTTTCCTGGAATTGGTAACTATCTTGTCTTTTATCTTGTCTAGTACCTATTGCTATTTTTTGTTGAACTCTCCAAGATCTCTGTCAAACATATAGTATATTTTCTGTATGCTCAAACCCATCATTACTATGCCCCCACCCCAGACTTTCCTCTTGACACTCCTATGAAACAATCTAGAGGAGTTATTCTCTGGATCTACTGAGTAGCTAACTGTACTGAGATTTCTGTTCACTGCTGTTCTGTTTGTTAGATGCTTTGTTTCTTAAATCTCAGTGTTACTCATTTTTGTGGGAGTACATCATCTAGTAGCTTTTTGGGAAAGGATGAATAGAAGGTAAATTTTTTGAATCTTTACATGTATGAAAATGCATCTTGATGAATAGTTTGCATGGCATAGAATTCTGGGATAAAAGTCATTATTAAAACTCAATTTTAAGGGGCACCTGGGTGGCTTAGTCGGTTAAGTGTCCTAACTCCTGATCTTGGCTCAGGTCATGATTGCATGGTTCATGGGATTGAGTCCCATGTAGGGCTCTGTGCTGACAGTATAGAACCTGCTAGGGATTCTTTCTTTCCTTCTCTGTCTGCCCCTCCCCTACTCGCTCTCTGTCTCTCTGTCTCTCTCTCTCTCTCTCTCAAAATAAATAAACTTAAGAAAACAAACAAAAAAACCCTCAAATTTAAGGCATCACCTTAATACTAGAAATTTTGTCATTTCTAGTATTAAAAAGTCTGATGTCACTTCCATTCTCAGACCTTTGTATGTGACCTGTATTTCCCCCCTCAATTAACTTTTAGGATTATCTCCTTAGCTTGAAATTTTACAGTGATATGCTTTAGTGTGGGTCCTCTTTTTTTTTTTTAATGCTTATTTATTTTTGAGAGAGAAAGAGAGATAGAACACGAGAGGGGAAGGGGCAGAGAAAGAGTGAAACACAGAATCCTAAGCAGGCTCTAGGCTCTGAGCCATCAGCACAGAGCCCAACGTGGGGCTTGAGCTCAGAAACTGTGAGATCGTGACCTGAGCCCAAGTTGGGTACTTAACTGACTGAGCCACCCAGGTGCCCCAGTGTGGGTCCATTTTTAATTCATGGCTGGGTACTTTGCAATCTCTTTTAGTCTGAAGACCTATGTCTTTCAGCTCTTAAAAAATTATTATTTATTATTTATTTATTATGATTTTTATGAATTTCTTCCTTAGTATCCTATAATACTGTCTCTCCTGTTATATAGATATTACATCTCCTGGATGGAGCCTCTAATTTCTTATCTTTTTCCTTTTGTTGTCCCATCTCTTTGATTTTTTGTTCTACTTTCTGGAAGATATCTCTGACTTTATCTTCCAGTCTTTTTAGTGATATTTTAAAATTTCAGCTGTGTTATTTTTAATATTCAAGAGCACGTTCTTGATCTCTGTTCACTATTTTGTTTCCGTATTTCTTGTTTTGGGGGTGCATTTTCTGTTTGCATATTTCTTGTCTTGTGGATGCATTTCTTTTCTCTTTGGGAATATTAATCAAATGTTTGATTTCTTTGTTTTTGCTTTTAAGATTTTTCGGTCCTCTGCATTGTCTCTGTCTTCTCTGAATCTCACCTTTTTTCTTTCTGTTTTTATTTGTCTTTGCTGACTTTTGGCAGTGTGTCCACGTTTGAGTGTTAGGAGCCAGAAAGCTGATTGAATCTGTTGTAGTGTGAGCACAGCTTGTCCATTGGCGGGTCTCACTGTGGAGTGACCAGGTTGCAAACCAGATTTTTTTTCGGCGATATGTGTGTGTACGGAACAAGGGGGCTACTCAAAATGTCACTATTTGGACAGCTTTCTACTGGAGAGATTTTTTTTTTTTTTTTAAGAGTTTGACTTTCTAAATTCCTTGAAGAGTTGATACTTTGATTAGACGCCTTCTGGAAGCAAGGACAGGATGGAGGCAAGCAACCTCACCACGAACTCTTTTGGGAAAAGAGCTTCTTGATTTATAATTACTTTGGGAATTAACATAAGGGTTAAAATGAGAAGCTATTTGGACACTTACATTAAATTGTTGTGAAAGGTTAGACAAGAATAGTAGGATTTAGTCATTAGGTCATTAGGATTTAGTCATCAGAAAGGTGACGGATTGTGTCACTGAATTAACGTGTTATTTGGGAGGGGTAGGGTAGCTGCCAAGAGTGGATCTAGACTAGTAGGTGTAGACATGTCAGTTACTCACTGAATCATTAACCTTCTTTACTTCTTGTCCCAGGGGGACAGTTCAGGGTCTGGTAGTTAGGTAAGAAAGGTTGCACTTTTCATGGGCCCTATTCGCCTCCAGTTGTTGGGAATATCCGGGAAGCAAAATATTCACACTTGTGAACAGCCCGGCAGTTAAGTGAAGACGGGGAGTCTTGCTTCCCCCAGAACAAAAGTACTCCTCATCTGGTTTTTATAAGGAGGTTTAAGAGATGAAAGCAGGTAATATTTGGATGTTCTTTGGAGTTCTAGAGGAAGAAAGTAGGGCAGGCAGTGGAGTTGACAAGCGAACATCTGTGTTCTCTGGCTCATGGTTTCTGGAGATGGAAATGGTGTGAAATGCTAAGGAACTGCAGATAAGTTCACTCATCCGTTAAAGGGTCGTTTCAGAAAAGGTTGGCACCTGCCTTGTGACGACAAAAACCACAGCTTATTATTTTTCCAAAGCGCTGGAGTTCGCATTGCAGTAACAAGCGTTATCTTATCTAACCCTCGCAAGCACTTGAAGAAGGAAGTTGGGTTATCTTGTCTGTGAGTTCACGGCGGTGAGTAAAGGGAGGATTCAACCCCGAGTTTCTGACACCCGATCTTGTGCTCTTTCTTCCCCCCCTGTCTGGCTTCCTAAACTACGTGACAACACATTTAGGACATTAAAGGACTTTGTCCTATCTCAACTAAGTGCCTACCGATTCATGATGTTCTTTTTAAAATAGTCCTCTCTGGAGGTGCTATTTTTTGATCAAAGGATTTTGCATACAATTCTATGTCACTTTGAAGTTAGCAATGTAAGGAAGACGTCGTTGCTGATTCGGGGATATTTATTTATAGCCTCTTTGCAGAGGTGGGGTGGGTGGCGAGAAGACTGGACTTCAAGACCAGAGTGTTATGTCAACACCAGCACTACGTGTGTGTGACTTTAAGCAATTCTCTCAACTTGTCTGAGCCTCCCTTTCCTCCTCTCTGATGGTTTTGCACTGATAATATTTTTAGCAGTAACAATAATAATAGCTGAATAATTAAGCATATGCGAGGGACTAATCTAAATAGATTACATGTATGAACTTATTTCTTCTTCCCAACAAAGCTGTGAGGTTGAGGAATTGTTATCGAGTAAGGAATTTGAGACATAGAAGGGCTTTGTCACTTGCCCGAGGTAATACAGTTAATAATTGGAGAAGTCAGGGTAAGCATGCTAGGTGAGTCTGGTTCTTTACAAGGTAATACTTCCCCATTACATATTAAACATGCAAAATGCCCCAGTTCATCAAGGGTGATATTCTTGAATTATTCAATTTGAAGAGTACACCTTACAGAATGTGCTAATTTCATGTCACATGCTTTGGGCCCACGGTTTCATTTTATGTGGGAGCCTGGCCAATCAGAAAAGAACTTGTATTTTCCCAATTTCGGTTCACATTCCCAGCTGTGGACCCTTGATGCGCACATCTTTTCTGACTCGGACCCTTCAAAACATAGCGACGTAATTGTCGTCACCACACTGTTTGTGGTGTTTGTGATGGATTGGTAAGAATGGTGTTTTAATTTTTTCCCCTTGAGTAAGTGCCATTTCTGATGTGGCTGCCATTAAAATAGAGCCGATTCAAATGTAGGAAAATAAGGCTTCTATAGAAGGCAAGAAGAGAAGGAGTAATTTAATTTTGGTTCTTACATGGGTTTGAGTGATCAGTAGTGACAGCCGGGTGGGCATCATAGAACTCTGAGGTAAGGTGTTGGGGCCAGTTAGCCGGGCTAGAAAAGAGCTTCTTTTCTTATTTCTCACTCTTACACTGCATGGTTTTCAAATCTTAGGGTCACATAGGAGCACTTCCCTTGTACTGATATGGTGGACAGAAAATGTATTTAATACGGGCTCGAGGGGTCTGTCTTACCATCTGTTAGGGGACTTGTCAGTCCAGTCAGTGTACTTCTAAACATCTCTTTTTATAGTTGACAGTGGCTGTGCCATTGCTCTCATATTTTTTTCCTGTGCATTTATTTCATTATTTGAAAGAGAGGTTACGATGTTGCATATGATTTCGGCAATCAGCGTCCGTAGGTCGATATGCGTCAGGGTTTCATGCAGGATGACTAAGTCTGTGAGTAGGTGGTGAGAGGCATCTCATTGGGTTCCAGTAATCGTCTGGGTCATGGAAATGTCATGGAACCAGGATAGTGCAGGAAATGGATGTGTAATCATGGTTCGCAAATAGAAATTGACCGGCGTTTCTCAAAAGTCAGGCCTGCTTGGTTGTTCTCCCCGTGTCAACGGGAAGAAGGCAGGATCTCCTTTCTCTGTGGTATCATGGTGACTCCATCTTGCTTTTCTGACCAACTTCTGTGGGCGCCATTGTTAACTTATCCTGCTCACATCAGCTCTGTCTCCCATTTAGCATTTCAACCTGTCCTGCAAAACATGGTTCAGTTACATGCACATGGAGGTGCATGGAAGCCCTCGGAGCTCCTGTTCTGAGCTGATTGCAGTGGAGACAAAATATAAACTGGGTATTTACAACACAGGCTATGTGCGACTAGAGGACACACACCTTGGCATTTTCGTTTGCTCAGCAAATGTTTGTTGAACATCTATGTGCCTGTAACTAATCTAGGGACTTCAATAAAGCGGTGAACCTGTGTGCCCATTTAAAACACAGTCTCTCGGGGCAGCTGAGTGGCTCAGTTGGTGAAGCGTCTGACTCTTGATTTCAGCTCAGGTCATGATCTCAAGGTCATGAGATGGAGCCCCGTGTTGGGCTCTGTGCTGATATCACGGAGCCTGCTTGGGATTCTTTTTCTCCCTCTCTGTCTCTCTGCCCCTCCCTCACTCATGCTCTCTCTCTCTCTCTCAAAATAAATAAACCAACATTTAAAAAATTAAAAAAAAAACCAGCCTCTCTTAAGTTCACAGTTAACTATGGTGAGAATTAAGTGCTTAAAGGGTATTAAAATCAGAATAAAAGGACAGAATTGCCAGGGTGTCTGCTTATCCCATGGTTTTCTAAGTGAGTTACCAAATTGCCAAATGGAATGTGACTTCAGGGGATCCATACGTGATAACTCCAAGGAAGTGGCCATTTCACTCTGTTTAAATGGGTCATAGTGCCCACCTGCAGAGGAACCTTTTCT
The DNA here is from genome assembly GCF_022837055.1 of Prionailurus viverrinus. Classification (NCBI taxonomy): domain Eukaryota; kingdom Metazoa; phylum Chordata; class Mammalia; order Carnivora; family Felidae; genus Prionailurus; species Prionailurus viverrinus. The sequence continues at coordinate 135,861,994 of NC_062565.1, forward strand.
TCCGGGCTCTCACGGGGTTTCCTCCAAAAAGACTGCAATTTGGAGCTGGGATGAGGAAGAGAGCTTGAATGCTGGATGAATGAGCTGAAATAGGCCCTTTGGAAGCTGTCACCCTGAGAACAATGTTTCTGAACGGTGAGAGAACTGGGAGCTTTCAAAGTAAGCCTGAAATCAATGCAAATGACATTCTAGTGGTTGTAGCCATTGGCTAGGAGAGCCTTACTATGTTTGAGCGTAATTAGGCAGGTGAGTAATAAAGGATTGGGGTTTACTAATCAGAAAGAAGAGTAACTTTTCCAAGTAGCCAAAAGGATTTTGATCCCAGTATGCCAGTTGATCGCACACTTTCACGAGGGCTTTTTATGCACCAGGACCCCTCTGCCCACGGACAAGAAGCCAGGTGTTGCTGGACCTAGCATTTGGACCCATATTTGTGCTCTATTTCTCACTGCCTTTTTGTGAATTCTCGCTAGGTCAGCACAAGCTCCTCTCTGGAATATTTTTAAATCTGATTAAGATGGTCTTCATGGAGGGCCACCTGGGTGGCCCAGCCAGTTAAGCGTCCGACTTCAACTCAGGTCATGATCTCATGGTTTGTGAGTTCGAGCCCCACATTGGGTTCTGTGCTGACAGCTCAGAGCCTGGAGCCTGCTTCAGATTCTGTGTCTCCCTCTCTCTTGAACCCTCCCCCCCAACTCAAAAATAAACATTAAAAAAAAAAAAAAAAGAGATTGTCTTGATGGAGGAAAATCAACCCAGAAGGGTTAGGTAAACTTTCCAAAGGCATGCAGTCATAGAGCAAACCTCTGCATTTCTTTTTTGGTCTTTATTCAGCACTCTGCAAAGTTAGGGAGCAGTCTGTAAGCCCATCCTCACTTCTGACACCAATGGTAAGTTTAGGGGTCACTAAGACCATAGTAATGTTTGATAATTTTCCGGAAGGACCCATGGCACTCACTGAGAGTTTCTATACCCATAATTTCATTTTTGTACAGTCAGTGGTTACAGATGAAAATCAGCCAAGGGAAGGGTATGTGGGGCACAGTCCAGCAAAGTTCCAAACACAGAGTCTCCGGCTGTCCTTTTTTGGCGGAGTCCTGGAGAGTATTGATTCTCTCAGCTCTGATGTGTGACAATGTGTTCAGAGTATTGGCAACCAGGGAAACTCACCTGAGCCTTGACGCCCAGAGGTTTTATTGGGACTTGGTCACAGAGACACAGTAGACTGCCCACGTGGCCGACTTCAGTCTCCAGTCCCTTGGTATAATGAGCTGACATCAGATGACCCAAAGCCCCCACCCTAAGTCACCTTGTTAGACTCTCCAGCATGGCCCAAGGCCCCCAGGTAAACAAAGACACTTTTATCAAGCGGACATTCTAAGAGCTTAGAACCCTCCAGGAGCTGAGGGCAGAGACTAGCCCTCTTTCTGGGCAAGTGAAATTCTTTACTGCACACTCTTAGAAGCAGAATAACCGTGAAAATAGTGAAAATGATGATGACAGCAATAATTGTGACCCAAGGAAAGAAGGAGCTGCTATTATAGGAAGAGCCCCATGGGTCTTGCTTTGGATGCTTTTCCCCCAGTAATTAATGGTTGTTGTTTTTTAAAAACACATGATGGAGGACATACAGGCTTTAAAGGACAGTGGACCTTTAAGTGGTTGGCATTCTCAGGGCGCCTGGGTGGTTCAATTGGTTGGGTGTCCGACTTCCGCTCAGGTCACGGTCTCGCAGTTCGTGGGTTCGAGCCCTGCGCCGGGCTCTGTGCTGAGAGCTCAGAGCCTGGAGCCTGCTTCAGATTCTGTGTCTCCCTCTCTCTCTGCCCCTCCCCCACTCACGCTCTGTCTCTCTCTCTCTCTCAAAAATGAATGAATGTTAAAAAAAATTAAACGGTTGGCATTTTCGAACGTCTGATTGTGATTTTATGACCTTTTCTTTTTTCATTACATTCAGAATGAATGATCATGTTTTAAAAGCTGATCAACCCCAGTTATAAATAGTGCCACATTCTCTTCCTGTGTTTAGACTTATCTGGACGGAAGAAAGAACACGAATTAAAGGCAATTTGACACTTGGCTTTTGGACTTCTGTATCTTTAGCAAAGGGAGTCACAATTAAAAACCAAACCTCACAGTTTGTAAATTCAGTAAGATTTCATCTTAACAAGATTCAGGTGTTTGTAGCAAATAAGATTCTCCCTCATTGCTAATGGGACCCTCGATCAAGTTAGCTTTCCTAGTGATTATAAAGTAAGAGATTATAATTGTGCTGGATTTCCTCCACTGATTATTTACTGTGGTGGGATTATTTATGTGGACTTTAGTTGACATTTCTGAGTAGCAAGTGTACAGGTTCTAAGAGGCCTGTTAGTAAATGAAGGAAGAATTAAAGGCCAGTACGGTTGAATACGGTGAGGGCCAACGAACTGTTCTGCCGTGTACAAATAAAGGTGAGGATTTGGGTACAAAATAATTAGTCCATGAGCAGTGGTCCGAGTCTCTAAAATAGATTAACGGGGCTGCTTTCACCAGCACAACAAATTAATCTCTAAAGGCAGATAGTCAAGAAAATAAATGGACAAGATAGTGTCAGGTGGTTTTAAGTTAAAGGAAGGGAAAAAAGACAAACAACCAGGGTGCAGTTAAGACCTTCAGGAATTTATGTTGGCAGGAGTGATTATAACAACAGCAGGCCCTAACCCTTACCCGTAACAGATTCACAAACCTCTTTACACATCACGAAAAACAGGATCAGTTCTGGTGTGCACTGTGAGCAAATGAACCTCTCTAAAGATAAGCAACGTTCTCGGGGCGCCTGGGGGGCTCAGTCGGTTGAGCGTCCGACTTCGGCTCAGGTCACGATCTCGCGGCTTGGGAGTTCGAGCCCCGCGTCGCGCTCTGTGCTGACATCTCAGGGGCTGGAGCTGCTTCCGATTCTGCGTCTCCCTCCCTCTCTGCCCCTAACCCACTCGCATTCTGTCTCTTTCTCCAAAATAAGTAAACATTAAAAAAAAATTTTAAAAAAGATAAGCAACGTTCCCCCCACCCAAAGCTGTTTGTCAGTGCTGACTCACTGCCTGCCTGTCTGGCCTCCTGTGGGACCTGGATATGCAAGCCGATAAAGATTCACAGGGTGATTTTTAAATGCTTAGTTTGTTGTCTGGGTGAGGACATTTTGCCATTTGGGACGATTCTCAGGTGTTGCCGTCGCTTTTAAAAGAGGCAAGTACTACCCTTCCGTTGCCCTCACCTATGGCAAGCTCGGTGGATTTGGAAATTCTTCCTTCCCTCTCCCTGATCACACTTTGCCTGATCCCCATGTCCTCTGCTGGATGTCGGACTTTTGGGAAGGAGTGTCAGGTAGCTCCGTAAAACTTGTGTAGGTTGACTGGGCTCTGCTGTCACTGGGCAGTGAGACGCAGGATCTGGAGCGGATGCCCACCCCCCCATCCCCGTGAATGTGCGTGTTCAAGGGAGGGACCGGTGCATCGACTGGGGTGACAGAGAGGGGGCGGTACCCGGGGGAGTCACTGACCCACGCAGATCCCAACTTTCAGGATCTTCACCTGCTGTTTCTCTCTTCACTCCGCCCTGGACTCGTGTCGGGGGCGGGTGATGTTTTTGGGGAAAGCAGGTTGAGCACCCGGAGTTCGGCTGGGCGTCCTCTCTGGGAGTTTGAATGATCCACACAATTATGGAGATTGGTGACAGCATTCACTGAGCAGCAGTGTTAGGCGTATCTTCCAAAAACCCTTTTGTGGGGAAGCCCTTCTAATTAGAGGGCTACCGCATGGTATTCATTTGTCTTTCGAAATGATTCGAAGCGCTTGAAAGAATGACAGAAGTGTAGTTCAGTTATGCACGAAGCGGTGATTTGCAGCGATGCTGTGGTTTCTCCTTTTCCGACTTTCTGATGGGCCCGTCTTGGACCGAGCGGCGCAGGATCATCAATGAGCGTCACAGATGAATCACTGGGTGACGAGGGAAAGGTCCCAGACGCCTGGCCATGGTGATAATTACAGAATGGGTGTCCACCTGCCGCCTCTGGCACAGACCGGAGCTGGCAGGAGGGGGTGGAAGCTAAAAGCCACAGGGCCCAGGAGGGACGGGGGGACGCGAGAGCTCCGAGCAGAGCGTGGCACTGGGATGCCGTGCCCCATGACAGCGCCGCACGGCAGACACTCCAGGGGGAGGAGGGACCTTCTGCTTTCACGGCTGCTGCCAGGCCAGCCTCACAGAAACATGCTTTGGCTGTTTGCTTTCTTCCAAGTCTCTCATGAATCAGGTGGCTGCGTGTTATATAAAGTCGGGTTTACCGGGGCACTGGATATGTTGCTTTTCTTTCTATTGCTTCTTTGATCTTTCGTGTGTGCACACAAGCATGCTAGGCTCCACCCTTCTCCAAATGCTTCTCACCTTCCCCAGCTCCCCCAGGTTGTGTAGATTTCCAGCGCCTAAAGGAGAACCTTTAGAATCTTCCTCCATAGCAGCTGGGGCCAGTCGATACTTTCTACAATCCCCACCTCACACACACACACACACACACACACACACACACACACACGTACACACACACACGTAATTAGTGCACAAAGATTCTAGTGTCTCCTCTCTCTGCTCCTTCACTTGACGGCCACGGTTGTGTGATTAAGTTATTTCGTGCATGTATTCCTTTACTTTGTAAACCTTTGCCAGACACCTCCCGTGTATTGAACACCGTGCCAGGAAAACAGAGGGAGAGGGCTCCTGCGACTAAGTAGGAGTCACAAATCTGCACGTAGATGGTCTTGCATGCTTTGTAACTGCGTAAGTCGCGTTTTGCAGATTTTCTGCAGCTTGCTTATTTGCCCAACGGTAGATTTCTGAGATTTGCCCGTGTTGACGCAGAAGGCTCTGGTTCATTCATTTTTGCTGCTGTGGAGCGTCCCTGTGTATTACTGTAACGTATCCATTCTTCTGGTGATACTCATGTAGGCTGTGTCCAGTGTTTTATTGTTATGAATAATGACGCATAAAATAACTCTGGATCTGTTGACTCATGTACACAGTGTGTCCAAAGAATATGCCAAGAAATGGAATTGCGTGGAAATATGTGCGCCAGCTTGCATGCCCACCAGCAGGATTTGAGAATTCTCTTTTAACCTCATCACCCCCACGCCCGGCGTTGCCAAACTGTACAATTTTTGCCAATCTGACGATATCTCGTTGCTTTAACACACCTTGTCCTGACTGCTAGCTAGTGAGGTTGAGCACATTTTTCTTGCATGTGCTCGTGTTTCCATCTGTGGGAATTTCTGTTTCAAATCCTTTGTCCACCTTCCTTTGACTTGTGTTTTTCTTGTTGATTTTGAAGAGTTATTTATATATTGTGGATGGCCATCCTCTGACCTTTATGTAGGTTGCAAATATATTTCACAAACTGTGGCCCCTTATTCTGCTTGTGTTGTCTTTTGTGCACAGAAGCTTTACCTTTTAGTTGAAATCAGATTTATCAATGACATCCTTCGTGGCTTGTGCTTTTTAAAGATTTTGTGCTACTCTAGTGTCTGAAAGGTAGTCTTCCTATATTTTGTTCTAAAACTTTTCTCTTTTACTTTTTACCCCCAGGTATTCAAACCATCTTGAATTTGTTTTTGTGTACGGTGTGAAATAGGGATCTAATTTTACATTTGCCATGTTGTCCCAGTACCATTTAGTGAGCAGTCAGTCTGTCCTTACCCCGATGGATGTGTAATCAGCTTGTATATCAAATTTTTCTAATACGTGGGACTGACTTCTGGCTCTTTGTCTATCACTGCACACTGTGACATTTGTGTTACAATCAGTTCGTAGCAAGGGCCTGGCGACCCCATAATTTTCTTATTCAAACTGTCTTAACTCTTCTTGAATATTGATATTTTTCTCAGAATTTCATTAAGCTTATAGATTAATTTGGAGGCAAATGTAAGATCTATATGGTGGTTTGTTCAGGACACAATAATGGAAACTGTGGATTCCTCAGGGTGAGGGACAGGTTTGAGGAAGAGATAGGTAACAGTATGTTTACTTTTGGTCATTTTGAGATGGATGTGCCCATGTGACGTCCCTGTGGTGACATCTGGGGGCCACAGGAAATGCAGGCCTGGATCTCAGGGGTAAAGGCAGAGAGGAGATCTGAGAATAGGAGGGAAATGGCTGGCCGAGAGATCGTGCCTTGAGGAGGCTGGGAACCAAGCTTTGGAGAATACCAGCGTCCCATCTGCAGGTCAGGGGGTAGAAATAGGTGGCCAGCAAAGGGGAGCGAGGGGAGAAAGTCAAAGACTTGCAAAGACAATGTGGAGGAGAGTGGGCAAGACTCTAAAGAAAAGGAAGGGAAAGAAGAGAAAAGAGCAAAGGAAAGGAAAGGAAAAGAAGAGAAAAGGGAGGATCTTATCACTCCACACTCACTAGAATGGCTAAAAACTGAAAAGACTGAGAACACGAGGTGTTAGCGAGGCTGTGAAACAAATAGAACTCTCGTCCTCCTGCCGGCAGGAGTGTGAAATGGTACAACCACTTTCAAAAACTGTTTGGGTGTTCCTAAAAAGTTAAATGTGCATTATACACCTCTGCCATGGTACTGCTAACAGTTACCCAAAGGAAACAAAAAAATATGACCCCACAAATACTTGTACGTGTATATTCGTAGTAGCTTTACTCACCACGGTCAAAGACTTGAAACAAACCGAAATACCCATCAGCAGGTGAATGGACGAACACATCGTGTTACATCCATACAATGGAGTACTAGTCAACAATATAAACGACTGAACGACTGATACACACAACATTATGAGTGAATCAGAAACATTATGTTGAGTGAAACAAGCCAGGCAAAAAGGGTACATAATTAATAGTCCAGTTACATAAAATGTAAACTGTAGATAGAAAATTGGGGTTGGGCGGAGGGGGGATGAGCTATAGAGGGAGATGAGAAATTTTAGAGTAATGGAAGTGATCTGTTATCTATCTATCTATCTATCTATCTATATCTATCTATCTATTTATTTATTTAATGTTTGTTTATTTTGAGAGGGAGAGCGCTAGAGTGAGTGGGGGAGGGGCAAAGAGAGTTGGAGAGAGAATCTCAAGCAGGCTCCATGCTGTCAGTGCAGAGCCTAACACAGGGCTCGAACTCATGAGCTGTAAAATCATGACCTGAGCCCAAGTCAAGAGTCAGATGCTTAAACGACTGAGCCACCTACGTGCCCTGGTCTGACCTTTAAATAGGTATAATTTTATAGTATTGTGACTTGTAAGACAGATATATATTTGGTCATTCAGATGACCAAAATATATTGCTTATTTACAGTTCCTGACTCAGCTCCCCAAACCCTCAGAATTTCCCGAGCCATAAAGCAATGGGGACATCTTCTGCTATAATACTTGGTTGGGCTCTTGTCCTCAGTTCCTGAAAAGCGTCAGAGCCACAAAGGTGAAATGGGTGTCTTGTTATTTATAACAAGCCCCTTTCTACCATAACTGGGTTTATGTGGATGAGGAGATTTTTGTAAAGCACCTAAGGATTGGGGCTGGTTGCCGGAGGAACCAACCATGCACGTGAGGCTGGAACTTTCAGTTCTAGTCCCTGGTTTCCGGGATGGAAGAGAGTCTGGAGGTTGAACCAATGGCCAGTGCATTTATCATTCATGCCTAGTGATGAAGCCTGCCTAAAAACTTTGCAAGGACAGGGTTTGGAGATGCTTCCCTGTGCTACTGTGCTGGGCTCCAGGCTCCACGAGGACAGAAGTGCCATTGCTCATGACCTTACCCTATGGGTTTCTTTATCTGGCTGTTGATGCGTATCCTATAATATATTGGTAATCTAGTGAGTAAATGGGTTTTCCTGAGTTCTGTGAACAGTTCTAGCACATTAATCAAATCCAAGGAAGGGGTCATGGGAACCCCTGATTTATAGCCAGTTTGTCAGAAGCACAGGTAACAACCTGGACTTGGGATTGGCATCTGAAGTGGCATCTGTGGGACTGAAACTTTTATCACCAGGTAGATAGTGTCACAGTTGAGTTGAGTTCTTGGACACCCTGCTGGTGTCAGAATTGCTTGTTGATGTGGGGAAGTTTTCACATGCATGTGCACACACACACACACACACACACACACACACACACACATTGGAAGTGGGTCCAAGAACTCTTTCACATTTATTGTTCATAAGTTATTTCTCAATAAAGTTGATAACCAAAAGCAAGCAGAAGGGAAGGAAGGAAGGAAGGAAGGAAGGAAGGAAAGAGAGAGAAAAAGAAAGAAAAGGAAAGAAAGAGTGAGAGAGGAAAGAGAAAGAAAGAAAGAGAAAAAGAAAGAAAGAAAATAAGGAAGGAAGGAAGAGAATAAAGAAGGAAGGAAGGAAAGAAGTTGTCCTTAGCATTGTCAAACGAAGAGACCTTGGTCAGGGCATATGGCCGTGAGGAGCGCTGGCCGGACAGAGTCGGGATTCCAGTGGGCAGAAAGGTCAACACTCTAGCTTCCCTCTCTTCTCCCTTTTCTCCTTCTCTCTTTCTCCCCCTTTAGCTCCCTCCTCCTCCTCTTTTTGTTCCTTTGTAATTTATAAGTTAGCTATGAGAGAAGGCAGCTATTTAGGGCTTTTGAGCTATTTATGTGCTGGGAAGAGGCTATGATCAGAAGGGAGGGAAGGTTCATGGTCTGGGGGAACCAGAGCTTACCTGGGAAACACAGTCCTTTACATACGTGGTCAGCCCTTCCCCCATATGTAAAAATTAAAAGATTGCTGTGTCTATCACACACACACTTCAAGTCATTTTAGTTTAGTTTGGAATTAGACTAAAATTACCTATGCTGGTTGCTTAATAAAAAAAGATCCCCCCCCAACCCCCACCGCCGCCCCACCCTGGGCACCGTGGTACAGAGTGAGGGAATTGTACGACCTGTTCCCAGGAGCTGAGTCCAGGTTTCTTATGGCTTTATTTAAATGTAGGGTTTGAATCCGGGTCTGACCACTCAGTAGCTGTGTGACCTGGGGAAAGCCTCTCCACCTCTCTGAGCCTATGTCATCAGACGCTTGTAATGATTAAGTGAGACGGTACATGAAACTGCCCAGAGTGCTTGTCACATAAAAGGTGCCCAGTAAAGATGAGTTGTGTCTGAACCCCAGCCAGGCCTTCAGTGCCCGGGAGAGCCTGGCACTATGCTAAACGAAGTAAGAGGTGCACACTGTGGGAAAGAGTCGTCCCCAGGTGAGTTCGTGACTAAGGAGGTGAACGCAGGGCATTCTCAGATACAAAAATGGTGCCCAGGACTGAGGTGGGGGGAGGGGCCCAGGGTCACTTAGAAAGGTGTTTATTAAGAGACAAAACTTTCCATTGTTTTAAGGGAGGAGAGTTAGGTGGAGGGAGGGTAAGGATTTCGCCTGCAGCGGGACAGAGGCCCTGTTCAAAGATCCAGAGGAGTTAGGAGAGGGAGGAGCTCAAGGAGGGTGGGAGGCGGCGTGTTTGCTGCTGCTGTGTGTGTGTGTGTGTGTGTGTGTGTGTGTGTGCGCGCGCGCGCGCGCGTGAGTACGTGCCTCTCTGAGTGTGTGTGTGCCCGAGTGTTCATGTGCCTCTCTGAGTGTGTGCCTGAGTGTGTGCGTGTGCACAGTCAAGGGCAGGAGTCCCCGAGGCAGGTGCTGTGGGAACTGAGACCCCGGACCAGGCGGGATGAGGGAGGCCAGCGTGGATTTTGTCACAGCACTTGCGGCCTTGCTGCCTGTGGTCCAAGCGCCTTCCCGTCTCAGCTCTGTTCATTCATCAAATCCTTAAATACTTCCACCAACCTTGAGGGGGCATTTTATTATCGTCGCTCTCAGTTTGCCGTGAGGAAAACTGAGCCACAGAGAAAATAGCTAGCCCTGCAGTGGTGCACAAGGATTTGAACCCAGCCCCCGCCCTCCCCCGCTCCGTTACAGAGTCCCCCTCTTAACCACGTGGCCACCCTGCTTCCTGCTGTGTGTGCAGAGGGCAACTCTCTCTCTGTAGGAAGGGACCCATCTGAGATCTTTTTAGTATTTGTTTCAAAGGACCCTCCTGTGTCTGTAATCCAAGATCTTCGTTTCTCTTCTCTTTCCTTGCTCCTTGCGTCACCACGGCATCCACGGCCCTGGGGACACAGGGCCCCAGCCTCTTGTTAAAGGCCACTATGTGACTCAGTTCGTCCAGCTGCAGTTCAGGGCCTGGCCCTCAGCAGTCCACAGGAGCCCTGCCGCTGGGGGACGCTCTCAGGTCGAAGACTCAGGATGTCAGGGAGCATTTTGAAGAGCGTTTGGACCAAAGCTGCTGAGGTAGCCTAAAAAACAGATGCCACTTGTCTCGAATGATGGGTCAGGGCAATGTCTGTTTGCTTTTTAAAACTTCTGGCGGTTAGCTGAAATCCTGTTTCCCACATTAGAAAACCAGAATGACCAGGTCTTAAAAACTGGTAGAGAGGTGTTTGGCTAATGAACGGTGTTCCTTTAAGGAGTGAGGGGGAGAGAGAGGAGGACGGAGAGGAAGCCGGGCCATGGCTCCAGAGCACTGCTTCTGGATTCTAGATTCCTTGTATTGACCCAGGGCTTCTCATCTTTCAAAGTGTCTTGGAATTATGACCTTCTTTCAGCCTGTCGTCCACTGGGAGAGGCAAGAGCGGTCCCAGGCCTGGACTGGGCAAGGGCAGCGTGCACTGACCGTCTGCCCTCCAGGAGACCCTGCGTGCACACCTAGCGATGTCTCACGTTGACAGAGCCTATTTCCATGTCTGCTTGCCTCGCTGGCCTGGGGGCCCCTGTCAGGCAGAGCCTCTCCGTTTCTCTGAGCCCCAGCACGGAGGGTAGAGTCTGGCACGTGGTGGGGACTTGGTGCCTCTGTACTGAGCTCAGTTGGCGTCAAGAGACCTGGGTTCAAATATTTTCTTTGTGAGCTTGGACAAGTACTTAGAATGAACTAGAACATCCATTTTCCCCGTCTATAAAATGGAAATGATAAAGCTTACTACGTTAGATTCACCATAGTAAAATGGCAATAGGCTACACAGAGAAGGCCTCCAATAACTGTTCATTCCCTTCCTTTTCTTTAGATTGAGCCCAGCCCGTGCCAGACCTAGTGCAGAACCCACACCCACCAGGGACTTTCTGTCCATCCTTTTAGCGGGGGATGAAAAGGTCAAAAAGGAGTCAGGAATGCCCTTTTTTGAGTGTCACAAAAGAGCACGCCCTTTGTGGTTAGAGAATCGTTTTCTTGTGGAAATACTGCATCTGGGGAACCACTTTGTTCATCCTTTTTATCGGCATGTTCTGCCGGCATCCGATCGGCATCCTTTTTATCTGCATGTGTACAAGTCGTGTGGTAAGAGGCCTGCTCGAAGTTAGCCTTCTTCTTTATAAATGCACACAGAACATTCACCACCACAGACGCATCCTGGGCCATAAAGCAGGTCTCAAATTTTAAGAGATTCAAGTGATACGAAGTACATTCTTTAAATAATATAATGAAATTAGAAATTGGTAGCAGAAAGTTGTCTGAAAAATGCCCAGATATTTGGAAACTAAATGATACATTTCTAAATAACTCCTGGGCCAAAGGAGGAATCACATGTGAAATTAGAAACTGTTTTGAAATGAAGGAAGTGAAAACCAATTATATCAAAAACCTGTGAGATGCAGCCAAAGCAGTGCTTAGAGGTGAGCATAGGATACGAAATGTCTGTATTAGGGAAGCTTTCCAATAAACGACTCTAGAATTTACCTTAGGAACTAGGAAGCGAAGAGCAAATTCAACTCACAATAAGGTGAAGAAAGGAAATAATGAAGACGAAAGCAGAAATCAGTGAAATATAAGCCAGAAAATCAATAAAGAAAATCAGTGAAGCAAAAGCTTATTCTCGGAAAAGAGCAATACAATTGATAATCTTCTAGTCTAAGTGGAAATAAAGATAGGAGACAAATTACCAATATCAAGAATGAGAGAGGTGACATCACTCTAGAGTCTACAGATGTTATGAACCTCATGCCAATAAATTCAGCAACTTACATGAAATAGACAAATGTCTGTAAAGACATAACCCACCAATACATACAAAGCAAAGCAAAACAAGACAAAAAACTCCAGACCCAGGTGGCTTCACAGGGGAATTTTCATCAGACATTTATGGAAGAAATTGTACCAACTCTGTAAAAACTCTTTCCAAAACTTGAAAAGGAAGAATACTTCTCAACTCATTATACAGGGCAAGCAGTACTCTGCTACTAAAACCAAAGACCTAATAAGAAATGTAGGCAAGTATTCCACATGAGCATAGCTGCAAAATTTCTAAAGAAAATTTTGTCAAATTGAATTCAACATTATATGTCTATATCTATATCTATATCTATATCTATATCTATATCTAGACACACACACACACACACACACACACACACACACACACATCAAAAATCAATCAGGGTAAGTCACCATGTTAAGAAAGCAGGAGGAAAAAGCCCTTTCTATAATTATGTCAACTGATGCAGAAAAAGCATTTGGCAAAAACCAATCTCTATTCCTGGTAAAAAACAAAACAAAACAAAACAAAACAAAACTCTCAGCAAACTAGGAATAGAAGGGAAATTCTTAAGCTCTATAAAGAACATCTGTAAAAGGTAAAAGTCTACAAAAAGCTGCTGTAACTAACAAGTGAGTTCAACAAGCTTGCGGGATATGAGGTAAATATATGAAAATCTATGGCTGGTAACAATTGGAAATTGAAATAAAACTATACCCCTTCTAAAAATACCAACAATATTAAACACTTAGAAATATATCTGACAAAAGATGTGCAGTATCTGTACACAGAGAACTATTAAACGTTGCTGAGAACATGCACTGTTGATGTTCACAAATTGATTTATAGATTGAATGCAGTCTCAACCAAAACCCCAGCACGAGTTTTGTTTTGGTTTTGGTTTTGGTTTTGGTGGGTTTTTTTGGTAGAAATTTACAAGTTGATTCTAAAATTCTTAAGAAAATTTAAAAGACCTAGAATAGTCAAAACAATTTTATTTTAAAAGATCATCAAAGGTGGCAGACTAACATTACCTGATTTTAGAACTTATAAACCTATCCTTAGAAGACAGTGCGGTATTGGCATAAACAAACAAAACAAAAACTCCCAACTGACTTCACAGGGGAATTTTGATCAGACATTTATGGAAGAAATTATGCCAAATCTGTACAAACTCTTTTCGAAACTTGAAAAGGAAGGAATACTTCCCCACCTCATTCTACGAGGTAAGCAATACTCTGTTACTAAAACCAGACAGAGACATAATAAAACAAACAAATAGATCAGCAATTCAGCCATTCCAGTCTTAGGTATTTACCCAAAAGAAATGGAAGGATATTCCATACAAAGACTTTTATATGAATGTTTTAAGCAACTTTGTTTATTATAGCCCCATACTAAAAACAACTCAAATTCCCATCAACCGCTGAGTGGATACATAAACCGTGGTATTCCTATACAACAAAATGCTACCCAGTGCTTAAAAAAAAATAAAGAAAGAAATGAGTTATTAATAAATCCAACAGTGTGGCTGAATCTCAAAATAATTATGTTGAATGAAAGAAACCAAAAAAGTAGAAGATTAAAAAGTACATAGTGTCATGGTTCCTTTTGTATAAAACTCTAGAAAATGCAAATTAATCTAATAGTGACAGCGTATTCCCCGGGAAAGAGAGGAACAGGGGGAGGAGAGAGGGATTGCAAAGGAGCATAAGGAAACTCGTGGAGGAATTGAATGTGTCCATTATGTTGACTGCACAGATGGTGGACTTGTGCTGGTCGTCTGCAGTTTATGGCCTGCCAATTATACCTTAATAAAGCTGTTTATCCAAAGAAAGTCATTGTGAACCGTTTAGTGGCAGGAGTTTCCGTCCCCAGCCATTCTACTGAAACTTCTCCCAGCCAGAACACAATGGTCCCTTTCTTGCCAACCCTGGCTTTGAATCTGTCTTGACTTTCTTAACCTCTCATTGGCACTTGGCTTGATTGAATGTCTCTTCTTTCTAGAAAAGTGTCCTTTTCTTGACTGCTGAACAGCATATTCTTGGGTTTTCCCGCCTTCTCATTGGTTTCTCCTTTTCAGTCTCCTTTGCTGGCCCCAAAACTTCCCCGAGAACTCACTTGTTAGGGGGCCTCTGGCCTTGGTCTTCAGCCGCCTTTTATTGTTTACGCTTTCCTCTACGTTTATCTCATCAAGCTCTGTGATTCAAAGTGTTGTCACCTGTGATGTCCAACAGAATTTTCTGAGATGGCAAATATTCTATAGGCCCAATGACCAGTATGGTGGCCGCTGGTCACATCTGGCTACTGACTATTTGAAATGGGACCATAGTGTGAATAAGGAACAGAATTTTAAGTTGTGTTTATTCCCATTCATTTACATTTAAATAGCTACACTATATCATTTCTATTATAGAATATAGAAATATAGGTTGCATATAAATATACTATAAATATCTATATTTATATTATTTATATTTATACCGCTTGTATATGTGGTTGGGGGCTACTGCAGCAATCAACTTTAGTCTAGATCATTGTGTTTATAAACTGTGCGAGGTAACCCATGAGCTGGTCTTGACCTTTATTTTTTTTTCAAAATAAAGTATCAAGGGCCATCACATATAGTGAGAGTTGTATTTTTTTCAAGACACTTTTATTTTGGTCCTGGGTCTCTGGGGACGAGGTTCCTCTAAATATGTGTGTGGATCACATGTGGTTTTGTAGGGGGGGGGGTTGTTTTTTAGTTGCAAGCCACCGATTTAAATGCTAGTGATGCTTGTTGCTTATGTCGTCAGCCGGGAGCTGAGACGCCAAGTCATGTTTATCTGTCTTCCGAAGATCCCCCTCACGTATGTAAGGGGCACCGCAAGTCTGTAAACCTGCTTTTTTCCCCCCTCCAGTTATCCCTCATCTCAGCATAATGGTACCACCTATCTTCCAGTTGATGAGGGTGGAGACCTTCATCCCCCTTTTCCCTGTCTCCTTCCTGTTTTACTGGGGCCCCACATTCAGTCTAGCAAGGTCTTTTGGCTCTGCTTCTGGAATGGATCCACTTAATTTCCGTTTCGATTTCCATAAACTTTAAGGCCCTGGCATCCCTAGCCTGGATCTCTGTAACAGGTCCAAACTGGCCTCTCTTTCATTCCTTTTTTTTTTTTTTTTAATGTTTTAAATGTTTATTTATATCTGAAGGAGAGAGAGACAGAGCATGAATGGGGAGGGGCAGAGAGAGAGGGAGACTCAGAATCTGAAGCAGGCTCCAGGCTCCGAGCTGTCAGCACAGAGCCCGATGCAGGGCTTGAACTCACAAACCATGAGATCATGACCTGAGCCGCAGTCGGATGCCCAACTGACTGAGCCACCCAGGTGCCCCGTCTTGCATTCTTATCTTTATAAAATCCACTCTCCACGTGGCAGTCAAAGGGATCTTTTAAAAACCGAAATCAGATGATGTTGCTTCCCTACTTGAAAGTCTCCAGTGGCTTTCCATTGCATCAAGAATATTCTCTCAACACCTTACATGGCCAGTAAGGCCTGGCAAGCTGACCCTAGCACCCCACTCATCTTGGCCTTTCCATACCGGGAATACCCACTCCCTTGCTTGTTTCTCTGCAGGGCCTTTGCACATGTGTGATGATCCAGGCCCCCAGACTTCCCCTGAGCTGGCCTCTCTATTAATTTAGATCTCACATCAGATATCATTTCCTCAATGGGCAGCCTTTCTCTGACTAAATTAGTGTCCCCAACCCAAGTCTGAGTGATCTGTTTCGGAAGTAAATGAGATGTATTGTTACTTACGCAGAGAATTTTTCAGTAATATGAACAAGAGACATCAAAGTATTTTTGATTACAGATTCTTGAATCTTCTTTGAGAATTATCTGTAATCAGTAAAATCCTTCAGTGCAGGTTTCTGTATGGAGAATAAATATTGGTCTTGCTGTTTTTTTTAACTTAGCTGAGCACCTCATTATGCAAATTTAACGAACATTTTAAAAATATGTATAATACGGTCTATTAAGTTACAGGCGTAAATTACACTAGTATAAAATTTCAGAGATTTGTTGATGTTAATATATTATAAATACAAGTTATTTGTTGAAATTTTTAATCAGTAAGATTACTGCACATCATGATAGGTTTTTTGAGAAAATTTGAATTTGATTTAAATTACCAAATTGCTTTTGTCATGAAGAAGAAAGGTCGGTAGCTTAGGGTGTATTATTCCTTAGGATATTTAATCTTTATTTTTATAATGAACTTTATGAAAAATATGTTATAGAAATAGTGTAGGATAAATGATAGGATTTGTAATTCTGACCTTGGCAATAAAAAAAAAAGAAAAAGGAAATCTACACTGAAATGTTAAAGTTCATACAGCATTTGAGTAACACTTTCCAAAAACAATGAAACTGAAACTGTGTGTTTCACATTGCACTGTCTAAACCACATAGCAGGGGGCGAAATAGATGTGCACTTAATTAACAAAATGAAAATTGAAAATAAGTGTGAAAACTTGGCATTATTTTTTTTAATTGTTTAAAATGTTTTTATTTATTTTTGAGACAGAGAGAGACAGAGCATGAGCAGGGGAGGGGCAGAGAGAGAGGGAGACACAGAATCCGAAGCAGGCTCCAGGCTCTGAGCTGTCAGCACAGAGCCTGACGCAGGGCTTGAACTCATGGGCTGTGAGATCATGACCTGAGTTGAAGTCGGACGCTTCACCGACTGAGCCACCCAGGCGCCCCCAAAACTCGGCATTATTTTAGAAAACTCTTTAGATTAGATACAATAGTGCTCGCAAAGTTAAAATAGGGCCACATTTCACGTCTTATGTGTTCCATTCTGCCCAAGGTCAGAAGTGGCAGGGATGAAAATGTTTTTATCCTTTGACCCCTTTCTGGGTAGCTCTCCAAAGAGAATAATCTAAATTGCAGATTCACGCACCGAGATGTTAGTTGTGGCTTTGTTTATAATTCTGGAAAGTCAGGGACCAACCAAACATCCAGTGATGGAGAAATTAAGCAGAGTGTAGAATATCCATATAATAAAGGATCATATAACCACTGAAGTTAATTGTTAGGAAGACTAATGTTGTGGGAGAAAGCTGACATAATGACACAATGCTAAATTGAATAAAAGGACATATTTATACGGTGTGATCTCAATTAGGTAAAACACAGTTTTCATAGGAGAAAATATATTAGCGGTTCATTCTGAGGAGTAATTGTTGCCGGCTTATATTCTCTAAGTTGTTTAGGAAAATCATATAACTTTATAATAGCAAAAACATTACCAAAAAAAAAAAAGAAAAGAAATTTGGTGGCGAACAAAATCCTACATGTTTAAGCTTCTTGTGTTTTAGAGCTGGAGAGTGGTTGCGGAGATCATTTGGCCTGGGAGGCCGTGACTAAGCGTTGTGGTTGGTGGGAGAATTTAACAGTGGTTCCTCACAAGGCCAAGGGGAGAGGAAGATTTCTCCGTGGTTTTTCTCTTGGTAAATTCCCAACGTACTCGGTTCTGTCATTCACTGACTGCTACTGGCTGGTCAGAAAGTTTGGCTGTCCGCTTCTCCTGTGACAAATATAAAATGGAAAGACAAGGTAATTATTACCTAATAAATGGGATTTTTGGAGTAGCCAAAAATTTTAAGTCAACAATGAAAGATTCCTGAAGGCCTCAAGTGGGAACTGTTCCACATTGTTCTTCGATCTTTGGGTGTCCGTCTATGAATAGGATGTGAAATCATTTTAGTTGGTCTCCCTCTGCATTACCTTTTAAATGAAATTAGAATAGAATAGAAAAGGGGCGCCTGGGTGGCTCGGTCAGTTAAGCGTCCGACTTCGGCTCAGGTCACGATCTCACGGTATGTGAGTTCGAGCCCCGTGTCAAGCCCTGTGCCGACAGTTCGCAGCCTGGGGCCTGCTTGGGGTTCTGTGTCTCCCTCTGTCTCTGCCCCTCCCCTGCTCACACTTTCTCTCTCTCTCTCTCTCTCTCTCTCTCTCTCTCTCTCTCTCTCTCTCAAAATAACAAGTAAACATTTAAAAAAATGTTTAAAAAAAAGAATAGAAAATATAGAATGTATTATGTACATTAAGTATTCTTTAGATTTTTATTTCAGGTATGTGTCTGTATGTACTGGATTGTAAATATAAAATGTGTGTGGCTTTCAAAGAAAACTGATCTGTAGTCAAAAAAGTCAAAAGACTCTTCTTTCTGAGATGTAGATCAGTGGTTCTCAGTGTGGAACCAGCAGCAGGTTACCTGGGAGCCTGTCAGAGATGCACATTCTCACCTCCCCCGGCCCAGAACTACCGAGTCAGGAATTCTTGGGCCCAGCGCTCTGTGGTTTAATAAGTCCCCTGGTGGTTCTGATGAGGACTTACATTCGAGAACCGCTGTTCAAGCCTTGCTGTTCCGGGGGTGGTCCAGAGACGGACACTGGCATCAGCTGGCAGCCGGTGAGAGATACCGACTTTCAGACCCCAACCTGGGCCTACTAAGTCAGAACCCACAAGCTGTCTGGGTGATTCGTGTGCTCATAGTAAAGGTTTATTCAAGGTTGAGAAAGCTGATCTAAACCACATGTGCCTTTGGAGGCCAAATCAATAATGTCGGTGACTGAGAGCAGCCTATGTTTTTCTCCCCCAAAGAGAGCAGCGGCGAGAAGGCATCACGATGTGAGGTTTAATTATGCTTCATTGGTTTAAAAATGTCCTGTAGCAGGGGCGCCTGGGTGGCGCCGTCGGTTAAGCGTCCGACTTCAGCCAGGTCACGATCTCGCGGTCCGGGAGTTCGAGCCCCGTGTCGGGCTCTGGGCTGATGGCTCGGAGCCTGGAGCCTGTTTCCGATTCTGTGTCTCCCTCTCTCTCTGCCCCTCCCCCGTTCATGCTCTGTCTCTCTCTGTCCCAAAAATAAATAAACGTTGAAAAAAAAAAATGTCCTGTAGCAAACCAGCGAGGGTTAACCCAACCAACCAGACTCATCACCTACAAGTTAACTGCAGTTGACCTCACTGACTTCAAGCAGATTTGAACCCCACATTTTGGTAGAGCAAGCCTGCCAGATTAACTTCTTCTGCTCTCTTTTAGGAATTTATCCAGGAGCTGCTCTGTCGGATAAGAGGCATGAGAAAACTGAGTCCTCCGCAGAAGAAGGCTGTATAATTCTAGCACAGGGTGGACCGTCCCAGAGACGAAGAAGGGGTCCTGGGATTTGGGCTTCATGAAGACATTTATTAAAGACTAGTTGCCCTGATGAGAACCTTTTTTTGGGGGGGAGGGGGTGTCTATTAGACATTTATTCAAGCGTGTTCCTTTTTTGTTTTAAAGGGTTTTGCTAGTGTAATATTTTAATAGCAAGGATATCACGACTCTGGTTTCAGCCCAACCAGGGATATCAAACCAGGCAGACATGGAAGAATGGGCTGGGCCAGGCACCGTTGTCTTTGAGAAATCAGAGGTTTAGGACCTAACTATACAGGGATGATGGTTTTCTTACAGCTAGTTTGGTAATACTTTTTCCTAAGTTGTACAACTGTCTCAGATGTCGAATTTCTTGTATATATCTCCACACGACTAAGTTAAAAGGTAGATGTGAGTTTTATTTCACACCGATGGAATAAACTTGTGGTTTTCCTTTCGCTGGAGGTCACAGTACCTGTGTGTTCAAGAGGTCACGAGACACTCTTCGCGTGACCTGCTACTGACCTTCAACATTCACTTTATGCACCAAAGTGAACGAAGTCAGTGTATCCGTTATTTTCATGAGCTACGCCACAAAAAGTCGAGTTGGTCAAGGGCTTAATTCATGGACTTTATATTATTTCGTTATTTGGGATGCTTTGCCAGGTCACGTCCTTATTGCCTCGTTTGTGGTCTTTTAAAGTTTTATGAACCCTTAATTTGAAGAACTATTCAGATGTCTAGAGAAATGCCCGTGCTGAGTGGTGTTTTGCAGTGGGGAAAGGAAGCACCGTGTAGCAATTAATTCTCTGCTTTCAACCAAATACTGTGTATTATTCTCTCCCCACGAAAGCAGGTCGTAAGGAAAGTTAGCAAATTGGGTATCGTCCTCCCTAGAAGTAGATCTGGTCCCTTCCGTCCCTGGACAGCATTAGACCAGAGCAGGCGAACCGAGTGTTGAACACCGTAGAGGTGAGAAAGCTTCACCTTCTCTCAAGAGAGTTGATCCAGGGGCATTTGCTTGTGTGGAAGGGGGGTGGAGATTGTGTTTTTGGTTGTCTCGTTGGCATGTGGTGAGGATTCCGGCTCCGGGCCCTAATCATGCACCCCGGGCTCCTTGCTTGGAGCTAGGCGTGGGGCACCAGCCCTGCCCCTCTCTGTTATATATCAGCTCCCTGGAGAAGGGTCAACATTCAGATGGATGTGGGCTGGGTAAAAGGTCAGAGTAGAAACTCTTCCTTCCCCCCCAGGAGGCCTCCACCGCCTCCGCACAGAAACCCCACTTACTGTAAGATGTCTCTAGGTGGCCCTGTCCGAGGACAAGGGTTAAACATTTTCTATCAAGGGTGCTCTGAACATATTTTATTTTTTAAAAGAACTATGTTGTGAATTTTATGTATACTGGCAAGCTTTCGAAAATGTATTTAATTTTGTAATGTTTACCAATGATTTATTTACAAGCTATTTACTCAAATAAATGGAGCTGCTTACAACTCTGTGTGCACATTTCATTGCAAAACATGTTAAAATGATCACTTGACTCTGTGAGGTGTTCTGCGGACAGGGGTACCACGCACTTCCATCTGGCTTTTCGTTTTCGAGGTGTTTTCGGGCATCTGATCCTGGCTCTCTCCTGATGGAAGCAGAGTTGCTGGAAAACACTCCTGGGCCGGGAAGGAAACCGATGAACTCTGTGTATTTGGTCCTGCCTGGACTCCATGCCAACCCTCTCTCAGGCTATGTTCTTTGCATTTAACTAAAATTCCCTTTTCTCCATCTGATAGAAAATCTCAAGAAAATTAGAAATCAATCAGATATTCCAATTATTGTTAGAATGCCGAGGACCCTATAAACGGAAAAACACCGAATTTGCAGGGTTTCCATTAGGCCAGCCTGAGTGATGGGCTGGCTGGTTTAGATCTCCTCCTAAGTATGTCCAGAGCTTCTAGTATTTACCCCATCACAGAGTGTACCCACGGTATTATTACTGTCTATTCACCTCTTTGTCTCTTCTGTTAGACTCTAGGATCCTTGAGATTGGGACTGAGTCTTAGAAATCAAGCACCCGCTCCTGAACTTGGCCCATCAAAGAGATCAATACGTGTTTGCTCACTGAATACATATGATACAAGATTCTTCAAGAAAACTCAACTGTTTCTCTCCTGGCTGGGAGAGTGGTTCTTAGGCCTGAATGTGCATTTGGATCACCTGGGAAGCTTTAAAAAGTTCTGACCAATTTCATCAGAATTTGAAGGAGCAGACCTTACCCGTTTTTTTTTTTTTTACCCCCCAAACTCCTAGCTTGAGCACCAGCTGGCCCATTGGATCATTCTTGTGTAGACGAGCTTGACCTTACTGAGCTCAGCCAGCCATGTTTATGCTGTCACAGCATAAACTATTTCTCATTCTGTCTTCTGCTGGAGAGGAATTACAGCCCAGCACTAAGGGGAATGACTCCAAAGCATCCAGCTTCTTGTTCAGTACTCACCCGAGCATTGAGAAATCTGTTTATCACTGTGCTAAGCACTTACATGCCTTATCTCAGTCCTGATATTTAGCTTTTTTTATTAAAAAACTTTTAATATTTATTTATTTATGAGAAAGAGAGAGAGAGAGAGCACAAGTAGGGGAGGGGCAGAGAGAGAGACACAGAATCGGAAGCAGGCTCCAGGTTCCGAGCTGTCAGCACAGAGCCCGGCGCGGGGCTCGAACCCATGAGCAGTGAGATCATGACCGGAGCCGAAGTCATATGCTTAACTGACTGAGCCCCCTGGGTGCCCGGCCCTGATATTCATCTTATGAGATGGTTGCATTATCCTCATTTTATGGAAGAGAAAATAAAAGGCGCGTTGAACAGTTTACCGGAGGTCACATGTTTACCGGAGGGCTGCTGTCTGACTCTACGCCCCTCGACCATTAGGCTTTCCTGCCCCTTGCGGGGGGTTGCTGTCAGGTGCCCCGCGGGAGCGAAAGCCGGGAGCTGCATGTAAAGCGAGCTGAGCCCCTGAGCTGAGGGGCGGGGAGTGGGAAACTGTGGTGGGAGCAGGTCCTCGGCCACGTTCGGGTTCTCCCTCCCTCCTGAGGACAAGGCCTTCCGGCTCCTGAGGGTCGGTCAGTGCAGCCAGACTCCGTGCTGCGCCTCCATTTCCAGGCTCCCCGGCCTTCTCCCCTGACAAAAATCTCCTGGACTTGGCCTTGGCAGCTCAGCACGGAGTACTTCCCATCAGTTCCCAGAGGAGGCCAAATCGGGAGAAAGAACAGTTCGAGGACAGTGCCTTTCCATTCCTGTAACACACAGATACCTGAGTTCCATCTAAAGTCCCCACAAAAGACGATGTGCTGTGCAGAATCACTACCAACAATCGACGGGCACGTGATGACATCGGCTCTTTCTAGGAAGGGGCACAGTGGTTGGAAACATGAGCTGATTTTGAGCCATGACTACCACGTCCGCAAGGACACTGACCAAAGGGGCAACCGCCGAGAGCAGCCAGGCTGGCCCAGGCACTTGGGCCACCGCTCGGGGAAGCAGGTAGGAGAGCCTCAGAGATGGCCCCTTCCCCTTTCATGCCACAGGTGAGACTGCCGGGGGGGGGGGGGCAGAAATTCGCCCCATGGCTCAGTGCTTAGTTCGGCTCCCACCCAGCCCGCTGAGATGGTGTTTGCCACTCTTCCTGCTGTCCCTCCAGTGTCGTTCAGCGAGACGCCTGGGCCCTGAGCCAGCCTCCAATGCGACCGACAGCTTGGGGAAAGGCAGGCCCCACAGTTGAGGGGACACATCTCTATTCTCACGTCGTTTTTGCTTCTGAGTCAAAGGCCTGTGGATTCCCTCTTCTCAGGGAAATTTCCGTGAGTGACGCCGCTTTGAAGGTGCTGTCTCCCCACCCCCTCCCTCATTGTCTCCTCCATTTCCCCTGTCTTTGGTCACTAGACTCAGGGCCCTCTAATGGCATAAATGGCCTAAGGGGGCCTGTAGATGTAGTACTAAGTAGACGCCCCCCCCAGGAACAAGGTGTCAGGGAGGCGGGAACCCCTGGTCTGTGGTGGGTCTAAAAAAAGAATTCAATGTATTTGGCGATTAGAACTTTGCGAAAGCCATTTTCAAACCGGACACAGCTAGGAAGACCAGTAGTTTCCTCCACTGTTTTCCTCTTCTTGAATTTACTACCCCCAACGATCCTGCAGAGTTACTACCAAGAACGAGCGTCATTTCCTTTGGGAGTTGGGATATCACTTACTGTGTGTTTGTAATTTGCCTGTGAAAAAATGGGTTGCTTCTCACAGTTCTGAGTGAGACCTGTCCAGACTTCACGAAGTTCCTTCTACCCCTATTCAGACACAACTGCCAGAAATGTTTCACTTCCTCAGTGTTCTCACGCCACCGTGGTGTCTCTTGACTGGGGATGAATTGTTTGTATAAGACTGGATCGCTCACCCCCTTTCTTGGCTCTGCGGGTGTTCCCACACAACATGGCGGACAGGCATTTCAATAGAATATTGGTATCAAACCAACCACAGAGTAGGTTCTGGAAATCTGGTGTTTTGGTGCTTTCATTGGCTCCATTGGATAAATACGACCAGATTTATCTCTGGTACAGTTTCCCTTTGGCTTGCGGCTCTTTAATTTAGAGTGTTAAGTGACTCTGCTGGATGGCCTTCTTTGGGCCGACCTTGTTCTGGTAGATTCTAGGGGTAGGTAGTCCTAACAAGGATACGAGGGTAAAGAAAAGTGCACTTTTCACACCACGGCTGTATAGACTTGATCTCATTTATATGCATATTTTTAATTCAGTGTTATCGGTGTTGGAAGACAGTTCTATGCAGGTCTCTTACGTTCCTGCAGGTCTTAATTAACGTCAGGATTGGAAGATAGAGATAAAGTTCCTCCCTCTAGAGCAAAGAGCAGGCAGGCTTCTGCCTGTTATAAAGGACGTTTCAGTGCAGAGTTTTCTCTCCTACGATGCCACCCACTGCATGTACAATGTCATCTAGTCTTCTTTACAAACCCCTGGGGGAATTGGCTCTGGAGAAATTGACACCAAAAAGTGTTGCTCCTCTGGCTACTGCTCTTGCTGTGAGTAACAAACCATCTCTTCTCTCTGACCCCACAGTGTTATGTCTGGTGCATTCATGAAACTGTGGCAGGCCAACCTGCCAGCCACAGGAGGGTCAAACCTGAGACCCTACGTGAGTGTAGACGATGGCCATTCTTCTCGGTCTCTTTCAGTATGACTTGTATCATTTATATAACTAGTAGATACCTTCCTAGGTTTAGACCCTAGTTTGAGGAATCATTTTCAACTAGGTAGGGTCAGAAGTTTCTTTTAAAGAGATTTCATGCCTGCAAATGGCTGTTCTGTGGGTAGAGTTTACTTTCCCAAGAGCCACTTTCTCTCTTCCTCCTTGTTAGCAACAAAAAAGGGAACACTGTCTGGTGGAGGGCAGGGAAAACGCGGCCGATGGAAGAGAGGGGCACACCTGCTTCCCCGCAAAAGGGCACTGTGGAGTGAAATGGAGAAGGCCAGCAAATGGCAGTTCTTGCCTCAAATCTCTCTCTTAAATATGAGCCTAAATAATCTGAGCAGCACATTATCGCTGGCTATTTTGAAGTTCCCAAATTAAACTCCCAAAGCAGTTTTGTGACCATAATTTATTTGCGTATCACAGTCCACCCAGTCGTCTATGAAACTAAAAATAGGAAATGAGCTCATGGAGTATCTGGTGCTACCAGATTGGCTCTTGTCAGTTCGCAGGGTGGTTCATAGAAAGTGCGATCCAACACACCCTTCTGGGTCACGAGTTGCTTGAGAGGAAGTGATTTACTATTGGGTGTTTCTATTGTTAGTAGCAGGAAAATGTTCCCTTGCTGTCGATTAGATTCATAAAAGGGGACATTACTGACAAAGCCCCCTTTCTGATCGCTTGTGGATACAGAAAGAGATAGGAACATTCATCTTTAAAAAAAAATTTTTTTTAATGTTTTATTTATTTTTTGAGAGAGAGAAAGACAGAGTGCGAGTGAGGGAGGGGCAGAGAGAGGGAGACACAGAATCCGAAGCAGGTTCCAGGCTCCGAGCTGTCAGCACAGAGCCCGACGTGGGGCTCGAACCCACGAACTGTGAGATCATGACCTGAGCCGAAGTCGGACGCTTAACCGACTGAGCCACCCAGGCACCCCAGATCATTAATCTTTAAAAAATATTTTTATGGCACTTAACACGGAACCTCACTCTTTTTAGCAGTAATCCCAACAGGGGGACCCAAAATGTACAATCTATAGTGTAGGTATGCATCATTTCAAAAGCATTTCTTCACCAGTTCTAGGTATGGACATTTTGAGAAGCCCTAGAGAATTACCTCTTTCTGAAATTGGTGATGGGTGAGAAGTTAAATAAAACCTCCCAAACTTGGGGGGGGGGGAAAGCATAGTTTTTTTTTTCACTCTTGAATCTTATTTTCTGTTCCAAACATGTGTGCAGAGAACTCCCTGCCAATGTCTTTAAGCTAAGAGTTCCTATTGCTACAGCTCATGTAGGCTTAGGAGGTCCTCAAGACCTCTGAAACTTTGCAGGAGAGAGAGAGAGAGAGAGCAGGAGAGAGAGAGCCACACACAGAGCAACAAAGAGAGATCATGTGCCAGAGAGAGTGCCAGAAACTGGAAGGACACAGAAAGTGGCAGAGAGGCATGAACAGTTTGGAGACAAGAAGGTCTGTGCTATCACTAGGTTCTCAAAATGTCCATACCTAGAACTGGTGAAGAACCTGGAAGTCTGGAGGCCACAGCCACGCAGGAAGCCGGTGTCCCAGAATAGCCGGTGGCAAGCCCAGCCTCTCCTCCTTGGCCTCATTTCCTGATCTCCTGGATGGGGATCCAATCCGATCTCCTTCCTGGATTCCCCTGCCTGGATTTCCCAATCCCTTTCCTCCCCCTCATGCTCAGATGTTCCACTTTGCTGAATTCCTTCATGGATGATAGAATCTCCCAGAGATGATAGAATCTCCCAGCCCTCCTGGCAGAGACGCCTGGAAGGGGGCTGGTCCCGTACCCCCTTGTGCGCATGCACCGGCTTGTTCAGGAGGTAGATTCCAGGTGTCTTTCCTCCTCTGCTTCCCGGGATTGGTTCCGTGCATGGGTTCCCTTGATCACAAGGCTTTCGAGTAGATTCACCTCCAACATGCCCAGCTTCACAGTCTATTTCTCTTCTCTTCTCTCTTTTTTTTTTTTTTGGCAATTTTATTTTCTATGGTAAAATATACGTAACACAAAATGTAACATTTTAGCCATTTTCAAGCGTCAGTTCTGTAGCATTAAGTACATTCACATTATTATGCAACCATCATTTACCATCCGTCTCCATAACTTTTTCAACTTCTCCAACGGGAACTCTCTGCCCATTAAATGGTAACTCCCCATTCACCCTCCCCTCAACCCAAGGTCACCACCAAAGTAGTTTCTGTCGCTCTGAGACTGACCACTCCAGGTCCAACCTGTAAGTGGAATCTCATATTTGTCCTTCTCTGTCTGGCTTATTTCACTGGGCATAATAGCTTCAAGATTCACCCGTGCTGTGGGGCGCACGGGTGGCTCAGTAGGTTAAGCACCCGGCTCTTGATTTCGGCTCAGGCCACGATCTCACGGTTTGTGAGTTCGAGCCCCACGTCGGGCTCTGCGCTATGTCAGCATGGAGCCTGCTTGGAATTCTCTCTCCCTCTCTCTCTGCCTCTGCCCCACTCATGCTCTCTCTTTCTCTCTCTCTCTCAAAATAAAGAAATAAGCAAAAAAATTCATGCGTATAAAAAAAGATTCATCCACGTTGTCAGAATTTTTTTCCCCTCTTTCAGGTTCAGTCTATTTCAACTGACGATGCCATTGCCGGAGCAGCACACCCTGTGTTGTGAAAGGGCACCTGCAGGAAAATCTTTCCACACCTTAACCCCTACTCCCACTCACTTCTGCAATCTTGTTTAGGTGATCAAGCAAATTGAGACAAGCCTGTGAATACTGGTAAACAGTCCCGGGGTGGGGGGGAGGGGGGAGGAAAAGAAGGTAAGAACAGTGACTTGCCCCTTGACAAACCACTTCTACTGTGCATTGTTTTGTTGTTTCATAGGTGTGCAAAGGAAGAAAGCTCTTGTGTTATATTTGGGCCGGGAATTTAAATTCTATAAAATATTTGATGCCTTCTAAGAGGAAGTAAGCTCTTAACTGTTTTTGCTCATGTATTACCATGAGTCTCATTTAATCCAAAGCACTGCTCCATCATTTATGATCTTAATATGGCAGAAATACTAAAGGTACTTCTTTTTAAACTTGTTTTTTAAAGTTTATTTATTATTGAGAAAGAGAGAGAGCGCCCAAGCTGGGGAGAGGCGCAGAGAGAGGGAGACACAGAATCCGAAGCAGGGTCCAGGCTCTGAGCC
The DNA here is from genome assembly GCF_022837055.1 of Prionailurus viverrinus. Lineage (NCBI taxonomy): Eukaryota > Metazoa > Chordata > Mammalia > Carnivora > Felidae > Prionailurus > Prionailurus viverrinus. The sequence goes on from NC_062565.1 coordinate 135,889,642, forward strand.
ATCAGCACAGGGCCCGATGCGGGGCTCGAACTCATGAACGGTGCGATCATGACCTGGGCCGAAGTCAGACACTTAACTGAGCCACCCAGGTGCCCCAAGGTACTTCTTTTTTTTTTTTTTTTTTTTAAATTTTTTTTTTTTCAACATTTTTTTAATTTATTTTTGGGACAGAGAGAGACAGAGCATGAACGGGGGAGGGGCAGAGAGAGAGGGAGACACAGAATCGGAAACAGGCTCCAGGCTCCGAGCCATCAGCCCAGAGCCCGAAGCGGGGCTCGAACTCACGGACCGCGAGATCGTGACCTGGCTGAAGTTGGACGCTTAACCGACTACGCCACCCAGGCGCCCCCCCCAAGGTACTTCTTAATGCCACTACACAGATCAGTTGCATATGTAACGTTAGCAGCAGAAACTGCCCCTTCTAAGTGCTTGCTCACCCTTCTACCGCCTGTGATTCAGAATGCCTCATCCACCCATATTATGAACCAGAAAAACCCGTGTCTCTAATGAGCCCCAGAGCCTGAAGGCAGAGGCCCTGAAAGAGCTGGAACTCCCCCTGTGACCAAACAGTAAGTATCAAACTTCATGTTCATTCAGTGATGACTGTCCAGGGAAAAGCAAGCGGAAATAAAGGGGCTTTCAAATCATAACCAGTAATCAACCCAATATCTCCCTCGGGTACTAACTTCATTACAAGGGAGTCATAATTTTTGTGTTGTCAGTTTTTGGGAAAGTCCTTGGAGGTTATTCATTGACAATCAGGAAAGTCTATGTTAATGTCTGCTGTGGATTAGGGAAGGATGTTTTGTGACCAACTTTTCAGATGCTTCTATTGAATTGGCCGAGATTGCAGGTTTCATTGGGTTCCACTCAAGGCTCCATAAAAGCTTTTAAATTACCTGTCGGTGTCAGAGTGAACTGTCTCCTCAAGAAGGTGGGCGAAGCTTGCCCACCATACCACATATCAGGCTTTTAAAATAATGCTACGGCTCCCTCTGTCCTCCTCCTGAATGGTGGCCCGGAGGCTAAGCTATGGGTCCCGTGTTTCGAAAGAAAGAATCCTCTAGGGAACAGGCTTAGAGTTGGTAGAGTTGGTGGCGTTAGCAGGCACCAGCCAGTGAGGATTCAGCTGCCACGGGAGGTCTCGTGCCCCGCCCTCCTTCCTCTGGATTACTGCAGTCCCCCCACCACATCAGTGCTGGGGACCCTGTGATTGGACATCCATTCTCCCTCAACGTTGTCCACACATACCCCTGGTAGGAGCCTTAAACTGTAATCATCTTTGCTTTCGTCCAGTTCCTTATTGAAGGGGAGGGCCTGGGTACATGAGGCTGGGAGGGCTAGTTAAAGGTGGGGAATGGGGACCACCAATGGCCATTGAATGTCAGTTGTCTGCACCAGCCCTGTGATGTGAGCAGTATGATGTCCCATTTACAATTAGGAGCCAAGCTGAGAGAACGTCAACCTCTTTGCCAAAAGACTGACCAGGATAGGCAATATAAACTGATAACCATACTTTAGGAGGGCAACTTAGAAATATTTATTAAGGGGCCTCTGGGTGGCTCAGTCAGTTGAGTGTCCGACCCTCGATTTTGGTGCCGTTCATGATCCCAGGGTGGTGAGATCGAACCTTACAACTGGACTCCGTGCTGAGCTTGGAGCCTGCTTAGGATTCTCCCTGTCCCTCTCCCTCCACCCCTCCCCCTCCCTCTCTCATGCTTTCTCTCTCTCTCTCTCAAAAGGAGAATAGAAATATTGATTAAAATATAAAACGTTAATATTTTTTGCTTCAATAGTTATATTTTTAAAAATGTAACTAATACTTGTACAAATATACCCATAGTTTCTTTGTGACAGTGTTTTTGTAATAGAGAAAAATGGAAACCAACCCATGCCTGTCAATAAACATGTAGTTTTAGGAAGAATGATACACCAACAGGGTGTTGGTTACCAAGAGAGCGGAGGAAATTATAGCAAAGGATTTAATATAATCTTATTTTTTATTAATTTTTTAATGCTTATTTATTTTTGAGAGAGAGAGACAGAGACAGAGCATGAATAGGGGAGGCGCAGAGAGCGAGGGAGACACAGAATCCCAAGCAGGCTCCAGGCTCTGAACTGTCAGTACAGAGCCCCATGCGGGGCTCGAACTCATGAGCTGTGAGATCATGACCTGAGCTGCAGTCGGATGCTCAACTGACTGAGCCACCCAGGCGCCCCAATGTAACCCCATTTTTTATGCAAATCCCATATACATAAGATTATATACATTTTAAAAAGTGGAAGAATACTTTGTCATCAATAGTTATCTTGGGGTAAGCATATAGGGTCAGGTGTTGGGGAGACCAGTTACGGTTGATTACATTTCTGTAGCGTTCGAGTATTGAGTAAGACATCGTTGTGCAAGGTGCCTCACCCAGTGCCCCTGGGAACCTCGTACCTATGTTCGGGGCTGGCCAAGCATGGTCCGCACTGCCTAGACCGTGTGCTTGGGCCCGGGGGACTGCACAGACGGTCTGGAAGTTTCCAACAGGCCCTGGCCAAGAAGGTTTAGCCAGAGGCACTTTTCTTCTGAGAGAAGAGGCCGATGGTCAGTTGGAACCCAGTTTCCTGATCCCCAAAGGGCGTCTGTGGGGAATGTGACAAAACAGGACGAAAATAGCATCCAGCTCCAGCAGGAAAGTTTAGGGCAGACCCCGAGAGTGCAGGGGGTAAAACTTATCCCTAAAGACGTGGTGAAGAATTGGGGGGAGGGGGAGGGGTTTGTGTTTTCCCCCCAGAATGGTCCCAGAGCAGTGGTGGCTGGAGCAGGCCCAAGATGGCTCTTCCATTGTTCATCTCGGATAACTCCGGGCAGCGTGCCTCCGGCGTCTGCGTGTTCTGCCCGTCCAGCGCCCACGGCTACATGCTTTTACCCAGGGGCACGGTCATTGTTGCCAACCCCGCCCCGAGCAAGTGATGGCGACATCAGCTACCTTTCACTGAGTCCCCTCTATGCGGATGCATTTGGATACAAGCTGTACTTGCCTCATGAAGCTGTTGTGGGTCCCGTTACCTAGATAAGGAAACTGAGGCTTGGAGAGGTTAAATAGCCTGAGGCCACACAGCCAGTGGATGGGAAAGATTCCATTTCAAGGTTGGCCGTCTGAGTACAAAGCCAATTCTGCCCAACTGTGTGTAGTTTGTGGTCATAAATCGAACCAAGTTTCCAAGTTGGACGGTCCTCTGAGCTAGGAATTGGGGGCCGTCATGTCCTTTGGCTCCTGTCTTGTGATACAGGCCTCTCCAAAGTATGGGCATCTCTCAGCATTGACAATAAAAGCTAGCGAAACGAAGCATGTATTGAGGGAGGCCCTGGGCGCTAGATTAAGCAGTCTGTGATTCTCGTTTGTTCATCTGAACATTTCCTTCACGAGATACTTCACACGAGGCAAATACGGCAGGGAAGGGCCTGGCTCAGAAAAACACCCTAGTGGCTGTGAGACAGAAAGCTGCAAGGGAGCAGGTGCGGAAGGGTCTGGTCTTTATTGTGATTCTCCTGTGGGCATCAGGTGGGCTCTGGGAGGTCGACAGAGTGAGAAGAACGTTCGGATCTGTCACAACCCAGGCCGGTGTCCCTGGGCAAGTGATTCTGCCCAGGCATAGAAAGGAGCAAACGAGCAATTGATGCCAAAAAGTCGAGCCCCGGATAAACACCTGCAGCAGCAACATAGTATGTTCATCAGATTGGAAGCTCGAGACGCTGCGCAGATGCGGTGCCTCTCACCCCCTCCCCCAACAGCACTGGGCTGGGAATCAGGCCTGAACGCTGCTCACTCTCTGTGATTTTCAGCACTGCCTTAAGGCCCGTCCCTTGCTTCCTTTATAACGTGGGGAAATTACAGCATTAGATTTTGCATGTGTGTTAAGCTCTGTGTGTAGACACAAAGTGCCTTGTTACTATTCTGTGATTAGGAAGATACTGCACGTAGCTGCTTAGAATACTTTTCTTGCTCATTTCTGATTTAAAAAAAATAATGATCACTACCCTTAAAACCTTTGTGTTTTCTCTTCCCTTTTGCTTCTTGGTCGGTTCCCGTGGTCTGTCTGATTCTGCCAAACCACAGTCGGGTGAAGCCGGGGGGAGCTCAATGGATTTGAAAGTGCGTAGTAAGTCTTCAAGGCCATCTCTAGGAGTAACCCTGGAGCACCTGCCCATGAGGGACAAGCATCTGTACCCCAGAAATCTCAGGCTCTCGAATTCTGTAGTTAGATGCTCAGAGGAGTGGAAGATACTAGAGTTTTGATCCTTGTTGTCTGCATATTAGACTTTCTACTTCTTGAAAAATGTTTTTAATGTTTATTATCTACTTTTGAGAGAGAGAGAGAGAGCAGGGGAGGTGCGGAGAGAGATGGAGACACAGAATCCAAAGCAGGCTCCAGGCTCTGAGCTGTCAGCACAGAGCTTGACACAGGGCTCAAACCCACGATCCATGACATCATGACTTGAGTCGCAGTTGGACACTTAAACCAGCTGAGCCAACCAGACGCCCCCAGACTTTCTACTTTTATTATTCAAATGTAATTTGTATTATTTCTCCCTCTTGGGGTCACATTTGGCCAGTGTATGAAGGCGGCAAGCTGAGCAAGAATCCTCAATCCAAAAGCTATCCTGGTGGGCCAAAGTACAGGTGGGAAATGGCCCTCCGTATACCCGAGTTCAAAGAAGGAGAGATTCATCTAACGAGGCACACCTGTGTTCCCCCAGCATTTCTCGGGGCCAGTGTTCTTAAATCAAGGACAAGGTTATGGAATAGCATCTTTAATTACACCTGCAGTCAGCCCCTCTAGGGCTCTGTGCCGTGTTCACTTCTTGAATTATATACTCCAATTAGCAGAGACCTCCCTCTGGCCTCGAGGTTTCATTTGTAGGTCTCTCCTGTCTCTGGCAGCTCCAGTTTCTGGAAGCGTCATCTGTAGGATTTCTTTCCTGCTGCCTCAGCTTGCATTCTTCCTTCTCCCAGCGACCTGTGGCTGTGAGCCAGCTAAGGGCAGAGGCTGCTCTCTCGTAACCCCCTCCACCTTCCCCCCTCCCCCTCTGCTGGCTATCTCTCCTGGCTCTTCCCTGAACTGGTCTCCACCTGTCTACAGTATTTTAATGAAGATGTTGCCCAGCATTTCCAGAAGGAAGCAACGTTCCCTTTTTTAGCCAGAAAGTCTCAGGGGGAAAAGCATTTTTAGGAGAAGAAGAGCCTCCTTAATCAAACATGGACCCTGCTGACTTTTCCTGCTAAAACCAGAAAAATCCAGTTGATTTTTAAAATCTTCATCGCTCGATGAATCATTGGAAAAGGAGCCAGAAAATAGGGAGTTTTCTTTCACGTGACCCACATATTAACCCTAAAAGGCTTTGGCTTCCTGGAATATCTATTAGGAAGGTCAACAGTAATTTTTTTAAAAAACCGTTAAAATAAATTATTTCTGGTGTACAGAAAAATCTAGGGAGTGATATCAAAATACTGATTGCTCTATCGCACTCTATCATCTATCTATGTATCTACTTGTCATTCCAGATTATATTGAAGCCCTGGCTGACCCCTGCCTCTCCATCTGTATAGACAGCTTTTAACGTGAATTTGATATTTGTCCTTCCCATGGGGTTCTTCATAATTCCACTACTTATGGAAGTTCCACAAATGCGACTACGTGAAGAACTTCACGTCAATAGGATCACACTCCATTTCTCTATCTGCAACGTGCTTTTCACACGTGAGAATTTCCTGTCTTAATGCTCGTGGCCACCACATTTATTCTAAGGGAGGCGTCCATTTGCTCGAGGATTTAGGTCAGCTCTGACTTCTAGTGATTACGAACAATGCGATGATGGCCGATGGGCTGGTCGAAAGCGTGGATCTGTATGTGTGATAATGTCCACAGGTGAGAGGATCAGACAAGTTTGGAAAACTCCAGGGCAAACTTTTCAAACGTTTTCTGGAAAGGGTCAGACCATACATATTTTAAGCTCTGTGGGCCACAGAGGTTTTTTTTTTTTTTTCTTTAAGTTTACTTATTTATTTTGAGACAGAGAGAGAGAGAGCAGGGGAGGGGCAGAGGGAGAGACTCTCCAACAGGCTCTGTGCTATCAGCACAGAGCCCGACATGGGGCTCAGACTCACAAACCGTGAGATCATGACCTGAGCCGAAACCAAGAGTCAGACGCTTAACCGACTGAGCCGGCCAGGCACCCCTGCGGGCCACAGAGCTTTTGACAGGCTCTGCCCTTCATCTCTCCCTCCCGCCACCTTCTTTCCAACCTTGTAAAAACGTAAAAACCATTTCTAACTCGAGAGCTGTGCCCCCTGGATTTGGCCATCTTGTCGGCATCGTGCCCGGCCCTGGCCTGAGGACTGCTGGGAAGAAGGCTCTCCATGCCTCTACACTTACTAGATATCATCAAATGTGCTTCTGGAGAAGCACAAGAGCTGTCACCTCCCCTTTCTGCCCGACAGTCCAGGATGACTGATTTCCTCCCTCCCTCCCTTCTTTCCTTCCTTCCTTTTGACATGTTGCTTGCACAAACCTTTATCGTTTCTTTCCATACGGAACTTCTTGCCTGCGCTCAGATGTGTATCGCGTATATCTGAAGAATTCTATAGAGTTCTAATAGAGTGAGGCTTACCCCACTTCCAGAAACCCGAGTGTGGCCTGGGCAGGGGGGCAGCCTGGGAACTGTCTCATGCCTCTAAGGGGCGGAGCTCCAGCGCAGATGCTGTTATGGGGACAAATGGGAGAGGCGGTGCTCCTTGGAAACGGAGCCATAAACGCGCGCGAACTACTTGGCATAGTAATGGTGCAAGCTGATTAAGGCCTTTGATTTTTATGACACTCGGGGGGGTGGAGAACCTATGGGGAATGGAGGTAATCCTGGAAGACAAAGAAAATATTAACACACAACAGTCTTGAAAATATAGAAGTGTGACAGGTCTCGAGGGGCTGAGGAGGAGGTCCATCTTTATGATGACAATGTCTGGTAAGGAGCTCCGAGAAAACAAGGGAATCCCTGGCCGTAGGCAGTGGGGCTTCGAACAAGCTCACAGCAGTCACCCTGGACACGTTTTAAAGTTAGAGTTACAATGTTAGAGGAATGGGTTGGCTCTGCTGAATCTGCGAAGCAACGATTTTGTTCTCACAAAGTCTGTTGGCCCGGATAAAACCTGGCATCCCGGGAGACCAGGGAAATTCTAAATGGCCCTGTGGCCCTACAGGTGCGGCGTCATCTGCCTTTGGAAAGGACACGGGAAGAGAAGTGGTAGGCGTGGAGGGTTCGGGAAGGCGGAGACGGTGACGGCCGAGCTCTCTGCAACCCCCCCCCCCCCGGGGGGCGTGGGAGCAAAGGGAAAGTCACCGGGGGCAACCGGAGGAGCCCCACGAAACCAGCAGTTTGCCGTCTGCGTGGACAGGGAGGACGCTGGAGCGAGTCCCAGGCACGGCCAGGAGAGGCGCTGTTTGCCAGTTTCCCAGCTGGCGTGTCCACACTCCCATCCCGCACGCCCGCCCCGGACGCTGGCTCACGAGCACACACTGTGCGTAGCTGGGCCCGCATCCCGCACTCCCCTCCCCTCTCTGGCCACTTCTCAGTCCGCTAACCCCCAGGGAGGCACCAGCTCGGCGGTGCTCCTCCGAGGTGACACCAGTCCTCCTGTGAAGATGCCACACACCTGTCCAAAGGCCCATGTCTTGCTCCGGGGTAGGTCAGGCGGTTCCCTCCCCGCCTCTGACATCACACAGTGGCCTGCTCGGCGGTGCTTGGGGACACCCCACACAGGCTCTGTGTCGCCGGGGACAGCAGCCTGGGACACCGGGGACCGACAGCAGCCACAACGCCTGTTCGGTTTCCTGCTCGTGTGTCTCCGAAGAGATGGGCCGACTGATGGGAAAGAGCTTCTTCCTCTGTCTCCATGCCAACAGCGGGCGTACAGGTGCTGTCTGTCTTCCTCTGTCCTCCCCAAGCCACCTGCCAGGACAGCCCCGGTGGCGGCGTATTGATTACCCCCTCGAACTGACTCTCAGTGACCTCAGGCCACCCTGTCTTTATTCTTTCCAGCTGAAGCTGAGCGCCTTCCGTTAGTGTCCCATTTGAGGCCGATGTTGCAAGGTCTGAAAGAAAAGAAATAGATGCCTGACATCGGTAAGAAATATGCCCTTGGAATTTAATAACGGGTACCAGCGTGGCATTCTAGTGTTTAAAACGTGTTTTCAGGGGCGCCTGGGTGGCGCAGTCGGTTAAGCGTCCGACTTCAGCCAGGTCACGATCTCGCGGTCTGGGAGTTCGAGCCCCGCGTCGGGCTCTGGGCTGATGGCTCGGAGCCTGGAGCCTGTTTCCGATTCTGTGTCTCCCTCTCTCTCTGCCCCTCCCCCGTTCAAGCTCTGTCTCTCTCTGTCCCAAAAATAAATAAACGTTGGAAAAAAAAATAAAAAATAAAAAATAAAAATAAAACGTGTTTTCATTTGGTATCCGCATCAACTCTATCGAGTAGGTGAGGCGAGCAGGATTATTCGGAAAAAATTTTTTTTGTATTGTTGCTTTGTAGATGAGGGATTTGAAGCTCGAGGAGAATTTCTGAAGAGGTGTTAGGCCTTCCCAGAAATTTCTGAACTTCCCAGAGCCGGTACAGGATGGATCTGGGGCTCAGATCCAGATCTTCAACGCTTAATCCTGTGATTTTCAAATAACGTTTCAGTCAGGGCCCTTTGGAGAAACAGAACCAAGGACACATAAATACACGTGTGCGTGTATCTGTATATGGATAGGTGTCTATGTGTATGTCTATGTGTATGTGTATTTCGACGTGTATGTGTGTGTGTGTGTGTATAATTTATCATTTTAAGGAATTTATTTATGTGTTGTAGAGGCTGGAAAGTTCAAAACCTGTAGGACAGAATGCCAGGCTGGGAACCCAAGCAAGAGTTAATGCTGTAGCTTTGAGGCAGAACCTCTCTTCTCTGGGAAACTTCAGCATTTTTTGTTTTGTTGAAAACCTTTTTTTTAATGTTTATTTATTTTTGAGAGAGGGAGGGAGACAGAGCGTGAGCAGGGGAAGGGCAGAGGGAGAGGGAAACACAGACTCTGAAGCGGGCTCCAGGCTCTGAGCTGCCAGCACAGAGCCCAACGCGGGACTCGAACCCACAAGCGGTGAGATTATGACCTGAGCCGAAGTCGGACGCTTAACCGACTGAGCCACCCCGGGGGCTCCAGTATGACATTTAAATAATTGATGAAATACTACCTTATGGAGGAGAATCCCCCCAAAAGAATCAAAAGTAAGTTTAATACATTAGTTCGCTAGGGCTGCTGCAAACTGGATGCCTTAAACAGAAACGTATTCTCTCTTACTTAGTTCATTAGGCCAGAAGGCCAAGATCAAGGTGTTGGCAATGTTGGTTTCTCCTGAGGCGTGTGAAGGAGAAGATTTCCTAGCTTCTGGGAGCCCAAGGTGTCCCGTAGCTTGTAGATGGCCATCTTCTCCCCGTGTGTCTACATTGTCATTGTCTTCTTTCTATGTCTGTCTGTCTCTGTGTCCAAATTTCCCCTTCTTATAAGAATACCAGTCATATTGGATTAGGGCCCACCCTAATGACTTTACCATACCTTGATCATCTGCAAATATGCTATGTCCAAATACGGTCATATACACAGGTGTGGGGTCGGGGCTAAGATTTCAAAATCTTTTAAGGGAGACACAGTTCAACCCACAGCACCCATCTTTCATACTGGGCTTGTCGAACTGTAAGCTGTGTTTATGCTCTGCTCCTGAGGCAGTGCCCTATAGCTGAAAAACAAATTGCCAGTTCCAAACTTCACTGTGGTATATGCCCACGGCCCCCAGCCAGACTGATGTTGGGGGCCACAGTGCTGTTATTTTAACATTTACTGTGGTTATCATTTAGCATTTTTTTTTTAATTCAGCATCTTTTTTATAGCTTATCTGTTTATCTTTAGCTCATGTAGTTGGTGGTGTTCGTGCTAAAGGATGGGTTGGAATGAAAAATAGGAACAAAAAACCATGACAAGGGGCAAGCACATAGGATGCACGATGCTATTTGCTTCGGAAGGAAGTGAGCTCGCTGAAATATTAGAGATAATGCCAGATAATTTCTTAAAGCCTTACTACATGGTTGTTGGTTTACATGCTGTGACAAGTTATATCTCCCACTTTACATTTATTCCCATGTAAGAATTAGTTTTGGTTGTTCAAGGCCTTCGGGCTGAATACCTCCCGGGGAATGCTACCGCCATGTATATGTGTAACACCGTGTACTCTTCCTACCCTTTCCACGAGTAGCGCCTAATTGGTACAGAAGTCATATCACAAGATCTCACCCTGAAGTATAGGGAAGGTGATTGTCCCCATTTTTTTTTTACAGGTGCAGTGACTATGATACAGAGTAATGGGAGGCAGAGCCTGGCGATCCCATCCTGGACTCATTCCGTGGCCACAGATGGAAGATCATGGTAGGAGACATTATCACACCACTGAGTTCCCTAACCCTAACCCTCACCCTAACCCTAACCCTCACCCTCACCCTAACCCTAACCCTAACCCTAACCCTAACCCTAACAAGGAACCGGTTCTAAAGCCCTTGAGGAAGACGGAAACATTCTTACTGATGGAAAAAGATGAAATTGCCCAGTGTTGAGTCATTCCGCTGACTACTATTTCTCCTTGAAGTGGAAATCAAATGTTTGACTGGTGGACCATCCTGAGGTCTCCTCCTTTCAAAAGTGATTGGCCAGGGGCGCCTGGGTGGCTCAGTCGGTTGAGCGTCCGACTTCAGCTCCGGTCACGATCTCACAGTCCGTGGGTTCGAGCTGCGCGTCGGGCTCTGGGCTGACGGCTCGGAGCCTGGAGCCTGCTTCCGATTCTGTGTCTCCCTCTCTTTCTGCCCCATCCCCACTCATGCTCTGTCTCTCTCTGTCTTAAGAAAAAAAAAAAAAAGTGTTTGGCTGAACATCAACTGCCTGATTGAAATCAGTCTTGCTGTTAACTGAAGATCTTAGCTGGACGGGGCCAATCACTCCAGACAACACGTTCGTCACCTGGTGGGAATAGTTCCTGGTCTAGCTGCTCCAGGCACTCCACAGTCTCACACAAGTATCTGTCTATCTTGTCATCATCTTCCTTCAGACGAGATCAGACATTTTCCCCTCTTGCTGCACCTGTCTGGAGGGAACTATGCAACGTTAGGGCCTTAGATGCTCTTGGGCACAGACAGACTTGCTGGCCAGTCAAGAAACGGGAAGCACGGGGTTGCCGAGCAAGTCCAATCGAGAGCCTGTCACATGCAGGAAGTTCTGCTGGCTGCTGGAGTTCAGCCACGAAATGATAGAAATGGCCCCTATTTTCTGAGGACCTACTATGGGCCAGCACAGCACTAAGCACTTCCCATGTATTACTTTTTTAAATGTTTGTCTATTTATTTTGAAAGAGAGAGCACAAACAGGAAAGGGGCAGAGAGAGAGAGAGAGAGAATCTTACGCAGGCTCCGTGCTGCCAGCCCAGAGCCTGACGTGGGGCTCGAATCCACAAACCGTGAGATCATGACCTGAGCCAAAACCGAGTTGGACTCCCAGCCGACTGAGCCCCCCAGGTGCCCCTCCCATGTATCACTTCGTTTAATCCTTATGACTTTCTTGTGAGACTGGTAGGAACTATCGCTATCCCTTTTCACAAATAAAACTGAGCCTCAGGGTTGTTAGAGAACTTGACTAGGAATCCAGCTAAGAGTAGGAAAGCTGGGACATTAACCTAGTTGGTGTGACTTCAGAGCAAGGTCTTAACAGCACTGTAGGAACATTGAGCGGTTTACGGGCTAGCGGGAGAGGCAGGGAAGCCAACAGGCATTATGATATGATAAAGACCGTGATGGTTACTTTTTTGTATCAACATGACTGGACCAAGGGGTGCTCGGATATTAGGTCAAGCATCACTCTGGGTGTTTCTGCAAAGGTGTTTTTAGACGGGGTTAGCATTTAAATTGGTAGATTAAGTAAAGCAGATTGCCCTCCCTTGTGTGGGTGGGCCCCACCCAATCAATTGAAGGCCCGAACAGAAAAAAAAAAAAAAAAAAAAGGCCGATCCTCCCCCAGGTAAAGGAAAATTCCTTCTGCCTGACTGCCTTGGGACTGGGACTTGGGTTTTTTTCTGCCTTTGGATGCGAACTGAAATTCTGGCTCTTTGTGAATCTCTAGCCTGCTGGCCGTTGGCCTGCAACCATACCATTGACTCTCCTGTTCTCCGGCTTTCAGACTTGGACAACAACAACGCTATTGGCTCTCATGGGTCTCTAGCTTGATAACACACCCTGCAGATTTTCAGACTTGCCCACTTGCGTAATCAATTGGCTCCATGAGCCGATTACTTATAATAGATCTCTTTACACATACACACACACACACACACACACACACATCTCCTATTGCCTATTGGTTCTGTTTCTCTGGAGAATCCTGAATACACAGCCTGTCACACCGCATCTCAGAATCTTATTACTGCCTGTTTGTGTCTCTTCACTGGGCCACAAACTCCGGGTGGGTGGGGACCAGGTTCGCTTGTTCACTGCCGTATCCTCGGCACCTGCCGTGGTGTGTGTGGGGTAAGAACTAGCAGAACGCCTGTGGATTAACTGATGGAGTGAATGAGGTGCTGAGACCCAAAAGATGAGTGGGAATGAGCCAGGAGAAGGCGTAGGAGGCGGTAGGGCTGGACGCTGGAGAAGGATGTTCTAGCGAGCGCCTGACTGAGAACGGGCACCGTGAGTCTCAGACATCAGCGACTTCAGCAGGGTTGGAGGAGTCAGCAAGAGTCAGAAGGTCTGGAGCTGGATAGTCAGGTCACAACGAGCTTCCTGTGCACTGTTAAGCTGTTTGGACTTTATCCAAATGGGGAACCCCTGACGATCTTGAGGGTCTGGAATTTATCCAGCAGTGTGGCCTTGGCTGGGGTATTAATGCCATCTGGGCCTAGGTTTTGGTGGTGGTGGTTGGTTTGTTTTGTTTCTTTTTGTCATTTGACAGATGAGGGAAATAGCTGCCTGGACCGACTCTGAGAACCCCCAGTGCTGGGTCAGGGGAGGCGTGCTGGGTCAGGGGAGGCGTGCTGGGTCAGGGGAGGTGTGCTGGTGATCTGAAGGGGGCTGGTGGGCAGGGCCCAGTGTGCGTGCGGGGACGGGTCCCACCTCACCTTTGGTGCGTGAATACAACTCTCAGGAGCAATCGTCGGCAACATGTGATAAATAAGTCTCCAGTGGCCTCAAAGAGTTAGGGGATGCCTTCCTGGCGTACCCAACATGGAGGGAGTTATTTCTGTCTTGGGAGCGTCTAGAATAAATGATGTCTGGGAAGATTCCCCGGGGAAGAATCACAACAGCATGAGCAAGAGTCTGCGTGTTGAAAGCAAGGGCCTCTGAGTCCCAAGTTCAAAAATCTTGGACCCATTTAAGACCCAGGTATCTCCATGTGCTGGTTGGTATTTACCCATGCTCATACTCTATGCGGGTCTGCTGCCCACGAGGCCTTTCCATTGTTCAAGTGTACTGCTCTGTACGGGGATACTGCAGAGCCTTCCAAATCCCAGTTTGTCCTCAGGAGAAACATTGTATTTTTCTGAGCTCACAAGAAGAAGAGAGGCACGTTGGTTTTCCTGCGTTATGGCGGACAGAAAAGCATGGACAGTGTTTTGTTTTTGGTACCGGGATGATAGAACTCTAGCAAATGCCTGGAAACTTCCAGTGGCTTGTGCAGCCGTAGCCGATGGGGGTTGCAAATGACAGGCTGGGGTTTTTCATGTGGGAGCATTCTTGGGAACTTGGACTCTGTTGTTACCCTTATGTGAGCATCAAAAGAATCGAACGTGACTCATAGAATGGGTACTTAGAAAGTCAAACTGGTACCATCTAGAATGGAAATACTGCCAAATGAAGACAGAAAAGTATTGTCTAGCCTAAGGCAGGGTTTCTTTTTTAGTTTATTTATTTATTTTTTAGAGTAAGCTCTACACGCAACGTGGGACTCAAGCTCACCACCCTGAGATCAAGAGTCGCATGCTCTTCCGATTAGAGCCAGCCAGTCGCAAAGTATTTTTTTCCTTTCGCTTTTGCATTTGACTTCTTGTGTATGACCCTCCCTTTCCCTGCCTCTCTTGTCCTCTCTGCACCCTTAAACTGGTCCCTGCATCTTTCCTGAACTCCTATTTCTGTGGGTGTCATTTCAGGACAGCAAGGTTGAGGGCCCTGAGAACGAGCAGGTGACTCACTCAGTGGAGGCCACTCACAAATGAAATTCATCTAGCTGCCTCTCCAGCGACTGTCACACACTTAGTGAATTGTCCCTTGTTTCCAAGGGCCGGTGAGGCTGAATAAACAGATTGGGGACAGTTACTAACTACCTAGGCCCCGCATGGCAGGGACCGAGCGCAAAACTCTGAGTGTGGCCCCCAAGTGCTGTAGGAATTCAGAGAACGAGGAATGAAATTCTGGTGGGCAAAGAGGAACCCTCACAGTGTTGGGGAGTCACATGAGCAAAGACAGAGAGGTGAGAAATCAGGAGAAGACCAACCGGGCTGGAGTGAAGGGTGGTAAGCCCCAGCAGGTGGACAAGCAGAGAACGAAGCAGGCCTAGGAGCAGTTGATAGAAGTGTTCCCTTGAGGGGGTGTAGAACCCCACTTCTGAAGGCTTATCCAACTCTTGCTCTGTCTTTTCTGCTCCTCCATAACTTTATTTAGATCTCCTGTTATAGCCCTAACTGGCTGCATCATAATGTACCATCTGTCATTATTTTCACGGGTGTCCAAATGTAATTATCACCAATAAGGTCTTAAAGGAAAGGGCTCTCAGAGTGATCTGTGGCACATAGGAGGTGCTCAATACAGATGAATTCATGTCTATACTCTCACGGGTAGCACAGAGCCTGGCATATTGCGGGCCTTCAGCATATCTCTACTGAAAGTTGGGGTTCAGTTGCCCTCAGAGTCCACTATAGTTATTTTATGTAGAAAGGGACTTAATGCAGGGCATTAGCTGCTTCCAGAATTGTTGGAGCTAAAGGAGTGGGATTCTAGGCTGGGCCCCCAGGAATGGGTCACAGGAGAATGTGTGCACAGGACAGCGACACTAAGTGAACCTCAGGAATCCGGGCAATTGGTAAACCACCGTAACACATGCAAGGCTCCAGGGCCTATCTCTTAGTCATACTCCAAGGATCAGGAAGTAGCCATTGCAAATGCTGGTTCCAGGGACACACTGCCTCAGCCTTGGTCCTGGGATCAAAACCTACCATCAAGCCTGTCGGCTGCAGAACTAAACCGTGCCTGTGAGCCCTGCTTCCCTCCCCACTTAACTCAGTCCCTTATTCAAGGCTGCATGAGTGCATTTGAATGGCAAATCCCAATCCCTTAGGAAACACTAGTTGCAGGGGGTCTGGGAAAATCTGCTTATAATCTGTTCAGGATGACTGTAATATATGAAAGTCCTTAGCAAAATGTTGGAATAAAGAGCGAGTGACCATTTCTGCTGCACCAAGTATCTAGAATATTCCTCCGTCCGGTCTGTGCTGTTAAAGCCCAATGCCGGAGTTGGCAAGAGGGCAAATTCTCATTAGCTTCCTGTTTGAAACATACGTGGTTTAACACATCGACCCAGGAAGGTCCAAACACTCACTCTGCCCGCTGTCTCCAGTGTGTGTGCTCAAGGCAACCACGGTTGGGAGAAATGACGTGCTAAACCGGTCTGGGGTAAGCCCCACGATAATTTCTGACGATGGCCACGTTTGTGGGCCGGAGACACAGAGTCAGATGGGCCAAAGGCAGCCCATCCGTCTCCCTTTCTTTCTCTTCAAATCTTGTTCGGAGACTGCTTCGCCAAGACGGGATGGTTGATGGTAGCTCTCGTTAAAGTTGAGGTTCTCAAACTTTGCAGAAGGTTTCCGGAAGCCTGCCTTTAACAGGATTTAGAAGCGGGGCTGGGGGACACCTTGCCAGCCTCTGCGTCCATACTGGCTCCGGGGCCAGGTAGGGTTAGGGTTCCCGAGGGAGGGCAGCTCCACCCACGTGGTGGGAGACTTCTTGATGTTGGACTCCAGCCGCAGGATCCGTGAAGCGACGCCTCCGTGCCCGCCCGCCCCCACCCCTAAAAAGGAACCTACCACTCAGTTAACGGATTCGCATTGTAGAGTCTGCAGCTATCCCAGGGCCGGGACAACACAGCTCCCTTTTTCTGATGATAAAGGTACCAAATGCTTTTTCTTAGAATATTGGAAAATATGCCCAAGAGGAAGAGGGAGAAAAACAACTTACCGCTGTACCACACAGTAACATTTTGGGCACTTCTCCTTCTCGTTTTTTCTCATAGTCATGGCATTCTTAAACCAATCCAACAATACAGATCTGCATTTATCTGAGCGAGGGTTTTATCATGTGGATGTGGATGCCTCCTCTTGTAGAGACGTTAGCTGGCAGACATCACCGCTTGACCGTTGGCAACTTTCATCACTCGGAGAAAATTCTTTTTTTTTTTTTTTTTTTTTTTTACAAATAACATATATACATACATATATATATATATATATATATATATATATATATATACTGGTATAGGTATAGCCCATATTTTTAGGCTGTTGCCCATGGTGATAGGTAACATTTGGCCCTCGCTGTCTGGAAGGTATGAAGAAAGGCCCACAGTCTTCTCCAGTCAACAAAGAAACTGCTAGAATCACCAAGGGGCTGGCTGGTGTCTGGCGGGTGTGAGGAGGTGCGCTGAATTAATGAGGGCTTTTGTGCTCCAAAAAGTGTGTGGACAAAGGCTGTGCTAACGGGAAGAATCTCCACAACTCCCCTGACATATGTTCTGCCTCTGCGATGTAAGCCCACAGAAAGTTAGCATATGGCTTTCTTTCTCAGTCCCCAGGGGAAACACAACAGGCCGGGGCCTGTGTGCTAGCCTGCCGTGGCCCTCACTCTGGAAAAAGGAGCGTCTGTAGCATCGCTATCAATAAAGATCCTTCGGCGGGCTCCCACCAGGCCTGGCCTAGCTTGACCCCGTGGCGGGTGAGCTGGAAGGCCAATCCCAGCTGATTCCTAGGCTGAACAGCCAACCCCGGCGGCAGCTAGGGTTTGGCCTTGGGTTTGAGGTGAAATATAGCCTCGCACTTCTTCTAGAGTCACCCTTCGGTGTCTCAAAAGGGCAAATTGGTCTCAAAGTGATTCTCTTGAGGGGGCAAACAAAACAAAACAAACAAGCCCATCCATTTTCTCTCCCAGGGCTGCACGGTTTGCAGACACATAAAAGGTTTTGCCGTGAACTGGCTTCTCGGATCTTCCAAGGAGACGCACCTGCAGAAAAGCACGGGCCGGGGGCAAAACCAGCCACTCGGCCCTGGCACTGTCCATTCTTCTCCTTCTCTCCACTGGGATTCCGCCCCCGCCCTTTCCTTTTTATTGCTGACCCGGCGGAAGCCTCCAGGAAACATGGCCCCGGAGAAGTTAACTCGGCAGGAAAGCAGGGGGAGAGGAGAGAGGCCCGAGAGCCGAGGTATTCAGGTCAGATTAGCGCTGTGGGCTTCAGCCTTTTCTGAAGTGCGCGTGCAGAGCAGGCGCGCAGCCTTCCATCTGTTCTGGTGACAAACCAGGCTTGTGTTGATGGCTGGACTTTGACAAAAAACACGTGCGGCCAGGACGACATCGTTTCCCTGCCCCGCTCGGTGGCAAGCACGCTGAGGGCACTTTCCACCCAAAAGCGACCGGTGAAGGAGGTGTGATATTGTGATTTATAATAAAAATTACACATTTGGTTTTCATCCCTGTTTGGGGCACAGAGCTCCTAAAACCCTTGCAATTTCCTAAGTGATGAGGGCAATACAGGCATCTCTTGTTCTACTGATGAGGTGGCTTTGGAAAGCACTCCCCTCCCCCACCAGAGAACCAGAAGGATGGGGGCTGCTGGCCAGAGAGGCCAACCCTGGAATTGGCCAACCCTTTTCAGTCCCGCCCCCTAACCTCAGGGACGGGAGAGGGGCTCACGGTTGAGTCGATCATTAATGGCCAAGGATTTAATCAGTTGCATCTGTGAAATGAAGCCTCTCTACAAACCTGAAGGACAGGGTTTGGAAATCTTCTGGATTGGTGGGCACAGGAGGATGCAGGGAGCATGGTGCCCAGAGAGGGCCTGAAAGCTGTGCCCTTTTTCCCTTCCCTTGCCCTATGCCCCTCTTCCATCTGGCCGTTCCTAAGTCACATCCTTTTATGGTACACTGTTAATCTACCAAGTGAAATGTTTCTCTGACTTTTGTGAGCCCCTCTAGCGAATGAGTAGGATCTAAGGAGGGCGTCGTTGGAAGTTCCAATCCGTGGCCAGTCACTTAGAAGCACAGGTGGCCACCCGGGCTTGCAATTGGCATTTGAAGTGCATGTGTGTGTGTGGGGGGGTGGGGTACGGGGGGCAGTGTTGTGGACTGAGTCCTTAACCTGTGGGATCTGATGCTATCTCTGGGTAGATAGCATCAGAACTGAGTTGAATTCTGTAACACACAGCTGTTGTGGGAGAGTTGCTTGTCAGTGGGGAGTCCCTGTGCCCACCCCCCACACATTAGAATTGGCGCAAAATCATGAAGGCTAACATACACGTCTGTGGCGAAATAACTTCCGTGCTTCCCAATCTTTTCTGTATCGTGGCATGAGTAGAAAAAGATGTCCGACGGCATATTGTAGCAAACAGGACACGCAGAAGGCCAGGCCCCTGAGAGATCAGGCCTGTAACCCACCAGGACCCTACAACGGGCACCTTCTGAATCCCGTGAGCCCAGTCAGCTGTGTTATCTGAGGGGCAGGGGCTGTTCATTATAGAGCAGCTTTAAGTTCTTCAAGAGACTGATGTCCACATGATTGAGTCCTTCCTCCCTTCCTCCCCTTTGCCCCTTTTTGATTGATCGATTGATTCTTTCCATCATTAATTGAAATCTGACTTTAGGGAATCTCAGGAAAAAGGCCCATTAAGCAAGCACAAGGTAGTGTGAACTGTACAAAGAGAATGGTCAGAGTATATGTACTGAAATATGTTTCTAAATCAGTTTCTTTCAAGCATGTGTTGCGTATTGGAATAGCCTGAGGTCTTTATGGGTGTAGCCTCTGACCTCGCTCGCGGATTCCGGGATGGAGATGGGGAATCTGTCTTTCCACTCACCCTAGGAAGTCCTCGGTTCACACTTCGGGAAACCTGCTCAAAACAGCGTCATCCACCATCTCTCCTCTCTTTATTGACTGAATGTCAGGATGCTTTGTAATCACCTGAGTATTTCTGGGGACTATTTAATATTTACCTTTAACTCTCTCCTTTCCGGACTTAGGTACTTGTTCAACACCAAGTATGTTCAACACCAAACATTTCTAATCTTTGTTTCCCCAAGAGCACCCAACGTCAAGCCAGAACTTCAAGGGCGGAAGGGTTTTCAGGCTTTGGTGTCACTGCTCTCCAGGACTGCTTGAAGGGTCTGGGCTGTTCCAAGGGGCAGGTTCCGGTGTGCTGAAAGGTGTTGTCTGCACTTGGTCTGCTTTTGCTCTGGAACTGGTTTGTCTGGACACAAGCTATGAGCTTTGCCTGCATGAAGAAAATGGCTGCAGAGTGTAAAACAAGACTCTTTGAACTTGACCAAGACTTTGGGCGAGAGCCGGATGAAGTAAACAAATGCGTGAGGAGCACATGCTTCGGGCCATCCCAGTGGGCCTGGGGACACCTTCCCTCTTCTTTGTCCCCGACGCCTGGCAGATACTCTCAGGCATGCCCAGAACCTTAAGTTCTTTACTTCCATTAACAAGCCAAATAGTAGGGTGACCATTTAATCTATGTTCAGCCGGACGCCGTTGAGAGCATAGAGGATGCTGTCGGTTACACTGGACACAAATGTACACGAGACTATATGGGGCACCCGACCGAATGCCCACTTGGAGGAGGAACTCGAGACTGTCAGTGCAAACCGAGGTAAACCCTGTGATTTCAGCCAGTTCATTCACAGAAGTCTGTCTGATCTGTCCTTGCCAGCCTGCGACAATGAGGTCCACCTGCCAGCTATAGAAACTTGGCAGACCCACTGGCCTTTGCGGACTTGTCTTCTTTTCCGTCAAAGGAGCTGAGTCCTCACCCCAGGACGGTTCTGAGGCTCAGCACTGACTAAGGAGACACTAAGAGACCGTGCTCTAGTCTCTCTTCTTGTTTTCTGTTCTCTCCCCCATGCCTCCTTCTACACCAACTTGTGAATGGTGGCACCTATGATTATTGTTACTCATTTTAAAACTCCTTTCTTGGGGCGCCTGGATGGCGCAGTCGGTTAAGCGTCCGACTTCAGCCAGGTCACGATCTCGCGGTCCGGGAGTTCGAGTCCCGCGTCGGGCTCTGGGCTGATGGCTCAGAGCCTGGAGCCTGCTTCCGATTCTGTGTCTCCCTCTCTCTCTGCCCCTCCCCCGTTCATGCTCTGCCTCTCTCTGTCCCAAAAATAAATAAACGTTGAAAAAAAAAATTAAAAAAAAAAACTCCTTTCTTTTTAATGTTTATTTATTTTTGAGAGAGAGAGAGAGAGAGAGAGAGAGCATGCATGAGCATGTGCCAGTGGGGCAGGGGCAGAGAGAGAGGGAGACAGAGGATCGCAAGCAGGCTTTGCACTGTTAGCAGAAAGCCCAATGCGGGGCTTGAACTCATGACCCGTGAGATCATGACCTGAGCTGAAGTTGGGTGCTTAACCGACTGAGCCACCCAAGCACCCCTCAAAACTCCTTTCAATGTACAAACAAACTCGATAACAAATCAAAGACTATTTAACTGTGGACATATTGTTTCTTTAGTGTTTCATATCCTTGTGTCTTCATGTCACTTTCAAGCACATTGTACGTCCCTTTCCTGGAGGCTGGGAGCCCAGAGCGTCCGTCTAGTGTTAACACCTTGCATAGCTGGGGGATGCTGTAGAAGTGAGTTCTAGCAACTGAATTGAGCTCATTAAGTTCCGGCAATAGTCATGAGGCTAAAAGTAGTTCTTTCTTAATGGTACTAGCAGCCGGGGATGCCCTCAGTTTAGAGTGATGAGAATTTTTCTGAGTTTCATTCTGCTGCCATCTGAGACAGCACCTGCTATGAAAGGGAGGGTAAAATGCCGCAAATGTCACCAGAAAGAGGGTGAGTCAGAGGAAAGCCTGCAGGGGTTTCCCGAGCTCTGGAGACAGAGAGCCCATCAGCCCTAGAACATGGAGGGAAGAGGTTTTAGATGTGTTCGCTTGCTGATGAGTTGATAAGATTCAGCATTTATTTAGGACCATCCTTTAAAACAGGCGTGGGCATCACGGGGATAAAAGGCATTGCGTGTCAACTATATTTCAATAAAATAAGATAAATAAAAATAATTAAAAAAAAACAACCCAGAAGAGCGTAAGCTGGTCCGTGAGCAGAATCTAGCCTGATGTCTGTTTTCCTAGGTCCTGAAGCTAAGCATAGTGTTTCCATTTTCAAATGACTGGTGGGGGGCTGGTGGGGGGGGGGTGGCGGGGATGAAGAGAAGAATGACATTTCACAACATGTGAAAAGTATATGAAATTCAAATTTCAGTATCCACAAATAAAGTTTTATTGGAACACGGCCATGCCCATT
The DNA here is from genome assembly GCF_022837055.1 of Prionailurus viverrinus. Classification (NCBI taxonomy): domain Eukaryota; kingdom Metazoa; phylum Chordata; class Mammalia; order Carnivora; family Felidae; genus Prionailurus; species Prionailurus viverrinus. Next base: position 135,911,303 of record NC_062565.1, read on the forward strand.
TGCCCACGTATGGTCTACGGCTGCTTTCTGCTGTAACAGCCCAGCAGTTCCTCTCTCTCTCTCTCTCTCTCTCTCTCTCTCTGTGTGTCTCTCAAAAATAAATGCCCACCGTTTGGTGCGTTATAAATTGTAGTGATGCAGTTGTAACTCAGCAGCATTTGGGGTTCCTCCCCTGCTGCCATACGAGGACCTTTCATTTTATTTTTTATTACCGGCTATTCCAAAGGCTTCAAATTACAGGGCGCGGGAGAGTAGGAGAGTGAATCTGAGGCAATGGGTTCCAACTCATTAGGGGATGAGGGTGATTTCGCTGACCTTGTAGACCAAAGAACTCCACAATTTACCTTGCTTGTTTTCATTTTTAAATTCATGCTTACAGGGGGTTGGAGATTGAGATGGGGTGGAATTTGGCTATTTAACTGCACTAGACTCACCTAATGGTTGTTTTCAAATACCTATTTCGTGTTCAAAAAGAGCTGTTCCAGCGATTTTTCTTGGAATCCATTTTTGTTAATGGAAAATGCTATCTCTTGTTATGCAACTTACTATATGTCTATATAATATGCATAACTTTATATATATGTACATATATTTTTTATTTGTAGTTATATAACAAGGATACATAATATCCTTGATTTCACCCCTTGGCCCACAAAGCCTGAAGTATATACTCCTTGGCCCTTTACAGAAAAAATCTGCCTCCCATAGCTTTAAAAGTTCCTGTTGATCCCTAGAAAAGTCCAGAGTCCTAGCATTCACCGGCGTGTGGCTAAGCCCAGCTGTGCTCCAGTCTGATCTTACCCGATTTCCCATGTGCACTCGAGTCTGCAGCCACTGCATGCTGACCCCCTCCCCTTTCACTTCCTGCCATTGTAGGGGCTGCTTCCTGGGTGCCCGGTGTCCTCAACCAAGATGACTGTAATGTCAGGGAGGGCACCTGACCCTGACCTTGCAGTCATCTGGCTTTATGTTTCCATGAGAGTAACAATAGCAGCTTACACCTATTGAGCACTTACTGTATACCAGGGACTGTTCCAGCTACCTTGCTTATAGCATCTATAAGCTATAGAGGAATTCCCTCTTACGGGTCACAAAACCGAGGTTCAGAGAAGGTAAGCAACCTGTCAAGGTTGCACAGGTAGAAAGTGGCAAACCCGGGCTTTGAGCTCAGATGGCTTCGTTCCACACCCATGCGCTGACTGCTTTGCCACAGGGCCTCTTCGGAAACATGCCTGGGTCCTGCATGGAGGCCACCTTCATGACCCGAATGGGGGGGTCACAGACAGTGGGCCACAGTTGGGTGGGGCCAACCAATGAAATGCCTTCAGGTCTCTGGGATTCAGTTTCTGCTCCTGGTTGTCCTGGGCAGCCGTGCTGGGTCAGGGGGTCTGCTCGGCAGTTCCCAAATATACACCCGCTGTCCACACTTGGATGGAGGGCTGGGGGGTACTGGAAACCCACCCGCCTCGATTTTCCGATTACTTTATTTTTTAGAACAGTATTAAATTTTAGAAAATTTGAGAACACAGTACAGAAATGCGCCTATAGTCTATATCCTTTCCCCTATTATTAACATCTTACGTTAGCATGGTAAATTTTTACAAATAACAAACGAAAATCGATACGTTTTTCTTAACAAAAGTCCCCTTAGATTTCCTTAGCTTTTACCTCATGTCCCTTTTCTGTTCCCCAGGCCCACCCAGGATACCACGCTGAAGTTTCTCATCATGTCTTCTCAGGCTCCTCTTGGCTGTGGCGGTTTCTCAGATTTCCCTTGTTTTGATGACCTTGACAGTTTTGAGGACGACGGGTTAAGTATTTTGTAGAAAGTCCCTCAACTGGAATTTGTCTGAGGTTTTTCTCACAGTTAGACCGGGGTTATGGGTTTGGGGGAGGAAGACCCCCAAGGTGACGTGTGATTCTCATCCCATCATATCACGGGTAGTTGCTATCACATGATTTATGCTGATGTTGACCTTGATCACCTGGCTGTGGTGTGTGTTTCAGGTTTCTCCACTGTAAATGCTACTCATTTTGGGCCTTTTTTGACCATAGGTCTAGAGCCGTGTTCTCCAGTTGGCTTTCTCAGCAATAAAGCTGAGATTTTGACCTCCACTGATCTATCTGTTATGTGTTATTTCTCGATTGATTCCATACCCGAGAAGGGAAAAAAATAAATGAATGTCAAGTGTTAAATCCCTAAGACCTCAATAGCATCGATGTGGCAAAATACTGTTCATCTTTTAAGGTTTACCAGGCATCACCTCCTCTTCGAAGCCTTCCCTGATCTCGCCAGGTGGAGTCAACGTGTCCTAGTTGTTCCCACGACCTCCACCTACATCTCTCATGAGACTTCTCACTTGTCATGATTCATTCTCCCTCCTCTTTCCTCCACAGGATTATTAGCCTCTCAAGGTCACTGGCCACGTGTATTAATCTCTATGTCCTTGCAACCTGATTTAGAGTCTGGAATGTAGAAGATACTTAGTAAATGTTTGCAGAATGAAGAACCATTCACTCCAAATCAATGAAGGTGACTTCTCCAGGATGGAGACCCAGTGGGACTCCTTTTGGCTGGAGTAAAGCAGCCCTGATGACCAGCTCCATTCTCTTTACAGTTCTGTGGGAAGGAGGCAGGGCTGCGTAGGTGGTGCGGCTGAAATAATACTTAAGTCCAGGACCCATGTGCAATTAAGACTGAGAACCCCATCAATATTTACAGCTGTTACTGGATGAGCAGCAGGAGGAAGGTAGTCCTCCCTGGCCACTAGGGCTCCTATTTGTTCAGCCTTTGAAAAGAAGTCTCGGGGCGCCTGGGTGGCGCAGTCGGTTAAGCGTCCGACTGCAGCCAGGTCACGATCGCGGTCCGTGAATTCGAGCCCCGCGTCGGGCTCTGGGCTGATGGCTCGGAGCCTGGAGCCTGTTTCCGATTCTGTGTCTCCCTCTCTCTCTGCCCCTCCCCCGTTCATGCTCTGTCTCTCTCTGTCCCAAAAATAAATAAACGTTGAAAAAAAAAATTAAAAAAAAAAAAAAAAGAAAAGAAGTCTCAAAAAAGGAGTGTAGTCGTAGGAACTGGTAAGTCATAATCATAAAACTCGCTATCATTGTTGAGCAAATATGATAGGCACCATGCTAGATGCTTCATACTTCTATTTAATTCTTACAATTCTGCAAGGTAGATCATTGCCTGGACCTTACCCAAAGGTCGTAAGACTAGAGACCCAGAGAGGTAAAGCCACTCGCTCGAGGTCACAAAGCTCTGAAAGCCTGGACCTCAGTGGGTCTAATTCAAAGTTCATCCAATTTCCACGGATTCCCATCTTCACTTTTTGCTTCATTTTCTGCTTCTGTAATTAGCTGAGTCTAAGAAACTGATGTGAGAAAGGACACAGTATTGGCCAACAGAACACAGCAGATGGACCAAGGTTCTGTTCTGTTTTCAAAAATAAGTCTCCATTTTTGTCAGCTGGCCCCAAAGAATGCTGACTCTAAACTATTTCTGTACATTTTACCTGAGTCTTTACTGATAGGACTTACTGTGCTTTCTGAATTTTAATATGTGCATTTTCCTACATTTTAACGTCCTTTAAAATTAGAAAGCCTCTGCCAGTTGCATTCATCCTGGATTGAAATCAAGTTCCTTAAGAGTGGATGTGCAGATAGTTCTATTTACAATTGTCTCAGTTGGGGGAGGTCCTACCTGCTTGGGTTCAAATTCTCGAGGGACTATTTTATCCCCACCTTCACCCAGTGCAAGTTGAGACTTGTGAGTCTTCTGCTGTTCCTTTTTGTATTGTAGATTTATTTTCATTTCCCCCTACACTGAAGGCATAGCCTTTGGTAGACCAGCTTTATTTGGAGAGTATCCCAATACTGGCCAATTTTTTCTTTCTTATTGTTACATAAAACAAAAATGTGTCTTATACAGTCAATGGTATTTTATTTTATTTTATTTTATTTTATTTTATTTTATTTATTTTTAGAGATAGCATGGAGTGGGAGAGAGGAGCAGAGGGAGAGAGAGAGAGAGAGAGAGAGAGAGAGAGAGAGAGAATCTTAAGCAGGCTCCATGCTTACTGTGGAGCCCGACATGGGGCTCAGTCCCATGACCCTGGTATCATGACCTGAGCCGAAATCAAGAGTCAGACGCTCAACTGACTGAGTCACCCAGGCATTCCATAGTCAATGCTATTTTAGACCCAATAAAATACAGTTTTTTATTGAGGTCTGATGTTAGTTTCAAGCAGTGTGGTAACCAGTCTTCATGATGCCCCTCCCTGTCCCCTGTGATTCTTGCCTCCTGATATTCACACCCTTTTAAGTCCCCTTCCACAATGAAGAAGGCTGGCCTGTGCCACCAATAGGACACTATGGAAATCACATAGTGTGACTTCCAATGTTGGGTCACAAAAGCCCTTGCTGCTTCTGTCTTGTTTTCTTTTGGATCACCCATTTTGGAAGAAGCCAGCTGCCTTGTTGTGAGGACAGGCAGCCCCATGGAGAGATCAATGCAAGAAGTTAGGACCTTCTGCCAACAACCAGGACTAACAACCAGGCATATGAGTGACAAACTTGAAAGTGGATCCTCCAGCCCCAGTCAAGCCTTCAGATGACTGCAGCCCTGGCCGCCATCATGCAGCCCTGGCTGCAACCTTGTGTGAGACCCTGAGTCAGAGCCACCCAGTCAAGTCACTTCCAGAATTGTGATTCACAGAAACTGTGAGATTGTAAATGCGTATTGTTTTAAGTCACCGCATTTTGGTGTGATTTACTATATAGCAATGACCACTAATACAAAAGCTAGAAAAATATGTTTAAAAAAATTTTTTTAATGTTTATTTTATTTTTGAGACAGAGAAAGACAGAGTGCAAGTGGGGGAGGAGCAGAGAGAGAGGGAGACACAGAATCTGAAGCAGGCTCCAGGCTCTGAGCCATCAGCACAGAGGCCAATGCCGGGCTCAAACTCACGAACCGTGAGATCATGACCTGAGCCAAAATCGGACGCTCAACCGACTGAGCCACCCAGGCACCCCTAGAAAAATATATGTTGAAACAAAAAGTTTTACTTGTTTTTTCAAAAGCAGTTTTTAGTTCTTGTTTTCTAATGATCCCTGTCTGCGTTAATTAAGAAATTTCTATTAATTTCAGGAAAATTGAGATGTAAAGAAATTATGAATATTGCTATGTCTAATGTAAAGGCAAAGACAAGTGACATCATACTTTATGCATGCTTCAAATTCTATAGTTTTATTGAGAGGTTTTTCTACTAATGATATAAATAGTAATAAAATACGTATTCCTTTTTTTTTTGAATGGGGAAAGTATTGGTTGAATTATTTTTAATCCAGAAGTAATACATTGCTTGAAAAGATGTCTTTTATTCTAAAATGTCTTAATTTAGGGACATCAGATAAAGAGCTATGTTAGGTTATTCAAAAGTATTACACTTGATCCTAGCCAAAAAGCTGAGAAGCGATATGTTATTCAAAAGTCTTAAAGAGAACTTGCTAACCCCTGGTTGCTAGTCAAAGTTATGTATTTGGGTATACTGTAGCTCTGCCTTTGGGTTTGCTGAAACTTGCATTTTGATGAATATTTAAGGAATACACCCTTTGAAAGACTCTTGTTTTTGGATACAGCCTTTGGAAAAAGCCAGCTTGTGCTGTCTTGTATTCTATACATTTACTAAATCCATTGAAACAGACTAATATTATTTTCCTCTTTGGTATTTAAATTGATTGTTTTAACCTGCATTTTGGTTTTCACCTACATTATTACTGTCAATTATCATACAAATCCAGAAGTTCCTAAACTTTGTTGCTCATCAGAATTACCTGTGGAGTTTATTTTAAAATACAAAAAAAATGTTTTTTTTTAAATACACTGGACCTCATGCCTGATTTCCTAAATTGGGATCTCCACAAGTGAGACGTGGCAACTTATTTTTTTCAGTTAGCAAACTCTCCGGTTGATTCTTTGAGATTAATTCCAACATACAGTACATTCAAACCCGCTGGATTCACTTCCTGCCCATGCACCTCCGTCTTCTACTTCAGCATCCAAATCGGTAGGGAAGAGAAGGTGCAGAAGAGTATTTGCTAGAAGAAATCTTGGAGATCATCTGGTCCACACTCTCCCATTTTGCCGATTTCCTCATTTTCCTCAGGCCTGTACTCCGTGCGAGAAATGCAGTGATTTGCTTTCTTGGGAGTTTCAGCGATTCTATTAGTATTAAGACAACACAGTTGGAATTTTAAAAGTTAGTAAAAACAAATACAGCAACACAGATTGTTACATATCTCCTTTCTGGGGGAGGGGTGCCATTTATCTTTTGGACAGCAAAGCTGTCTGAAGGCTTCTCATCTTGCAAGTGATTCCATGATGGTTTTCTTGAGGAGGCTTTTCTAGTGATGAATATAAGTAGGAATGAACATACTTAATTTTTAGATTGGGTAAAAAATAGGTTAGAATATTTTTAATCCAGAAGGCAATATGATACGTGACTGTGTGTAAGAGGCTTAGGGAAAAAACACAAACTTTTTCTGCATTACAAGTAGCAAGATTTCTGGCTCTTAAAGCCTGAGAGAGAGGAAGTAATTGGTAGGAACTTAAAGGAGAAGTCCACAGGATCCCTGTGAATGTCAGCAAGGAGGAGCCTTAAATGGAAGGAATACCCATGAGAAACTCTCTCTGGCAGAGGTGGTTCGGGAAATCCAGGACTGTAGTGTCTAATGCCCAATTTTATGTCATGTGAAGTGTGCTCTAGTTCTCCCTCCATTGTCCCAAACTTCACTAAATTTTGTTGTACACATACTAGTCTTATGTTGATGGTGTTTTGGGGAATGAAGAAGAAGGAGAGCATAGGGTGAAGTGATGTTGCCTGAAGATGAGGGATTCAGTGGAAAAAGTAGAGAAGGAGAGAGAGAGAGAGAGAGAGAGAGAGAGAGAGAGAGAGGGAGAGAGAACACCAAGAGGAATGCAACCCCTCTGAGACTACCAGGAGACATGGAGCACTGGGATTCATAATGATTGTAGGATGGGCTTGAGCTATTTTTCTTGGATGTTAAAGGAAAGGGTGACCCTTGCACACAGAAGACTTGGGAACTGATAGCTCAAGCAGACACTTAGATTGCATCATAAGTTTTCTATCAAATGCAAGAGTTTATATCCCACCACACATATTCCTGCCATATAGAAACCTTGGGCCTGATGGACATTCCTCCCGGAGTCTGAGGCTGCCCCCCATCTCATATATATCCAGCTGTTCTTTAGACACTGTTTCAGGGCTCCCCAAAGAATAAAGCCACAAGTACTCCATCACAAGGAAGACAGGTTTACAATAGCTGGGGCCAAATGCTTAATTTAACCCCCAGGAAAGGGCTAGAGTTGTCAAGGGAGAACTGAGGGACCTCCCTACCTCCAGCTTTCCCCAGCTTTTGTATTCTGTGACTCTTAGGAAGAGAGGGGCCAAACCCTGGTTTTGTGCAGTGATGAATAAAATGGCCTGGCTGGGTGTCAGCTGGCCTGCCAAATCTGGCAGCTGGCGAGGAAGGAACAGAGAACTTCCAAGGAATTGGCTCAATTTGCATGTGTAATGTGTTCATATATGCTGTCTGCATATAGATCGTATAATATCCATGACATGCAGAGAATGGCTTTGAGTTCCTGGGAAAGAAAGAAGCTCAGAAATAGACATTTCTAGGGTAGCACAAATAAGGATAGAGATTCTGGTCTCACACATGGAGTGATCTCAGCTGCCAGAGGACATTTTGAGAGCCAGGGAGGCACACATGAGGACAAAGGAAGTTATTCCCACAGTCAGGGCCCCAACCCGAAGCTCAGAGAGGGAGGGGGTTGCCTGGCAACAGCAGAGTCTTCTTGTCTTTCCAGTCACCCCTGTCGAGAGCGTGATAAGATGTCTCCTTTTTTTCTTTCTTCCCTGGACTTTCATTGTTCACTTTATTTCATCTGATTTCATCAGAAATTGTTGGGAATCCAGTGTGATTTGTTTGAGACTTCATAGGAATGCTGGTGGGATCATTCCTCATGGGGTAACTGAGCCCTGAGGAGCTAAATCCCACGTCACTGAAGCTTTCAGTTACACTTACAGGTTTGCCAATTCCTACCGTGGGCAAAATGTGATGACAAAAGCTCACAGATAAGAGAAGGGAGGTAGCATGGTCCCGAAAGCCTGGAGAAACAGCAGATAAATGATCTACTAATTTATATGATTATTCTTACTGAACGCAGGCCATCCTGATGTTTTAGAGAATCAGGCATTGGCATCCAGTCCTAGATTTCACCCCTGACTATTCACAGTCACTTTGCCCCTGTATCCTTGTACTCTCAGCCTCTAGAGGAGGTGAATTCCCACCTGCCCCTGGTGTGCTGCTGTTTTGAGATTTGGTGCAAGAGTGAAAGAAAATTCACTGTGTTAGAAAAGCTCTTGAAGGGGCATCTGGGTGGCTCAGTCAGTTAAGTGTCCAACTCCTGACTTTGGCTCCGGGCTCCCAAACTGTGAGATCCAGCCCTGAGTTGGACTCTGGACTGATAACACGGAGCCTGCTTGGGATTCTCTCTCTCCTTTTCTCTCTGTGTGTGTCTCTCTCAAGAGAAATAAATAAATGTTTAAAAAAAAAGAAGCTCTTGAGGACCAGACTATCACCTAAAAAAAGATCTCTACCTTTATAGGCACCCACATTATTTTTCACATATTAGGTCCTCAAAAGATATCCATTTTGTTGAGTAGAAAAAAAGAACTTATAGGAGCACCTGGGTGGCTCAGTTGGGTGAGCATCCGACTCTTGATTTCAGCTCAGGTCATGATCCCAGGGTCATGGGATCGGGCCCTGCATTGGGCTCCAGCCCTACACTGGGCTCCCAACTGAACATGGGCACTGCTTGAGATTCTCTCTCTCTCTCTGTCTCTCGGTACCTTCTCTCTCTGCCTTATCTCCTACTTGTGCTCACATACTCTGTCTCTAAAATAAAATAAAATTAAAACTAAAAAAAAGAAGCACCTATATTTCTGTAGCACTGCTTGGTATCTGCCTTTCCAATTATACAGTGCCAATTTGCTGGGATACTAAAGGCAAGGTTGACCCGTCAGAAGAAAGCTTTGGAATATAATAATTGGCTTGGGATATATTATTTGGATTACGTTATACAAAGATTTCCATGAGATGGAAGAGTTGAGACCACAGCATGTGCATTTGTGTGGATCAAGGGGTCTGGGTATGCACTCACCCATTCTATGCACCCATTCCTACCAGGTGGAATACTGGAGCACTGAAGGGTCAAATGAGATCCAATGCCCCCAGTTGCCTCAAGGGTTATGGAAAAGAGAGTTCATTGTGCTTTCCTAAGATTATTTTGTGGGGAAGAGGTGTTCTTCATTTCCTTGAAGCTTTCATATTTGGGACTGGGGAGAACAGCAGAACTTTCCTGGGGGAGAAGCAATGCTGTTGACTGCTGGGCATTTGCAGCCTAGATGGAAGCCAATAAAGGGCAGGAGGACCTGGAGGAAGCATCTGCCTTGGAACTGAGTGAGCAAGTCCGTAGGCTTGGATGGGAGAAACCCTACACCGTTGGTGGGAGGCATTTGCATTCAGCCTTCTAGTTTGTATTCCCAGTAGTGTGACCCAGCAACTTTTAAAAATGTCTCTTTTTTTCTTGTTGTAAATTATAATTTTTTTCTCTCGCAAGGTCCCAACCATTTATCCTCTACCTGTACCTCTGGTTTCTGAGTCTTATGAGGTCTGCCCTAAATGAGCCTAGAGTAGAAGCAAAGATGCCATTTACCTCCGTTCAGAGTGGACCAGACTCATTCTAGGACCCACACATGCCAGCATGCCCAGGCAGGGTCAGAGGTTAGCCCGGGGCCAGTTGAGCCAGATCTGCATCTTTTATCATTCTGATGAGAACAGAGGATTTCTCTGGTTTGGTGTTGTTCCTGTTTTTCTTTTAAGATGGTGGTGGTGGTTGTCAATTTTGCATGTTTGGAAATGGCTTTTCTAAGATTTTTTTCTGATCATTCTATGTCTTGAGCTATGAGAAGACTTATGTAACGGTGACTTATGTAAAGCGCACTTCTCTGGTATTTTCTCCAAAAGACTGACAGCACCAAGTCTAAATTTATGAAAGCTAAAGCTTACAAAGAATTAACTCATCTCTTTATAAAAAAACTAAAAATTGATCCTTTAAAATTACCACAGAACATTCTGGTGCTTTCCCAGAGAAAAAGAAAGTAACTATGAGGAAGGCCACTGTTTCGTTCTCGTAATCAACTATGAGAATGGTCGTATCATTTCTAAATGTGTCGGGGGGTAGCAGGTGCACGATCAAGCAGGGAAGTGAGACGATACCCATTTAGAGGTGAGACTCTGGGAAGACGGCTGAATCTCAAATAAAGACTAAAATCGTAATATTATTATTCCTGTAATGTATTTTATTTTTTCCAGGTTTACCAAAGAATAATTGACAAATAAAATTGGACTGTATTTAAAGCGTATAACATGATGATTTGATACATGTCTGCATTGTGAAACGATCCCCCCCATTGAATTCATGAACACATCCATCACCCGACATATTCATTTACCTGTTTTTTTTTAATTTAATTTTTTTGATAAGAACGCTTACGTTCTACTTTCTTAGGAGATTTCAATTATACAATGCAGCATGATTAATTATAGTCACATTGTTAAACCTTTGACCCTCCGATTTTACTCATCTTATTAACACAAGTTTGTACCTTTTACCAAGTTTTCCTTACTTCCCCCATCCTCTGGTCCCTTGCAACCACTTTTCTAGGAGTTCCACTTTTTTCATCTTTTTTTAAAACCTGAGTCCACATGTAAGCGATGCCGTGCAGTATTTGTCTTTGGCTAATTTTACTTAGCATAATGTGTTCTAGGTTGATTCGTGTTGTAGCAACTTGCAGGATTTCCTTCTTTTTAAAGACTGAATAACATCACATTGCGTGTGTGTGTGTGTGTGTGTGTGTGTGTATAGATATATATAGATCACATTTTCTTTATCCACTCATCTGTCAATTAAATTATTTTGATACCTTGGCTTGGGAAAAACCCTGTGATGCACACGGTGATACCGATAACTCTTTGAGACAATGATTTCATTTCCTTCGGATATTTACCCCAAAGTGGGATTGCTCAATCATATGGTAGATCTATTTTTAATTTCTTGAGGGACTTCCATACTGTTTCTTGCAGTGGCTGTACCAGTTTGCGTTCCCACCGATAGTATAAAAGCATCCCCTTTTCTCCACATCCCCACCATTTGTTACTTATCTTTTGACAATAAACACGCTAACAGGTATAAGGTGATATCTGATTGTGATTTTTGATTTGCATTTCCTCGATGGCTAGTGATTTTTGTGTATCTTTTCATGTGCCTGTTGGCCTTTTGTTTATATTCCTTGGAAAAATGTCTGTTAAGATCCTTTGCCAATTTTCCAATTGGGCTATTTGGTTTTTTGCTATTAAGTTGTATGAGTTTGTTGTATGTTTTGGATATTAACCCCTTATCAGATATGTGGTTTGCAAATATTTTTTCTCATTTCATAGATTGACATTTAATTTTGTTGATGGTTTTCATTGCTGTGCAGGCTTTTTAATTTGATAGAGTCCCACTTGCTTATTTTTGCTTTTTTTTTTGGTCTCTGTTTTTGGTGTCAGATTCAAGAAACCATTGCCAAGACCAATGTCAGCTAGCTTACCCCTCGTTTTGTTCTAGTTTTCTTCTAGTAATTTTATTGTTTCAAACTTTAAATTCAACGTTTAGTCCACTTTGAGTGGACTCTTTATATGGCGTGAGTCCATTTTCATTCTTTTGCATGTGGATATCTAGTTTTCGCAACACTATTTATTGAGGAGACTATCTTTTCCCTACTATTTATTCTTGGTTCCTTTGTTAAAAATTAATTGACCGTGTACGCATGGGTTTCTTTCTGGACTCTGTTGCATTGATTTTTGTGTTTGTTTTTATGCCAATGCCACACTTGTTTTAATTACTATAGCTTTGTACTATAGTTTGAAATCAGGAAGTTTGATGCCTCCTGCTCTGTTCTTCTTTTTCAATTGCCTTGACTATTTGGAGTCTTTTGAGGTTCCTTATGAATTTCAGGGTTATTTTTTTCTATTTTGTGGAAAATGCCACTGGGATTTTGAAAGGTATGTATTGAATCTTTAGATCATTTTGGTTAGTATGGACATTTTAATAATATTAAAGCCTTAGCTGTTAGAGTACATGGAATCCTGTTTCCAAAAGTGCAAAATTTAGATATAAGGCTGCGTTTCCTAAACTGTGACCGAAACACCCAGGAGTGCCTCAAAACTCAGGGCACCACAAGGTGTTTTAAAATTTTGAGGGAAACCAGTGATATCTGTCAGACACCGACAGGATGACTAGGTCAATGAGGTTCACACGTTCAGCGTTAGATTATGCTTTATTTCTATTGAAGACAGCAAATTTTTGCAAGGCAAGTCTTGTGTGAAAACTAGTGTGAAACAGGGAATGACAGTTGTGGTCTCTGCCCTGATTCCAAGATTTCAGAAGTTGTGCAGTGTCCAATAGGCATACATATCCAGTGATAAGCTTGCGGGGTTATTTAAGAATAAAACAAATATATTATTTTTTCTTTCTGTGTGTGTATTATTTTCCCAGACTACTAAAATATTAAGACTTAGGTATTTGTTAAGGTTTTTGTACCTAACAATAAATGAAACTTTTAGGTATTTCTTTTAGCCAAGAGATGCTGTGAAAAAGTTACCAAGACACTAAAGTTTTCACAAACCAAGAAAGTTTTGGAAACTGGACTAGGGTGCCCCTAAAGATGTAGCCATCCTGATGAACACCCCCTGAAACAGCAAGGGACCCTTCCTATATGATTTTTCCAACCCTGATCTCTTCTGATCCGGCTAAAGCAGAAAGAGCTTCAAGTTCAAAATCGGAAGGGTTAGGTTTAATTTTGTTGCTCCTTTCTAGCTGGGTGACCTTGTGAAAATCACTCATCTTTTTAAAAATTTGTTGCCTCATGCGTGAATGAGGATATAATGTCTACTTTACAGGACTGCTCATGAAAATCAAATATGTGTAAAATTACATTGTGAAGAGATGTTACTGTTCTTGTGACTGATAATATTACCAGCTTGGAAGGGTTCTGGTGTTTCCCCTCACTTTTTGCTCTGTGCCTATTTTTTCTTGAAGAATTTTTCTTCTCGGTCACAGGTTAGAATATCTACATCCATCTAAGTCCCATCAGGGAAAGACGGCACCCTCAACAGGCTAACCGGGCCAAGTTTAAAGAAGGGATTATCTGCCTGGGTCCCTGCAGGGTTATGGGAACCCACAGGGAAGGAGGAAGGGATAGCAGCACGGCAAGCTTTTACCCCGGGGCTGGCTTCATAGAGGTATGGCCAGTGCAATCTCTCAGGGGCCTGTGGTCAGGAGTTCCCCACATTAGGTTTAATACTCTGCTCTCACATTCTTGAAAAAAAAATTTTTAAGTTTATTTATCTATTTGGAAAGGGAGGGAGGGGCAAAGAGAGACAGGGAGAGAGAGGGAATCAATCCCAAGCAAGACGAGGCTCAAACTCACAAACCATGAGATCGTGACCCGAGCCGAAACCAAGAGTCAGGCTCTCAACCAACTGAGCCACCCAGGCTGCCCACATTCTTGAAGTGTTTAATAATTTCTATTTAAAGTAAAAAACCGTGTATATTCAAAAATCCACTATTTGCTTTTTAGTACATTCACTTTTTTATGTAACCTTCATCACCAACCATCTCCAGCTTTCCAAACTGAAACTCTTAAACCCTAACTTCTCACTTGACCTTCCTTCCGCCCTTGGTAACCACCATTCCACTTCCTGTCTCTGAGTTTGACTACTCTAGGTACCTCACGTGGGTGGAATCATGCAATTGTTTGTCCTTGTGTGTTTGGTTTATTTCACTCAACATAATGTCTTCAAGGCTCATCCAGGTTGAACCATGTCTCAGAATATCATTCCTTTTTAAGACTAATAATATTCCATTGTACATATATACTACATGTTTTGAATCCATTCATCCATTGATGGATTAATTTTTAAACAATGGGCTCTGCATGTTCATTTTGACTAGGCCTCATAATGACATAGCTCTTCTATTTATATCTCCTCTGGGGCTTGAGGGACACAAAGAGGAAGTGGTGTCATTGGAACCCAGTGAGAGCCTCAACCATGGGAGGGGCTATTGAGCAGGGTCTGTGGTCTAGGATTCCACTTTGGTCAAAGCTGTGGCTTCTATGGAGGAGGGGGGATAAATGCCCCATTGCTTTCTTCTCTTCCTTCTGAACCCTGCCAGGACTTCCCACTGGGGAACCACACCAGGGTCTGTAGATTTTCTAGATTCAGTCTTCCTAGCTCAGAAGTGAAAAGTAGGTAGTAGATCTAGAGAATAAATGGAGATTGACTGCACGTTCAGAATGTAAAGAATAAAATGCTCTGCCTTTCAGTGGAGCCTGCATGGTGCCTCATGAGTGCAATCTTCCTTGCCTCTCCCACTGTAAACATCCTCCCCCACCCCATGCAAGTTCTGGTTTTCCCATCAAGCTTACTTAACTTCTCCTAAGTGCTTGTATAACCTATCTGATCTGATCCCGAAGATTTTATTAATCATAAATGAAGCATTATTATTTTACTATAATAAACAACGAGTCATATTTATTCATGTTGTAGTGTAAGTGGATTTATTCATTAAGGACATACTTGAGGACCCTCCGCGATGTGACAATGAGAAACACAATGTCTGCTGGGGTAGCTTGTCTGTCGCTGAGTGGTGCTGGCTTGTTGATGCCTCTCTGCGTTGGTTCCTACCCAAATGGGTGCAGGTATAGTCATGTGCCTTGTTTGACCAATGGGACAATAGCAAATACGACACAAGAAGAAGGTGAAAAAGTATGTGGACATTAGGTCCTGCCTTGTCTTGCTGCTGGCAACTTCTCCCACCGTGTGAACAAGGCTGGATCCGTCTGGAGGATGGGTGGTCCCAACGATCCCCACCATCCCAGCTGAGGGCCCAGAAAAGGAGAGGCCATTAGAGACAATCCAGCACAGCCAAGCCAGCCTAGACTAGAAAACCTGCCTCATCGAACTTCAGGACTAGTTTCCAGATGTGATGACGACGGAGATGTGTGTGCCACCAATGTCACAGAGCACAGCGACTGCCCTATGAGTGCAGGAGCCAGGCACACGCATGCAGTGCAGGGCCAGGGAGGCGGCCCTCAGGCAACAGGCAAGGACAGGCAGGGGTGGTCTGTGGGAGCCGGGACTTGAGCGTGTGGCCTCTGGCAAAGTAGACCAGCAGGAGGAGTGGCCGTGGGGGAGCCTGGGTGTGAGGCCACACTGGGCGGGGCACGGACCACGGGGATCATCGTCACGCTGCTGAGGGTGGAAGGTATGTACGTGCACGGCCAGGTGTGTCCTGAAACCAGACTCTCTCAGCCTCCGGGCTTCCCACGGCCAGCAAATATAGATAGGAACGTGCAAACGTGTGTATCGGAAACTGTGTTTGTCAACAGATTGCTTTCTGAAATGTTTGCTTCTGCCTTTTAGGTTTGTATGACTTTCCCATTTCTCACCTTTTGTTGACTCACACTTTTGGTGTGAGGGCAGATCTATTTGTTTCTTTCAATTATTTATTTATTTTGAGAGAGAGAGGGAGAGGGAGAGAACCCCAAGCAGGCTCTGTACCGACAGTGCAGAGCCTGATACGGGGCTCAAACCCACGAACCGTGAGATCATGACCTGAGCCAAAACCAAGAGTACAGTACTCAACTGACTGAGCCACCCAGGTGCCCCAGGACAGATCTATTTATAGACAACACCTTTGCGAATAAGTCTGGGGCTATGCGAAAAAATATCTTGGGGGCCAGCGAGGACATATATGTGTGATACAAACCACCCAGACTTCCTCCAGCCACTCTAAGCTACGTCATTTGTATTGACAGCCCCACTGTCCTCCTGGGCCCTGCCAGGGATTTAAAAAGGGTTGACATTAGAGTTCACTTTATGTTGCCAGTTTATTAAGCCTCTCCCCCAACCCCTAGCTCTCTCCATTGCTCTTCAGAAGCAATGGAAAACACGGGCTGCAGGGGAATGTCTCTTTCTCCAGCTTCTCTTTATCCCAGTGACAAGAAAGAGGCCACACAGCACTCCCTGTGCTTCTAGGAGCAGAGCCCTGGGCCCAATGGCCACTGGGGACGGGACAACAGTGATGGAACAGGACCTTCAGCTGTCATACCCAGAATGTCAAGCAGCATGCCTGGAGGGACAGTCTTCACTCACACCAAATATCACTTCTGCTGGTCTTCCTCAACCCCTTCTGTCATAATTCAACACAGTTCACACTTTATTGTTGTGTGAAAGAAAACAATTATTTTTTCTCACAGAGATTCTGAAGAGAGTAATATCTGAGAGTTCCCCTGACACGCTGTGAGAAGCCACATTCCGATATGACTGTGCTTTTCTTTGTTAAATCCCAATTTTGTTTGTCAGCTAAATCCAAATTTCCTGCGCACGGGGCAGCAGACAGGGAGTCTGAGGAGAAATTACTGCGATCCTTGGAGGAATGGGGAAGGGCTAGGTCACGGCTGCCTGAGACCAAATTTTCATATCAACCGCAAATGGCTGGGCCAGAAATTTCTAACAGATGACAGCAGAGCTCTAGCACTTTTGGAGCGAAACTGCATTTGTCAGGGGCTCTGCTAGGTTGTCGGACAACTGCTAGAGAATTGAGCCTCACGGAATGAAAGTACGGACAGAGTGTTCACTCTACCCTTCCCACCATACTTTGCTGTCTCCCACAGTGCGCTCTGAGTGTCTGGCCTTCTCCCTCAAAGAAATCCTTCACACTCTGTTGAGGGAGTCAGTCTCCTCAGGAATATCGTTAGGCGCCATGCAAGAGCCACACTCCAGACGTTGGACTCCAAGTCTCTTAAAACTTTGACTCGTGTATCCGTTAGTCTGTCGCCATCCAACAAATCATCCAAAAACTCTGTGGCTCAACACAACATCTATCTCACAAAATTTCTGTGGGTCAGGAATCTAAGAGCGATCAGCTGGGTGGTTCTGGCTCAGCGTCAAGATGTTGCAGTCAAGATGTCGGCCGCGGCTGGCAAGATCTGACTTCCGGGTGGCTGCCTCCTGTTAGTGAGAGGCAGCACGCACGGGGCTTGGATACTGAGGGAAAGCCTTCTAAGCTGACGCGTCCTTTTGTAGCTGTCGTCAAGGGCCAGCCTAGGGCTCAGCATAGTAGATCTGAGCAAAGAGGAGAGTCGGCTGGTGAGTTGGCCCGGGGAGTGCGCAGGAGACGATACAGTCCCCAGAGCAAAGACGAGATGAATTCGGTTGAGACAGTTCTGAAAAGCAGAGCTGCTGCCTTTCTGGGTCCAGAGAGCTCTCGTTTATGAGGATGAACACCCGCCCGGGCAAGAGGTTTGGCAATTTGACAGAGAAGATGTCAAGTGAGATGAAAGGCCTTTAGCAACCGAAAGCTTGAGAGTGACCTACTTCTCGACCACTCACAGCTGATTATGGGACAGAGCGAGGAAGAACGGTACGTGAGGCCTGCCAGAAAGAGGGTTGAGGGCAAACTACTTATGGGCAAAAGATACAGATTAAGTGGTCGCTTTTCTTTTTCTAAGAACTCCAGCATCGTTTTCATGGACCGGACATGTAGCTGTGTGCTCCGGGGTAACATTCCAGGCAAGAACCAGTATGAAATGGTAGAGTCTTTCCTGTATGGAGATTGAGGATGATTCTCTTCCAACAACACCAGCTGATAAGAAACCAAGGTGCTAGGAGGTACACTGATATCCCCTCTGAGTTATGAGAGGCAAGTCTGCGACTAGACATCCTACTAGACAACCCGTAGGCTGGTGCTCTTTGTGGTATACACCGGAGAGATTCAGGCAAGGTTCTATATGACAACGAGCTGCCTTGTCCCAACATACCCCACGAACATGCAGGGCTCACCCGTTCAGAGCTGTTACCCAGCAAGAAGCTTCCTTCCATCCGCAGACCTGAGGGCAAGGAGTGGGCAATGGATTGTTTGGGCCACTAGTGGATTTCCCCTGCCTATGCCCTGTGACACCCCAAGCCTTACTCCCATCGTGACACGGGATACAGCAGAGGCCTGCTAACACTGAACCCCCCCTTCTGAAGGAATAAATGATTTGTGCAGAGAGCCTTTGGCTCAGGGCACCCAGCGGCTTGGCGCAGCCGGCCTGGATTCTTGGAAACTAGGCTTCCCGTGACGTCTAGGGTCAGAGAGCCTGCGCACTTTCTTCTGTTCCCTGTGGGCAATCTCAGCTCACCCGAACAGAGTGAACCCTTAGCTGCCAGTAGAACGCATATTTTCACTTCGCCAGGTCTCAGAAGCCTTCACATGGGCGAGGCGTGGACTCCAGGCTGTTCGCTGGTGAGGCCGAGTTGACGGCCATCGCCAACCTATTAGCGTCAGCTTTTCAGAATCTCGGGGAGACGTGTTCGTTTCAAATCAGCCCTGACAGTAAATCCTACGAATTAGTGACTTGCTTGTTTGAAGGCTGAGCTGGGGGAACAGAGGCCATACAGAACCAAGCACTTACAAAATGGATCATTCACAAGCAGCCGTGGGCTTTCTGTGTTGCTCCTGTGTCAGGGCTCCGGATAGTTCCACAAGGAGGTCAAGAAGACAGTACACGCAGCTCCAGGCTCCATGGGCCCTTTGGGTGTATCTGCAGCGTGCTAATGGCTTCAGATATTCGTATTTGCCCTTCGATCCTGGCCACGATTCCCCTCTCATCCCCCAGCTAACAGCCCGTACAAGACAGTTATTGAGATCATAGTTAAATGGGTGGTCCCGATTTAACCTTCCACCCCCACCCCACCCCCATCTCTACAGGAGGAGAACTATGTGCATCTGTTGCCACCTTGGGCCAACAGTCCATCTCAGCTGATGCGCTGGGGGCCGCTCCCGGGCAGTGGGAGACCCGCTGGCATACGCCAGGGGCTCCGGCAGCTCTGAGGACAAAGATCAAAGCCAGCCGCAACAGGTTTATTGCAAGCAAGGGAGACCCCAGGGAAAGTCAGCAGGAATCAAGCAGTTAGGAAGTGTTGCAGACAGCAATTACTGGGTGACAGTTCTGTCTGATTCGACAGGCAGGGCTGTGCTAAATTTAGCATGTTGCTTTATTGGTGTTGGGCAATCACATCCCAAGGAGGCAAGATGCTAAGCACAGTCTCCAGCAGCAAGGCCTTGGCGTCGGTGGTGGAAAACAATAGAGGGTGTGAAGCCTATTTGGCCCAGAGAACGAGCAGAGCTGGGGGCTGTTAGGAAGCAGGTCTCCAAGCTGGGACTGAAGGCGGCAGGTCAGCTGGAGCCCCGCGGGGGCCAGCTTTCCCCTTCACTGCACCCCCTCCCCCCCCCCCCCCCCCCCGTGTGATCTATTTCAACAACATGGCACACGAGGGGCCGGGCTATTTCTGAAAGGTTCCTATCACAATGGATTTTGGCTTAAAGAGTTAAAAATAGATTTCTCTTTCCAAAATTAGACAAACCAGACTGAGTAAATAAATGTCAAAGAGCCCCCGAACAGGACACCCTATGGAAAGGGTCAGCAAACTACAGTCCACAGGCTGGCAGCCTGTTTTTATAAATAAAGCTGTATTGGAATCCAGCTGCACACATTCGTTGACGAATTATCTGTGGCTGCTTTGAGGCCGCAAGGAGGACCGGAACGGTTGCAATGGAGACAAAAGGGCCTGCAAAGCCTGAAACATTTACTATCTGGCCTCTTAAAGGGAGTTTTCCGATCCCTGCCCTAGAACAGGGGTCCGTGGGCCAGGTCTTTTCGATAGTTCTAAGGTCAAATGGTACTTGTGCATTCACCGCTGGAACGGCAACAGAGACCGACCTCCAGGGCCACGTCGAACGGTAGCTCAGAGTCAGATCCAGCCGGCACATGTGCCTTCTCAGGACAGCACAGTCGCGTTTTACAAAAATCATCGACATTTCCAACCCAGGAGATTTCACTAAAGAACGTCTGTTTTGGGGCGCCTGGGTGGCTCAGTTGGGTGAGCATCCGACTTCAGCTCAGGTCATGATCTCACATTCATGGGTTCCAGCCCCGCGTCGGGCTCTGTGCTAACAGCTCGGAGCCTGGAGACTGCTTCGGATTCTGTCTCCCTCTCTCTCTGTTCCTCCCCTGCTTATGCTCTCTCTCAAAAAAAAAAAAAAAAAAAAAAAAAGAATGTCTGTCTTTTTTTTTTTACTACTCTTGAAAAGTTGGGCAGTCTGGCCACCCCTGGATCCACATGCCTGCGTGGCAACCATGGGCAAAGGCCTGGCCACGGCAGCCTTCTTTAGATGGGGTGTCTCCTGTTCTACGTAGCCACAGACCCCACTATCTCCTACTGTCTCCTTGACACTAATACAGTGTCAGCCGCAATTTATCCTGACTTTTGCCTTATGGGTTCACACCCCTGGGGGCTTGATTATATATTACCTGCCAGTTAGCATGAGTTTCCAACCCGAGAACTAAAATCAAGATTCTTTGCTCTGGGTGTGAATTCTCTCGGGTTACTTTAAAATACTGGTTGTGTCATGTTGATCAGAAGTTCTGTTTGACTATTACTTGCATTAACAAATTGGAAAAAAATAATAAAAGTAATACTTCATAGTAAAAAGATGGGGGACAATGGCTCTAAAACAGCTAAGGAAACAAAATACATTGTCTCATGGAATTAGACTCGTCTTTCCTTAACAACCATTAGCAACTAGTAAACTGTCAACTCCAGAAGGACAAGGGGTCAGCCTGCTTCTGGCATTTTTTTCTTTGTTCTCAACAAGGTAAGTCCATCTATCTGATTTGCTAACATTTCCTCCCAGGGATTACTCAGTGCTGGGTCCCTGTACTGCTGACGTAGAATCGCCTGGAGTCTTGTTAAAGATGCACATTCCTAAGGTGCCTGGGTGGCTCAGTAGGTTGAGCATCCTTGATTTCGGCTCAGGTCATGATCTCACAGTTGTGAGATCGAGCCTTGCATCAGGCTCTGTGATGAGTGGGGAGCCTGCTTGGGATTCTCTCTCTCCCTCTCTCTCTGCCCCTCCCCCCTGCTCACGCTCTTTCTCTCTTTCCAAATAAATAATAAACATTAAAAAAAAGGAAGATGCACATTCCTAGATCCTCACCAGACGAACAGAATCAGAATCTGCTGTGATCATCATTAATGCACACAGGGGATTGTACCTAGGCTACCATTTTTGACAACTTTATTTGCCTTCTGAACTCCAAGGATGAAGGTGCATTTTATCTGTAACCAGAAAATCGAAGCCTTTCCCTGTCATCACTGGGGTGTGCTCATTTTGTATTCTGAGAAGGGAACAAATTATTGATTTTTAAAATGGCTTTAAAACTCGTAACTGTAACTCCCTTCCATCTGCTCGCTTATACAGTTTAGCACAGAAGGGGTTTAATTCCTTATTCAGAACCTGCTGAAGGTTTGAGGTGCGCCACTCCCAATTCTGGGGCTAACTGAAGAGATGTTAAAGTGATGTAGTCAGTTTCCACCAAAAGGCACTTGGGCACAGTTTTCATTTTTCTCATCACAGGAGCCAGCGCCCGAAGAAATGGAATCAGAAACATAGGTCTTTAGGTGGTGACATTGGGCCCAACTAGGCAGGGGGCTGGTGGAAAAGACAAGCCAGCTCCATTTTCCAAGTTTGCATATATGCCTAGCAGGGCCATTAGCATCCTTTTTTAAATGCAAAGTGGCATGGACCAGTGGAAAATACAACTCTCCCTCTAAAGGCTTGGCGATTTCTATATGAAATCTGTGAATAAAGTCACAGTTTTGGTTTCTTTTCAGGAAAGTATAGATCCCTGGGGACTCACTCTGAGGGCATCGTCCAGGGTATCTACCAGTTCAGAATTGACCAATCTGTCTTTAGGCACATAAAGGGAGTTCAGAGAAAGCCTCTTCCTGCATTGCTGTTTTTGAAGTGCCTACAGTTTAACATAATCAATATGCTTGGGGTGCCTGGGTGGCTCAGTCGGTGAAGCGTCCGGCTTCGGCTCAGGTCACGATCTCGCCGTCCGTGAGTTCGAGCCCCGTGTCGGGCTCTGTGCTGACGGCTCGGAGCCTGGAGCCCGTTTCGGAATCTGTGTCTCCCTCTCTTTCTGCCCCTCCCCCGTTCATGCTCTGTCTCCCTCTGTCTCAAAAATAAATAAACGTTAAAAAAATTAAAATAGTCAATATGCCAAAGTGACATACGTGGGGTGGCATATTCAGCTACCTTCCACTTATTTTCTAAATCCTAACTTGGACTTTTTTTTTTCAATCTTTTTTTAAAAAATTGAGTCCCTCCATTGTTTTTCCTTGTCATTTTCACCCTATCCCCTGTCATGCGGAAAATATTATTCCTAGGATTTCTTTCCTCTTCCTCCTTCTCCTTGTAAGACTATATTCAAGGGGGAGCACAATGTTAACCGAGCACTGGCGATCGATCATTTGTTTTATTAACTCCCTCCCTCCCCCCTCCCCCCCCCAGCTGCTGCCCCTCCCACTTCCCATCCAAGAATTTGGGAGGATCCCCCTCCACCCCACCCCTTCCTTCACCCTTCCTGCTTTGATGTGTGCTGCCTCTTCCAAGATAAATTCTGGGACAGAGATCCTTTTGTGTATGGCTGGTGACTACAGACACCTCCACCTTAGTAACCTGGGATATGGAGCTTTGAGACCATCTGACACTTCCTCCCCTTCTTTTTCAGGTATAAGCATCTAATAGCACAGCCTGCTGCGTCGTGGGTTTGTGAAATGTGGAGGTTGGCTCCCAAGAGGGCGCTTTTCCACTACACATAATGTCTACAGCACCCTCCCCCCACCTGTGAATTAATAAAAAAGACGAGCTCAGATAAGGAGAAGAGCTTGATCTAGGGCTTCACAAATGAAGGGAATAATAGGAATTTTAAAATGACAAACCACTTTCTGAATTCACAAATACATTTTTAAAAAACCCTTATTGGATTAAAATTAAGGAAATCGGGGGCGCTTGGGTGGCGCAGTCGGTTAAGCGTCCGACTTCAGCCAGGTCACGATCTCGCGGTCCGTGAGTTCGAGCCCCGCGTCGGGCTCTGGGCTGATGGCTCGGAGCCTGGAGCCTGTTTCCGATTCTGTGTCTCCCTCTCTCTCTGCCCCTCCCCCGTCCATGCTCTGTCTCTCTCTGTCCCAAAAATAAATAAAAAACGTTGAAAAAAATTTTTTTAAAATTAAGGAAATCGTTGCAAAAATCAAGGTCTTTCTTCTGGTTCCAACTTTGACACAGAACTCCGACACCCAGGCAGGGATCACCCCCTCTGGCTTGAGGCTTTCTTCTCCGAGTATGAAATGGCACCTAAGTGGTTCTAAGGACTGAATGTTCTAGTTGCCTATGCAAGCTTCTGACAAGGGAGTATTGTACCAGGAGACGCTTCCTCCTTGCCCCTGATGTGGAAGAACCCCTCCCTCGGGGTCGGAGTGAATCATTTCTTTGGCTTTGGTGTTTCCTTCTGTGGGGATGGCACCTGTCACCTCATATGAGGGCCGTTTTCCTGCCAGTTTTCCCAACCAAACAACAATCAAGGTCCACTATCGTGCTGCAAGTCGGAGAAAATCCATATCAAGCACGCTTAGATAATAAAGATAATTTATTGACTCGTGTAACTGAAAGGTCCGATTGTGGGTTTGGCCTGAGGTCTGGCTCCATTCGGGGTTCGCGTGATGTGAATTGGTCCTCACCTCTCTCCTTCCCGCTGCTCTGTTTCCATGATGTTGGTCCCATTCGCAGGTGGTTCCAGTGGGAAGAAGATTTCTCCCTTCCCCAGGCCAGACCGACCCTACCGGATTGACTGTTTGGTTCAAGTGTCCATGCTCGAACCGATCGATGAGGCCGAGATGATGAGAAATAGTAATCAGCAGAGGCTACTCAGGCTTCCCTGCTTCCTGGGAGCTGGCGGTGGGGTCAGCTCCGCCCACCTGCCTGGCTGGGGACAGTGAGGCAGTGACTTCTCAGATACCAGGATGACAGAAGAAGGGCAGAGTGGGTGCCGCACTTCCCTTCACACGTAGTGGACACCTCCCCTGCAGCATTCACCACCGCTCGCTTTCTATACAGGGGTTCTCGTCTCCCCCCTTAGAAGGTGAACACCTCGACCCCAGATGATCTATGTCTGCATTCCCAGGTTCCCGGCACGCATGTGTTCAGTAGAGGTTTCTTGTGGTCAGTTTTTTTTTTCAGATGCCTCTGCAGTGTTCACCTTCAGAAGGTGGCTCTTGGCTGTTCCCGGGGACTTTGGATTCCATGTCCAAGTGGAATAGATGGAGGTCAGGGGCATTGAGATGGAGGAAGTGTGGGCCTGGGACTTTGGAGCATGTCTCCGCTGGCCATGTTGAAAGCATGGGAGGACTCCATCCATTCACCGCTCAGGAACACCAGCGTGTTCCAGCATCATGGGAGCTAAATGACCCCCAAGTCTGGTTTTGATATAACATTTAGCACAAAAGGACATGGGTGGGTATAAAAATCAAGCACCAAGAGACAGCCTGACTTTCTTCTCCCAGGAGTAAAATTGCCTCGACTGAGCTTCTAACAGAAAGAGACAGGTGAAAGACAGGAGTGGAAATTAACTACCCCCCCACCCCATGCTTGAGGTGCAATCTGGCATTTTGCTGGAGGCAGCCACTTCACAAAGGTTTGTGGCAGTGGCTGTGAAAGAGAAACGAAATGTCAGGGTTTCCTCCCTGGCGGGGCCTGCATTAGGTCAGTGCAGAGGGCATCCCTCCCCACGCAGCATGAGGAAAATGTATTTTAAAGGGTATTTTGTCGATTTAGCAAAGTATGGTATGGGAACATAATGGAATATGGGATAGCTAATAAGATGCTGTGTGAAAATGTTGATTAATATGGATACTGTCTTTGGAAAAAAAAAGTGAGTTAAAAAAAAAGAAGCCTAGAACTCAAAATAGCATGAACACACTGATTATAGCTCCATAAAACATGTGTTCATTTTTAAATATCGAGAGAGGGTTTGGAGTAAAGTAAATAGAGTTTATGAGGTTGGAAGCCTTCGTTTGTAATTAGTTTTAAAGGATTTTTGCAGAACGGTCTTCTCTGGGTGAATGCATAATGGATTTTCAGGAACTGAATTCTGCTCATCCTAGGCTGGTTGGATGTATGTAGTGGTTTTAGTGTAAAGTGTGGAGAAGGAAGGAAGGAAAGAAGGAAGGGAGGAAGGAAGGAAGGAAAAAGGAATGGAGGAAGGAAGGAAGGAAGGAAGGAAGGGAGGAAGGAAGGAAGGAAGGGAGAAGAGAGGGAGAGAAGGAGGGGCAGGAAGGAGGGAAGAAGAAAAAGGAAAAGACAGTTAAGGAAGCAGACAAAACAGTTTGGAAAACATTTTGCAAAATGTAAAGTACTAGGTAAATATTTGCTATTATTAGACACAATAACTCATGCTCTACTGCAAAATAACACTGCTCTCAGAATGAGGTAAGGCCTCCTGCCTTTGTCTGAGATGGTTTTAGGTTGCTATTCTTTTGAGCCTCTCTCATGGTTTTAAAAACCTCTCCTCCCTTGAGAGACTTCCTTCCGCTGCTCAGTTCTTTGGGGACCTCTCTCCCTGATACTTCTAAAGCTTCTATGATGAGTTGTAAACCAGATAACCACATCTGTTAAAACTGAATGTAAAGTAAGAATAAATAGACTCTGAGTGAGACGTTGAGAAGCTTCTCCTACTGGCAAAGTTATAAACTTTAGATCTTAAGTTTTTGGGGGGGAGAGGCATCATTTTGGCTAATAACTATTATTAATACTAAATACTATTTAGTAACTTAATAACACTAAAAATGTATTGACAGTTTGGGATTCCCTTCTGGGCCCCCAGATACGTGAGAGGTAGTGGAGGCTGTTGGATGAGTGATGGCCACACAAAAGAGATGTTACAGGCAGTTGAACTCTTGGACCTATTCTACACGTGGTTGAAATTGACCACCTAGAGCCACACAGTGTGTTGGAATTCAATCAAGTAAACCTTTTATTCATCAATTATATTTTTGTAAAAAGGATTTATGGTTGAGCACATCAAGATACATCTGACAAAGGTGAAGAAGTTGTCTATAGGAGCTGGTCCGCCATGAACATGGATTATTCTATTTGGGGTATATTATATTGAGATGATGACAAGGCATGGTTGTGGGATCATCCTCGGGACAACTGGAGATCTGGGAGCAGAACCTGGGCGACAGGGAGCAACTAGAAATAAAGGTTTAGGGATTAACTGCAAATAAATGGTAGATAAAAACGCATCTGAAAGATACACTGAGGGAATGCTATAGACGCAGAAGATCGGAGGACTGAGGGTTGAGCCCTGAGCAAATCCAGACTTAAGGACCAGAAGATGAAAAGTGTAAAATGCCACCTCTGACCTCCAGGAGACTGGCATCTTGTCAGAGATACTAAACGTGTACCGCATGAAGGAATTCATGGCTATAAAAACCACCACGTGATAACTTGGGCTCTCCAGACCCTAAGTGCTGTAGGCAGTCGGGCAAGGAGAGATGTCATAAGATGAACTGATAGAGAAGACTTCTTGGGAAGGGAGACCAGCTCAGCCTGGAAAAGGTGGCTCTGGGAGCTCTGAGCCAGCTGCAGTATATCTGGGCAACTCTCTAGCCCAGAGTTATGAACAGAGAAATGTGGGCGATCTGGTCAACCCAGGGGAAAAATGCTCCCCTCACCGCCTCCCACAGATCCCCCTTTTCCCCATGCATGTTCACAAACCTGCCTCTCATACTTGGCCCGGGCTACTTCTGCCTTTACTGGAAGGCCTTCCTCTTTTTCTCCTGCTGTCACAGTTTCTGGAAGCCTCAAAAGAGCACCCAGTTGACTTCCTTTCTCTAAACTCTAGTAACTTGCTTTTCTTTACCATGTGTTTGAAACTTTACATATATTTCTCTATATTTTTATTTCTTTATGTGCTCGGCCTGTTCCCCAATTACACTGTTTGTCACTTGCCTTAGAAGATTGCTATAAGGATCAGGGACAATGTATATAAGTTGTTAGCACAGAATAGGTGCTTAGTAAGAGCTGGCTGTTACTATCCATGGGATTACGGATGCCCCTTGAGATCGGTGGCCATGTCTGGTGTCCTCTCCACATCTAGCTAAGGGCAGGCACACGGTGAATGAATGCGTGTTGATGGGAGAGCAGATTCTCCCCACTTTCAATTGGCTTCTTTAATCTCCTGAGCAATTCTGTTCAACAGGAAGGATTGTAAGAGCTCATTTCTGGGCAGTTTCAAAGATATTTGCCCATTTAATTTTTTTTTTAAAGAAATGGCTGGAGAAAAGCCAACTCTCTTGACCTTTATTGATGAAGGGCAAGTTGCTTTTGTTAAATATAACATCTCAAAATCTTTCAAATGGACATTAATGCTGATGACAGACCTGATCTCAGCAGACAAATGGGGGAATTACGGGCTCAGGAAGAGAATGATCATACAGAGCTTTAAATCCCTGGCTGTTCCTGGCTCACGATCCATTAATGTGGGGGGTAATGCTGTTAGTTCCCTGTTCCAGCTGGGAACTTCACTTCACATTTCAGAGCACCTGCAGAACGAGAGGGAGGAGGAGGAGGAAGAGAAAGAGGAAAGGACAGTGATGCGGTTTTCTTTTTTTGAAGTGACATGTATGAGGCCCAGCCTAGATGATTTCCATGACATTTTTTTGAAAGAGCCATTTTTAGAAGTTGAAGTCGTTTCAAGCCATATCAGCCCTATCGTCTCAGACATTGGCGGAGCAATAGAAGCTAGGAAAGTGTTTGCGTCCCTGGAGAGCATTTAGGTTTCCTCTTAATGGCACTCATCGTGGTTTGGCTTGTAGCATTAGCTGGGGGAGGGTGGGAATGTGGCTATTGGAATTCCTGGGCCACTTCTCCTTTGTACACTGACCTTCAGACTTAGGTTAGTTTTAAAAATAGGTACCTCCAGGGGCGCCTGGGTGGCTCAGTCGGTTAAGCCTCCGACTTTGGCTCCGGTCAAGATCTCACGGTCCGTGAGTTCCAGCCCTGTGTCGGGCTCTGTGACAACAGCTCAGAGTCTGGAAACTGCTTTGGATTCTGTGTCTCCCTCTCTCTCTCTCCCTCTCCTGCTCACACTCTGTCTCCCTGTCTCAAAAAATAAATAAATAAATAAAACAAAAACATTAAAAAAAAAATAGGTACCTCCAGAACCAGGACAAATAATTCTGCTTATTTAATGCGTATGAATATTTCACATCCATAGAGTGAATCTAGAAAGCGTGGTGAAGGGAAAATGGTACAGGTTGGGCACATTCCCGTGTAGTTCAAGCCCAAGCTGAAGCTACGAAACAGATGGTTTGTCTTCAGGGTCTGCCACTCCCTCGTGTCAGAGTGTCCTTCCGAGTGACACACGGGAGGCTTCCTCCGCACCAGCCTGGCCTGGGGCTCAGCATGCCAACTGTCTGCAGCCTCCTTCCTGGAAGCAGCTCACCCGCCATGTGTCCTTAGCTGTGCACCTGGCATCGCAAGAACCCCCCCCCTCCCCAGACCCCACCTCCTACCAGTTGAGCCCGCCCCCCCCCCCCCAACTCCAGCCCCAGCCCCAGCCTCACTTGATCGGTCCCACCCCCCTGAGACAACGGGATTTGGGGAGAATGCCGGCCACCAGGGCGTGCAGCCCGGGCTAGCTGTCAGCTTGTGAGGGGCTTGGGGTTACAGCCTTACTCGAGAGGAGCAAAAAGCTCAACCAGAGTCTCCCTGCTTCTGGAACTTGCATTGGAGAACCAGGTAGAAGTCTCTCGTTGGTGATGGGTCTTTGCTGAAAGCCTTGCAGATGCACACGGGGAGGGGCCGCGCGTGACCAGGGAGCAGACAGCAGGGAGGCCGAGAGGTAAGGGCCACGTGGCAGGCGGGAGCAGGACAGGAGTTTGACTCCTTGCGAGGCAGCCTGGGGTCTTCTCTCTTTTCACTGATAGTTCTCCCGTTTGCTATGAATGCTTTGGTTTTAGGAAAAGAAAATACAGGGACCTTGTAGGAAGAATGACACATTAAAGTCGTGCCGAGACTGGACAGATGTTTCGCTTAGAGCCAGGCATCTCCAGGCTGACCCCAAGGGACAAGAGCCAGGAACCTGGGGGCTAAAAACAGAAAGACTGGAGGGGCCTGGGAGGAGGCACACGGGGAAGGGACTGTCCTAGTCAGCTCCGGAGCCACAACAAAATACCACAGATTGGGAGACTGCCTCAACAGACCTTTATTTCTCAGTTTTGGAAGCTGGAAGCCTGCGATCAGGTGCATGGTTGAGTTTTGGTGAGGGTCCTCTTTTCGGCTTGCAGGCAGCTCCCCACTCATGGGAGCAGGGGTGGGGGTGGGGGCCCTGTCCGGTGTCTCTTCTCTTAAGGACAGTGATCCTATTGGATTGGGGCTCCACCCTTATGACCTCATTTAACATCAACCACCTCCTTACAGGTCCATATCCAAATATAGCCACTCTTAGGGTTAGGGTTTCTTTTTTAAATTTTTTTTTTTAATTTTTTTTTCAACGTTTATTTATTTTTTTTGGGACAGAGAGAGACAGAGCATGAACGGGGGAGGGGCAGAGAGAGAGGGAGACACAGAATCGGAAACAGGCTCCAGGCTCCGAGCCATCAGCCCAGAGCCCGACGCGGGGCTCGAACTCCCGGACCGCGAGATCGTGACCTGGCTGAAGTCGGACGCTTAACCGACTGTGCCACCCAGGCGCCCCAGGGTTAGGGTTTCAACGTATGAATTTGGGGAAAGCATTTGGTCCATAAAAGGGACCAAAGAGAAGAGCCTTGATGTCCAGCCAGTGGTGGACTCTGAGTTGATTTATGGTTGACTTGATGTCTGTCTGTTAATTCATTTATTCATTCAGTCATTCACTGAGGATTATTGAGCAACATAGTCAGAACGCCCAGGCAATATCCCCAATTAATATTATTTCTACAATATTTTAATAATTAATATTAATATATTATATCGATAATTAGTATTATAGAAATAATATGTTTATATATTATTTATTGATATGTGGGATGATTTAATGCCTTATATTTAATAATTAATATTAATATATAATTAGTATTATAGAAATAATATGTTTATATATTTATATATTATTTATAAGATATGTGGGATGATTTAATGCCTTATATTTAATAATTAATATTAATGTATTATATAAAAATTAGTATTATATAAATAATAGTACATTTATATATTTATATAATATATTATTTATAAGATATGTGGGATGATCTTAATGCCTTATATTTAATAATCAATATTAGTATATTATGTAAATAATGAGTATTATATAAATAATAATACATATACGTTGTACGATATGTGGGATGGTCTTAATGCCTAGAAGAAAAGTAATGCATTGGTGGGGCTAGGGAGAGAGTGTGCGTGTTTATTATTTTAGATGGCATGTTGAGCAATGGTTATAAATAGAATCTCAGATTATTTCATAAGATAATCACAGGAAGTTGCTCCTGACTTGCTTTTTCTCCTTTCTTGCTTTAAAAATCAGGGCACTGGCGGCAGGGGATGCCAGTCTTTCAGACACCCCATCGCGAAGGGAAATTTAGCAGGAAGAGGGAGTGTTCACCATTTTCAAGATAATGATCCATCATCGTTGGACATTCAGAGGTACCTCCACGGCTCCGTCCTCACGGGTGATATGCCAAATCCGTCCCTTGTTGCCGAGCCCCGCTGTTGTTGTTGGCCAGCTGTCCCCAGACCTCCCGGGCTTTACTCAAAGCACACACAACAGCTGATAGAGGCCCCTGCCCCAGGAGAGAAGTCTGGCTGGGCACACACATGGGGCCCCTGGAGGCTCTGTTCCCTGCCTGGCTCACGGCAGCCAGACTCACGGTGTCTACAGTCAGTTTGGGGAAATCAAGCTATTGCTATGTCCAGGTTGGTTTTAGAATAAAACAGCTGAGAAGTATGTGACCCTCGAGCTTAGGTGAGTAAAGTATTTGAGTGTCACCGATGTTTGTTTAAAGAAAACGGCATGACTGTGATGACCCTTAATCTTTTTCAGCGCAAGCCGTCTCCTTTGACAAGAGTGTTGACCAGACTTGGATTCCGTTGGAGGACATGTAGGGATAATTCACTGGTGAGCACTCTGTAACTGCCTGGCAGGGCCGGGAGAACCGAAGAGCTGCCCCTCTAGGGAGACTCTAGCGTCATGACAGTCCTTTCCCCAAGTTCCTTAGACTCATGCAGCCAGAGACACGGCCCCCTAGGAACCTCACTTAACGCACGTTGGGCTGTCCGGACCAAAGTGGCCAGTCCGTCGTCTACCCCTGCTTCCGTGCGCGCCAGTCCTGATGCCTGGTGCTTGATGACTTGGTCCTTTCGGGGATCTCTGGGAATGCCCAGAATTCCTTGTGTGTTGCAAAATGACAAAGCTCACCAGTCCTCCTAGCTAAATGTCTTCGCCACAGTCCTGTGTGCCAGGAGATGATGCGATGAGCTCTAAGTAGCAAGGACTACCAGTGACTGTGTCCTTGTCCACTACTCTTGAGCTGTCATGGTGGGTCCGCTCTGGACACAGCCCAAGGCTGAGTAGGTAGTGCTTTAGACTGACTCGAGGCTGGCAAGGGGGAACATGGAAGCAAGCCTGGTGGATAGGCCACACCTAGAGTGTGATAAATGCAGTGTATCGATCAAATCAGACTCAAAATATAGCCTCCGGGGAGATGACCCTTGCCCATAGTTCAGGACAGGAAGGGAGGAACACGGTCTAATTATAGCAGCAGAGGAGGCAGAAGGCAGCAGCATGTCCTGGCAGTGAGCCAGGCACGCACTAAATGTACACCTACCGTATCCATGAACCCCAGATACAGTTTCAGCCCCGTCAGCAGTGCCTCCCCGTGTCTCTCCGCTAATCCGGTGCAGACCGTGTAGAGCTTAAATTAAACGAAATACAAAAGCATCCCGGGGTTCATGGTGTTATTCTATTACCGAGCATACGTGGGTTGGGATCCTTTGCAAAGGTGCTGATTTTCTTGAACCAGGAGCCACACGGGGGCTCTTCCTGTAACGCAAGGTTGGCATAGATACGATATTAAAAGCGACTTACATTCTGAGAATTGGTGTGCAGAGAAAACAGGCACCATTGCGCTACTTAGCATGCCTGAAGTCAGGAAAGACGTGAAGAGTCATCCAGCTTCAATATCGTTGCACGGAGGTTTTTTTTGTTTTTTGTTTTCTTCTTCAACGTTTTTATTTATTTTTGGGACAGAGAGAGACAGAGCATGAACAGGGGAGGGGCAGAGAGAGAGAAGGAGACACAGAATCGGAAACAGGCTCCAGGCTCCGAGCCATCAGCCCAGAGCCTGACGCGGGGCTCGAACTCACGGACCGCGAGATCGTGACCAGGCTGAAGTCGGACGCTTAACCGACTGCACCACCCAGGCACCCCTGCACGGAGTTTTAAAGGCAGAATTTCAGACATCTTCTGTTTCGTCCATTTCTTTTGCAAGTTGGGCAAGGACGCTCCGAGGCAACGAAATGAATGAAATGTGCCCAGGGTCACACAATACAGGGCAAAACCTTGATTAGAGTCCAGAGTTTCTAACTTCGCTTCACTCCTGGGCTGTCTGAAACCTACTCTCTTTTAAAAATTTTATCTCCAGTATTACTAAATAACACATTATGTCTAAGAGGCTTATTTAGGTTTGTTATTTTTAAGGGATAGCCACTTTGAACTTTTCTCCCCAGGATTTTTTTTTCTTTCCCCAGAAAAAATTTACAGAGGATTACCACCATCCACCAAGTTGCTGAAGCCACGGCCATCTGAGTTATCATCTCCCCTCCCCCGCTGCCCCATCCTTCGCTCCGTAACATCTCATCTGTTGAGAGGTCCTATTCTACTTTTAAAATACATTTGTGGGGCGCCTGGGTGGCGCAGTCGGTTAAGCGTCCGACTTCAGCCAGGTCACGATCTCGCGGTCCGTGAGTT
Organism: Prionailurus viverrinus; assembly: GCF_022837055.1. Lineage (NCBI taxonomy): Eukaryota > Metazoa > Chordata > Mammalia > Carnivora > Felidae > Prionailurus > Prionailurus viverrinus. The sequence goes on from NC_062565.1 coordinate 135,944,395, forward strand.
CGAGCCCCGCGTCGGGCTCTGGGCTGATGGCTCAGAGCCTGGAGCCTGTTTCCGATTCTGTGTCTCCCTCTCTCTCTGCCCTTCCCCCGTTCATGCTCTGTCTCTCTCTGTCCCAAAAATAAATAAACGTTGAAAAAAAAATTAAAAAAAAAAAATAAATAAAATACATTTGCAATGCTTCATCTTCTTTCTGCCTCTGCCTTTCCAAGCCCCAGCAGTGGCTCTTGTCATATTTGTGGCAAAACCTCCCTTCCATGCATTCGCCACCCTGGACCCAGAATGATGCTTTTAAACTTTTTCCTTTTGAAATAATTACAGATTCACAGGAAACGACAAAAAAAAAAAAAAACATAGTAATGTGCAAGGAGATCTGTACACCCATCACCCGGTTTCCGCCAATAATAACATCTCACACCATTATGTGCGTCTGCAGTCATACGTGTGGATGCATGTAACCACCACCACAATGGGGATGATGATCTCTAAAACCTGTATGTCAGTCATGTGGTTTCCTTGCTGAAACCTTTCAGGGGCTTCTCATCCTTCTAGAATACACTCAAACTTCCGCCCAAGCAACTTCTCGGCTTCCTCCCAGACCACCGCGCTCTGTTCCTGTCGCCTCCATGAGCCCCCCAGAGCTTTGACAGCTGCGTCTGCTTCCATTTGATCGGCTTTGCTCCTGGCTCTTCCCTCAGCTGGCTTATCCTTCCTTAAGTGCCACTGTCCACATCGCCTTCTCTGACCACTTACTCTCCATCGTAGAACCCTGGTTTGGGCCCTGCTCCATACATTTGCTCCCTGGTTTCTTTATTCCTTGGGGACATAAATGCCACGAAGGCAGGCATTTTGTCGACAGTTACCCCTTCAGAATGGACTCCCAGGCCTGGTACGCAGTAATCGTGTAGAATGATGTTGAGGGACAGATTTATGTCCTAACGTCCGGAATCTGCCAGGACAACTCCGGATCTGAATTATTTGGTGGGAAGGAACTGTGCAGTTACGTATGTAGAGAAAAATCTCATCTTCTGAAAAGAATAATGGCCTTATACTCAATATAAAGAATACTTCAAGAATACAAAGGTATAGACTTTTGTAATTTTTTTGGTAAAAGTCTATATCCAATACTTTTTGAGGCACTGAAAAGGGAAGTCGTATTTTCTGTTCTTTCTCAAGTTGCCTTTTTGGGACATGGTTCAGGTGGTTCTGCTTCTTTTTCTGCACTGTATTTTGTGTCCTTAAGAAAAGTATCAAACCCGGGGTGCCTGGGTGGCTCAGTCGGTTAAGCATCCGACTTCAGCTCAGGTCACGATCTCGCGGTTCGTGAGTTCGAGCCCCGCGTCGGGCTCTGGGCTGACCGCTCAGAGCCTGGAGCCTGCTTCGGATTCTGTGTCCCCCCCCCCCCTCCGCCCCACCCCTGCTTGTGCTCTGCCTCTCTGTCTTTCAAAAAATGAATAAACATTAAACAAATTTTAAAAAAGAAAAGAAAAGTATCAAACCCATCTCTCCCTATATCTACTAAGAGTAAATATTCCAAATAGGATGATGTTGTATTGAATGCAAAAGTGTGGGCTCGTATTACAGTTAATACTGCCTGGGAGTATTTGTCTCAGCGTCCTCAGCCACTGCCAAACAGGAGGACTTCATGACTGATGGCAGTTTTTAGGTTTAGTCCCAAACACGTGGGTATCGAGTGCTCCTGAATTAGGCAAACTCACCGAAGACACGGTGCCCACAGGCCAGCAACACGGTACGGATTTCACAGAGCCCCCACGGAAGGCAATGGGGCCTCCACTGTTGGGACAGACAGAGCGGTCTCTAGTCACGCCAGACTGAGGGACTCGGCTGAAATGACACGGGCCTTCGGAAGCACAGGCTCACGTGTGGGGTTTGCCGGTCACGTCTCCCGTGGAGGACACCACTGCTGTGTGGAAACTGCTCTGGACAAGACCAGGAGATAGAAGAAAGCCGCTTTCCGCTTCGGCACGCGTTTGCCACTTTCTGTCTCACGAGGGTGGCTCACGCTCTCTCCAGCCTCGTCTCTGTCGGAGGCGTGCAGGTCCTGTGAACTTGCCCCGTGTTCGCTTAGGCGATCTGGACTTCGGTGTTAATCCGTGACCTCGTCAGATGCCTGTTAATTGGGACTGCTGTGGGTCACGCCTGGCGTGAGAGACACAAAAATAAAAGGTACCTAAGTTTGGGGCCTCTAGAAACTTCCAGGGCCAGCGAAGGAGCACAGATAAATGGACAGGCGATTGCAGCACAACATGAAGGCCGGTGCTAGTTACGTGTAATTTGCAACCAGGCGCACAGATTTGGGTCCCGGGAAAGCCAGCTTGCGTAGGAGGGAGGGGAAGTGCTGTGACCTCTGAGGGAGGCACGGCTCCCTCCACGTTGTCCTTTGAACAAAAATCAAAGCTGGCAGTTGAGACCTCCTGCTGAGGAGTAGAACCTCCATAAATTATGCCCGAGGGGCCAGCTTCTCCTCCTCTCCTGACTCTCCAGCAGCAGATGTGACCAGGAGGTCACGGGTGATTTCTTGGCCAAATCTGGGGGTTTCAGGTGCGCTGGCACCCCCTTGATAAAAGTACAAGAAGATAAGGAACTGCCCGGGGCAGAGGGAGACGCCCCGGCCGGGGTCTGGAGGTCACCACCTCTCCGCTTGGCTGAGTTCCACCTGACTTCTCCCTGCAACAATGTCTGGGTTTTCAAGATCATTTCACGCTGCTGGTTCATCTCTGCACTTAAAAGTGTTTTCTTAATTGCACTTAAAAAATTAGTACAATAGGACCTATTGTACTGTTCCCCCTTTTCCCCTGAAAGGAGACTGCTGGGAAAAGGGTTTCTTTTCCTTCCTGTCACAGCCACGGCTCTGTCCTCACCAAGACTGTGATTCTGTGGGAGATAATCTGGGTCTGGAAATCTTTCTTTCTTGCTTGCTTTCTTGCTTTCTTGCTTTCTTTCTTCTTTCTTTTCATTTCAGACCGTTATGCGTTGCAAATCCTCTCAGGGGCTGCTCAGAACTCAGGTGTATGTTTATTTTCCTTCCAGCTGTTCAGAAGGACGTGAAGTAGACGGTGCTGGGGGAGAACTGGGAATGTGAAGGTGGCAGAATAGGGTTCTGGGACTGCACCTGTCCCAGTGCCTTGGCATCGTCTCCTGACTCCCCTAAGCTTCAGTTTCCTCCCCCGTACAATGGGGCCGTTTGACCACAGCCACCGCGGCACTTAGCCCAGAGTCCCGCTTAAACGATGTCAGTGACAATGATCGCGGATCTCAGATGTGGGCCAAGCATGAAGCAGAGACACAGAGTCACTGGAGTTAGCATATGTGATGTTTTCTACGATCACCTCGGGACCGAAGGGCAGAAGCAATCACAGAGCCGTGGAGCTGGTGGGCCCCCAGGGGGCAGCCCCCCCAAGCTTCTGTCACAGTGGAGCTTGGGGCTCTGGGTTCTGCTCATGCTCTGCCGTGGGGTCCCGCGGTCTCGGGTGTGCGTCCCCTTGAATCATCTCCAAACCTCGGCTGCCCCCTCCCGTGTCCCCCCCCCCCCCCACTGAGTCTCTGACCAGGGGCTGCTGACAGGTGGCAGCCGTGTGTGGGGTGCAGGACTTTGCCGAATGACTTCAGAGACGCTGCCACGGGGACTGACAGCGCAGGAGTGAGCCCGGCTCCTCTGCGTCGTGGGTCCCTTCACATGGGGCCCCTTTCAAGTAGCCATGGGGACCTTCTGGACGCAAATGGGGTGCAAAGCAGCCTGGCGATGTTCCCAGCGGTGTGTGAGTCCTGTCCCTGTGGTGGTGCCATCTACACCGTAGGACCAGGGAACTCCGAACAAAGGGAGCCAGGGGTGAACTGGAGACAAGCTCAGGGGCTGCTGAGAGGGCAGAACAGAACGAGAGGGGAGCCCAGGGCAGCGGTGGGGGGGGGGAGAGGCGAAGACACCCTGGAGCCCCCCAGCCTCACTGACCCCACCCATGATGACTGTTCTGTGATGATGGCCAAACGCAGACTTTCCCATGAAGCCCTGCCTTTGTTCATCGGCCTTTCTCGGAGGCTGCAGAGAATGGAAGGAAACACCTTGCCACGTCCAGCCCGTTTTAAGGACAGCTTCATCGCTCAGTCATTTCTTACACATTTTATGTGTCCAGGGGAGCAGAAACCTGCAGCCGGCCCCCTGTTTTCTTTCTCCGGCCCCCGTGTGCCGCAGCCTGGGGCATCCAGGACAGCGGGGCACACCAGCTACTCAGTGGGAGAGCAGAGCCGGGAGCCGTTTTCAAACTCCTTCCGACCCAAAAATGCAGTGCCCTTTCTCCATCGGCACATTCAGGTTCTAACCAACCAGGAACTTTTCCCTGAATAATAGTGATAAAAAGGAAACTCATTTCTTGCCCTCACGGAGCTGATGAGTTGATGGGAGACACTGACGATAATGTCAGATGATGACAAAAGCCATGAAAAAATAAAATAAAGCAGAGAAAGGGGCAGAGAGGCCCAAAACGTTTGAGGTTGCAGTTTTTTTTTTAAGTTTTTTTAACGTTTTATTTATTTTTGAGACAGACAGAGACAGAGCATGAATGGGGGAGGGGCAGAGAGAGAGGGAGACACAGAATCGGAAGCAGGCTCCAGGCTCCGAGCCATCAGCCCAGAGCCCGACGCGGGGCTCGAACTCCCGGACCGCGAGATCGTGACCTGGCTGAAGTCGGACGCTTAACCGACTGCGCCACCCAGGCGCCCCGAGGTTGCAGTTTTAAATAGAGTGCTCAGGCAGGGCCTCACTGAACAGGTGCCAGTCGAGCAGGGACCTGAGTGAGGTTAGCAAGTGAGTCTGTAGCAATCTGTGTTAGGGAGAGGTAAACTTACAAACGGAGAACTGTAAGTGCAAAGGCCCTGAGGTGGGAGGCCTGACATATTCACGGAAGCACCAAGCAGAATGAGTATGGGGAGAAGAAGAGAGGTGGAGTTTAGGCGGTGAAGGCAGCTGAAATAATGTGGGGCCTATAGTATTTAGGCTTTTGCTCTGAGTGAGAAGGGGAACCATCCAAAAGTTGAGACAGTGTCATGATCTGATTTATGTTTTATTATTTAAAAAAAATTTTTAATGTTCATTGATTTTTTCAGAGAGAGAGAGAGAAAGAGAGGGAGACAGAGACAGAGCACAAGCAGGGGAGGGGCAGAGAGAGAGGGAGACACAGAATCCGAAGCAGGCTCCAGGCTCTGAACTGTCAGCACAGCTGGCTCCGCCCAGAGAACCTGGAGTTCAGACAGACACTGAGAGTGGCCAGTGTGTGAAGGTATGTAAGCTGTTGGATACATGAACACCCGTCCCCAGTTTGAAATGTGACTGGCAGATCATGGCAGAAAGAAAATGCTGGGGTAAGGATTCACGAGCCTGAGAATTGGGTGCGGCTTCTCCCCATCGGGTATTTCTCTTTCTGTTTTTCAATTCTTATCCATGTTGGTATTCCTGCTGTCCCTCACCACAGTGAGAATAGAATATCTTAGAACATCTGCCTCTTGGGGCGCCTGGGTGGCGTAGTCGGTTAAGTGTCCGACTTCAGCCAGGTCGCGATCTCGCGGTACGTGAGTTCGAGCCCCGCGTCGGGCTCTGGGCTGATGGCTCGGAGCCTGGAGCCTGTTTCCGTTTCTGTGTCTCCCTCTCTCTCTGCCCCTCGCCCGTTCATGCTCTGTCTCTCTCTGTCCCAAAAATAAATAAACGTTGAAAAAAAAATTAAAAAAAAAAAAAGAAAAAAAAAAAGAATATCTGCCTCTTGTCCCAGGAGGACTTGGGGTGAAGCGGATTCAAAGAATCAGCACAAATGAGATTATCACCTTTCTTTGCACAGACGAAGTATAATAAGCTCAGCCTATATTTCCGTGTGGTAGTCCAACAGGAAACCAAAAAGCGGTCGCTGAGGTTTCCTCCAGCTCATTTCAGCCTCCCACGTATGGAAGTCAGGTGTCCCCTGAGGGTCCTCCCTTGGAAGCTCGCATCAGGATTTGAACTTATGGCAGCTGAACTGGCGAGTGGCCGCTGGCAGCTAAAGGGAAGAGAGGTCCAGTGGTCACTGGAGAAAAGCTGCAGCTGGAACAAGAGCCTTGGTTCACACCCTAGACGTGCGGCTCACTTGTAACATGACCTCTGTGACGGTTTAGTGTTTGTTCCCGTGAAATGGGGATTGCATTTCAGTCGAGCCTCCTTACTCAGGGACTCTTGTGTTGTGAGTCTGCCTCCTTCTAAGATGTATCTGAACCCCCCAAATCATTGCTCATGGCACTTTCACGATCATGGGAGGGTTTATGCAGAGCAGGGACATTTTTGAGTCGTCTGACGCACACGTTCCTAAATGACGACCGACGAGGCAACACCCCGCTTTTTTGTTCCTGCCCCCATACTGCAAACAAGTGTCCTTTTTGCCGGGTTTATTTAGTGCTACATTAAAAAAAAAAAAACTGTGCATTTTGATGTTGCTGTTTAAAACAGCCCCAAGCTGGGGCACCTGGATGGCACAGTTCGTGAAGCGTCCGATTCTGGATCTCCACTCAGGTCATGATCTCACAGTTCATGAGTTCGAGCCCCACGTCGGGTTCTTACTGCTGGCGTGGAGCCTGCTTAGGATTCTGTCTCTCTTCTCTCGGCCCCTCCCCTTCTTGTGCTCTCTGCCCCCCCCAAAAAAAATAAACTTAAGAAAATTAAAAATAAATAAATAACAAACAGCCTCAAGCCTACTACTGAGGCTGTGTACTACTCCAAAGTGATGTGCCTTATGGGAAAAATGCCTGTCTTTAGATGAGTTGCATCCAAGCGTGAGTTAGAGTGCTGTTGGCCAAGAGCTCGGCTAGTAAATCAACAGTATGTATTAAAGGAGGTGTCTTTAAGCACAAGCATGCGTGAAGCCGGTTTACGTAACGATCAGCTGATGAAAATGATGTGACCGGGGGCTCGCAGGAACCTAGTTTAGGTTTGGGATTTGCCAGTTCGATGTTTGTAGCGACTTCATAGAACTTAACTACCACCAGGAACAAGAATCAATCGTACGTGCTCCGCCCAACTCAAAGGACTGTCGTACGAATCGAATGAGACGCTAAACGTAAAACCGCTTTCTAAACTATAAACACCAAACAGCGAGAGGTGGTTGCCCTCGTTTGGCAGTTAGAGTATACCACGTTTTTGGACGTCCATTCATGATCTCAGTCCCCCTCACCTCCCTACGATGCAAGGTGTTTTGTGCTTTTGGTTCACGTACCTAATATCCGGAAATAGAGGCAGCAGAAATGAGGTGGCCGTTCAGCAGTGAGGTAGCAAGCGTCATTGTGCGAGCCCAAATAAAACGATGGATGTGCATGCCTCAAACTTCCGGAACACCTGAGCGTGGCCCTCAGCTTCCTGAGACATCCGTCTAATCCGGGAGGGTTAGAAACGTATGGCAAGATGGCGAACAGGAAGCTTTCCGTGTCTGTGTCCTGATTTCCCCTCTTTGAGCTTTGACGGTGGGGAAGACATTTCGGACGAACGCAGGAGTGTGTGGAAGTCGGGTGATGCCGCCCTCTCCCCGGGGAAGGGCTGGCTTGCGGGGTCCGTGACTTGCTTCTATACCAGGCGGAGAGAGGCCAAAGTAGCCAGGTGTATTCAGGTGGATGGGGCTCTGAGGAAGGGCTTTCCCAAGCTTCCTTGAGTTTCTTAAGCGGCCCAGGCAGGACCCAAAAGTAGTTGTGAGTCACTTGTAGGTCCTGCCAGAGGAAGGTTCTACACCTGAAGGCAAGGAGGCCGGTGTTAGGGTTGGGGGGTGGCCATGAACTGGACCAAGTGGGAAACTTGCGAGGTTTACTGTGTTGTGATGCGGGGTGAGGCCTAGTACTCCAGGGACACGCCTGTGACAGACCTCATCCCTGAGGACTCCCTGGCCAGATGCACCCAAGGCGAAGAGAGAGGCAGGGGAGGGAAGGCTAGGAGACTAGCATTTGTATCTAGGAGAGGCTGAACACTGTGCCCAAAAGGCCTGTCTCAGGGCCTCTCACAAGGTCATGTGCAGGAAAGTTGTCTAGGATCTTATAAAATGCAGATTCTGATTCAGGAGGCCTTGGGTGGGGGTCTGAGACTCGAACAAGCTCCCAGCCGAGGCCGGTGTCACGAGGCTTGGACCACGCTCTGAGTAGCAAGGCTCTGTGTCAAAGATCAGATTATCCTTGAACTGAGCTGGAGTTTTAGCGGTTTCTGCTTTGTCCGCTTAAGTAGCAGTGGGACCGCGGGAGGAGAGCAAGAGTCTCAGACTAAATACAAGAAACGCTTTCCTTCTGCACGTCTGCACTGCCTCGCTCCAGTCATCCCAGAAAGGCAGGGGCCCAAGAGAAGGAACCAGGAGGAAAGGTAGGCAGGTCAGACACGATCAGGTCAGGATTTGATGGCTACGACACGATTCCTCTCGATGATGAAGGCCTCGACTCGGCAAGCATCTAGCGAGCCCCTTCCAGGACAGGCAAAGTCCTTGAAGTGCCCTCAATACCACTGGGAACAGAAGGATGACAAGAGATGGTCCTGCCCCGGGAGTTTCCTGTTTAGCGGGGAGTATAGGTACCCAAATAATCACACTTTCAAGGCTTATGTTTTATTTTGTGGAAAACCTTGGGATATGAAGTGGCATTGTTTTAATAGCATCCAATACCATCATGTAGCGTCAACTGTCTTAGCAGGAAGTTCCACAGTGGAAAAATAAAAAGTTCATCTCAACATTACGGGGAAACTTTTATCACGGCCTCCATTTGGGATTGATTGTAGTGCTCACCCCACCTAGTGGCTATTTACCTGTACTGCAGGTCGGTTTCCTGTGCCTCTGGAAATCTACATGTCGCATGAAATGGTAGTAAATGTCTCAGAGGACGAGTTCTTCACTGTCGAATGAAAAATCTTGACCACTTTGGAACCCTGGGAACTTATCACTGGTATCGCGCCTGAAGCCCTTTTTGAATTTGTGAAAAGTTCTACCTTTTGGGCTTGGGAGGTTTTCGTGGGTTGATTTCTAAAGAGGAGAGGAGGATCTTTTAAAAACTAGTTTTCAATAATTTGGGGCGCACCAGAATAATCAGAGAGAGAGAGAGAGCAAGAGAGACAGACAGGCAGAGTGCAGACGGGCAGAACCTACTAAACTACAAACAGCAAAAAGTAAGTATTTCTGAAAGTGATAAATCTGAAATGGCCCCAAAAGTAAAATGTATTTGTCCAATATGCATGACAGACAAGTATATGGATACCCTATTTTTAACCACTGTGTCTTACTGCATTTCTCACGCTCGAGATATATTTATTAAAGCACGTTTTGTTTCCGTGCTGGGCATTGTACGGTGAATTAAGCAGATTGTGGACTCCGAAGGTTCCAACTAGCAATACCATTATGAAAAGCAACCACCATTCCAGGAGGGGGCTAGCGAGGGGGGAGGGCAGAAGAAAAAACCCCAGCAGTCTGTTTTCAGGAGGTCAGACGCCAGTTGGAGCCAAGAGGTGAGGAATGGGGACCCTTCAGCCTTCCCTTTCCTCTCCGGTAATTTGCATCGAGCCACCTCCCCATTATATGATGTAGACATTTGACATTTCCTACACAAACAACAGCTTCAAACCTCATCTTCCAACCAGATTGCTGCCCCGAATTCTCTCCTCTATAAATTTTGGGGCCACCACCTCTAATATCCAGCCTAACCCCACTTGCAGAAGTTAGCCAAAGGTCTCCTAAATCCTAGTTCATTGACATCATTTTGGCCTTTGACGAGTGTTGATGTTTATGGATCTGACCGGACGACTGAAGAACTTTCTGGTAGGTGATTATGGCTACTACTTTGACAAGGTGCACATCAACTGCGTGAGTGATCTAGTTAATTACACTACCATGACTCACAGGCCTGCCAGTCACTGAACAAAGTAGGCCATTCATCGGGCTCAACTGCATGGTCTGCAAGACTCAACTCAAAAGTTGGTTTCCTTTAGCTGAAAATTGAATGCAATTCAAATTTCTTATTCCCATGACCCTTAAGACTGCAGGCTAAAGCAAGGTCAAAAAGTATTCAAGCTTTCAGGTGGGAATGTACAATTCACGCTTACAAAGCTTAATAAAAAGAAAAGGAGGGGCGTCTGGGTGGCTCAGTCGGTTAAGCTTCTGACTTCAGCTCAGGTCATGATCTTAAGATTAATGAGTTCGAGCCCCACGTCAGGCTCTGCACAGGCAGCAGAGGGATCCTCTGCCTTCCTCTTTCTGTGCTCTCCCTAATTCACGTGCATGGGCTCTCTCTCCTTCTCAAAAATAAATGTTAAAAAAAAAAAAAGAAAAGAAGGAAATTATTTGAAAGGAGTTGGCTAAGTATAGCACCCACAAATGAGTTCAATGGCGAATCCAAAATTAAGCAAGAAGCTCCTGGGTGCAATCATCTAAGAGTAGCCAAGATGGGAGGTTTAAAGGACCAGGATACAGAAGGTTATTTTACCATTTAGTGGAAAATCTCACTGACAGATGATACATTAAGAGCTGAATCACAGGAGCTCAGAGAACCAAGGAGAAACGAGGCAGCGTAGCACATTCATTCAGTCACTCAGCATTTTTTGGCTGAACTTATTATTGAATTCCTTTGTCATTCATTCATTCATTTAGTTCAGCATTTATTTAAGTGTCAGATTCTATGCAAAGCAAGAATAACCTCAAAGCCAGACAGCCTGAGTTTATGGAATTTACAGCCTATGAAGAGAGGTGGGTACATAAATATTAGGGCACCTGGGTGGCTCAGTCAGTTGAGCATCCGATTTCTGCTCAGGTCATGATCTCGCGGTCTGTGGGTTTGAGCCCTGCGTCAGGCTCTGTGCTGACAGCTCGGAGCCTGGAGCCTGCTTCAGATTCTGTCTCCCTCTCTTTCTGCTCCTCCCCTGCTTGCTCGCTCTCTCTCTCTCTCAAAAATAAATAAACATTTTAAAAAAGTAAAAAAAAAAAAGTATCCAGTGGGATAATGGCTACTAGGAGGGGAATACTGTGATATGGAATATTTTTGAAAAGGACAAACGGGCACAGCAAGGCTCCCGAGGAAGTGACAGCTGAGCTGAGAAGGGTTCATTACTAGAGAAGGGGGTAAGAGTCTTTCAGATAGCGTGCACAGCATGTGCAAAGGCCCTGTAGTATGAGGCCCTGAGTATGGGACAAAGGGCACTGTGGCTGCAGTGTAGGGAGGGGACCGGCTGTGCAGCCCAGTGGGGGTAGGTAAAAGCTGGAGGATGCAGGGTTCTGAGGGCCATGTTGGGGAGGGGACAGATCATTTACTAGGCTCCCCTGCCGCCTTTCTGTTGTCAAGGAGATCTTTTGCTCATCACTCAAGAGAGGAAGGGGACAAGGAAGAAAACAGAAAAAAGCTGGCAAGGCTTTTCCCGGCTTTGGTTTCCTTAAAAATGTTAGGAGGATGCAAAGGACTTGAAATCAGGCAAAATGTTTAGAGAAATATCAAAAGATGAAGAAGGTGCCCTTCCCTCAAGCTCGAAAAGAATTTCTTAAATGAGGAAAGGGACAGGAGGATGGGCATTGAGGACTCTGCTAGAGGGTCACGATTTTCCTGCAGACCCCAGGGCTGGGAGGTAGGGAGTCCCTGGGAATCGGGCAGATGTGGCGTCGGAAAGCTTGTCAGCAAGGCCGGCAGGCCATGTGGTCTCATGTGGGCAAGTGGAGGGACTGTCCAGCCCTGACCTCCGGGGCCCAGGAGCGATCTCAGCGTCTGTCTGGACCCCTCCCCACATGCACTGTGGGACGCCCTGGACTCTAGACCCAGTCCCGGGGAAGACAGAGTGGGGTGTGTGAAATCTTCAGATTAACTGGGATTCGGTTGCTGCAAATGCTACTAAAATCGAGAGGAGAGGAGGTGTGGGGGGGGACAGTGGGGACCAGGAACTTCATTCACGTGTTGTACCATCATACGATGCCTTGGGGACACTAGGAAAAACTGGTTGGCCGTGATTGTCTTTGAGACATTCTCTGCTTGACTCTTTGTTCTTCTGAATTTTCAAAAAGAATCTCTTATTTTCTAAACGTGATGGATGTGCAAAACCCTACCTCTAGATAAAAATGGATTTGTTGATTAGCTGTGGGCTTTTTAATTTGCTTTAACAGATAAGAAAACTGGCAACCTGGTATTTTTACCAAGGGGCACCAAGTTGCCTTATTCTGGGGACCACAAGTGCGTATTACCTCACGTACAATCTGGTGTTTTGTCTCTCTACATGCAATGTCTTGTGTCTTGACTTACGTTGACGCGTAAGTTGTCTTAAGTTCTTTCAGTAGGATGTGTGGTACAAAACTTAAGAGAATATTATTTAAATGTTTTATTTAAAAAGTTCAATGACAGAGGTTTCTTGAATCACTTCAGATAAGTGAATGCGTTTATATTCCTGGTAATGATGAGGGTGTTGGAGACTTTTACTGGCTTGCATATAATTCCTACTCCGATTATGATGGTTATTTTCTCATCTGATGCCACAGTTTGCCTCAAATCCTTAGAAAGTGGTTCGGGATTTTCTTCGTCTATAATTTCTTAATTGAAACCTCTTTGTGCATAGTGTATGTTTATAATCGTTACTGAATTGTGTAGTCTTCAAACTTTCCAGTGAAAACAGAAAGCCAACACCAGTTTGCTAGAAAATACCTACAACATCTGCGGCACTGGGAGCACCTCTGAAAGTATATTTCATTTGAGACTCAGGCATTGGCAGCACAAAATGATGCGGATAATAATGCTTCCTGATTATTTTACCACGTGTTCTAAAAATGGATACTACTGTTGGCACTATTTTACAGAGAACAAATGGAAATCAAAGGAAGATTGCCCCTGTCCTAGAGTCACTGTCTTGTCTCTTACATTCGAAGTGAAGGTACAAGTCTGGCTGAAAGGATAAAGCCACAGAGAATGATGATGCAGGAGAGGCGTCCTGCCCACTTTCTCTTTGGCCCTTTGTTGGGTGCTAGTGAAGGGGGTGCTGACGAGAAGAGCCTGTGGAGCCTGGAGGAAGTGGGAAAATGGAGGCCGCTCCATGTGTCTTTTTAGGAAGTTTGACAACAAATCTGTTGGAACCAACTCTGATGTGTCTGCTGTCCCAACGGCCTGACATTCCTAACTCAGATCAAACTCTTGCACATTAAGGTATTTAAAAAAAAAAAAAAAAAGGACCAAAGTGTTGGGGTATTTTTGTTAGCATCTTCTTGACCGGAACTCAAGAGCCCTGGGGCCTGCCATCGCCTTATTCCACAGACAGGAAGTCCTGATAATATCTTCCCTTTGTAAATATGTCTGCCAATTAGGAGCACTTTCTTTACGTACCTCGCTTGAGCTTCACCATCATCTATGAGGCAGGAAGAAAGAACAGGTTTTTTGTTTGCTTGGTTTCATTTTTTTAACGTTTATTCATTTTTTGAGAGACAGAGAGTGAGTGGGGGAGGGGCAGAGAAAGAGGCAGACACAGAATCCAAAGCACGCTCCGGGCTCTGAGCTGTCAGCACAGAGCCCGATGGGGGGCTCGAACCCGCAGACCGTGAGATCATGACCCGAGCCGAAGTCCAGCGCTCAACCGGCTGAGCCACAGGCGTCCCGAAAGAACAGGTTTTATTGCCCTCATTTTATGGAGAAGAAAATAGGGATTGGAGAGGTTGAGTGACCTTCCTAGAATCGAACAGCATAAGCGGCTGAGCAAGAATTTAATCTCGGGTCATCTGACTCCAGGGCTGAGTTCTCCAGGAGAACTTTCAGGAGACCTAGTTAAGGTTTTAAGTCTACAGGCTGCGGGTGGTACAACCCTTGTAAGCCGCTCATCAACTTGAAAGTGAGGGGCTGGGGTGACCCGGGATCTCCAAGGTTCCGTGACTCTGTGGTGGTGGGAGGGGGTTCATCCACTTTTCTCTCCCACTGATCCCCGGTAAGTAATTGTCAGGCATGGAAATTAGGAATACAGGGTAATATTTTCCAGTGAGATTTCATTTTTTTCCCCCTGTAAGTACAGATTTGCTGAAAAATCACTGGGGAATCAGCAAAATCCCTCAGTACCCCAAACCTCCTTAGGTAATTTGTGCTGCCTAAATCCGAAGTTAAGCTCTGAGCTGCCTAATTACACCAGGGCAGGAATCTCGCATATGTCTTGTGGAGCAACAGTGAAATTTACCTACAATTCTTCCTTAAGACAACGGCCATTTCAGAGTATGAGCATTATGTGGGTGCTACAGTCCGAATTCTGGATGCTGTGGTTACTTTGGACTTCATGTCACCCCCGCTGAAGTCACCTCTGCATTTCCTTCAGTTCCCTTCCTGCCAGTGTTGTTTCTGACCCTAAAAAACGAAACCTTTCTGGGGGCTTAGTAAATCAACTTCTTGAATACTCCTGATTTCTATGGTAACCAACCCGCCCCCCACCCCTCCCCCACCACCTCCAGAAGGGAGAAACAAACAAAGAACTAAGTTCACGTTATAAGCTCCATCTCGAATCCCTGTGAGGAAAAGGATTTGTTTGGGTGAGGCAGCCACCACCAGCAGCTCCGGGGAGCCCTGGTCCTGCCTGTCTCCTGGGGCAGCTCTGCTTTTAGCATCTTGTTTTTACCGCACTGCAGTGGTAATTGATGTAAACGCTCTATTAAACAGATGGACGACCCAGCAGGAAGCATCTTAGGTAAAAGATAGCTCAATTCTATCGGGTTGTTGAAACGCTTTACCCTCTGATTTAATTTCATTCTACTGGGATCCGATGGGTGAGGATGACTCCTGGTTCTCACTCTATTGTCATCCATGTGTGTATACTCTCTAGAAAAAAAAGACCTCTTTTCTGCCCTTCCCCCCACCCAGATTAACGTGTGAAGTGAAGACACAAACACCATCCTTCGAGGGGGCTTCTCTTGTGACTTCTCTGCTGCCGACAGGCAAATGGGGTGGACAGCCTCCCTGGTAGGTGACAAGAGAGAAGGGAAGAAATCATTACTGCTTGGTGAACCTTGAAATGGTGTGGAAGCTTGATCTGAGGCTGTGAATCCACACCTCTGAGTTTTCCAGGGTTCTCTCTGAAATACGATCTGAGTGTTGAACTTTTTTCCTTCTGTTTGGGCACTTGGATGTAGAATCATAGAAGTTGTATACCAAATAAAGTATGCAGACTGAAAAGAAGATGGAGATTGAGATTAGAACATTTTTTAAGAATAGTTTTTTTTAAGGGCATGAATAATAAAGGGGACAACCCAACAAAAAGATGTAACAAGTATAAATATTTATGTACCCAACATAGAAGCACCCACACACATAAAACAGTTAATAACAAACATAAAGGAACTAATCAATAATAATAAAATAATAGTAGGGGACTTTAACACCCCACTTACATCAGTGGACAGATCATCTAAACAGAAAGTGAACAAGGAAACAATGGTTTTGAATGACACACTAGACCAGATGGATTTAACAGATATATTCAGAACATTCCATCCTAAAACAGCAGAACACACATTCTTTTCACGCGCATGTGGAACATTCTCCAGAATAGGTCGCATATGAGACCACAAAACAAGCCTCAACAAATTCTGAAAGATTGAAGTCATATCATGCATCTTTTCAGACCACATTGCTTTGAAACGAGAAGTCAACCATAAGAAAAAGTCTGGAAAGACCACAAATACATGGAGGATAAAAAACATGCTACTAAACAATGAATGAGTCATCTAGGAAATGTAAAAGTACATGGAAACAAATGAAAATGAAAACACAACAGTTCAAAACCTTTGACATGCAGCACAAGTGGTCACCAGAGGGAAGTATATAGCTAGACAGGCTTACCTCAAGAAGCAAGAAAAATATCATATAAACAACCTAACCTTATACCTTATACCTAAAGGAGCTGGAAAAAGAACAACAAACAAAGCTTAAAGCCAACAGAAGAAAGGAAATAATAAAGATTAGAGCAGAGATAAATTATATAGAAATTAAAAAGTGATAGAACAGATCAATGAAACCAGGAACAGGTTCATTGAAAAAATTAACAAAATGGATAAAACTCTAGCCAGACTTATCAAGAAAAAAGAGGAAGGGCTCAAATAAAATCACAAATGAGAGAGAAGAAATAACAACCAACACCACAGAAATACAATTATAAGAGAATATTATCAATACCTATATGCCAACAAATTGGACAACCTAGAAGAAAATGGATAAATTCCTAGAAACATATAAACTACCAAAAGTGAAACAGGAAGAAATAGAAAAGTTGAACAGACTTATAACCAGCAAAGAAATTGAATCAGTGATAAAAACCAAATCAAAACAAAACAAAACAAAACTCTAGCAAACAAAAGTCTAGGACCAGATGGCTTCACAGGTGAATTCTATCAAACATTTAAAGAAGAGTTAACACCTATTTTTCTCAAACTATTCCAAAAAATAGTAAAGGGAAGAACACTCCCAAATTCCTTCCATGAGGCCAGCACTACCCTGATACCAAAACCAGATAAAGACCCCACTAAAAAAGAGAACTACAGGCCAATATCTTTGATGGACATAAATGCAAAAATCCTCAAGAAAATACTAGCACATCAAATCCAACAATACATTAAAAAAAATCATTCACCACAATCGAATGGGATTTATTCCTGGGTTGCGAGGGGGGGTTCTATATTCACAAATCCATCAACATAAAAATCACATCGATAAGAGAAAAAATAAGACCCATATGATCATTTCATAGATGCAGAAAAAGCATTTGACAAAGTACATCATCCATTCATGGTAAAAAACCTTCAACAAGTAGGTTTAGAGGGTTCATATCTCAACATAATAAAGGCCATATATGAAAAACCCATTGTAATATCCTCCTTAATGGGGAAAAACTGAGAGCTTTTCCTGTAAGGTCAGGAACAAGACAAGGATGTCCACTCTCACCGCTTGTATTCAACACAGTTCTGGAAGTCCTAGCCACAGCAATCAGACAACAAAAGGAAACAAAAAGCATTCAAATGGGTAAGGAAGATGGGGCGCCTGGGTGGCTCAGTCGGTTGAGCGTCCGACTTCGGCTCGGGTCATGATCTCGCGGTCTGTGGGTTCGAGCCCCGTGTCAGGCTCTGTGCTGACAGCTCAGAGCTGTTTCAGAGCCTGTTTCAGATTCTGTGTCTCCCTCTTTCTCTGACCCTCCCCTGTTCATGCTCTCTCTCTCTCTGTCTCAAAAATAAATAAATGTTAAAAAATAAAATAAAATAAAATAAAAACCACAAATGGGTAAGGAAGAAATAAAACTTTCACTATTTGCAGATGACATGATCCTGTATATAGGAAACCTGAAAAACTCCACCAAAAAAGTGGCTAGAACTGTTAAACAAACTTAGTAACGTCACAGGATACAAAATATAATGTCCAGAAATATGTTGCATTTCTATATACCAATAATGAAGCAGCAGAAAGAGAAATTAAGAATAACAATCTCATTTACAATTGCACCAAAACCAAAAAGATAACTAGGAAGAAACCTAACCAAAAAAGGTGAAAGACCTGTACTCTGAAACTACAAAACATTGATGACAGAAATTGAAGATGACACAAAGAAGTGGCAAAACATTCCGTGCTCACAGATTGGAAGAACAAACATTGTTAAAATGTCTGTATTACTCCAATCAGTCTACACATTCAATGCAATCCCTATCGAAACAGCAACAGCATTTTTCGCAGAGCTACAACAAACAATCCTAAATTTGTATGGGGCCACAAAAGACCCCGAATAGCCAAAGCAACCTTGAAAAAGAAAAACAAAGCTGGAGGCATCAGAATTCCAGATTTCAAGTTATATTACAAATTTGTAGTGATTAAGACAATATGGGGGGTGCCTGGGTGGCTCAGTTGGTTAAGCGTCCAACTTCGGCTCAGGTCATGATCTCGTGGTTCACGAGTTGGAGCCCCGCGTCGGGCTCTGTGCTGACAGCTCGGAGCCTGGAGCCTGCTTCCGATTCTGTGTCTCCCTCTCTCTCTGACGCTCCCCCCATTCATGCTCTGTCTGTCTCTGTCTCAAAAATAAATAAACGTTAAAAAAAAATTTAAAAATAAAAATAAATAAATAAATAAATAAATAAAACCCTATGTTAAAAAAAAAAAAGACAATATGGTATTGGCACAAAAATAGACACAAATCAATGGAACAGAACAGAAAACCTAGAGATGAACCCACAACTATATGGTCAATCAATCTTTGACAAAACAGAAAAGAATATCCAATGGGGAAAAAAAAGGAGAGTCTCTTCAACAAATGGTGCTGGAAAAACTGGACAGAAACTGGACCACTTTCTTACACCATCCACAAAAATAAACTCAAAAGGGATTAAAGACCTAACGATGAGACCTGAAACCATAAAAATCCTAGGAGAGAACGCAAGCAGTAACCTCTTGTACATTGGCGATAGCAACTTCTTTCTTTCCTCAGATATGTCTCCTGAGGCAAGGGAAACAAAAGTAAAAATGAACTATAGTAACTACAGTAAAATAAAAAGCTTCTGCACAGCGAAGGAAACAATCAACAAACCTAAAAGGCAACCTATGGATTGGGAGAAGATGTTCTCAAAAGACATATCTGATAAAGGGTCAGTATCCAAAATATACAAAGAACTTATAAAACTCAACACACAAAAAACAAACAATCCGATTTAAAAATGGGCAGAAGAGGGGCGCCTGGGTGGCGCAGTCGGTTAAGCGTCCGACTTCAGCCAGGTCACGATCTCGTAGTCCGTGGGTTCGAGCCCCGCGTCGGGCTCTGGGCTGATGGCTCAGAGCCTGGAGCCTGTTTCCATTCTGTGTCTCCTTCTCTCTCTGCCCCTCCCCCGTTCATGCTCTGTCTCTCTCTGTCCCAAAAATAAATAAACGTTGAAAAAAAAAATTTAAAAAAAATAAAAATGGGCAGAAGACATGAACAGACATTTCTCCAGAGAAGACATACAGATGGCCAACAGCCCCCTGAAAAGATGCTCGACATCACTGATCATGAGGGAAATGCAAATTAAAACCACAATGAGATATCACCTCACACCTGTCAGAATGGCTAAAATAAAGAACACAAGAAACTGTAGGTGTTGACAAGAATGTGGAGAAAAAGGCATCCTGGCGCACCGTTGGTGGGATTGCAGACTGGTGCAGCCACCGTGGAAAACAGAAAGGAGTTTCTTCAAAAATTTAAAAATAGAGCTACCCATGATCTAGCAATCACACTACAAGGAATTTACCCAAAGAATAAGAAAACACTAATTCAAAGGGATACATGCACCCCTGTGTTTATGGCAATGTTATTTACAATTTAATTAATTAAATTACTTAATTTAAATTACATTAAATTTAATTTAATGATCCTATATATAGGTAATTTAAAAAGATCCTCCTGCACCAGCGGAGACCTCAGCAGACTGCAGCTCCAGGCAAACATCTTAAAAGCATCTTCATGAGAGACCCTTCCCAGGACATAAGCACACAGCTAAGCCACTCCTAAATTCCAGCTCCAAAGAAAGTGTGTGAGATAACACATGTTTATTATTGCTTTAAACCACTACAAAAAGAGAATGGTCTCTTATAAGTAACATGATAGGTCAGTGTGTCTCAAGCCATGGACTTCATAGACCCTCAGTACGCGCTATGTAAATTGTGACTCTTGGGATGTATATTCCTTCCAAAAGGCATTGGTTGCTTTGCATCTAAGATGATGCCTAGTGTCTTAGTTTCCTAGGGCTGCCTTAGCAAAGTGCCGTCACTAATAACAACAGAATTGTGTTGTCTCACTGGAGGCTACCAGTCGGAGTCTAGGTGTCAGCAGGGCCATATTCCTTCAGAAGCTCGTAGGGAAGCGTCCTTCCTTGCCTCTTCTAGCTCCTGGTGCTTCCCAGCAATCCGTGGCCTTCCTTGGCCCAAAGACACATCGTTCAAGTCTCTGCCTCTGGCATCACATGGTTGTCTTCCTGCGTTTCTGTGTCTCTGTGTCTCTCCTCCTCTTCCGAGGACACCAGCCATATTGGATTTGAGGCCCATTCTACCCCAGATGATTTCGTCTTAATTTGCCAAATTACATCTGTAATGACCCTACTTAAAAATCAGGTCAGGTGCTGAGGTACTGGGATTAGGACTTCAGCATAGCTTTCTGGGGGATACAATTTAACCCAAAACAAGAGAGGATACAGGACCCAAGTTTCCCCCAGTGTATGTGTCCAGAGTACTTTTCATGGAAGAGAATGACCTGTGGAATGTATTTGTGAAACGTGCCCTCAGGCATCTGGAGTGCCCACTGATGGAGTTCTCCAGTTTTCCTTGAATGTTGCTGCCAACATCGCTTGCAGCCACCGACACCCCTGTTCTTCCATTTCAGTTTCCTGGACAACCTTGGAAAACTGGCCACCATGAGAGGAGCTGCCCCTGCATTTTGAGTGAACCCGCTCAGTGGGTCTGGACTGAAACTGGGACCCTCCCTAAGTGCAGTTCTGCCATCTTGTGGTTGGGTCGGCCTTCGCCCAGCAGACTTTTTTCTTTCTTTTTAATTCCAAATAAAATACAGCATTTTGCTTACGCCGGGATTGATAACTACCTCAAAGCACAACCTACCGGAGGCAGCCGCTCACTCCAGCTGCTCTCCACCTTCTTGAGCAACCTCATCTTCTTCTGGCCTTCACTCTGGTCTTCATACCTCGAGGCCATGTGCTGTTTTCCCTGCTCCTTCTTACAGGTGTCTCTGATCCCACTGACTACTCCAGGACATCACACTCCTTTGGTCCTTTGTCAACTCCTCTTCCTTCTGAAGTCATCTTTTCTGGTCTTGATTAACTGACACAGCCTGTAGGTATCAATCAATTAATCAATACACTGGAATAAACCTATTTTTAACCCCATTAAGTATCATCAAATGGTATTTGCTCTTACTGAATGCTACTCACTCAATTTTCTATGCTATCTTATTCTATTCAAATCTAGCCTAGGCCATGTCCTTTAAAAATGTTCACAACCATTGAATTGATTGCCTTGCCCATTAATGGGCTGCAACTTGTATTTCGAGAAGCAGTGACCTGGATTAAAGCAGAAATCTCTTGAATAGCCTCCTTGCTTCTATTCTTACTTCTCTGCAATCTATTTTCTACCAAGCAGCAAGAATAATCTTTTAAAAACCTAAATTAGATCAGGTCTCTGGAGCACTTAAAACCCTCCGGGGCCTTTTCATTCAGCCAGGATGAAATCCACACTCCTTGTCAGGCCTGTAAGCTTCCACGTGGAAAGGCCCTTTCCAGCTCTGTGTTCCCCAGCTCACCTTGGATGGCTCCACTCCAGGGTCAGTGCCTTCTTTCTGCTTTGGAAACACCTGCTAATCCTGACCTTTGACTTCGCCAATGTTCTTTGTCTCAACCCAAAGTCAGAGACCTTCCCTGGTTCCCCTACCCCTATCCTGTCCCTGCTTATCAGTTTTCCCTATTTTATGTTCCTCTGAGTACTTATTTTCTTCGGAAACTATTGATTGGTTTGCTTGCTTGTTTGCTTTCCGGATCTCCCACTAGGATGTAAGCTCTGTGGGAGGGGAGGGGGGGAATGTCATAGACTCTGAGGTGGAGATGTCCCTGCAGGCCTTTACTGGGGACTTCTTGGGATCAAGGTTGTGAAGGGGGAAGGGAGAGACATGACTGGGCAGAGGGAGGTATTGGGCGATGATACCATCTCAACAGGTGCCCTACAGGGAATCAAGATGGGATGACTATTTAGAATTATCCAGATTTGGACCGGAGGCCCAGGTCACTGGATCTCTACACAACCAACAGTTGGATGTGGTCTGTGTGACATCGTGCAAGAGTCACCAGGGCTGACAGCTGGACTGAGTGCGGGCAGCACCCCTAGGACTCTCAAAGAAAAACCCATCATATGCCATTGGTTGCTCGTGACCACAGCCCCAGCATGGATGGCAGTACCCAGTACTGGTGCTCAATAGCTGTCTCTATTGACCTCTCCTCCCCCACTTCAGCTCCCCACTCAGATTCCCATTATCATCCTCAAAGTCATTTTTCTCTGATAACTTGATTCTCTCCTAGATGTCAACGTGTCCCCTTGAATGTGATCTTATTCACATACTGCTCACCAACTTTTGAAATCCAGGACAGACGCTCCTGCCACCTTCTTTGGGTCACATTCTAAGATTCCTTGCCCAGAACCCATGGTCAAATAGCTCTTCTCCATTCACAACAGTAAGGAGAGACCCTGGACAACCCAGTCCTTCCTTTCTTTCTTTCTTTCTTTCTTTCTTTCTTCTTTCTTTTTAAGGTTTATTTTTGAGAGAGAGACAGAGTGTGAGTGGGGGAGGGGCAGAGAGAGAGGGAGACACAGAATCCAAAGCAGGCTCCAGACTCCAGGCCAGGCCATCAGCACAGAGCCCGCCGCGGGGCCCGAACTCACAAACCGTGAGATCATGACCTGAGCCAAAGTCGGATGCTTAACCGACTGAGTCACCCAGGTGCCCCTGGTCAACACAGTCTTTGTGTAGGCAGCAGGTGGTGGTGTTGATATAAGGGCAAAAGGAATGCAGAACATTTTGATAAAAAGCAAAGTGGCTGACTGGGGATTCGCTTTCGTTAATATTTCATTGACTATATTGAATAATTACTATGTTATGGTAGGATGATGATGGTGATGATGATGGTGATGATGATGATGGTGGAGCTATGTTCGCAGACTGACCGCCCATGCCGGGAAGGTCACTTCTGATGTTTGCAACATTCAAGTATAAAAGTAAGAGGAACGGAAGCAGTTACCAACCCTTTATGAGAACATCACGATGGGCTCAGCACTGTTGTCGAGGTTTTTTTCTTTTTTTGCCTGGGGGGTGTGTAGAGGGTATTAAAGATGTAAAAGAACTAAGAGAGATGGGTCTTTCTTTCTTTCATGTTTCTTTGTTCATTTTGAGAAAGAGAGCGAGACAGAGAGAGAGAATCCCAAGCAGGGTCCATGCTTAGCACGGAGCCCAATGCAGGGCTCGATCTCTCCACCCTGGGATCGTGACCTGAGCCGAAACCCAGAATCAGACACTCAACTCACTGAGCCACCCAGGGCCTTGCTTTCAAGGACCACGCAAGCTAACTGAGAACTCTTTCTTCTTTTCCTGTAAATAACACTAGCAGTCTTCCGCAGGGCATGCTCTATGCACTTCACATATATTAACTCGATTGATCTTCCCGCGATCCCAGGTGGTGGGGACTACTGTTCCCCCACTTTACAGAGGAGGAACCTGAGGCACAAAGAGGTTAAGTGACTTGCTCAAGGTCACACTCCCAGTAGGTGGCAAGTCCGGGACTGAGACTCTGGCAGTCTGGCCCAGAGTGTAGGCACTCAGTATCACATGACACTGCTTTTCTAAATAACTCTCGACTCCGGAACGTCACGAAAGAAATTCCTGTGTATTCGAGCTTTTGTTTTAGAGAGAATATAGCCTTTAGAATTTGTAGGAATGTTACATATTGATGATTGAAAATACAGAAAATGTTGAAAAATATAGCTCAAGGGGCGCCTGGGTGGCTTGGTCGGTTAAGCGTCCGACTTCGGCTCAGGTCATGATCTCACGGTCCATGAGTTCGAGCCCCACATCGGGCTTTGTGCTGACAGCTCGGAGCCTGGAGCCTGTTTCAGATTCTGTGTCTCCCTCTCTCTCTGCCCCTCCCCTGTTCATGCTCAGTCTCTCTCTGCCTCAAAAGTAAATAAATGTTAAAAAAAAATAAAAAAAAAAGAAAAATATAGCTCAAGAACATTAAAAACCAGTACCACTCAGAGATTGTTGGTGTTCATATTCTGATGCATGCCCTATATTTTTCTATGCATATTTCTAATATTAAAATATAGTATAATTTAAAATGTTATACTACATGCTACAGCTTATATTTAAAATTATAAAATAATATTTTCACTTAATGCTCTTTTCAATTTAATGTTATTTTACTCATGTAGATTTTTCCATTCATTTCCCCATATTATTGAATAATCATAACACATAAGTTTAATTTTTTTAAGTCTATCACAGCTTGCTTAATCACTTGTATATCTCTGCGGTTTATTGTTTTTAACCTTTCATTATAAATAATAGTCAAATGCACATGTTGTGTAAACAGTTACTTCCGTGTTTCAGATTCTTTACGGTTGATTTCTACAAGAGAAATTTCTGGTTTAAAATTCCTCTTCTAAAGATATTCATGAATGTTGGAAATTTTCTTGTTATGAAAGCCATATAATTAACGTACTTCAGATGTGTCTGAAACGAGAAAGACTTTTTACCCTAGTCTGGCCAAGCTTGGGTATCATGTAGTTCAGACGAGGGAGCTAAGGTCTGGCTGGGTTGGTATCCTGATTCGGTAAATTAGACCTGGTGTTCTTTTGTTAATTTATGTGACTTTGCTATTGAGTTTGAACATTCTTTTTATTTATAGATAAATGTGTTTCTCTTGTGCTACTTTTCTGTTGTTGTTTTTGCCTATTTGAACTATTTGGATCTAGATGGTTTTCTTATATCTATCTGTTCACGCTTTCAGCACGTGAAGTACATCTTCTCTTGGTCATGTCATTATGGTTGTGTTCCGATTTGGTTGCCTCTTAATTTTGTATATGCTATTTTGATATATAGATGTTTTAAAGTTCTGTATAACCATTATTCCTCACTCCCCACCCTCAATATCTTCTAATCTGGCCTGCCTTCAGAAGAATCCTATTGGGTCTAGCAAGAATCCCCCTAGCCTTGAGGTATCCTGTTAATAATTTTCTATCCACTGACCCGCCCTGCATCTTAGGTATCAATCCTTACTTGTCTTTGTTGTATTCAGAATGGAGCCCGGTCACTCCTTTAATGCAAAGCCCCCACTGAGGTGGTCCTTTGATAAAGTCTTCCTTACCATCTTTAACAAATGCTGGAATAATATTTTTCTTTGGCTTTATAGTCTGCTAATAGGATTACAGGAAGTCTGTTGGGCATTATGTTGCAAAGCCAAACGTTTGCCAACCATGTGACCCAGCAGTTCCCTTATCTCGATGAACTTATTCTCAAAGGAAACAAGCTGAAGTATCTTTACTTCCATTTGCCCAGGTATTATAGGCCGAAATGAGTCCCCAAAAGAGGTATGTTCATGTTGACCTGGAACCAGTGAATTGACCTCGTTTGGAAATAGGGTCTTTGTAGATATAATCAAGTTAAGAGGAGGTCATTAGGGTGGGCCTTCATCCAAAATGAGTGGTGTCCCTTTAAGAAGAGAAGAAACACAGAGACAAGACCTGTAGAGGAATGGTGATATATTTAAATTTTTTTTCAACGTTTATTTATTTTTGGGACAGAGAGAGACAGAGCATGAACGGGGGAGGGGCAGAGAGAGAGGGAGACACAGAATCGGAAACAGGCTCCAGGCTCTGAGCCATCAGCCCAGAGCCCGACGCGGGGCTCAAACTCACGGACCGCGAGATCGTGACCTGGCTGAAGTCGGACGCTTAACCGACTGCGCCACCCAGGCGCCCCGAGGAATGGTGATATAAAGACACACAGGGAGTACTCTGTGTATCCGTTGGCAGAAACGGGAGTGAGGTATTTACAAACCAAGGAGGGTCAAGGATTACTGGCAGCCACCAAGAACAGAGAAAGGTCTTGAATAGGTTCTCTTCTAGAACCTTCAGAAGGAGCACCATCCTGTGGACATCTTGATTTCAGACTTTTAGCCTCCCAACTGTAAAACAGCAAATTTCTGTGGTTTTAAGCCACTCAGCTTGGGATACTTTGTTACAACAGCCCTGGAAACCGGTATACGAGGCATCACCTTAAAAGCCTAGCAACCAATGCCTTTATCAAGAGCCACCTTGTTTTGTCAAAATAGTGCCTCATAATTTATTCTCAGAGGAGAAGTAAGATTGAGAAACAATTACTCGTTCTGACTTTTTTTTTTTTTTTTTTTTTTTTACTTTGCAGAAAAGTGATAATAAATCTCTATTGGGAAAGCAAATACAGTATTGGTAAATGCTACATTAATACTGCTCTGGAACATGCCATTTTCCCGTTAAAACAACATTTGCGACTAATATCATCCCAGAGCTTTTGTCATCTTGTCGAGAATGGATGTGATTTTGTTTGTGACTAAGTTCTTTCAGATAAAGACGTTGTTCTGAAAAGAGAACATAATGCAATGGCTGGAGAATTCCTGTCATTTTTCTTTTGTGGACCCTAATCCGTGACCTGGTAGCATTGTGTGGTAGGATGTTGCTCGGGCGAGGAAAAGAAACACTTGGAAAATCCCCAACCTCAGAGGTCCCGTTTTGATAAGGGCAGAGACAGTCACACTCGAAGAGTCACGTTCCGGAACAATCCCCAGCTTTGTGAGAGCCGTATTTTCTTTCAAGCTCTTTTCCTGAGAGCTCTTTCTAGTGAAGAGTCTCTTCCTCCAGGGAAATCATCACTGACTCCACTTCAGTGCTCACTGGGTTAAATACCACAGGAAACCTGTGGAAACCCCCCACTCTCTCCCCCAGGGAAAGTAGGGAGTGAGACAAAGCATGGCTTGGAGTATGTGATCTGCTGGAAGAAAGGGGGGTTGTAATTTTTTATTCCTATTCTCCAACCCCCATGTCCAGACCTTCTCACCTCCACCTCCTCCAGATCTTGTGCGGCCATTTGCTCTTCCCAGCCCCTCAGCTCCCCCATGCCCCCCACCCCAACCCCCCACTCCCCCATTAGACTCCGTGAGCTCTCTTCTGAGAGGCTGCACTCACTCTTTAGTTGGCCTTTCTGGCCACGGTCTTTATCAGCACCTGGTTTTGTCGCCATATTCATCTTCCCTAATGAGGGTTTAAAAGCATCACTTCCATTCTTAAAACTTTGAATTTGTATTTACTGGGCGTTTAGTACGTGCAGGATCCTGTGCCTTACTGAGACACCATACAGGAAAAACTTTCAATAAACATTTGATGTTTACAACGCATCGCTCCTCCATACAGTGTAGAGAGCTTGGAGCCTACTTTAAGAAAAAAAAAAAAGTAATGAATAAAACATTTTCGAATTTTTCTTTTTGTCTTCCAACTTCACACTTGAATTGAGATAAGATTCTGGTGTAGACACAGGCATATCCTATTTTAAACCTTTGGCTCGAGCACTTTCTATAACACTTGCTAAATGAGCATGTGATAGAAATGCTTGGTAACAGTTTGCTGAGTGAATCATTAGAACGGTGTTACCTCGCTCAATGCCCCGAGAAGTGGCTTTCCTGGAAAGTTCTCTTTCACCTCATTTGACTTCTGCAAATACGCTTGTTGGGATTTAGGAACGAAATGGGGACGGAGTTAATCAGATTTAACATCAGCGCTGAAAATGAAAAATGTGTTTTCTAGAATACAGTTCTTCACAGTATGGCCTGTGGACTGGCCAGCCCGTTCATTCTTGGTTATGAGTCACAACATGAGATACGAGGCATATGCTGGGATGTAAATTCAGATAAACCAACCAAGTTACCACACACACTGTTTGGGCCAACTGATCTCCCCTCCGCCCCCCCCCCCCCAACTTTTTTTGTAATAAGACTTTCTCAAGGAAGAGAACAACGTGTTGATTACGTCACTCCGGGCACAAGCTCCTTGAGTAGCACTGTCCCAGAAGAGTCTTGTCAAAACTCAGTGGAAGCCATGTTTTCTGTGGATCCTGTCCTCTCTCAGGCCGAATGAGGGCCCCTGAGCGCACATCTAATTATAGCACGCATCTGATGGTATTGTAATAGTCTTTTTAGGGTATCACAGAGTATGTATGTAGTATCGATTTAGTATCTATTTTTTTTTAATTTTTTTTTTTAACGTTTTATTTATTTTTGGGACAGAGAGAGACAGAGCATGAACGGGGGAGGGGCAGAGAGAGAGGGAGACACAGAATCGGAAACAGGCTCCAGGCTCCGAGCCATCAGCCCAGAGCCTGACGCGGGGCTCGAACTCACGGACCGCGAGATCGTGACCCGGCTGAAGTCGGACGCTCAACCGACTGCGCCACCCAGGCGCCCCTCTATTTTTTAGTTATAAAAATAGCACATCTAAGCCATAAAAAGGAATGAAATTCTGATACATGTTAACCCATGGATGGACCTTCAACTTTATGCTAAGTGAAAGACACGGGCACAAAGGGACAAATGTTGTCGATTCCACTTGTCTCAGGTATCTAGAGTAGTCACGATCACAGGGACGGGAAGCAGAGTAGCGGTTACCAGGGGCTGGGAAGGGGAAATTGGGAGGTTATTGCTTAATTAATTCCTTCTGTTTGGGATGACGAAATCGTTTTGGAAATAGTAGTGATGGGTGGATGACATTAATAGTGTACTGGATGTTACTGAACGGTACACTTAAAAAAAGCTAAAATAGGGGCACCTGGGTGGTTCAGTGGGTTGAGGATCTGACTCTTGATTTTGGCTCAGGTCACGGTATCAAGGTTTCATGAGTTCAAGCCCCGCATCGGGCTCTGCATTAATGGCATGGAGCTTGCTCGGGATTCTCTCTCTCCCTCTCTCTCTCTGACCCTCCTTCACTCACGATCTCTCTGTCAGGATAAATAAATAAACTTAAAAGAGGCTAAAGTAGTAAATTTTATGTTGTTATACTTTATCAAGTGCTGGTTGAAAGAAATTCAAATAATGTACACATATAGAAGGCAAACAGTCAATGAGAGGCTGGAGAGAGCTATTTCCGCCCCCTAGTCCCCCAAACCACAGGGGAACGTCCCAGGAGATTCTGGAACGGCGCAAAGGGGCAGGTGATTGGTTGAGAATTGTGTTCCGGGCTTGGAAGAGAGAGGACAGAAGTAGGGAGACAGGGTGTTTCGTGTGGAGGCCGCTAGTACCATGCCTGTTGTCTGAGACTGTAGCTTTTGGTGAAATCCAGTGAGAAAGGGGCCCACCTCAGGGCCCAGACACCTCTTCTCCTATATCAGGGCACACTGAGGGTACCCAGCGAAAGGGAGGGTAAAGACATTTCTAATTGTCTCCATTTTAAAATGGCAGAGGGTGAACTGTCTTGATAGCAAAATGAAGTTTTCTGCCACTCCGTGGAAATGAAGTAATGAAAGCAGACAATGAATCTGAAGTGAGTCATAAAAAATCATCACCACAGGGGCACCTGGGTGGCTCAGTTAAGCATC
This sequence comes from Prionailurus viverrinus, assembly GCF_022837055.1. NCBI lineage: Eukaryota > Metazoa > Chordata > Mammalia > Carnivora > Felidae > Prionailurus > Prionailurus viverrinus. The sequence continues at coordinate 135,973,544 of NC_062565.1, forward strand.
CGACTTCCACTCGGGTCATGATCTCACGGTTTGTGGGATCGAGCCCCGCGTCAGGCTCTGTGTTGACAGCTCAGAGCCTGGAGGCTGCTTTGGATTGTTTCTCCCTCTCTCTCTGCCTCTCTCTCAAAAATAAATAAACATTAAGATTTTGTTTTTAAAAATCATCATCAGAAATCGTGGAAAGTGTCTCATAACATCCTGCACGGCATCTGCCCTCAGGACCCATTTCCAGCTCCTAACCTGATAAGGCAAAGCATTGGGACAACGATTATCCCAGGATGCTTTAGGACTACTCAAAGTAGAGAGGTGTATTGGGCCTCCCCCAAATCAGCAGTATAGCATCTCTGACTCCCAACACCACAGGCTTTGTTTCTCAAGTAAAACTGATTTGAAATCATGATATTATCAGAAGCCTTTACTATAAAGCCTGGTGGTAACTATGGAGAAGTTTACGGTCCTGACTTTATTATGAGTGGGCAGCCTGGTCGTGGGATTGTGTTGGTTGTAGAGAGCTGTGAGGACCCATTCAGCCTGGTTCAGGTAAGTATAGTAGGGATTCACATGAAGTGAAAGGGGATAGTCACGAAGAAATCTAAGAACAAGAGCCTTAGGGAGGCCACCCTTCACTGAGATCAGAACCGCAAGGTGCTTTGGGATAAAAGGTGGCTTGGGTCTTGAAGTTTGGGAGCTGTGTGCCTGCCTTCCGGACGTCACCTTTCACTGCCTCAGCTCCTCTGCACCGTTCCTCCTTCTCACCTTCTACCTGAAAACAACTGCTAAATTCCTTTATTCTGTGCTGGACATATTTTTAAACCTCTTGTCTGTGTTCCCCCTAAGCTAAGCATAGTCCATGGGACGCCATCTTAGCTCAAGCTGCTATACCAAAAATACTGAGTGACTTGAACAATAAACATGTATTTCTCACAGTTCTGGGCGCCGAGAAGCCCAAGATCAAGGAGCTAGTAGATTTGGTGGCTGGTGAGGACCTGCTCCCTGGTTCACAGGCAACCATGCTGTGTTCTCACACGGTGGAGAGAGAGCCAGCTAGCTCTGTGGTCTCCCCTTCTAAGAGCACCAATGTCATAATAAGGGCTCTATCTCATGACCTCATTGCTTCCTAAAGGCCCCGTCTCCAAATACTATCACATTGGAATCGGGGTTTCAGCATATGAATTTGACGGGGATGCAAACATTCAGTTCATAAATCCCCACCTTCCCTTCCCCAGTCAAACCCGTTGGGCTCCAGTACGTGTTGAGGTAATGGTCTTAGCTTGCTATGGAAAAGTAAATGACATGGAGAGATTTTAGGCTAACGCACAAGGGTTATTTCTAGCCCATTTATATAACACTGACCTTAGTTAGGTATATTACTTGATCTCCTTGTCCTTCATTTTCTTTCTTTGTGTAACGGGACCTATTGCACAGGTCGTGGTGAAGCATATGTGAGTTAATACGTATAAAGGGCTAAGAGGACCTGATAAGCACTCAGTAAGTGTCAGCTGTTACTCACCTGTCACCCCCTTCCCCATTCCATTTAGGGTAAAGAAAATAATCTAAGTGACCCACAGAACCCAGCATCATCTAGCATCTTCTACCTAGCATCCTCTTGACATCAGCTGGCTCCCTGCATCCCCTGTGCCTGCCACCATTTCAATCCCCGGAGGTGCCAGCTCCTCCCAAAGCACAGGCCTTGCCCACACCTGCCCCTCTGCCTGGAAGGTTCTTTCCTCCTCTTGCTACTTAATCGATTCCCACTCAGGGTTCCAACCTCAGCTCAAATGTTCCTTCCTCTAGGAAATCTCCAGTCTCACTGAATTAGCCAAACCGTGCTCTATTCTTTTCCCTAATAGTTGTTATGGAAGTTGAAATGTGACATTAATTGGTGACGTTTGAACCTGTCTGTCTCCCCCTTAGCCCATGGCTCCACCACGGCATGTACTATCTGTTCTGCCCACCATTTTATCGCCAGCACATAACGCAATACCTTTCACGTTGATCCTAAAAATATGTTGAACGAATGAGTGAGCGGATGGCTAAGGGAACAAATGATCACCCTACTTTTCTTCTCTGCCTTGAGCCAAGCAATTCAGGGTAAGGGCCTTCTTTTCCCACTGCAAGTTGCCAAACATGATAAAAAGCATCTATCCAGCATGGTTTGCCTTACATTTTTTTTTTTTTTTTTATCCTTTAGGGTTATGGATTGTTTCAGAATTCTCCCAAAGGCTTGTTTTCCTGGGCACATGATCTGAAACCAAGGAGGCTTAAGTAACACCTTAATGAGCCAACCAGCCACTCAGTGGATATTATTTGTGACCGGTACTCCCTCCTGAGAGGGGGGGTGGGCGGGGACTGCCCATGCCCTGTACCTACCAGCGTGCTATAATAAATTCTCCCCTCTCCCCCCTCCCCATTTCCTTGGCTTCATCTTGGCCTGGCACTGATACGAGTTGGGCTCTGTGGTTACCGAAACAGCGGATCACTCCTCTTCTTTGAGGATAAGAAGCCATGTGGGCTGAAACAAAGCCAGACCTGGGACCTGCCGGGGACTGACGCATTCGCCACCAACGGCCCCTCCCTCTGTCTTTCCACATGACCTGCAAGGTACATCTTACTTCCAGGTTTTGCCTCTCTCTGCATGTTTGGCCTGCTCCGCTCTTGTTACCGAGTCGTTTATTTACTCTGTACTTTTGGTGGGACAAAAAGATGAGTTGGGCCACAGCGTGGGTTGCCATGCATCACGTGGACCAGCTGCCTTGGGTCAGGGGTGGAGTTGGATCAAACTGGACTACGCATGGCCACCTCTGATGTCCTTTCAGAGGAGCTCAGGAGGGGACTTCCCTTAAAAGAGCTGTGGGCATGGCGGGCGGGACCACTCCAGCTACAGTGTCTCCTATGGAGTCCGGTTTTTCCATCATCAATGTCCACAATCTTGCACAGTTCTCTGGAGTTACAACCAGTATGGTATACATTAAAAGAATAGTTGTCTATTGCAAAAAGAAATATTAAAATAGATAAGAAAATTAAAACATAGAAAGACTATTAAGATAGCATTTATTTAAATTTTTTGAATAGGTAATATGATCACAACAGTTAAAAATTCAAAAATTATGGGATAGTATACAGTAACAATTCTCGCTCCCACCCTTGTCCCCCGTCCATCCAATGCCACACCCCATCCACAAGAAGTAGCCACTGTTGTTTCTTAACCTTTTTTTTTTTTAAATAGATATAGACTCCAAAGAAATTGAAAAACTAGTACAGGGGCGCCTGGGTGGCGCAGTCGGTTGAGCGTCCGACTTTGGCCAGGTCACGATCTCGCGGTCCGTGAGTTCGAGCCCCGCGTCAGGCTCTGGGCTGACGGCTCAGAGCCTGGAGCCTGTTTCCGATTCTGTGTCTCCCTCTCTCTCTGCCCCTCCCCCGTTCATGCTCTGTCTCTCTCTGTCCCAAAAATAAATTAAAAAAAAAAAAAAGTTGAAAAAAAATATATAAAAAAAAAAAAGAGAAACTAGTACAGAGAACTCCCAATATAACCACTGTTTTAAATTTATAGTATAAGTCTTCATAAAATGTTATGAATATACAAGCACATATAAATATGTAGTATTTTCTGCTGTTTTTATTCCGATGGTTCATATTATACACAATTGCATATCTTGCTGCTATAGACTGGGGGATGTGATGATATGAGGAGATAGGGCCTTCGGGGGTGACTTAGGTTTCTGTGAAGCTGTGAGGTCATAAGGGTGGAGCCCTCCTGAGTAAGACTAGTGCCCTTACAAAAAGAGACATGAGAGAGAGAGTCTCACTTTTCTGCCATATGAGGACACAGTAAGAAAGCATCCACCTTCAAATCAGGAAGAGTACCCTCACCAGGAATCAAACTGGCCCCCACCTTGATCTTGGAGTTCCCAGCCTCCAAGAAGGTGAGAAAAGTCTTGGAGTTCCCAGCCTCCAAGAAGGTGGGGGAAAAAAAAATTCTGCTTAAGCCACCTCACCTATGATATTTTTGTTACAGCGACCCAATCCAACATTTGCTAAACAAATGTTAAGACATTTGCTTAAAAACCAAAACAAATAAACAAACCCTACGTAAGTTACCTAATTAACCAAACTGTCATTTTAGGGTTTTTTTTAGGTCACTTTTCCTGGATCAAAGTTTTTCTCCAATGCAAAATATGATCATTTTTCTGCTCTATCTGTTGCCTTTGTTAAAAAATATATATCAAAACCTCCGGGCAGGGTTTCACAAATATGATGTTTCTAAAATGCAGACTATCGGGGTGCCTGGGTGGCGCAGTCGGTCGGGCGTCCGACTTCAGCCAGGTCACGATCTCGCGGTCCGGGAGTTCGAGCCCCGCGTCGGGCTCTGGGCTGATGGCTCAGAGCCTGCAGCCTGTTTCCGATTCTGTGTCTCCCTCTCTCTCTGCCCCTCCCCCGTTCATGCTCTGTCTCTCTCTGTCCCCAAAATAAACAAACGTTGAAAAAAAAAATGCAGACTATCAGGCCTTTTTCCTGGAAATTGTCTTTCACTAGATGTGAGTTGGTGCCTGGAAATCTCCCCTTTTAAAAACAAGTTCCCCAGGGGATTCCTAGCTTCTGGCAAGTTGAGGACACATTGCTCTCGGAGAAAAGTTAAACAGGAGGAAGATTAAACACCTTCTGCCGCTGTTAGCAACCCCTAGCGCATTCGAGTATTTACTCACATTCTGGAACTTATTGTCTACGCCTGCATTTATTGGGCACACGATTTTAAAAAGCGAACGCACCTGGGCATTACCAAACCCACAACACACCCCCAGTGCACACGCCGTGATCTTTGCTCCTTTGCAAAGTCCTCTGAGAGTCACAGGGTTCACCCTGTCCCTCCCACAGCTCCCTCTTCCTTCATTCCTCGTTCCTGTCTCTGTTTGTTTAAGGGCAGTGTGGGAAGTGTGTGCGCTGTTCAGAGTGAGAGTCAGTCTTTCGACCATGTTTTTCCTGACTCCAGTCCTGGTAGCAGTTGTCTGCATTTTGATCGTGTGGATCTTTAAGAATGGTGATGGCAGCAGCAAGAGACGGAAGGGGGAGCCCAGAGCCAGGGCCGAGGTTCGTCCCTGGGTGGATGAGGACCTAAAAGACGATACTGATCTCCACCAAGGGGAAGAAGGTAAGGACACTGGCCAGGCTACTGAGCTTCTCCCGTTTGCGTTTTTCTGATGAGCAGGGCTTCTGGGGAGGAGGAGACACGTGCGGGTCAGTTTCATCATCAGCTCCTACTATGTCATCAGAGACAGATCATTTCTCTCAGGGGACACCTGCTGGCACCAACCCACCCTTGATTTCTGGATCAAGAGTCAGTAAAGAGTTGTTGAGAGGCTGACATTTTCCCTAGCTCCATTCCTGCTCTGGCTGTTAAAATCTTGGCCAAGGGGCACATCACAGGCTGGTGGTGGCCATGGGGAAAGGGGTCGTGGTTTTTTTTTTTTTTAATGTTTATTTATTTTGAGAGGAGGGGAGTGCAGAAAGAGGGAGAGAGAGAATCCCAAGCAGGTTCCGCGCTATCAGCACAGAGCCCGATACGCGGGGCTCAGTCTCACGAACCACGAGATCACGACCTGAGCCGAAATCAGGAGTCGGACGCTGAACTGACTGAGCCACCCAAGTGCCCCCAGGGTGGCCAGGTTTTAATCAAGGACTTGGAAATGTAAAATGTGGCATCGATCTAGGGGCTCACTACTCTTCCTTGTGCCAGTCGCCCTGTGTCCTCAAAGCTGGGTGTTCAACTTAGTGGACAAGGCAAGAAATAGGCAACAATCAGGGAGGAATGAGGGGCTGGAGGGATCATCAGGGCCTTCAGAGAGGTGCGGGGAGTGTGGGGGTGCAACAGGGAAAGGACAAATCGGGCCTGGCCAATTAATAGGACCTGAAGAGCAATGGTTAGGAGGCACCTCAGATGAGAGGAGCAGAACAAGCATAAGAGCAGGGACAGACCCTCTGAGAAAAATGTGGAGGAGATGGGAAGACCTCACTGGTAAAGGCGGTGGGGGGAAGGGGGGAAGTGAAATGGGGTGGTGACCATGGGCCCAGTCCTGGCTGATCTGAGGATGAAGAGGTGATAAGGAAGCAGGCAGGGAGACGTTCTTGAGGAGCCTTGAGTGATCAGTGTTGGATGTGCCTCGGAGGTGGGTTCGTGGGATGGACTCGATTTGGAAGAGGCTCAGTGATTCTCAGCTGGACCGGTGATGCCCCCGCCTGGGAAGAGGCCATCTGGACATGGGTGTGGGTGTGTTCGTGTATGGGCACGTATGTGTGCACATGTTCTGAGTTGCCCTGATCTCAGGATTGGGGGTGGGGTATACAGCTGGCGCTCAGTGCGGGGAGCCAGCAATGCTGAATGTACTGCAGAAAATTCAAGCCCAGGCGGCCTCTTGGCAGGGCTCCCTCTCACTCTGTCGCTGAAGGACATCCCCCCCCGGAATGCCAATCCTGCCCAGTTGAGAAGCACTTTTCTTGAACAAAGGGACATCCGTTATGAAGCCGTGTGGTGGTTTGCCCTGGTAAGGATGGCCTGGATGGTGGTGGCAGTGGGAACACAGAGGAAGGAGTGAGTCTGGGCGGAGTTAAAGAAAGAACAACGGGGGTCGGTAATAAATTGAATCTGGGGAGAAGGAGAGGGTAAGCGCGGAGGCTGGCAGAGGTGGAAGGACCCTATCATACATGGGGGAGGGGAGAAGAGCTATGCAAGAGAGGATGTTGAACATAGACAAAGACGTGTTAGATTTGAGAAGATGACACGTCTAAGCAGAACGGGAGAGGGGGTCCAGGCGAGGGATCCAGGTTGCAGACACGGATTGGATAGTCCCAGCACAGGGTGGGACTTGGAACTTATAAAACTGATGCGTTCTCTAACGGGATATTTGCTGGTGATAAGACTGAGCATAGAAGGGGGGGCACCCGCCACTAAGAGGGTCTGTGGTGGGAAAAAGGGACCGCAGAAAAGACCACCTGGGGAAGGAACTCCAGGATATGGACAACAACAGGCTCTTAGCAGAACACTGGCTGTGTCCACTTAGCATCGTGTTCTATGTATAGTAAACCACTCAATCTTCAAGTCAATACAGCAACGTGGGCACTATTATTATCCCCATATTAAAGATAAGGAAACTGGGGCTCAAATCCGCTAAGTCACCTGCCCAAGTAGGTAGTGACAGAGCCAGGACCCAGGCACATAGCCAGCTGTTAGACTGCATTTCTCATAGGAGAATAACCTAGAAGAGAGAGGGCAGGAGATGACCAGCGGGCCTAAAACTTCCCTGCGAGATCAGAGGTAGTGTGCCTTAAGGAAAGGCCACTCAATCTGCAGACGTTGGGGGTACAAGAGGGATTGATAAGGCTGGTGGGGAACCAGGGACCTGGCGCTCGACTGAACGTTGGGAACACAGAGCAAAGCTGTATGGCCCTGTCTCGTTCTGCTTGTTCATTTTTGCAAAATCCTCTGCCTCTTTCTTTGTTCCTCACATGGAAGAATAAATTGCACCTTTAGTGGCCTCCTCAGCAGCCACGGGCACCTCTGCCCAGAACGTAGGGTTCAGTCCCTTGTCGGAATTTTTCTTGTTCACTTAGGTGACACCTACTGAGGTCTCAGAGGTGATGGGTGAGAAGCAACTTTTAAACCCAGGTTTCTCTGCCACCCAAGTCCCTGCGTCTAACCCCTGGATGGGTGGATACGGTCTAAGAGAGGATTCAGTGCTGGCACTGAAGGTTCAGAGGGGACCGGGTAGGGGTGTCAGCTGGAGAACCAAAAGGATTCCATTACTGAAGAAACATGGAGATGCTTTTGATGACGGCAAATGGATACCAGATTCAAACCATGTGGAAATTAATTGTAAGAGACAAAACAATAGAATAAGGATTATAGGCCATTCTAGTGCGAGTTAAGGAAAATATGGGTACCAACCCCACCTCCCCCAGCTTTGGCTCACAAAGAATTCTTACTCCACCGAATCAGCATGCGTGTGAGCTGCTTGGAGAATAAATTCAGCATAATTCAGAATAAATAGACATTCGGCACAGGCTTCCTTTAGGGAGCAGTCAAACATGTGTCTTGTTAATATTTTCTTGTTTAACTGTAGCAGAGGTCTAAGGAGGAGAAATGACAAAGAGGAAGGCTCGGATTGTCTCCCTAAAGTGAGCCATAAATCCTGTACAAACATGCTCTAGTCAGGCCCAGGTTCTTGGAAGCTCATGGAAATGGAGATCGGAAGAGAAGATACAGGGAACACATCTCATCAGGATGTGTTTGTTTTAATACTGGTGGGGATATGTCTTCACTTAGCTTTACTGACCATCCAAAAACTACTGTCCTCATTGAAATTTGGTCCCGGATTGTCTAGTCACTACTAAGAAAGGCTAGTGTTAGGGGTGCCTGTGTGGCTCAGTTGGTTAAGCGTCGGACTTTGGCTCGGGTCATGATCTCACAGCTTATGAGTTCGAGCCCGCATTAGACTCTGTGCTGATAGCTCAGAGCCTGGAGCCTGCATCAGATTTTGTGTCTTCCCTCTCTCTCTGCCCCTCCCCTGCTTGCTCTCTCTCTCTCAAAAATAAACATTAAAAAAAAATTTTTTTTAAAGGAAAGGCTTGTGTTAGCAATTTTATATGGTTCTACCTAACACACTGTGTAACTTCCAAGTGAGACAAGATAAAATGGGGAAAACTCAGTCATACCGGTGGAAAGCAGGAAAGGTAGTGGAGGAGAGAGGCAAGAAAAAACCATGTGTTAGAAAAGTGAGCTCAGTGATGAGGATAGATATATGTACATAGATACGCATGTATGCATATGTATATAATTTTACAAATCTCACACACAAATTGATACATCTCTGTATGCATATGTATACGTACGGGATATATTTGTATGTAGAGAATGGTGATAAGCAATTTCAGGGTTTGTGCCTGGCCGTTAAAAAAAAAAAAAAAAGCCTGTGTTAAAATTATGGCCTGTGTGGGTAACACCTGAGAATTAAAATGTTCCCACAGACTTGGGGAAGGACAGTTTTTTTATGTACCCATGATAATGAGCAGCGGTTGGAAGAGGTTTCAAACCTGTTCAACGAATAGAGGACAACTCACCTCAGTAAAAGCTTAGCAAACCCACCAATCAGTGGCAGCCTCTTACCTCTGAAAGCCAATCAGGGATGGATTCACTTCAGTACCAGCCCCTCGGGGCGCCAACCAATCAACAACAGTTTCAAACAAGTAACACTGTTCCTACAGATGATATCAATCTTTTTACACTCCAGGGAATCCACTAATTCCTGAACTCCAAGCTTCTCAACCAAGTGGTGGGCTAGAGCTAGACAATGGGAGGAGCAAGAACCAACTGTTAAATATTCAGGAACGTGGTGAGCCATTTTTCACTCATCAGCTTAACGTCACGCCATGATGGGAGTATTTGCTCAATGGAAATTGGCACGTGCTGCAAATCAGGCCTCCTCACCCCTCTCCTGGGGCTGGTTTGCCAGCACACCACTGCCAAAAATACCCAAAAATACTATAAAAGGTCAATACTCTACTGTGTTCACAGAGATTCTCCTTTGATATAGGAAGGAACGAGTCTGGCTCTGTCTTTGCATTTCATTATCCTTTGACACATACACCCCTTAATACTTTTACATGGCTAATTTTAAAAGGTTAGTTTACCAAGATTCCTGTAAGACCTTAAGGTTTTAGGGCAAAGGGCAGGTAGATTGAGATGAGAGATTAGCAAAGGGAAAGGACTTGAATGGAGTCATTGTCTTTGAGATCAAGTCCGGGGGAGCCCTAGGGGGGAGGGTGGACCAACACAGGGGGCACTGGGGATATCACAAGAGATGATGGGGTCAGAAACAAGTTCTGTCAAATTCATTCAGGATATGACAGGGGAGGAAAAATTTCTCTCTACCCGTCAAGATTCTTACATCTGATCTAAGAATTAAATTGCCATGAGACGGATTAACAGGAGGGAACAAACAATTACATGTGCTTACAGTTTCAATAATAAAATTGAGACCCAAAGAAATGATCAAGGCAGGCAGAGTTTACACATTTTAGACAGAGACAATAAACTTGTGAGGAATCAACAGGACAAAGAAATGTTTGGGAGCTTCAATTAGTAAGAAATTCTAAACAGAATTTGGGCTGAGGTAGTAGATTAGTCAAAAGGAACAAGATTTGTTTCTAAAGCTTTCTTGGCTATAAAGTTCATGTCTCTGGCGATGAGGATCTCTCTCTACTTTCTAGTACAGGGAGAGTACCTTTCATATGAGAGCTTTACTCTCTGCTTTCAGGGAGACAGAAGAGGTCAGAGTGTCCTTCCTGTACTGGCTGTTTCCTAAGTAGCTTCAGTTCAAAATAATCAGTATGCCCTTGTGGCACATTTTGGGGCAGCCTGCCCTGCCCTGAGTCCCTACAAAAGCATGGCTCTATTCAAGAACTTTCCACTAACCACCCCCCCCCCCCCCCCGATTCCTCAGGCCCCACACACCTCGGGAGCTGCTGGTGAAATATACTGCAGGGAGCTGGACAATTGACAACCCTACGTGGAAACAGAGTGATGGCTAAGGCAGCTGGGAAGGAGGTGTTCTCAGGGCAGGTGTGGAGCCCTGACCTCGCTTCATCCTCACCTTCAGAATCTGTCTCCTGCAAGAGCTGCCCCACCCTCAGCCGTATTAATATTGCTTCTCAATGTTCCCCAAAATGCCAAGAAGGGGACAAGGATGATGTGACACAAATTGGCCTTCTAGCTTCACAGCTAGAAACTAGCTGGCTCATTTGCAAAGATTTTGAAGTAGAACTCCAAAAACACAAAAGCAATTTATGTGGAGATGCAGCCCCAAGCGAACAAACACAAAAATACCTCTGTGTTAACCATGAGAGAATACACATGGCCTAGAGCTTCTTGGCTGTTGGACCTAATGGTGCAGTTTAGAGATCCTTGGCATTAAAGCAATGATGAAAGGTGAATTGTCCTGGGTGTCAATACCAAACCCCAAGTGTGGCAGTATAGGTTGCGATCAAAACGTAGACTATAATAGCATCCATTTGTTTTGAAATATGTGGGCTTTATGCTCGAATGAATCCTCTAGAGAGGCTTGGCTGGTGTAGCGTGGAGGCAGGATGACCAGAGTTTACAGAGGCTGTTCTCTCCTCTTGGAGTGAGGAGGTCAGGGGGAAGGGGAAAAGTGGTACCTTTGGTATTGGTTCACTGCCCCGCAGTTCCCTGGGTGCTTTCTTTCCAAGCCCTCCCCCTTCCTACCCCCCCCCCCCCTCCACTGGCAAAATGTAGACCATTTGCCCTGGGAGAGGCTCCAGGAACAGCAAGCCTTTCAGGACAATCCATTGACTGGCCATTCATCTACCTGCTCGCTGATAACATCCAGGCAGCTGCTGCTTCATTCTGCTACAGTGGGAATGTTTACCTTGGACTTTACGAGCTGTGGAAACTGCCAAGTCATGAACCTGGGCTGCCTTTAGTTTATACAAATGCTGAATGGATATTAAGAGTTGGTAACTTGTCTCTCACACGGTTAGTGAGGCATTTCATGCATTTACTCATTTACCACTTGCTAAGGACAGAAGTCGTCAGACTTCATAACAAATGACGTGAAAGGATTCACGGGCGTTAAAAGTCTGTTTACACATTTGCTAAGTTCAGGGTTGGCATTGATGACATCTGGGTTGGGTTCAGAATCGATTGCTAGAAACCTGTAGGTGTTTGCTGCCCCTCCCCCGTCATACCCGCTTCATTTAACTGAGCAACCGTTGATGGTCCTTCTCATTAAATGTGTGAACTGCCCTGGCTAGTAAACTTTATACAGATAAAGAAGTTTCTCACTAACAGTGGTGAGGAAACCACAGTACTTGCTGGTATTGTCATTGGGGTTTTCAGCGTCTTTGAAGTCATTTCTTCTCCACTTTCCCTCCCGGGTCAGTCTTCTGAGACCGAGGAGTGAAGTACAGTATGTGCGTGCGAGTGAAGGAGAAAGGTAATTCTCTACCTGAACTCCACCTGGAACGTCCCAGACCCTCAGGGCCAGGCACTGGATCCCTCTTGCTCTTTTCTTCTGTTCCTGTTGTCATTCTCATCTTTCTGTGAGGGTTCCCAAAGTGACATCCCACCTTCTGGACTCAGACTTTTACTTTCACACTTGACATCTTTTTTTTTTTTAATATATATATTTTTAATGTTTATTCACTTCTTGAGAGACAGAGACAGAGTTTGAGCAGGGCAGGGGCAGAGAGAGAGGGAGACACAGAATCTAGAGCAGGCTCCAGGCTCTGAGCTGTCAGCACAGAGCCCGACGCGGGGCTCGAACCCACAAACCGCAAGATCATGACCTGAGCCGAAGTCGGATGCTTAACCGACTGAGCCACCCAGGCGCCCCTCATGCTTGACATCTTTGCTTGAACAACTCACAGGCATCTGTAATGTGATAGACTGAGGATTCATACCCCTACTTCTCCCAGATGGCTCATTGCTCATCCTCTGTCTCAGTAGATGGCCCCACTCTCTCCTCAGGTGCTAAAGCCCACCCCCTGGGACTCATCTCTAGTCCCTCTCTCCCACCACTCCTGACCACACACCTCGGCAGGTCTTACCATTTGTATCTCCAAGATCTCCAAGAATTTGTCGTTCTTTTGTGGCCCACCTAGTCCGGGCCAGCATTCTGCCCTGGCTTCTCAGTGGTGTCTCGACCACTTCACTTTTGTCTCCCTCCAATATATATATCACTCTGCTTTGTTTTTTCTCACTCTTATGTTTTCTATCTATTGGTTTCTCCTTGCTCTAGATATTTCCTTCTATCTTCCAGTTCGCTAATTTTTTTCTTTAGGTATGTATAAATCCTAAATCCATCCTGCTTTAAATCCATCCATTAAGTTCTTAATTCTGTTACTTTATTTTTCAGTTTTAGAGGTTTAGTTTCTCCTATTTTCTTTGTCACTTTTTGTCATTTCCTGTACCCGACAGATTTATGAGTTCTAAATATAGTAATCATAGTTGTTTTATCTTTCGAGTCTGATAATTCCAATATTTGGAGACATTGGAAATCTGATTCTGTTTTTAAATATCAATTCTGTTGTTTCTTGCTCAAAATGTTTTGTTTCTTTTTATGTCTGATTGTATTTGGTGAATTGCTGGTAATTGTACTTAAAATTACTTGTGTATTGACATTTGCTTTTGCTAGGCAATGGAGGTATTTTCAGGCAGGACCACCTAATTCCAAGTTCAAGTTACAGGCAGGACCCACCAAATGGTATTACCCCTTGGGGGCTGATTTATTTAGGATTCATTCTTTCTTTGAGGATGTTATCTTGGGGTCCCAGCTTATTAGCCTTCCCATGGTGTATAGGCCTGGGCTTTAATTCCTATCATCCTCAATCCCTGAAAATATGAAAATAAAAATTCAAATATGTAGAGATTGGCAAGTACTGTCAGAAGAAATGTGGCTTCTGTGCTTACCCACCTGCAGATTCGTATTTCCCTTCAGTTTTGGCTTGGGAATTTCTTACTACACTGTCAGCAATATACTGATTTTTTTTTTAAAGACTTTAAAAGTACTTTATTTCATGATTTTACTGGTTTTCAGCTCATGCGAGATTGTTTCAAACAAACTAGTTCACCATTGATAGAAATTTTCATTCCTCATCTTTGTGTAGGTAAAACTTTCTTTTTCTTGATTTATAACCAGTGGAATTTGGATAGTCAGCAGTCAAAACCAGAGTTCAGAATTCTGTAGACCAATTCTTTTCATTTTTTATTGACTCTTTTGAGCTGATAATCTTGCAGACATTTTTGAGAACTTTATTTCTTTCTCCCCATTGGCCATCTTACGATTGTAGGAGAGGAGAAATAATATTCCCTCTATCTTTTAGGTTCTTGGCTGAGACCCCTCTCCCATCCCCCCCCCCCAATAATAAAAGATAGATTAAGAGGAGAAAAAGAAATAGGAGCTTAATCACATGTATACCTACCGTATACATGGGACAGGCCCAGGAAACTTGAGTAAGTCCCTGAAATGGCCCAAGTCACTACTTAAATACAATTTTCAACTAAAGACAAAAGAAAGACGTTAGGGGAAGGGGATCCAGTTAGGGGAGGTTATCGAGAAAAGCACAGTGTTTTAAGCTGGGGTAAGGCGGTTGTACAGATTTAAGTCCACCTTCTCCATTGATAAGACTTTCTTGCCAGGGTCATTCTTTCCTTCTTGGTAGAGGGAAGGCTTATGGGTGGGGATTTCCTTCACAAAAGTACACGCCCCTTACAAAAAGGTAACTTCTACTCTGGTTTTCAACACTTTTCTTGTGTCTTTTGTTTCTTAAAAATTATCGGCTCAAAATAATCCTTATGCCAAAGAGGCATACCACGGGGTGACATACTCTGCTCTCCTTCATGACCAAGAAGTGCAATTTCGTTTGTTGCCTTTTTTGTTCTTATTTGTAGATGCCAATGACTGGCAAGAGTCAGAGGAAGACGTCGAACATATTCCATTCTCCCACACCCGGTATCCTGAGAAGGAAATGGTGAAGAGATCCCAGGAATTTTATGCACTTCTCAGTAAAAGACGGTCTGTGAGATTCATAAGTAATGAGCAAGTCCCCATGGAAGTCATTGATAATGTCATCAAAACAGCAGGTCTGTAACTGTACATTGTGCTTTTGAGAATGTCCGCTGCAAGTCACAATATTGGAGCACTACTGAAGTTCAAACACACTGAATAAAGCCTAGGGTGATACGTTTATTTATAAAATCTTACCCTGGTGTTGACTGACTGCCAGAAACATGATTTCTGCTTTCTACAAACTTTTGACTATTACAAACTACCTGGGACCAGATGTGACAACAGTTTAAAACTTCTGAAATTATTGAATATTAGGATCTTTTATTAAAAATAAAAATTTCTGAACATACTATTATGCATTGGAAGAGAAACATCCCCTTAGTTTACCCCCCTCTTAAAATACATGCACACACACACACACACACATACACGCACATGCACACACACACAGAGGCTCACTCACATTTGTGCATTTCTCTTTTTGGAACCAAATTTTTTAGATTACACGCTCTAGTACTGTTTTCTAATAAACTGGCAAAATGTACCTACATGAATTTGCAAAGTAAACCACAACAAGACAAACCCATTTTCTTTTTTTTTTTTTAACGTTTATTTATTTTTGAGACAGAGAGAGACAGAGCATGAACGGGGGAGGGTCAGAGAAAGAGGGAGACACAGAATCTGAAACAGGCTCCAGGCTCTGAGCGGTCAGCACAGAGCCCGAGGCGGGGCTCGAACTCACGACCGTGAGATCATGACCTGAGATGAAGTTGGACGCTTAACAGACTGAGCCACCCAGGCGCCCCAAGACAAACCCATTTTCAACATGAATTGATATTTCCACAGAGGAAAATAAAAGAATTATAGAAAAAGGAGGGGAAGGAGATGTCAGAGAAATCCCCTCTTTGAGAGTCTCCTCTGATTGGAGTATTACTCCTACATAAATCACATTTAAGTTCATTTGCAAAGATTATTGCATGGCCATTGTGAATGGGCTTTACGTTTAGCTCTTGACTTGCATTTCACAATCCAATCATGCTGTCTTGACTGTAGGGAGTGTGGATGACAACAAGAACCCCATCAAGCGGGCAGTCCTGACCCCCCTGGTGTAGAGCTTCTGCCATTAAATTACTCACCAGGAAGAATGGAATAGTTGCTTCTGAAATAACCTATTTGTGGGTCCCTGTGGTCTCTGGCTGGGAACAGCGGGTCATCTCTAAGACAGCAGGGTGACACCTAGATCAGAAGCTGGGCCTGGTTGGAGTCTGAAAGGGCATTCTAGCTCCTTGGGCACTGAGATACAGTACTAAGCTCTGTACCAGGATCCTGGGGCTGATCCAAGTGTGGGCTGAGGCTTCCCGTAGCCCATGAGAGCTGGGAGACAGGCTCTCGTGTACTGAGCAACCAGGGTCAAGAGTTCTCATGTGTCTCCAGTGGGACCACAAACCCCACAGTGCTGCCTTCAGCGTCCTGATACAGGTACCAAACAATGTATAGTTGAGTTACTTCTCGTGAGTGGTGTTTTCCTTTTATTTAAAGTTTGTTTATTTATTTTGAGAGAGAGAGAAAGAGAGAGAGTGAGCCAGCTGGGGAGGGGCAGAGAGAAAGGGAGAGAACCCCAAGCAGGCTGCACCAGCCCAGAGCTCACCACCGTGCTCGAACCCCTGAACCTCGAGATCACGACCCCAGCCAAAGTCAAGAGTCAGGCACCCAACTGACTGATCCACCCAGGCGTCCCTCTCATGGGTGCTTTAAAAGCCATTTGACCATTTCAATGTTACTATTTTCAACGAGCTTCACGACTCTATCCTTTTCTAAGAATATCAAGGGGCACTTGGGTGGCTCAGTCGGTTAAGTGCTCGACTCCTGGTATCGGTGTAAGTCATGATCTCACGGTTTGTGAGTTGGAGCCCCACATCGATTCTCTCTCTCCCCCTCTCTCTCTGCCCCTCTCCCTGTCATGCTTTCTCTCCAAATAAATCAACTTAGAAAAATAATATCAAAACAAACAACATTTTGGAGCATTTGGGCTGTTAGAATTTCCCTTCTGGGTTCCCTTAGTTCCCTTACATAGGAATGTTCCCCCCCCCCCCCACAT
This sequence comes from Prionailurus viverrinus, assembly GCF_022837055.1. Lineage (NCBI taxonomy): Eukaryota > Metazoa > Chordata > Mammalia > Carnivora > Felidae > Prionailurus > Prionailurus viverrinus. Next base: position 135,990,218 of record NC_062565.1, read on the forward strand.
ACTTAGAGAAGTGGTGATAAATCCCCATAGCCCTGGAACCACTGGCCTCGACCTCAGTTAGTTGGTTTGTAGCCCCTAAAGTGATGCAGAATGAAACAGAGAGGACAGCCACATACCAGAATCTGTGACCAAGCACTTTGCTCACCAGGTGATTGAACTTCGTTTTCAGCGAGTGTGAGTTACTATACCCACTCTTAATGACCATTCTCACATTTTCGTGTTTCCATTTCTGCTTTTAATGTTATGGATGGTAGGAACTGCCCCAAGTGGGGCCCACACGGAGCCCTGGACCTTTGTGGTTGTGAAGGACCCGGACGTGAAACATAAGATTCGGGAGATCATCGAGGAGGAGGAAGAAATAAACTACTTGAAAAGGATGGGACGCCAATGGGTTACAGACCTGAAGAAACTGAGGTACAAGACTTGATGGGATGATTAACCTCTTCTGTGCCTTAGTTTCCTCATCTGGAAAACGGGACTACCTAGGATTTACTTCGTTATGAAAATTGAATGTGCAAGCCTGCTTGTAAGCACACAGAATGGTGATGACAAGTCGGAAGTGGCATCATTGGTAAACAAACAGGCTTCCACCCAAGTAGTCGTAAACACACCTTTGAGGACTCACTTCGCTTTTCTCCCATCTAGAGTGTAAGATCGTGGCATAAAGATGTCTCGGGACCTTGACTGAAGTAAATTACATTTGCTAAAGTGATAACATCTTCCAAGTAATCTTAGCACATGGTTAGCAAGAGCAAACAATCCGTGCAGGTATGGCATCTCTTAGGCATCAGTAACCGTGTGGGCTTCCTTATCTCTAGGAAAGAAGCGTGGGGGAACTCACTATAACTAGGTTTAAGCCTGAGCCCTCGCGCCCCGGGGGAGGCCCTGCAGGTGTCCATTTTCTCTCGTAGCGGCCCCTGCCAGCCACGTGTGGAGTCCTGTTTGCCCATTGAGGGGCAGTCATCCCTCATAATGTCTCAGATGCATTCCATAACTTCTCTGTCACTTTTGTCATCACGGCCCCCTGTCACCTCCCATTGTTTAGACTCTGCTTTGTCATTTACAGAGTCCTCTTTATAAGCACGGCCCTCCCCACAAAGGCCACTTCCTTTCCCCTCCAGCACGCTCTGAGGCTGAGTGTGAGAAGGGACAGTGGGCAGGGATGTTGGTTTTTCTTTCTGAGAAGGGAAGCTTGCTCTAGTCTTTGGCATTTGGAGTGCAAGGGCGCTCACACCGCTGGTCCCAGCCGCGGGCCTTCGGTGGCCAGTCCTGGGGTGTTATGGGGTGTTATCCGACACCCCAGTGTGACACAAGCTTGTGATAAGAGAAAGGCAAGAAAAGGCGACCAGATTGCAGCCCTGGGGGCAAGGGAGGAGTATTCAGAGCTGGGTGATGGGAAGAGGGTCTCTTGGCTCTGTTCCTGTTTCATTTATTTGGCCCCAAAGGTCATTTTCTTTCCTAAGATGTTTAAACCCTAAACAGACGCCCTTATGGAAGTGTAACTTATTACCATGCTCTGGAACTAGCACAGACTATTAATAATAAATTAAAAAATCTCACTGCATATTCATGGAAAAAAGGGGATGGATAAAAGTTGAGTTCCTACCCTTAGAGAGATGTCCTGCTCTATGCGTGCACAGTGCTTACAAAACGCTGCTGGCCCCTGACGTTTTGCCCAATGAAGGCAGAATTAGTCGCTCTCTTGTCTCTGTGCTCAAAGCCCCTAATAGGTACCTCCTGTGCATCTAAAATGGCCACTTCATCACATAGCATTTTGCTTATTGGCTTACTTTTCTTCTCATTGCATAGGCGATATTTTAGAAGCCTTATGGACTTTCTTTGCGGGCAATACGAACACGCGCATATATACATAAAACGCTAGGGGTCCAGGTTTAAAAATGTCTTACACCATCGAGCGTAGTGCGGTTGCAGAGTAGGCAGTTGAAAAAATGTTAAATTGAGTTGCAGATGAGCATATATCCTGACATCCTAGGCAGAAGGTGCTAGTTGGCCCTTTATTAATAAGTCTCACTGCCGTGTTTTTATCCACGGTCATGTGATGTCATAATAAATTCTTGTGAACCTGAGCAAGCCAGAAATATTAGATACCAGTGTGCATTTAGACCAAAAAAACCCAAAAGTCCAAAAATCATTAAAAAGTATTAATCTGCGTTTGAACAAAGGCACACTGCTTCATCTCTGTCTTACATTAATTTCTTTTGAATTATTCACTGCAAGATAATATCGGTGACCATAATAATGCTAACACACACACACAGCAGTGTGTACTGGGTGCTTTTCTAAGCCCTTAATATATTTGACTGATATCACCCTCACGATAGCTATATGAGGTGACAGCACGTTTTACATATGCGGGAACTGAGCCACGGGAGGTTGAGCAGGTTGCCCAGCATGACAAAACCCGTGGGCTCCCGGAGTTTATCTTCTTTCTGAACAACAAGCATTCTTCCTCTTCCTCGAGGAGAAAAGAATTGGTAACAGCCCAATGTGACGAAACTGCCTGAAGCGTGAGAAGGCAGCTTGGAAAATGTGACCTGTAGAAGTTAATAGCATAAGAGGAACCATAGAAAACCGCACAAGTGAGTTTAGTATGTTTGAAAATAGCGACGCACGGCTAGGCTTAAGGTGGAATCACCTCTTGTTTATTAATGACATAATGTGGCCCAAGAAAAATTCTAACGTATATCATTGCATGAGTGCACTTTGAGTATCTGAGCTAGAATAAAGCTTTCGCCAAATGTATGGATTAGGGTAATGGGATGGAGAAAGATATGCTCCTTAGCTGGCAAGCAAAACTCTCAACTTCGTATTTATACCTCACGTGAATTATCTCCCACTCTCAGAAAGTTCACTTCCTTTTCTCCATCACTGGGCCGGCAGCATCACCATCTTTGCACCTGTCATTTTGGTTAAACTTCACCATCACCTTCTTCTTCTCCTTTGCTTCTGCACCAGACTTGTCAGCTCCAGCTTCTACGCCTTCCCGAATTCCCTTGGCCCATTGCTATTGTCTACCTTCTGGTCCCCCTTGAGCTTGCCCCTTGCCCACACCAATCTACCTCTTCCTAAAACAGATCTGATCATGTGATGCTTCTGCTCAGAAGCTTATAGTCCCTCTCCATCACCTCCCACACGAAGTCCAGGACTCTGCAAAATCCGTGCGTAACCTGCCAGCCCACCCGTGCTCCACCTCGCACCCCATCCTCCAGCCTATCGGGCTTCTGGAAACTCCCCGACCTGCCAAGCGTCCTCCGTCCTGACTCTGCCTTTACTCGTTGACTCACTAAGATGTCCTCCCCAGTGCCCCTCTCCATCCAGTCTCCAGCACCCCACCTCGAGGGAAACTTTGGAAACGCTCTTCTAATATTCTTATTCAAAATTACCAACACTTCATTTGGAGAGTTCCTAATGCAATTGACTTATGTTTCTTTAATATCACCTACCGGGTTTTAGTTTGCTAAATGTTACACACTGCCTTCTGGGTTATAGGCTCCTTGTTTGTGCCTTTCTGCATTTCATGTGCCTTGCTACACTAGGCCCTCATTAACACATGCTTATTGAATCGGATGACCTTGGACAGAACACTATAGCAAAGACACAAATAAACGACCGAAAGTCCTTTTTTTCCATTTAAACATAAAGGACAGGAAAGTGCTTTTATTTTAGATGTAAATAAGATAAGGTTGTAAAGGGAAAAAAAAGAACAAAACTCATTAAGAGCAAAGAGTCTCTGGATTATCTTTCTTTCCCTTCAGAACCAATTGGGTTAAGGAGTACTTGGACACAGCACCTGTTTTGATTCTGATTTTCAAACAAGTACATGGCGTTGCGGCAAATGGCAAAAGAAAGGCCCACTACTACAATGAGATCAGTGTTTCCATTGCTTGTGGCATCCTCCTGGCTGCTCTTCAGGTATGTTACCCGCCCCCCCATCCCGCCCCAAAGAGAGGAGCGATCCTGGAAAGCCAAACAGTGGCCTTATTCACAAATTTCAGCGGAGTTTCTATTTGAGAGACACTTGGAAGCTGTTCATCTAAAGTTGAATTCCTAAGACACGTAGCTTGGTGTGAAAAACGCCCCTGGAAACCTGGACTGGTAGGTACGCTGCTGCAATGCGCTGGAATCCTCTTCTGGAAACATCACTGGAGGCTCAGAAAAATGCCCACTGCGTTTGCCTTCGTCTGTAACGACACGAAGCTCCAAGGGTTTCGGCAGGCATGCTGCCTTGCTGGGCTCGCTGTCGTCCGAGCCGGTGGCGTGATTAAAAAGCTATAAAGAGAAGGCTCTCCTAGAGCTCCTTCCCTGGAAAGTCGAGCTTACGTGGCCTTGCACTGGAAAGACATCTATGTGCTTTAAACAATTCCATCTCTGCGGTATGTGGGGCCGCTGGAGCCATGCTAAGCATGAAACAGAGCAGACTGAGGTACACCTTTTACAGGATTCAGTTCATTCACTCAACTCCTTCTGTGTGGCAGGTCCGAGGGGAGGGGGGAGGGCACCAGGGAGGTCTTGCCTCATGAACTGTGTGTGCATTCTGGCGGGGACTGGGGTCCTGGGGTAGAGAGAGACAGTGAGCACATAAAAGAAATGAGGCAAACAAGATGGTAAGTGCGAGTGATCATACTTCCAAGGGACAATCGAGTCCAAAAAACTACACGCTTCTTCACTAACTCGAAGCAGACTTTATATGGCGAAAATACCTTGCAAAATACAGTCGTGGCTAACACAGAAGAGGAATAGGCTTTTAGATTACTTGAAAAGTTTACCTAGAGAAAGTGGCATCTCACTTCCTCCCTAATGCTGTGAGCATGCAGATAAAGGAAGTGATGTGCAACATCGGACCACGCGGACGCACCGTTCATTCATTCATCTGCCGGACGAAGCAAACGGTGCACAGAGATTTTTGAGCTCTGAATCAGCAGCCTTGTCACGTTAGTGTTGAGTTTGCTGCCCTCTAGCGTCGCCTCAGGCAGGATTCTGAGCGTAGGTCCTATTTGCGAGGCAGGAAAGAGGAATCTTCCTGATGATGCTCCCCATCTGCACAGATCGCATAGCGACCGGACCAAAGAGCCTGTCCTATAGGACTCTCAAAGGCAGTTCTAGAACTTCTGTCTGGCTCAGGCTTAGCGGTGACCCTCTGATTGGGGAATCAGAGGGGAGGGAGGTAGCTTGGGAAGCATCTTGAAGCTGCATGTGATTTTTATTAGGTGTTTATTATCCGGAGGGGCTTGTAGACAGGTTGAGGGAGTAATGCCAGGCTACTGAGCCTCTGTCACTGGACGTAGGTATTTTCGGCTGGGGTGGTCCTCCGCCTGCATTGCTGGTTATATAAGCATAGGAACTCCCTGTTGTTTGAGGGTATACCCCTTCCTTGGGTATATTTGGACCCCCCAAATTTCCTTCCATGAAATAACCATTCCTGTGTCTTAACCATCAATGATGAATAGGACTAGTATTTTTCTTCTTCAAGAAGCTTCTTACTGTTTGGTTCAAAGCATGTGTCGACTAGGGAGGTTGAGGAGAACAGGTGAGGTTTAAGGTCCACCTGCCCAAGCTGGCGGGCTCTTTGCTGCCCAGCTGCAGGGAAATGATGGGACAAGCAGGCCTAACGGGGACCGGAATGCCCCCAGGCCACAAGCAAAGTCGTGACTTCCATTGAGTTGACACTGTATTCTCTCCCCTTCTGTCGTAGAATGCGGGACTGGTGACTGTCACCACCACACCTCTCAACTGTGGTCCCCGTCTGAGGGTGCTCCTGGGCCGCCCCACAAACGAAAAGCTGCTGATGCTCCTCCCCGTGGGATACGCCAGCAAAGAGGCCACGGTGCCCAACCTAACGCGGAAGCCTGTGGATCAGATCAGGGTGACCGTGTAGGCGGGAGCCCATCTGGGACACGGGCAGACGACGGCCTGGTCCTCTCTTGTCCCTCTTTGGTCTCTGGGCTGCTCTTCCCACTGGTGTTAGGTCTCCCCAGCACCTCCCTCCGCTCAAGAAACCTTTCCGCAGGAGTCTGAGAAGCTCCTAGCGTGACGAGGTGAACATATTATAGTAAGAGGACCACAGGTGCTTGTCTTCCATTTCCCATCTGCTTTGGGGATGCATGCAAATTTTACTAAGAACAATTTCAAGATTTTAAAATTGTTCCAGAAAAATCCCTGGTGATTCTTTTTCTCTCTTACACCCTAAAAGCTCGTATACAGCAAAGATTCATCAGAGAGTTTAATGTGGCCCCAAGAACTCAGCTACGTGATCGTTCTTGAATTTACATTTAGACGAATCAGCCTCTGCCCTCTGATTTCTGGCGGCTCTTAGGCCACGGATGGACTTTTGAGATCCACTCTTTTACTGGACTTCATGGTCATCCTGCCAGTTTTTAGCAAGCAACTAGCAAACTAATGAAAGCGTCCCAGGCCCAGAACAGACGAGTGCACGCCGAGCAGGTGAACCCAAACCGGCAACCATGCGAACACGTAAGGGGACAGTCGTGTCATCCGGCGGTGCGTTGGAGCTGGCTCGCCCCAGCCTGCGGAAGCGGATTGCTCAATATTCAGGAATTTGGTGAGCCAGCTGTTAAACCATTTGCTGCTTGGAATCTCCCGTGGTGGGAGTATTTGTACCACCGCAGTTGGCTGATACTACAATTTTTCTCGAAGAGCACTGTTTCCCATACCCCGCACTGAACCGTGTCTCTCTTCTTTTCTGCTCCAGACCACAGAAGACGCATCCCTTTTGTGCAGATGGCACTCAAGCAGTTTGGGACTGGTGGGGTGCGAGGTGTTAGGCTGGGAACGCCCGACCCCATCTTTCACCAATCGTTCCGTCTTCCCTTCCTGGGACTCTGCACACACAGGCACATGTAGCTCAGATCCGTTTTTGTCAAGCAGCCCTACACAGCTCTTTCTCCCCTCCACCACCCTTCTCCTCTTCTTTTTCCTCAGTTTCCTCAAGAAAAAATCTCTTCGGCCTCTTTTCATTCCCCGTGTGAATACACAATTTAGGAAAAGCCCTTGGTATTTTTCACGAGAGTCAGAGCTGGAGACAAACCTGTATCAAAGGAGGATGTTCCCCCCCACCTTAAAATATAACTAGATGTTACAAGAACCTGTGACCCTCGACCTCCCACGTCCTTCGAAGGATCTAGATGTCTCCTTTGGAATCTCCAAAGTCTTCCATCTGTGTTTTCATTGTTCTCTAAACATGCTTTTCCCCAAGGCTACAGATTTTACTAAATGAAAATTTTCTTACATCTGTTTCCAGCTTTTTAATTAGTGTTGTGACAGGTGTTTGTCCTGTACTCTTTATTGTAAATGAGCATTGTTTTAACTAACTATGGCCTTATTAGTCTTATACGGGCTGCGAGCCTATGGGACCCTAACCATCGTATTTCAGATTTTTTTAAATAGGGAAAAGATACTCTGAATTCCAAGTATCAGATTAATAAACAGACTTTGGCGTTTCAATGCAAAGAAATTGGGGGGCGCCTGGGTGGCTCCGTCGGTTAAGCAGCCGACTTCAGCTCAGGTCATGATCTCACGGTTTGTGAGTTCGAGCCCCGCATCGGGCTCTGTGCTGACAGCTCGGAGCCTGGAGCCTGCTTCGGATTCCTTGTCTCCCTCTCCCTCTGCCCCCAAGCCCCTCCTTGTGAGCACGCTCTCTCTTTCTCTCAAAAAATAAACATTAAAAAAATAATAAAAAATAATATTTTAAAAACAACAAAAAGAACAATGCAAAGAAGTTGAAGTTATATTTATAAACTTCCATTTCTCATGTGTTGAAACTGTTCGAGCCCAGAGAGCTATGTGCTGGTTTTAGTCCCGCTGAGGAGGGCTGAGGTGTATAAGGGAATCTTGCCTCCGGAGTGTGGGGTGAGAGGGAATCAGGTCAGTGGTGGGAGTCTGGGTACAAGTTCAAGTACAGAGCCACTTGAGAGGAAAGAGAAAGCCCAGCCACACCAGTCAGGAGCCCTCAGGCAACAGACTCCGAAGGCCTAGAAACCTTCCAGATCACTGTGCCCAGAAACACAGCCCTGGTTTTCATAGACTCTGAGCAAATGTGCAAAGGCACATAGTCTGGAAGCACTATAGCCATTCCCTTTGGGTTCGGGGAGGAGGATGGAATTACAGTCAACCTTTGAACAACACGGATTTTTTAGATAAATACACCAGTACTATAAATATATTTTCTCCTCCTTATGATTTTTTTAGTTTTAAAATGATTAAGAAATTTTTTTTAATGTTTATTTTATTTTTGAGAGAGAGAGAGAGAGAGACAGACAGAACGTGAGTCGGGGAGGGGCAGAGAGAGAGAGGGAGACACAGAATCCGAAGCAGGCTCCAGGCTCTGAGCTGTCAGCACAGAGCCCCATGAGGGGCTCGAACACATGAACCGTGAGATCATGATCTGAGCCGATCCCAGGAGTTGGAACTTAACTGACTGGGCCACCCAGGTGTCCCCTCCTCATAATTATCTGAATAACATTTTCTTTTCTCTAGCTTGCTTTACTGTAAGAATACAGTATATAAAACATATACCACACCAGATATGTGTTAATTGACTATTTATGCTATCGGTAAGGCTTCCTGTCAACAGGTTATCTGTCGCAAAGGTTTGGGGGAGCCCAAAACTAGATGTGGACTTTGGGCTGTGCGATGGCGGGGGGCGGTGCGTGGTCAGTGTCCCTAACCCCTGTGCCATTCGTGAGTCAACTGTAACAGTGGTTCTTAGTCTAGACAGCATAGCATAGATGACCTGGTTTCTCTTCTCACCAGCTGGGTGGCCATGAAAAACTGGCTCTTTTCAGGCCTCATTTGCTTCATTTGCAAAATGACACCAAAGGTGGCATTGGCCTCGGGATATGGGGCGATCGTGTGTGATGAGTCACTTAGTTCCTAGCACCCGGGAGGGAACACTTGGTGCTTAGCTTTGATCGTTGGCCACAGCCCGGCCATGGAGTCCAGTTACGCGCGGGGCTGCGTTCAAAGAAACATCAGACGGGCGTCGGTGGTGGAGCGGTGAGCATAGCTGCCTTCCAAAGAAACATCCGATGGTTCTTGTGTAGCCAATAATACCTGACAAGCAATTAATGTCTTTATTGCCTTCGCTTGACGACACAGCAAAGGAAGTTCCCGAACTTAAAGGCCTCCTTCCCATCTTCCTGTCTCTAAATACGTACCTCTAAATACGTAAATCCGGGTCTAACCAACAAAGTGGGGCAGCTGCTCCCAAAGTCCGTATCTTCGCCATTCATTAATCGTCTCAAACGCTTCGCACACATTCTCTCTACACGGGCCCTCGTATACCCCTTGTTCCTTCCCGCTTTCTGTGTCTGTTTTTCTCTCTCACCTTTCAGCATTGTACACCCAGCTGGCCCTTCCAGCCCTTCGGGCTTTCCCCCACCTCCCGCACACATCATTCTGATCCTGGTTTGAAAGGCCTAATGATAGCAGGTGAGGGGAGGCTTTCCCCAGCCGGTCAGGGAGAGGAGAGGAGCTGGTGCAGCCTTGGATAGCAGTATGACCTTCAAGGTCACGTCTAGGAAACAAGGGTGGCGGTGGGCGTAGCAGTTAAGCACGTGAGCTTAGGGGTCACACGGCCTGGGTCGATAATCCCCGTCCTACCAGAGATCCCAAGAGAACAGTCTTATTTCTTCGCTCACCTGGGTCCCATGTTAATGGAGGCTCTTATCTGCTGTACAAAATGGCGGCAGTCATGCTTACCTTGCAGAGTTCAGCACAGTCCCTGGTACCCAGCATTCCTACACAGGAGGTGTCTTTATTGTGCGGGTAGATACCACCGTCATCGTAAGGCAGCCCTGCTCTGGGATCCGGGTAAGCGAAGGTAAGAAGCGTGGGTGAGAGACACCCCCCTGTTCAGGGGAGAAGCCTGACTATGGCAGCTGCATCAGCCCCCAACACCCCCCGCCCCCAACCGCCTCACCCCCTGTCCCCTCCCAGAGCTCCTCAGCGGGGACCACCGCTGGGAATTCTCTTTTCCCTCTGTGTGGTTAATGTTGCCAACTTGATACGCAATGAGGTTGTCTGTTTGCATGCGTTTTTAACCTTAACATTTTTTGTTTTACTTCAAACTTCCAGCGGGAAGGTGGGGCCGTCACCTCGACCCAGTGACAAACTCTTAGGACACACCGCCAGTAGAAAGAAAACAGACATGAAGTGCCTCCCTTAGGGATACGACATGAAGGGTTCAGCCTCGCATTTTGGACGAAAATGTCCAAAGGGAAACTAATGAAACCTGTAGAGCTAACGCCCAGTTTACAATATGGGATACCTCAGAGATGTTGCGGGTTTGGGTCTAGGCCACTGCAATAAAGCAAATATTGCAATAAGCAAGTCAAATGAATTTTTTTTATTTCCCAGGGCACATGAAAGTTGTTTATGCGATAGTGAAGTCTATTAAGTGTGCACTAATATTATGTCTAAAAAAAACAATGTACATTCCTCAATCTAAAATACTTTAGGGGCACACCTGGGTGGCTCAGTCAGTTAAACATCTGACTTTGGCTCAGGTCATGATCTCGAGGTTCATGAGTTTGAACCCTGCATCGAGTTCCTTGCACTCATGGTGCAGGGCCTGCTTGGGATTCTCTCTCTTCCTCTCTCTGCTTCTCTCTCTCTTTCTCTCTCTCAACATAAATAAATAAATATTAAAAAAATAAAAATAATTTCTTCTTTATTTTTGAGAGAGACACAGAATGTGAGTGGGGGAGGGGCAGAGAGAGAGGGAGACACAGAATCCGAAGCAGGCTCCAGGCTCCGAGCGGTCAGCCCAGAGCCCGACGCGGGGCTCGAACTCCCGGACCTCAAGATCGTGACCTGAGCTGAAGTCGGACGCTTAACCGGCGGAGCCACCCAGGTGCCCCAGGAGGGTCACTTTTCTATCCTTGCCACTCAGAGCGTGTCCCCACATCTCCCACGGCGGCATTGTGATGCAGGCTGGCATTTGAGGACCACTCGTCTGCCCCATCCTGGCCAACGCGGCTCTCGATTACAGAGCCTGACAAAGTGGGAGTCTTCTCCCACAAAGACTCTCTCTTCCTCCTGAAAAAGTGGGAGTCTTTTAAGTGAGTCCTGTCAAAAGGTGTCCGTGGATGGATGCCAAATTTGTACAATGAGGGACATCTTATTTGGCCACCTTGCTGATGCCACTCTCTCCTTAGACTTTTATTTTAACTTCTCTGTGTGGTTGGAGTTTTCCAAAGCAAAAAGATGACGGAACAAAAACACTTAGAATTAGATCTGAATGGAAATGCTCCATGTAAATAGGCATTTTTTCCCACTGATAGAAAGGATTTGTCTAAAATTGCCAAGTTCATTGTTAGGTTTAGAGATTTGCTGAAGGCACCAGAGCTCATGTTTGTTTCATTGGCTTATCTTGGAGTGTCCCCAAGGAGATGCATTTCGGGTGAGAAGACAGGAATCATAGAAGAAATAAGGCCAGAGGTTTCACTTGCTTGCAGGGAGTCTATTGGATAGCGAAGGAAGGGAGAGGAACTTGGGGGAAAAATGGAAAAACACATTTCATCCTGCCGGCTCCCGGGCTGGGGAGGCTTCCAGGGAAACCGGTTATATCTGGCATTCTTCCTGCCCCAGCCACACCTCACACTAATTTCTGCTGCTGCATCATAATCTCAGCAGATCAGCCCAGCCCCCAGCCAGTGGCTGTGCCTGGAAAAATAAAGATAATTTTCTTTCTTCTCTCTGTAGCCTCCAGCTTTTTTCTACTTTCTTTTATGTGTTCATTAAACACAGTCCTGTAACGACGGCGTTCAAAGTAGAAAGAGTGATCTGGAAGGCTTATAGATCTTCTTGTGGTTTTGAGGCCCTAAGACCGGGGGGCAATCATTGGATTATTTCATCACCGTGAGAAAGAATAATTAATGAAGAAGCTCAGAAAATGATTTGTGTCCTTTTGCTAGGACTCGCTTAAAGGACTCCCACTTTGCCAGGGGGGAGTTTGTAATTGAGAGCCACGTTAGCCAGGATGGGCCAGACTGGGCCAGATGGGCCAGGCTGGTCCTCCAATGCCAGCCCGCATCACGGCCACCTGGAGGGATTGTTCAGATGCAGACCCTGAGTCCCACCTGCAGGGGGTCTGATTTGGTAGGACTGGGTGGTGCCCAAGGTTGCATTGCTCACAGGTTCCCAGCACATGTCCTGTGCTGCTTAGGGGCCACACTTTGAGAACCAGGGGGCTGTGGCAATGAACAACTCCAACACTTCAGTGACTAAATAGGATAAAATCGTATTTCTTGGGCGGGCAAAGTCCCCTGCGGGTCCCGGCAACCCTCCAAGACCATCATTCTCCATCAGGTGACTCAGCTATGCTGTGGCTGCACCACCCACAGCACTTTGCCTTCTTACTCAGGGACGAGCTTGCCCCAGCAGTCATACACCGGGGTCCAGGAGTGACTTCCTCACTCTCACAGCCCATTGGCCGGAACGAGTCCCATGGCCTGACCAGCCGGTGGGGAAATGTCATCCTGTGTCCAGGAAGGGGAGGAGACCCAGATGTGGATAGGCAGTAGAAGCCTCTTCCCCAAGAACAAGGAACTTTGAACTCAGGGAATAAAATTGGACATAACAAAAGAAAGGTGGGAACGGAAAGTTGAAGAAGTTGGTGAAAGGCACGGAGGTTCTCTCCTGAACGATTAACATTAAACTGGTTGCTATTCGTCATATGCAGTTTTCAAATGCAGTATCCATTTGGGCCAAGAAAATCAATACGGATAGGTAAGAAAGGAATTATAATTCTCTTCTTCCTAAATGTTCCTGCCTCTGCCCACAGAGTGGAAGCTTCTGTCTCAGAAGTGCTGAGGCCAAGGCCTCATTTTCACTTCTTATTTGCTCAACCCTGTGAAAGGAAAAGGGTCTTCTCTGGTCCATGCAATTGGGGGGAAAATGGCATGGGTTCAGAACCCACCCAAGAACACTCCACTTCAAGTCAAATGTACAAATCAGGGGCGACTGTTCACCTTGGGAGGATGATTTACCAATGGATTTCTGTAAATATTACAGTTTTCAAAAGCGTAGCCAAGCTGATACGATATTCAAAAACAAGTTTTTGTAAAGACCTTTCAGAAATGTTTATAACCTGGAAAAAAAAATATTCAACGAATATTTTGCCCGAGAGTCTTGAGAAATGTAACTTGTCAGCAGAGGGCGCCAGTGTAATTCGGTGCAATGGGAAGAGTCGTGATGTTGCAACCCACACGTATCTACAAGCAATAAAAGGTCTAAAACAGACGTTGCTCCAGCTTTGCTGCTGTGGTGCCCACAGTTTCACCCACAAAAAAGGCTGGACACTCAAAAAGGAAGTACTTCTCTGCCTTTTACGGAGAGGTAAGTAAAGAGGATGGGAGGCAGGAATGCTAAGTGGCGATAATGGGTCAGTGCATCCGAGGTGGAGATCGGAGCAGCGTCCCCTGGGGGTGGCCTAGGCTAATTTACAGGATGGTCAGCAGCGGACTCCAGGGAGAACAGACCTTGAAGCAGAGATCCTGTCCAGTTAAATGCAGTCGTTCTGATGAAATGTGAGATGTTATCATCTCAGTTTGGGAATTCCTAAAAAGGCACAAGGAAAGGGAATGGTTTGTGTTATTATCCTGACTTTAAAGTCACGGCACAGAGCCAGCGTTCAGGATTAAACTCCACCGCATTAAAATGCCCTCAGAGCAACACGAAGAGACGCCAGCAGTGTCTACAGAGGGCCAAGTAAACGTAGGAGCCAATGAGGTAACAAAGGAAGTTCGCTAACTTGGATGGGGGTGAAGGGGCAGACTTCTTTCTTCTCTAATGATTAAAAATAGAGAATAACTAAGAGGTAACGGGCATGAAGTTTCTAAATTCAACCCCCTCCAAAGGGGGTCCACTGTCGTCACGGTGACCACAAAAAGGGTCATGGTGCTCATTTTCCTTCTGACTCTAGCTCCTTAGCAACCTCAGCTTCTCTGAGATGTCCACCATATTGCTGTCATGAGTTTTTAACCCGCAGAACTTTGACTCCCTTGAGGTAGAAAATCTGTTGTTTTGTTGAGTAAGTGATTTTTGATGTCTGGGAACGTTTATAATTATATATGGAGACGATGAAATAAATCCAACCCATAATATTGATACGTTCACGTTAAGTTTAGGGACGATCTTGTGTATGTTTCTTATTTAAGTGACTGAAATGTTTTACACAATTTATGATGCCAGTTTAAAATGTGAAATTGATTTTAGGCTTGTGCTTTTAAGTTGAAAGGTGTAAGACAGTTTGACTTTACTCACTAGCAGTATTAGGACAGATTCACTATTAACATAGTAGGGGGTTCCCTCAAAAAACTAAACATGGAATTACCGTATGATGCAATAGTTCCACTCCTGGGTATTTATCCAAAGAAAACAAAAACACCAATTCAAAAATATGCCCTTTGTTTATTGCAACATTATTTATAACAGCCAAAATATGGAAGAAAGCTAAGTGTCTATCAATAGATGAATAGATAAAGAAGATGTGGCATATAGATATAGATATAGATAGATATACATATAGTGGAATATTATTCAGCCATAAAAAGAATGAGATCTTGCCATTTGCAACAACAGGGATGGACCCTGAGGGTATAATGCTAAGTGAAACAAATCATTTAGCGAAAGACGCATTCCACATGATTTCACTCATATGTGGAATTTAAGAAACAAAACAGACAAGCAAAGAAAAAAAGAGACACACAAAAAAACCAGACTCTTGACTATAGAGAATAAACTGGTGGTTGCCAGAAGGGAGATGGGTGGGGGGAAGGGTGAAATAGGTGAAGGGGATTAAGAGTATACTTATCCTGAGGAGCACCGAGAAATGCATAGAATTGCTGAATCATTATATTGTACACCTGAAACTGATATAACACGGTATGTCGATTATACTTTAACAAAAATATTTTAAAAATGATCTATACATTAAAAAAAGAACAGATTCACTATATTTATCAGTGTACCACACTGAGAAAAGATGCTTAAAGATATGAGAACATTTGGCTTAATTGGTTGTCAGCTTGCCAGGTCAATTATTTGAAGTGCTAAAACAGAAAAGCAAATATGATCGGTCTATCCAAGGAATTTAAAACGTCGAAGAGATTTTCACAAAGGATCTTCACAAATGAGACTGATGGTTTACATTCCAACTATTCAAATGCCAATCAAAGCCTCTCTTCCCCAAAGTGATTAGTTTTATTTTATTTAAACTGTGTATTAACTTAGAGTGTTCTGGACAGAAAGTGACAAACAAAAACCGCCAACCATAGTGGCTTAAATAAATAGGGGTTACCTTTCCCTCATCATGACCAGTGTGGGTTGAATTTCATCAGTTCAGTGAAATCTCAGTGGTTCTCCAGGCCTCTCTTCATGACTGCGGAATGTGTTTTAATTTTACCCATCACAACCCAGTGCCGTGCTTGAAACATAATAGGCACTCAGTCGGTATTGGGTGAGACAGAATTTATGCAATACATATCATAAATGTTTATCATTTATGTACGATAGAAAATATGCATCATAAAATTTTAGAATGTAAGATCTGAACAGGACCTGGGAATCTGTGATCTTAACAAGTTCGCCAGGTGATTCTGCTGACCAGGTGAGTCTGGTCAACATGGACAGCGTTCTCTCATGGACCCTTCCATCTCACGGCTGTACTTGCCATCTGCCAGTGCCTCCTAGCCTCCATCTCCAGCCGTGACCTTTCCTCTAAATGCTTACACCCACTGGTTTCTATGCCTCTCTACGTAGGTGTCTCTTAGGCATCTCAACATTTACACGCTCCAAGTAGTATTTACATATCCTTGTTACCCCTTGCATGGGCCTTCAATTTATCTCCTTTGGGTGGAGTCCCAAATCTAGAAAGCATCTTAAATTCCCATCATTCTCTTATCCCCTACATCCAAAGCCATCAGCAAGACTTACAGACTCTACCTCTGAACAGTGCCCATGGGAAGGGGGCAGGGAGAACCAACGGAGCTCGCACTGCCTACTGCCATGAATAATAAAATCTGGGGTCTGACCCAGATGTCTCGTGTCTTCAGCCAGCACCCACAAGACTGGCAGGCCACCTTGTTAGTAAGGAAAGCACTAACTCGGATTTGGTGTCATTCATTCCCCATATTTAAAACTATACTTTTGCCACTTAGAGATATATAATATAATTTTGCATATTTTAACTTCGCATAGATGGCATCATAATTGGCATAGTTTTCTACAACATGTTTCTTTTTTTTTAAATTTTTTCCCCTAATGTTTATTTATTTTTTACAGAGAGAGAGAGAAACAGACAGAGCATGAGTAGGGGAGGGGCAGAGAGAGAGGGAGACACAGAATTCGAAGCAGGCTCCAGGCTCGGAGCTGTCAGTACAGAGCCAGACGTGGGACTCGAACTCACGGACCACGAGGAGCTCACGGACTGCGAGATCGTGACCCGAGCCAAAGTCGGACGCTCAACCGACTGAGCCACCCAGGCGCCCCTGCAACATGCTTCTTTAAGCCAAGGTTGTTTGTGAGATATCCACACTGTCCGTTTTCACTGCGATACGTGACTGTGTATATATCACAGGTTATTCATTCTCTGGTGAGTCGGCATTTAAATTCTTTCAAGTTCATTCTTTCTCCTTGTGCAAATGTTTAAGAATTTCCCTAAGGTATACACCTAGGCATAGAATTGCCGAGTCAAAGGGCATTCATATTTCAACTAGATATTATAAATTGTTCTCCTAAGGGTTTCCACCTGTCCCCTGGTGTTTTTTTTTTTTTGTTTTTTTTTTTTTTTTAAATTTTTTTTTTAACGTTTATTTATTTTTGAGACAGAGAGAGACAGAGCATGAACGGGGGAGGGTCAGAGAGAGAGGGAGACACAGAATCTGAAACAGGCTCCAGGCTCTGAGCCGTCAGCCCAGAGCCCGACGCGGGGCTCGAACTCACGGACCGCGAGATCGTGACCTGGCTGAAGTCGGTCGCTTAACCGACTGCGCCACCCAGGCGCCCCTCCCCTGGTGTTTTAAGCTCATTTACTGACTATCTCCGTGACCAGACTGTACATTCTAAGCCATCTTATAAATCATTTCCACCCCTATATCCTCAGTGCCTAGAAGGGAGGCTGCTACATGGCTATTTGTTGAATGGCTAAAGAAATGGGGGCCGAGAGATGTGCAGTGACCTTCCCAGGGTTACAAAACTATCTTAGTGAGAAAACTGGGATTTGAGCCCAGGCTGCTGACTCAGTAAAGCCTGACTAAGAGGAAGCAGTTATTGTTAATACAATCCCCTGACCAGTGGTCCAAAGGTCCTGCCCCGAGGAAGACAGGAAGAAAGTCTGGAATGAGCTCACCCTCATTAACCCATGGGACTTCCCGTGGGGCCTGGGCTGATGTGGGCCAGACACAGGCTCCCAGTGCAGGTGGAAGTTATAGTTTCTGAAGAGTCTTCCAAAAGTGAGGCTCTGGGCCCAAGTGTGCAGGAACAGAGCCGCTAGGAAGTGGGGAGGCTGCAGTGGTAGGGGGACCCCTGAAGAGGAGAGGGAGCAGCGGGGAGCAGGCCATTCCTATGGCAGAGGGAATGCTGACCCAGCAGAGGCTCCCTGGCCAAGCCCTGAGATCACACCAATCTTAAAATGGTAAAGACGGAATGCAACGAGGTCCCTGCACGTCCTTGGTGAGGACAGTTCATGGGAGCGCAGCGGGCAGGCCAGATGGCTGCACAGCCTTGGAAGCTGTGAGTTTGAGGTCATTAAGTTTGTGTTTATTCTGGCCTTTCTTTCTAGCTGATTTGCATTTGGTTTTCATCCCACACTGTTTTGGATCCAGCCTGGAATGTACCAATCACGTAGTAAGCAAGCAAACAGCGGGGCCACCAAAGGGATGGAAAAGAAAACCCCCAAAGTGGGGCTGAGAAAGGGCAATTGGAGAAAGGGGAGAGGGAGAAGAATAGAGGGGGCGTGGGGGGGTGTGCAGAGAGGAGCTGGGGGTGTGAGTCACTGAAGCAGTGGGTGTCTCCTAGTTCCCGAAGACCAGCTGTGCCAGACTCGATACTTGGAGGGGGAGAGAGAGACAGAGACAGAGACAGAGAGACAGAGCGTGCTAGACTAAGCATGTGTACAGAGCATGTGTGAAAGAATCCAGCACCAGGGTGTCTGACTCTCACTCAGGTGGTCCCGCTCATGGGTCCCAACCCCTCACGGTTGGGTTTAGTCAACCCCTCATGGTTGCCCTTCCTGTCCAGACACAGAATACCTTTCTGTACTTCTCCGGCTTTATCCTCTCAACTTCCTGTCACTTTGATGAGGAAGTCTCCTCAGATTCTCCAGTCAGACTTCACTAGGGAAGACCAAGGCTGGGCCCGTAGCTTTCCTTTGAGCGTCCGAAGTATTCCTTCCGGTGGCACTCACCATCCTCTTCCCTGGGTCAAGCCCTCTACTAGACTCTCAGCTTCCGGAGTCGTCTCCACATCTAGCCCCCAGCCTGGCCCATGATAGGTGTACTGGCTGATAGTACTTACAGAGTACTACAGAGAATCCCTGCAATTTGATGCTATCACCAGATGTTTGGATGGCTGCACCAAAGTCTTTTCTCCATCTTTGGTGACAAATCTAGGAAAAAACGAAGAGCCCAAGTCTCTCAGATTTGGTGGCTAGACAAACGAGCTATAACAAAACCCACACAATTGTGGGCAGAGCGAGGGCATGAGTTTGGAGGGTGGGATGGTGAGATGGGATTAAACTAAGCACAATCTCTTCACTCTTTGGCACTCTGAGTTCATAGTTTAATTTCTGGTCACAAGCCACGAGCATTGGGCTGACTAAACAACATTTTCTATAAATTTTTAGACTAAAAAAAGGAATCGAAAACCTCTTTCTAAGGCCACCCTCTGCCCTTGGAAGGGATGGATGGCACCCAGGTTACCGCATGAGGCAAGACATTTTTCTAAGAAAGGCATTACAGGGTGTATTGGACAAGCCCAGCCAGGCAAATAGATACCATTCTAGGTATTTCTATAAAGGGGATAAAATAAGAAATTGGTTGCACAGGTAATGGGAATACTGGCAAACCAAAGGAGATGGTAAGGCAATGGTTGATGAGCATTACCTTCCCCTACCCGCCCCCCACCTTGGGTGCTTGAGGGGTGGGAGGTGGGGGACTCAGCAGGGGACCACCTGGAGGAAGCTGGGAACGGGACATCAGGCCAGGTAGCAGCTGGTGCCATGAGGCAACACGGCCACAAGGAAGTGCTCTGACTACACGCCTCCCACTCTCCAGATTCTCACCAGTGCTTCCAACTGGCTGTGCCTTTCTTTCTCCCTCCCTCCCTTCTGCTTCCTTTCTTCCTTCCTTCCCTATTTTTGTGACCAAAAAGAAACTTAAGAACAGGGAAAACTTTGCTGGAGCTCTCTAGATACATCTAAAAAAAGAAAGTAGCGCATTTAAAATATAAAAGTAGGGGCACCTGCCAGGCTCAGTCGGTTGAGCTTCCAACTTCGGCTCAGGTCATAATCTTGCGATTTGTTGAGTTTTTAGTCCCGTATCGAACTGGTAGTGCAGATCCTGCTTGGGATCCTCTCTCTCTCTCTCTCAAAATAAATAAACTCAAAAAATTAAATTAAATTTAATTTAATAAATAAATTAATTAATTAATTAATTAATTATAAATAAATAAATAATAAATTAATTAATTAATTAAAATAAATAAATTAATTAATTTAATTAATAAAATAAATTAAATAAATAAAATAAAATAAATTAATTAAATTAAATTAAATTAATAAAATAAAATAAATTAAATTAAATTAATTAAATAAATTAAATAAATTAAATTAAATTAAATACATAAAATAAAATAAATAAAGTAAAATAAATAAAATAAAATAAATTAAATAAAACAAAATAAAATAAATAAAATAAAATAAGTAAAATAAATAAAATAAAATAAATAGAATCAATAAATAGAATAAATAAATAAAATAAATAGAATAAAATAAATAAAATAAATAAAATAAATTAAATTAAATTAAATAAGTAAAATAAATAAAATAAAATATAATAAGTAAAATAAATAAAATAAAATAAATAGAATAAAATAAATAAAATTAAATTAAATTAATTAAATTAAATAAATTAAATTAAATAAATAAAATAAAATAAAATAAGTAAAATAAATAAAATAAAATAAATAGAATAAAATAAATAAAATAAAATAAAATAAATTAAATAAATTAAATAAATTAAATAAAATAAAATAAGTAAAATAAATAAAATAAAAATAAATAGAATAAATAAATAGAATAAATAAATTAAATAAATAGAATAAAATAAAATAAAATAAAATAAAATAAATAAAATAAAATAAATTAAATTAAATAAATTAAATAAAATAAATAAAATAAGTAAAATAAATAAAATAAAATAAAATAAAATAAAATAAAATAAAATGGAAGACTAACAACTATATTGCCCCCATAGCCCTGATGGCACTGAAGAGCTGACTCAAAGCACGCATATACACTGCAGGGGAACATTCTGGTCTCACTTGAGAGGCAGCGGCCCGGGGGCAGGAGCATGGGCCCTGGAGGCGGGCAACGTAGTCCACGTTCAAGGTCCACTCCCTGACCGGGTGCCCCTGGGGAAGAGTTGACCTGGTCATGGAGTGCTCCATCTGTGGCTCCACGGGAGTCCTTACAGGGTTATTGTAAGGATTATGGAGCTACCCCACTTAAGGGCCTTAGGACAGTGACTGGCAAGCAACACAGGAGCTCTTATCCCCCAGAAGATTCCTCAGTGGTCCTGTGGTCCTCCACTGTCTCCTGGAGCACTCCAGAAAACAGAAAGCCTGCCACGGCAATCCTTTTCCTGTGGAAATGTTTGGATTCGGAGATCAGATATCACCCATTTTCAGCCCTTAATCAAACACATACTATTTCCACCAGTGGGAGGCGAGTGCTGTCTTGGCAGCCTGCCAGATGTCAAGTGGTGAGGACCCAATTAAACCAGCAGCAGGAAGGAGGAGAGACAAAATAAACCCCTCTTTTGTCTCACGATGGCATTTCAAAGCCTGCCAGGCTCGGCTGCCAGCCCGGCGCAAATCAGGGTTAATGTGCTGCACCTGTGGAATTAGGGCCCCGGGCATCAGCATGCAATGTATCCCCACCCCCCGAGCGCCAGGCCAGAGGGCTGAGAGGCCCAAAGCACCCCTGCAGGGGCGAGAGCGCTGTTACCATGTGCCCCCTCTCCAGATGGGCAGGTGGGGCCTGTTCATCCAAAGCCTGTTTCTGTACGATCTTGCTTCTTCGTATTTAAAAGTTACAGTATTATGAGAATAAACTGAGGGTTGATGGGGGGGGGCGCGGAGAGGGGAAAGTGGGTGATGGGCATTGAGGAGGGCACCTGTTGGGATGAGCACTGGGTGTTGTATGGAAACCAATTTGACAATAAATCTCATATTAAGAAAAAAGTAAAGTTACAGTATTAATTCCTGAAACATAAGAAGTGGGCTAGAGATCCCAGAGGCTTATCCTCAACATATTAACCACTGGGGAAAAAAAAGAACTATATCAAATACATGAGACCTCCCAAGTATCGACGATCCAGTTCATTGGAATGGAGACTTGTGAAACTTTTATCACAAACTGTTTGTGTCCCTACAAGTTAGTGGACTTCTGGTTTTTCAATTAGGTGTTTAAATGTAATTAAATTAACACTTCGGCAAGTCCCTTAATTGAGGTCTAAGGAAATGAAGTGATTTAACCGAGGCCAGTTTCCATCCAAGCGTGAGTTTTTTCCATGTTGAATGTAAAACTCAGAATTTCCTAGCTGAGAGGCAGAAACTAAACCAGAGCCGGGGTGAACTCTGTCAGTGACCTGTAAGGGGAAAATGGTGGGGGGAGAAGCTGGAGAGAAAATAAAGCTTAAAAGAGGCAGATGTCCACTCATTGAGACTAACACGGGACATGAAAATCGAAGCTAATAGACGATAGCGTTAACCCTTTAAGACTTCACATCCAAAGCCTGGTTTTCAGTCTACACTCGATAACAATAGGAATCTTTGCTAAATTCGTGAAGCCCTCCTACTTACTGTTTCAATGAAGCTTTAAAGCAACTGCTAACACTATGGAAACTTATTTTGCAAACAAATACACCCAGAAAAAAATAGAGAAGTTAAAGACCATAAGAAAGACAGCTTCTAATGAGATATTTTTTTCTAGCATTCTTAGGTGCAAACACATAGAATTGAAGGTGATGACATTGCGTTGTTGTCTCAACATAAGAACCCCTGAAAATCGTCTGAATGCGGAAAGCCTCTTCTAAAGAATACTTCAGGGTTTGCCCTTCATCACGAAAAACTGGAGTCTTAGTCAATTTCAATCTGCCACGTGACATACCAGTCATAGAAAAAGCTATAGATCAGAGCCATTGAGATAAATGGCCCACTTCAAAATGATGAATTATAGTGAAGTATTAAAACAACCCCAAGCCTTACATACAAATAGATATGATTTAAAATGCCATTTTCCTTTTTATGAGCCATATTTCTATGATTGATCATAAAAAGCAAAGTGGAATATGTGCCAGCCAATTACCAGAAGATCTATCCTTTTCAAAGCCAAGGTTAGAAAGGAGAGATTCTGACAGCTCACTGACATTCTTCTAGATAACAAACCATGTGTGGGGTTCACTATTCCTTATTTGTAATTATTAATTTATAACAGGAAGCCTCGTGGCAAGGATTCTTTATCACAACGGACAATTAAGAAGCAAATATATGTATGTATATATACATATATACAAATATACATATATACATATACATGTATATATACACATATGTATATATACACATACACATATATGTATATACATATATATGTACATATATGTATATACATATATGTACATATATACATATATGTACATATATACATACACACACATATATGTATATATACATATATACATGTGTATATATGTACACATACATATATACATATATGTCTATATACACATATACATATATACACATGTACAGATATACATATGCATGTATACGTACATGTATATATACATGTATATATACATGTATGTACACATACATACATATACATATATATGTCTATATACATATATACACATATATACATATATACATATATAAATATATATATAAACTGTAGAGCCAACATGGGTCCGCCAGGATCCTTTGATTACAGAAAATCTGCCATCTCAATGACACATGTTGTCAGCTAATCTGAAGGGTCAAAAGCCTCCTATACCAAGAGGCAGGAAACAACCCCTGGGTTCTTCCTCTTTGGGTGAATAACGAGAACCACGCCTACTCCTTTTCATGGTAAGACTCAAATGCAATCCTTTATATTTTGAAACTATAAAGCACCGTGTATATATTGGATGTGATAGTCACAGTAGGGACAGAAATATTGGAGATTCAATGCAAACTATTCTTACTCCAAAAAATGACCCAAAATATGTTCCTGTGAAATGGAATCAATGTATCATTGCCCTCTGCTGTGAAGGAAGCAAGTGAATGAGTCAAAATAATCCCATCAAGTCTGAAAATCAAAAGACAGCTTTTTCTAATAACTTGCAGCTTCAAAACGCAATAGATCCAACCATTGGCTCCTTGGGGGAAAATAGAAACAACCATCCAACATACATCTTAAACACTCAACAACTGCATAGTTATATATTTAATAACATGTTAATTCCCTAATTAGTTCATATATTAAAAGAGTACTTCTCAAAAATCAATGTGTTATGTCTTGGTCCAAATTGACTTGATCACCGGACACCAAATGGCTAAGTGAATTTGCTCCAAATAAATCGCTGGATTAAAAAGTCAGAAGATAGGGGCGCCTGGGTGGCGCAGTCGGTTAAGCCTCCAACTTCAGCCAGGTCACGATCTCGCGGTCCGTGAGTTCGAGCCCTGCGTCGGGCTCTGGGCTGATGGCTCAGAGCCTGGAGCCTGTTTCCGATTCTGTGTCTCCCTCTCTCTCTGCCCCTCCCCCGTTCATGCTCTGTCTCTGTCCCAAAAATAAATAAATGTTGAAAAAAAAAAAAGTCAGAAGACTGACTTTAATCCTCCAATAAAGTCTGGAAGTAGAAAAAAGTGTTAATGTCTTCCCAACTGGTTTTGATTTGCAAGGAACTACTTTTCAGCACCAAGCAGATAATTTCTTCACACACTGTCAAAAGGTAAAACTGAGAAGTATGTAGAGTTTATATCAAATATGGAAATGACTTATTTGACAAATGCTTGGATTTACAAAGACCTCGACCCTCTGGTTCATAAGTTCTAACCTATAAGCGATCAATTTTCCCCCTAACGGCCTTAAACAGCTGTCACAAAACCCATTCTAAAGATCCAGAAGAATCCACGGCATAGGTCTTCGGATCTTTACTCAAAGTCTATTTATTTTACAAACATGTCAAAAAAGCAGAGTTATTCGATTTCCCAACATACAGTAAATTAAATAGTGACTTGGAAGATGAGAGGAGGTGACAAAAACAGGAAGAAGCAAAGTCAAGAAAGACACGATGGTCTACTAGACAACAGGCACTCGATGCTGTCGGCCTGGATGCACTTGATCGCAGTTGGGGGACAGTTAATTATCTAGAGTACTTGCAATTTTAACAGTGTTTCAGGGTAACACTGTGTTAGAGCACTTGACTTCTAGATCGGTGCTATAACATCGGAAGACAAAGGAGGATATAGCAAAAGAAATTTTTATTTTTTCTTTGGAAAATTTGGAACATACATGAAGAGTCTGAAAAAAATCCCTCATGATATTATAACTTAGAAATACTCATTGTCAACCATTTGTTTATTTCCTTTTGGTTGTGAGCATGGGCGATGTGTCAATGCACAGCTTTTTATTTTTTCCTTGACTATGGCTGAATGTAGCTAAACGGTGGGATTTTAGCAAAAGGCAGGAGGGGTCTCGCATTTTGGCAAGTGGTCCTATCAGCTAAGCTCTAAGCCGGCATTTGAAAGAGAGATTCAGTTCATTTCGATTCAACAGACACATATTGAGTGACTAATACTTATAAAAACAATGAGAGTCCCATCAGAGAGGCAGACAAGTGAACAGGTATTTTAACTGCATCATGGTGCTGCACGAGAGAATAAATACTACGTGGGAGGGAGCACTTTTTTACGGGTCATAACAATGAACCAGTCAAAGACCAAGAAAAATGCCTTTCTGATATACAAATGACATAAAGCTGATCTGGAAACAGATTCATGAGTCCAAAAGATTCTAATAAGCTGGAATTATAGACTAAAATGTAAAAGATGAGATTTAATAGGGATAGATACAAAGTTCCACAAACTGTCAAAACCAACTACCCAAGGGGCACCTGGGTGGCTCAGTCAGTTAAGCATCTGACTCTTGATTTTGGCTGAGGTCATGATCTCATGGTCCATGGGTTCAAGCCCCACGTCGGGCTCTGCACTGACAGTGTGGAGCCTCCTTGGGATTCTCTCTCTTTCTCTCTCTCTCTCTCTCTCTCTCTCTGCCTCTCCCCTGCTTGTGCTCTCTTTCTATCTCAAAAATAAATAAATAAATAAACATTAAAACAAACCAACTGCCCAAGAACACTGGGGTAACAGCAGGTCATTGACAACAGGAACTTTAGCTCATCAGTGCAGGCACAGTTGAGCCAGTATATGACATAGTTGAAAAAATCGATATAGTCTTAGACTACATTATTAGAGGAAGCCTAGTGTTACAGCCCAAAAATGCTCTCATTCTATTCCCCACTGCCCCGAGCACATTTTGCTCACATTTGAGTGATACATGTTTAGAAGGATATTGACACACTTTACTGAAGGAGGTGGTAAAGGAATGGGATCCATGAATCTATAGAAAAGGTAAAGGTCTACAGATAGCTTAGTGGGGATATATACTGAGGGCGGGGACATGGCAGTTAGCTTGACATAGTTTAAGAATTTTCAAAAAAAAAAAAAGAATTTTCACGAGGTTTCGCACTTTACAAGAAGCTGTAAGACAACCGATTTTAAACGTAAGGAAGACCATTGCAGAAATTATAAATAAAATGGTAAGCCTTGTGAGGAAAACAGTTCCCCGTCATCGGATGGATTGAATGAAATAAACTCTCAGGTACATTGTGGCGAGCTTTCTCGCATCCGGCGGAGAAAGCTCCTTGTGGCAGTTGTGACCCTGAGACTCTCTGCTTCCGTAAGCTCCCTGGAAGCAGAATGTGCGTGTCGCAAGCCGTGCGATCATTCTCCTCCGGGTTAGGTAAGGTCAAAGCACACACTTGACCTTAACCCGTTGAGATCTTTTCTATGCCCAAACATCATCCGTGTTTTTCCAGTCTATATTTGCCTCAATACCTGCTCTTAAAAGCCAGGGACTACTTCACACCCACTCTGATGGCTATACTCATATAATAATAACAACAACGAGAATATTTTTAAAAAAGAAAATAACAGGTGTTGGAGAGAACATAGAGGCATTAGACCCATCACCCATTGCTGGCGGGAATGTAAACGTACGGCCACTGTGCAAAACAGCTTGGTAGTTCTTCAAAGAGTCAAGTATACAAGTACCATGTGCCCCATCACTTCCGCTCCTAGATGTAGACCCAGAGACATTGAAGACATACATTCGTATGAAAACTTGCACATTAACGTTCATAGAGGGACCATTCATTATGGTCAAAAAGTAGAAACGACCCAAGTTCCCATCAACTTCTGAGCATATGAGTAAAGTGCAATATGTCTGCACCCTGGAATATCATAGCCATAAAGAGGAATAAAGTAGCGTAAATGTTACGAGATAGATGAACTTGGAAAACATGCTCAGAGAGGGAAGACCGGCACCAAAGGCCACATACTGCATGACACCATTTATACGAAATAGCTAGGACAGGCAAATCCATAGGGAAACAAAGCAGATTATTGGTTGCCAGAGGCTGGAGTGGGGAGAGGGCCTAAGAAGTGACCGCCAGGGAAAAGGGGGTGATGAAGATATTCTAAAATTAGTTTCAGGCAATGATTGCACAACGTTGCGAATGACCTAAAAAGCATTGAACTGTACGCTTTAAAATGGTGAATTTCGTGTCATGCGAATCGTATCTCAATAAAACAATACCAATAGGGAATAACAGCAACTGTTTGGAATGTTCTGGTTTCCAACGGAGAGTATGTTTTTACGATTCTGACACACTTGGATTCTCCCAACTTTTCCAAAGGATCCAGAGGCTTTTGCCCCAGCTTGGCTCCCTGCGTGGCTCAGCTAGTTTCTGTACCTTTCTATGTTTTTGTAGATCTACGTGAAACGCCCAGTCATTTCAAAGCAACTTAGAAAATAAACTACGAACACTGTTTTCTAATTTTTCCTCCCCGAGTTTCTTCTGACTTTCTCCCTGTGGTTAGCACTGACCCCAGCGCCACGCTCGAAGCGTAGATGGCTGAGCAGAGAATGGCACACGTGGGGAAATTTGAGGGCTGGAGACAACCCAAGGCGAGTACTGATGGCTTTCAGAACAGGACAGGGAGGAGGGACTCCAGGTAAAGTAAGAGAGCCAAAGGCTGGTGTGGCGAGGCATCCCATTTAGAGCTGAAATTAGCAAAGATTATCAAATTTCAGAGCAGAAACTCTGGGAGGTCAAGGTTGCTGCTTCCTAAAGAACATCAGCCTT
This sequence comes from Prionailurus viverrinus, assembly GCF_022837055.1. Classification (NCBI taxonomy): domain Eukaryota; kingdom Metazoa; phylum Chordata; class Mammalia; order Carnivora; family Felidae; genus Prionailurus; species Prionailurus viverrinus. The sequence goes on from NC_062565.1 coordinate 136,017,946, forward strand.
CGGTTTTTGAAGGCTGCCCACGGGGTTTGGGCATTCTTCATCTGTATCTTTATTGCTATTGATCCTATTGTGACCTCCCAGCCCCTTATAAACAGAAGGAAAGAGAAATCTGGAACTCCTCTCCTCCACGCTTATGCTTCTGGAGGGCAGTGACTGCATCTACAGAGCCGGTCGGTGTTTTTAATACACAGCCATTGACACACATTTTGGCACTGAGTGGATGCTCTTCTTACGTGATGGAATCAGTGGCGTGAAATCAGGCATTTGGGTGAAGCGCATGAGCTTTCACTCCATTGCCTTCGGTAGTTTGGCAATAGCTAGATGCGGATGCCATGGAAACACTCCTTGAACCCCTTTTTCTTGTAGCCGGTGAGAAATTCAAAGCACATTTCTGAACCGGATGAAATTCCCTCTGGAGGCCGTTGCTGCACGGCCACTAGATGGCGCCGTGTTGCCAGACGCGATGAGGACGCCCCCGAGATCAGAATGAATCTCACTAGACCGCGTCATCACATATTTGAGGAGCTGTAGTTTACTTCCCTTTTTCCCTCCTAGAATTTTCCTATGTGTTCCAGATCGTGTAAATGCAGACGTGCTAGAGCCAGTCATTCAAATCAACTGTTCGGTGACTAAAGCTGGGCTGTATAACCGATCATTTCCCTTTGTTTTCAGTTCAAGCATTTTGACTAGTCTTTTGCCACACATTCCTTTATTTTTCATACGGTTACCTCAGTGCACGGACCGCTGATCTTGTGCACACATAATGATGGAGAGGGAAACCGCTGCCTTGAATGTCCCGGAAATTCTTGTCCGGGACATCAGTCTCCCAGCCCTCTTCAAGATGTCGCTCATCTGATTTTGCACCGTGGTGGGGAGCTCCGGCTTTTGGAACGAGAAAAAAAATGGCCCAAGACACAAAGTAAACAATTGCTTTCTTTACCCAGCTTTATTTGTTGTTGTCTTTGGGAAAACGAAGCCAAATTAGAGGAAACGTTTGATTCACAGTCAGAAGCCGAACCAGCGAGATCAGGCATGTTGGTGGGACTGTGTCCTGTGATCACTCGAGACGAGCCACCTCCCGCTCTACCCCTGACCCCAGCCAGCACCCCCTCCAAAGCCAGACACACTCAGGCCCCCAGAGGAAACCTAAGTAGGGCATCATTGGGAGCAAGTCCAGAGCCAACAATGGAAGCTAATGCAAGAGGCTCAGGGGCAAGAAGAGAGAAATGAGAATTATTTAGCCTGAGGTCACAGTGTCACACACATGGCCAGCACGAGGCACCTTGGGGGGAAGTGCAAAGCCAGAACAACCCAAAGGCTTGAAGCTGGAGGCTGGGAGTTCTACCTCTTGGCTGGGTCCCTGGTGCTGTCTCAAAAAATGCCGCCGTGTGGGACCTCACGGAATCTGGAGTGGGTGGTGTTAGGGAAAGGGCAGCAGAGCCGACCCAAGAAGGTGGAAGGTGTAGGAGGTAAGAATAGACACGTTAGCACGCCTTGCCTCAGTTTCCTTTTGGTGCTCATTTTCCACAAGGGGGAAAGTAAAAAATAATAGAGTCTAAACTACAAAACAAGGGCGTGATCTAGAAAAGGACTAAGAAACATCCCTCAATTGTGTTGACAAGGTTTTAGGGTCTATTTATAAGTATGTTCCTGAGCTCTCCAGAGATGACCTTTATTTCTAGAAGTGTGCGTGGAAGTTTTATTTATGTATTTATTTATTTATTTATTTTTTACTGGCTTTGTCCTTGGGCTAGAAAAAGGACCTTGTGGCACTTTGACATTTATTAAGAAGTAGAGTCCTTTTAATTTTGGAATACGCTGGACCAATTTTTATACAGTATGGCGTTTTTTATAATCCTTATTTCCTTTTTTTTTTTTTAACCCCACCTTGCTGTTCTTTTGATCTAGATGTCACGTAATAAGTTGTGGCATTTTACGTTTGTGCCTGGGAGCCATGTTCTAGGGCCTCGGTGCGCTTGTTATGTAGAAAATGGTATGTCCTAGGAGAAAACACGAATATTAAAGGAAGTAGATGTGGATTCAGCTTTGGAATAACCAAATTACACTCAGGGATGGCAAAGATTGACCTGCGATTTGTATTTGGCATCAGCCATGACAAGAAATGCTGGACGCAATAAGAAAACCCTGAACGTTTCAGTGGCTTTAATGCAATAAATGTTTATCTCTCATTCTCGTCCCAGTTGGGCAGGTGTCTCTCAGGACATTCATACCTTCATTCAGGGACCCAGGCTCTTCTCTGCTGGTGGCCCTGTCATCTTCTGGTGCTTTCATTTCCTCCACCAATGCTTTGCATTCTATCAGCGAGTAAGAGAAGAATGGAAAAATCACGCTCCGTTTAAGTCTGGAGGTGACCGACATCGTTCCTGTTGACATTCCACTGTGGAGAACCGTTCCCGGGGAACCCATGCCAGGAAGAAGAGAATCTGGAAGTTTGGTGTAAAATGTTCTTTACCACACGTATATACCAGAAATATAGAGTCTGATGAGACACAAAACTATTGGCTTCAGGGTAAGAAACGTCATGTTCCACTTCTGAACGTACTCCTCCAATAGAGCCATGCCACTAATGCTAACCCAGTCAGGCATGTGCCAAATCCAGCTTTGGGAAAGAGACCCCAAGAGGGGGACAAGGTCTGTTTTGGAGCATGGAACATGCTGGGCAGCGAGGGACACACCTTTCAGTTCGAAGTCACTTCAGGGCAGTTCAGTAACTTGTTGACTAAGTTCCAAGTTGGTAAACTGTGCCCTTAAGTCTTACTGTCCTACGGATTCTTTTTTTTTTCTTTTAATTTTTAACATTTATTTATTTTTTGAGAGAGAGAACGCAGGGGAGGGGCAGAAAGAGGGAGACAGAGGCTCCGAATCTGCGCTGCGAGCACGGAGCCCCACGTGGGGTTCGAACTCACGAACCATGAGATCACGACCTGAGCTGAAACCAAGAGTCGGCCACTTAACTGACTGAGCCACCCAGGCACCCCCAGCCTGTGGATTCTCAATGGTCATAATAATAATGGTAATGACAGTGTGGTACTCACCGTATGTCAGATCCTATCCTGACTCATTCGCGTGTATTCGCTCACTTTATTCTCACAACAAACCCACGGTAGGAACTGTCATGCATGGTATTTGACCGATGAGAGCAAAGAAAGGTGAAGTAACCTCCTCAAGGTCACCCAGCTAGGAAGTGGTAAAGCTGGGACCCCAAGCCCAAGAAGCTGATTACATTTATGATTTACCCGATTACGGTCTATGCATTTAACCTGGGCTGTGTACCTTTCCAGGCTGCTGAAATGACAAAGTTGGGTTTGTCCTCTATCTGCTGGTCTACTCGCCCCCTGTTATGGGCTGAACTGTGTCTCTCCAAACTTCATGTGCTGAAGTGCTGACTCCCAGCATCTCAGAACGAGGAGGTATTTGGAGACCAGGGCCTTTAAAGAGGTGATTACGTCACCACGAAGCCGTGAGAGTGGGACCTGATCTAATCTGACTGATGTCCTTAGGAGAGAAACACTGGATACACAAAGAGGCATCAGGGACACATGCGCACAGAGGGAAGACCGTGTAAGGACACAAGAAGGTGGCCATCTGCAAGCCAAGAAGAGAGGCCTTAAAAGGAACCAGACCACACCGCACCGCACCTTGATCTTGGACTTTCAGGCTCCAAAACTGTGCGAAAACAATGTCTATTTGTTGAAGCCCCTGAGTCTGTGGTATTCTGCAATATCAGCCATAGGCAACTGACCGCCCCCCCTTCTCCCCCTCCGCCCTCCTCTCTCCTGGCCACACTTCTCGTGTCCTGCCCTCCGCCATCAATGCACACTCCACCCCGCCCTCTGTTGCTCAGCTCACTTGTGTTGATGCCTGTCTGCCAGCTGTTTATGCCCACATGGTGGCCATGTTCCTTGCCAGAGCTCTATGGGTTCGAGACTATTGTTTCTCCTAATGTTTCTGTTATGGACTGAATGTGTCTCCCCCATCCCCACATTCATATCTTGAAGTCTTACCTCCCCAGTGTTGATAGTATTAGGATGTGGGCCTTTGGGAAGTAATTTGGTTTAGATGAGGTCCCGGGGACGGGGACCTTTTAAGAGTCCCGAGAGAGCTGGCCTCCCCCGCTCTGCCCTCTGCCACGTGACGATACCCTGAGAAGCCTACCACCTGAGAGAGGGATCTCACTAGAACTTGACTACAATGGATCCCCGATCTTGGTCCCCCAGCCTCCAGACTATGGGAAATAAAGTTCTGTTCTTTATAAAGCCACCCAGTTTGTGGTATTTTATTATAGCAGCCCCAACTGACTAAGACATGCCCCAACTTTGATGGAGCCCGACTCAGTCTTCAGGGACAACCAAGAGTCTGTGTCCAAGCAGCGCAACAAAGTCATCTCGCGGCAACGTGTGGAAGGATCTCCCAGGCGCCGGTTGAAAATGCAGCTCCCCAGACTCCACGGGAATTCTGAGCTGTAGGCCTGACGTGAGGCTGGAGATTCTGAGGTGGACGGACACCCCTGGCCCTTGGAAGAACCTCAGAGCAGAGAAGCACCCTCCCTTTCACATGCCCCACCCGCGGAGGATCTGCTCTCCTTCCCAGATCGCTCACGTGTTCCAAGCACTTCTCACGCTTTCCACAATGACCGCTTCCTTCTCTCCGGGTCAGGGAGCCGCCTGGCCCGCAGTGTATTCTCACACCCTCGCTCCCTTCCGGGGGTCTGTTTGCCTCGGGGCCCAGACGAATCAGGGGAGAAGGCTCAGACAACACCCAGCTCCGCTCAGTGCCACTCCAAGCCTGGGCTCTGATTCAGCTGGCTGCACCAGCCAGGGCCTGGAGCCCCGGGAACAGGGAGACACCAGCCCGGCCCCGAGGGACTCAGTTGTTAGCACGAAGTCAGACCCAGAAGCAGATCATTTCGACATCCTACGGAAGGAGCTGAAAAAGAAGAATGAACTGGGTTCCGCGGGGAGCCCAGGCAAAGGGCCTTTTTCCCCAACATGCCCAGCGTTCAGAGAAGTTTCCTGACGAAGGCCACATCTGGCGTGGAGGTGAACAGCTAGTATTAGTCTACGTCGGGAACTGGCGAACTACATCCCGTGGGCCAAATCCAGGCAGTTGGAGGTTTTTATACAAGCCAGGGGCAGGAATGCTAGGCCAAGGCTAGTCTATAAACCAAATTTCATTAGAACCCAGCCACTTTCATTTGTTTACGTATTGTCTGTGGTTGCTTTCACAACCTGAACAGCTGCCACAGAAATTGTGTGGCCTGCAAAGCCTCAGATATTTACTATCTGGCCCTTGACAGATAGCTCAAGGGGGGCAACCTTCCATCCAGGTGGAAACTTCTCTGAGCCACCTGCTGTGAGCAGTGTTATCAGAGCAAGGAGGGTGAGGTGGAGAAAGGCAGGGAGATGGGGCCGAGGGAACAGCATCAAGCTGGCCATGGTCCTCGCGTGGAGGTTGCCCTGTGTATAATGGCGAGCTCTGGGAAACAGGGAAAGGTAGCAGTGAGAGCCTAACGCTCAGGTCAAGTTGGGGACAGGTAGCCAGTCAGCCACTGATCAGTCTGAGCGGCCGGAGGCCCAAAGGTAGAAGAAAAGTACAAAAAACACACAAAAGGAGCAAAGAATGATGGAGGAAACCCTGCTCATCAGGCAATTTTGCAAGAACAACTGCCCAGGCGTTAGCAGCCGGCAGTGGCTGCTCTTACAGACGCTTAGTGTGTATAAATAGAGGTCTCGGCTTCATTATTTCTCTCCCAAGTCCCTAATGAGTGGCTCCAATGCGAAGTTGCTCTTTCGCTCTTTCTCAGATCAGGGACCTGAAGATACGATCGTGTACGTCAAGGCACTTAATACCCAGGAGAGCGCCCTGTAAACGCCAGCTGCTCTCGGTCAACTGAGCCCAAATCAGGGCCAGGTCACTGCGGGGCGGTTTAAATGGCTAAATGTTGTCTTTTCTTCATTCGGTATTTACCACCCTTCGCAATTGATCCTAGAGGCGCCTCCTCTCAGCTAGTTCCCGATCGCTCTTTGAGGGACTTTTAGCACGTGGTCGTGCTCCCGGGTTGCTGATTTGGCCAACAGGTTACTCTCGCCAGTCCTTTCCGTTCAGCGAGGAAGGGCACCAGCCCCCGAGCATGTGATGAGCTCTCTGGATAGTTACACCCCATATTTTAGGGGCGGGGCGGGGGGAGAGACTAGAGATCCATGACTAATCCAGCTCGTATGTGGTAATTAATCATTGAGCCCGTTCTTCCAGTAAGAGAGGTGAAGGTCACGGAGTGCGGGAGGAGAGCGAGGAAGGATGGAGCACTTCAGAGAATCTTTAACCTCAAGTATACGCAAGGAGCATTGTGTCCGGGCAGACAAACAAGCGCGATGATTTGGAAGCCGTATGACATGCTCTCTCAGCGCTATTTTGCCTTCATTTACGTTTTTATTTTGGAGGGGGGGGGCGGGGGAGGGGATGAAGTCAGACTTATTTTTAAATAAGAAAGATGATAAAAATAAAACCCGCAACCCATTAAAAGGCACCAATTAAATATTCATAAACACAGTCTCACATCCTTAATGGGCCGTCTTCCACAAGGAGGTGGCCGTCTCCCTCTTCTCAGCAGAGGAACCTCAATCGTACTGATGGAGGCTGACCCTGGGCCCGCGTCCACACCCCCGTCTCGGACCGACGGGCTCTGCGAGCCACAGCGCTGCCTCCCGTGTTCGTATTTCCTCACTTTGTCAATTTCCTTTCCAATCTATTACCACAAACGCAAACTTGAGTTGGCCGAACTGGCCATTTCTCCCAAATTCTCACCGTTTTACATCTGGGAGGAGGGAAGCCGCAGAAGAGCAGGCTTTGGGCCGTGTACAAAACCCTAAGGGTGTGTGTTTCCAATTGATTAGGGAGTATGGTATGTCCACTGACCATGAAAACCAGTGACATCACAGCAACCCCCACGACCCTTCCCACCACAATTAAAAGGCGTGTGGGGGGGGGGGAAAAACAAAAAAAAACCTCAGTCTTCTGTCCTAGAGGGTTTCAGGGACTGAAGTAGATGCCAAGGGTGCGTGTGAATTAACCAGCAATTGGACAGAGAACAAAAGATACCGAAGTAATATTTAGTACCTCTCTCTTCTAGCATGATCTGGAAGCAAAGAGCATCCACATAATTTGTGGGGTCCAGGACAAAATGAAAAATACAGGGCCCCCTGTTCAAAATTATTAAGAATTCTGAGAGCAGAGCCTTAAACCAGGAGAAGGCTCTTCAGAGTGCAGGCCCTGGGCAACTGTACAGGTCACACACGCATGGAAGTTTAAGGCAGCTTTCGAGATGTGTCCAATTTACTCAAAGAGAGTTGATTTGCCCACTAAGAGTTTGTCTTCGAGAGCAAGATTAAAATGTCCTGAAATAATTTTTCTTTCAGCTTGCAGAGGAACGAATCTGCCTCAGGCTTTTGTCAGTGATATTCTCCTGCTGGGGAAAGTCATCAAGACCCACTCGAGTACCACATGTGGCTGCAAATATCCCTCTGTGAGCAGGACTTAACACGCTTTGGAACTGTAGTACTTTTTCATAAAAAACAAACAGAAAACCCCACTGATACACGGGGTCTGGAAGATACACTCAGATATTTAGGAATCCCATCTCCTCAGCTGCTTTTTCCTTTCATAAATTCTTTTTTTTTTTTTTGCTACTGTCTGCTATTTCACTCAAAAGGTTTGTCTATTCACATGCTTTATTGGAAGTTATTTGACAAGTCAGTATGAGGACAAGTCACTAATCACAAATTAGTGTGATTTTTGCTACAAAGCGGAGGGTCAGTAGATGACACAAATCTTTCAGGTCTTGAAAGCTAACACAGATGTGGGATCAGGTTAAAGAAGGTGGGAGAGGCCCTGGATGTGGGGAAGGAGCCGCAGAGGAGAAATCCCCCAAGAGACGGGAAAACTCCAGGGAGTCCTGCCCTTGGAGGCAGTAGAGACGGAGGAGGGGGCGCCCAGGACAGCTACCCAGGAAGCACCCAGGACGGCTACCCAGGGAGCACCCAGATGGCTACCCAGGGAGCACCCAGATGGCCAACCAGGGGGCACCCAGGACGGCTACCCAGGGAGCACCCAGATGGCTACCCAGGGAGCACCCAGATGGCCAACCAGGGGGCACCCAGGACGGCTACCCAGGGGGCACCCAGGATGGCTACCCAGGGAATACCCAGGACGGCTACCCAGGGGGCACCCAGGACAGCTACCCAGGGGGCACCCAAGACAACTACCCAGGGGGCACCCAAGACAACTACCCAGGGGGCACCCAGGACGGCTACCCAGGGAGCACCCAGATGGCTACCCAGGGAGCACCCAGGATGGCTACCCAGGGGGCACCCAGGACGGCTACCCAGGGAGCACCCAGGACAACTACCCAGGGGGCACCCAAGACGGCTACCCAGGGGGCACCCAGATGGCTACCCAGGGAGTATCCAGGACGGCTACCCAGGGGGCACCCAGGATGGCTACCCAGGGGGCACCCGGGACGGCTACCCAGGGAGCACCCAGGACAACTACCCAGGGGGCACCCAGGATGGCTACCCAAGGAGCACCCAGATGGCTACCCAGGGAGCACCCAGGATGGCTACCCAGGGGACACCCAAGACGGCTACCCAGGGGGCACCCAGATGGCTACCCAGGGAGCACCCAGGATGGCTACCAAGGGGACACCCAAGACGGCTACCCAGGGGGCACCCAGGATGGCTACCCAGGGGGCACCCAGGACGGCTACCCAGGGGGCACCCAAGACGGCTACCCAGGCGGCACCCAGATGGCTACCCAGGGAGCACCCAGGACAACTACCCAGGGGGCACCCAGATGGCTACCCAGGGAGCACCCAGGATGGCTACCCAGGGGGCACCCAAGACGGCTACCCAGGCGGCACCCAGATGGCTACCCAGGGAGCACCCAGGACAACTACCCAGGGGGCACCCAGATGGCTACCCAGGGAGCACCCAGGATGGCTACCCAGGGGGCACCCAAGACGGCTACCCAGGCGGCACCCAGATGGCTACCCAGGGAGCACCCAGGACAACTACCCAGGGGGCACCCAGATGGCTACCCAGGGAGCACCCAGGATGGCTACCCAGGGGGCACCCAAGACGGCTACCCAGGCGGCACCCAGATGGCTACCCAGGGAGCACCCAGGACAACTACCCAGGGGGCACCCAGATGGCTACCCAGGGAGCACCCAGGATGGCTACCCAGGGGGCACCCAAGACGGCTACCCAGGCGGCACCCAGATGGCTACCCAGGGAGCACCCAGGACAACTACCCAGGGGGCACCCAGATGGCTACCCAGGGAGCACCCAGGATGGCTACCCAGGGGGCACCCAAGATGGCTACTCAGGGAGCACCCAGGACGACTACACAAGGGGCACCCAGGATGACTACCCAGGGGGCACCCAAGATGGCTACCCAGGGAGCACCCAGGACGGCTACCCAGAGAGCACCCAGATGGCTACCCAGGGGGCACCCAGGACGGCTACCCAGGGAGCACCCAGGACGACTACCCAGGGGGCACCCAAGACGGCTACCCAGGGGGCACCCAGATGGCTACCCAGGGAGTACCCAGGATGGCTACCCAGGGAGCACCCAGGACGGCTACCGAGGGAGCATCCAGGACAACTACCCAGGGGGCACCCAGGACAACTACCCAGGGGGCACCCAGGACGGCTTCCCAGGGATTGAGCTCAGGTACCAGTTGGCAAGCAGGCGAGTCATCCTCTGTGTTCCCACGCCTCCCTGCACCCAAGGCAGGTAACTGAGGCAGGAGGCGAGCATGGGACCAAGAGAAAGGGCAGACTTAAGACCAGCAAGAGGATGCATCAAACCCCAGAGTTAAGGGAAGCCTCCGGTCAGGCTACCTGTTAACATTTCACTGGCCGAAATAATTCACATGGCCCTACCCGATGCCAGCCAGCTAGTCCGCTATGTGGTCACGTGGCAAGAGGAACAAAGAATCTAGAATAATCCAGATTGACGACAGGGTGAGTGAGGGCTTCCCACCGGGGCCTCTGCCTCCCTCCCCAGCTCATTTTCACAAACCCTGACCCATGGAGAAAGTTCTGGAAGGCCTTGGGCCGTGGTGCACGTCTGTCCCCAGGGACTGCTGTAAGTAAGCTGGCAGGGTGGTTCTGAGGGGTGCTCACCTCCAGACACAGCTGTTCTGGTTTATACCTAAAAGACCTGTTCTGCTGAGAATAGCAAAGGGCAAAAGCAGGGCCCCATCCCTGGCATCCCTGGTGCTGGGGGCACCGCAGGGAGGAGCAGGAGCCGCCGATGGGCCAACGTCGAGCCAGGCAGCCATGCTGAGTGAGGGCGTCTGGGCACCCCAGGGAGCTTCCCAAAGGCTGGAGTGTGAGGCATCATCGTTCGTCCATTCCCAGGCCCGTGAAGCTGGAACCAGAGGGGAATCGGGCCTGTGGAGAAAGGCAGGTTTTGCTGATCAGGGCGGAGGCGGCAGGTGGATTCTAGGGCGAGTTTGGCAACAGAGGACACATGTGGGTTGGAGAGACGGGGCCTGGATATGTCTTGGTCGGAAGGTCCTTTTGGAAGCTCTGTGCGGGGCCCAGGAGTGTGGAGGCAGCTGCTGAGGGCACCCAGCCCCCTGGGACAATCACCCCATTTACCAATGGGAATCACAGGGCTTGTTAAGAATCAATCAAAGGGCACCTTCTGTAATGCCGTTAGGATTGTACAATCCACTTATTTGGATTATTTTTTTAATTGGATGACCAGTCGAGCCCTTAATCAATAATGTTCAGAGCTCCCAATCAATAATGTGTGGATAAAAGGGCTTCTGCCATGTGAATTGGGCATCAGGATCCGGGGTTCTAGAATTTTTTCCGGTGAGCAAATAACCAATTTATATGTGCACGGTACCTTTAAATTTTTGCATTAGGCTGTACAGATTAGTGGGAATTCCTTCAGGCCATGACCTCCCGGACCTTCTTGCAGGAAGACGCCGCAGTTATAACAATGGCAAGAACTGCGGCCGCTCCAGCCTTGCCCTGCTGGCCCGCTGCTGAGCCAGCTGCCAGGGGTGCAGGGCGGGGGCGGGGGGCTGCTGAGGGCGCTGAGCCGGTGTGCGCTGGGCGGTGGTTCGTGCACTTAGGCCCTCTGGTCCTGGGGTCGGTATTAACATGCAAAGGACAGGGGCCTCCCTCACCTCCTATTAGCCACACTCCCTTCTGAGCACTCGAGGGCAAAAGGCTCCTTCTCTGCATCCCAGATTTTTTTCTTTTTCATAGTAAAGATGCAGAAAGAGAAGCAGGAGGGAACTGTGCATAGAGGCCATGAGTGTTCCTTGCAATATGCGATCTAGTTCACAATTTAAAATATATTTACAAAACAGGGGTGCCTGGGTGAATCAGTTGGTAAAGCATCTGACTCTGGATTTTGGCTCAGGTCACGATCTCACGGTTGTGAGCTCGAGCCCCGCTTAGGGCTCTCTGCTGTCAGCACAGAGCCCTCTTCGGATCCTCTGTCCCCCTCTCTCTCTTTGTCCCTCCACCTGTCTCTCTCTCTCTCTCTCTCTCTCTCAAAAATAAACATTAAAAAAAATAAACATTTTAAAAACAATGTTTACAAAGGGAAAGATGAAAGTCATGGCAGTTTTATATGAGACTCTTCCGGGCAGGTGTCTTGTTCTCCTCCCCGAGGTGCTGCCCTCTGGGGAGGGCTGGGCCGGGCTCAGAGCTTCCTGATCTAGCCTCCATTTGTCACTGTGGAATGAGGGGGGTCAGCTGAATGATAGCTGAGGAAGCTCACCTCCCTAGCTCTAGCCGTCTCTGATTCTGCATTCTTGGCCCCCCTTCCATAATGGGTACTCCTTTTTTTTTTTTTCCCAATCTATTCCTGAATAATGCTTAGGTTTATTTGAATAGGGTCAAAGCCTCAAAAATGAGAAGACTGTCTCATTTTTCTTTACTTGCCTGTTTTCATTTTTAAAAAGTGTGAGGCAGGTGAATTTGGGGGGCATGGACCCCCTACGGTGGTTGTTCCTGTCCCTCTACCCCTGCTCATCTTACTAGGGATCTCGGCCTCATCCACGGGATAGACAACACTTCCCAAACTCCCGACTTGCCTGGGAACGTTCGCAGGGGCTTTAAGACTCTTCATTCTTCCTCTGACGTCTAATGCACAATGAGAATTTTCCCTCTCAAAGAGGATAAAGTCTGTAGACTCACTTTATGTTTAGACATTGCATTGCACTCAAATTTCTACTTCAAACCGAATTGAGAAAAGACAGTATTTAAATGCACTTAAGATGAAATCTCATCTGTTTACAACAACAGTTTAAAAGAACCCAGCCCGATTTTACCTTGGGCCCTGTGACAGTGAACATGACGCGGCCAGGAAGGGTGATGGACAAAAACTTTATGAAGAGAGAGCCGTATAAAGCCCCTTTGGAGTAAACTCAAAAGCCCCGTTTACTATTTAATTTGGACCCAGTCTGGAAGATACCCACCAAAAAGAGAAGAGTTTCAGCGTGTCTTATTCTGCGCTGCAGGACAGACAGAAAAAGAGGAACCTGGTTCAAGAAAACAGCTGCTTAGATCAGAGGAAACAATTGAAGGACTGTTCCCTAGGAAGAGATATCTCCAGGCAGTAACTTCTGCTGGCTTTCCAGAAACATTTCTTGAAAGAATAATCCATACTTGATGTTTCCAGTTCTTCCTCTCTCATTCTCTTCTCAAACTATTCCAATCATGTTTTCACCTGCCCCTCAGGCAGACTTCTGCTCAGGTCGTGATCTTGCCATTTGTGAGTTCAAGCCCCACGTTGGGCTCTGTGCCGACGGCTCAGAGCCTAGAGCCTGCTTTGGATTCTGGGTCTCCCTCTCTCTCTCTGCTCCCCCCCCCCAACTCATACTCTGTCTCTCTCCCTCCCAAAAATAAACACCAAAAAATTTTTTTTGAAATAAAATTAAATAAAATTGCACCAAAGATGAGAGGTCATACATTGAGAGATCAATGCATGTCACTTCTAAATAAGCCTAAGAAATAAAATGGACAATACCAATGTAAGAGAGATACTCTCTTTTTGCTTTTACATTCTTCAATTATTTGCATCTTGGGTGTCGTCTTCCTTTAGGAGACGATCCTTTTAAATAACCCCAAACAGATCTTAATATTAAAAATTTTGGTGGTGATAGGTCAGGAATGGGGCAGAGAAATTAACAACGAAGAAGTGGCCTGAAGTCATTAAGGCACTAAGTTGTTTATTCACCTCTAAATAAACCTCTCATTGCATGCTCTTTAGAGCTACAGGTTCCTTCGTGAGATACAACAAAGAGCTGGTGGCCGTGAGTCAGGCTCTGTTGACAGCATGCACGGGAGAAAGTCAACTGCTGTCTTCACTCAGCTGACTAGAGATCGATGAGAATCAGAGCAGGATCGGATATGATGAGGAACAGCCAGGGACAAAGCATGGGCAGAAGTTTTTACGGGGCCGCTTCACATAGCCGGCATCTCTAATCTCTCCTTCTATACTTCAGTACATAATAAGCGTGTGCACATGTACGTATACATACTCTTATACTCGTATAACTAGTATGAATGCACACACATACACACACACACATATACACATACACACACAGTTTTACACTTCAGAAGCACTACAGACTAGGGTTTTTGAGGATACTCTGGGACCAAATCATCATTTAGTTCAAGGAGTGCCACACATACAGGAGATAACTCAATATAGTGTGAACTACCTGCCTTATTTAAGCATTTGTACTTAATCATAAAGATAAGTACATCGCATATGATTCCTCTGCTCCTGTTTTGTTCGGCTTCCCTGAGAATCCACATCGAGCCTGGGGAGCTGCGCACATGTGTGCTTCCCGCTTTTAGGAAAAGAGCATTGAAAGGCGGGACAGCTGGGGAGGGACATTAGTAGCTGGCTCAAGGATAGCATGGGCTGATCGGAAGGTCCGGCTGAATTTTGAAGGCTTCGTTTTTGAGAACAGCTTGCGACGCTTGATTGCATCATTCTATTTTAGAGATTCCCCACTGCAGGATGTCTCAGCCACAGGACACTGCAGTCTGGTCAATACTTTTTCCTCTTACTCGCTTGGGTATTACCTCATTCTGGTCAGGAGACATCAAGGCAATGGCCGTTTCTATCTTTATGCACCAGGTAGAAACTCTAAGGTTGTGTGGTCTTGTTTATGAGTTTTGTCTCAAAACTTGGAATTCGATCATAGTAATGTCTCAGGGGTCACTGGGATGAAAAAAGCAAATGGGGAAGTGAGATGGTTTTGGGGGGCTGGGGCAGGTTGAAGAGGTTACTAAGGCATAACTGGGGCCTCTTCCTCCCCTAATCTACCCTGCGTATAGATGTCTTTGGGGAGGAGGAAAAGGAAGAGAGAACCTATTTCCAGGAAAAGAAAGCGTTGGTCATTCCTACATGAATCCAGCATGTCTCAGCATGGTGTCAGAGAAAGAGCACGCACTGGGCTGTCCTAACAGCTTACGTGGCTTTGAATGTGTCACCTCGCTTCCCTGGGCCTCCATTTTCTCATGAGTAAACCACATGGGTGCACAAGGCAGACCCTGTCAGCTTCCCACCCAACGGCCGCTCCTTTTCCCCCCATCTATAAAAAAATAGTTCGTTCTGGTGGCCCCGTAGTCAGGGAACGTGGGCCCTGCTGTTGACCCCAGGGCATGAATCTGATTGGTTGGAGCCATGCAGGGCAATGCCCCCTTTCTAGTATTTGATTTAGGGGCGGGCTGTGTTGAAACGTTTCCCCCTAACACACACACACACACACACACACACACACGCAAGAGTCTTACGCCCCAGTACCTCAGATCTGACCTTATTGGAGAGAAGGCCTTCGCAGCGGTAATCAAGTTAAAATGAGGTCCTTAGGGTGAGCTCTAGTCCAGGGCGATTAGTGTCCTCATGAAACGGGGAAATCAGGACTGAGACAGGTATGCACGGAGGGAAGACAGCATGAAGAGACAGGGGCAGGAGACAGCTATGGATGAGTCGAGGAGAGAGGCCGAGCAGATTCTCCCTCACAAACGTCAGAAGGAACCAACTCGCTGACAGCTTGAATCCTGACTGCTGGCCTCCGGCCTCCAGATGCCATGTTGCCATTGTTTAAACCATTCGCTTAGTGCTGCTGTGTTTCTACTGTGTTATGCAGGAAGGCATTCCCTTCTTGCTGCCTTAGGGGGCGGGAAGCCTGGGGGCCCAGAGCTCTGTGACGCCCCCAGGATGTCCTTCCTAGCTGGGGAGAGTGGGACGCTGCTTGAAAGGCTGAACTAACCTGTGGCCATCTACTTCCAGGCTTAGCACTTTATGATATTATACATTTTTATTGCATAAGCCCGTCAGCTATTGGGAAACAGTTATTTCGGCTCCAACCAGATATGATTCTAGCTGTTTATCCTTGTACGATGTCCCCAGAGCTGATCTCTGCAGCTCTTAGTGATTGATGACTGCAAGGTTTTGATGAGATGTAGGGACTGCATGTAAAAGGCATGAAAGTCGGAGTGGCATATGACCCATTTGTATTCAAAATTTTTAAATGCATCACATAAGGCACTAAAGTGTAAGAAATTGAAACTCACACTTTCCAAGAGCCTATAAAACGCCACCGACCCTGGAAATGAATCACTTGGCAGTGAAAACAGGTTCTGGAGATTGAAATTATTTAACTTTCGTATATGAATTTTGATAGAACATTCTTGTGCAAGGGGCTAGGGGATCCGCATGGAGCATCTGGGTCCTGCCCATGGCTCGGATGAAGGTGCCAGCAGCCATCTCGGAAGAGTCACACCCAGGGAGGCAGACCCAGGAAGCGGGAGCACAGACCTGGGGAGGGGAGCCAAAGCCACGCGGAGGAAAGTGGCAAGTACCAGGTGTGACAGGGCAAAAGAAGCTCCAGATGGGAGAAAGGGAAACTGGGTCTGAAGGGCCAGGACGAGAACAGTGCGGTGGCAGAGCTGGAGCAAGCAGACTGAGGCCACCAGCAGACAGGGCATCATGGTCCCATTTTCACATAGTGCTGACTACAGAAACTGGGAGAAGTGGTGGTGAATTAATGGAAATTATAGGATCAGGCTCATTACATGTTGTAGATCATTCTGATGCTGTTCCCTAAACGATGCCCCTTCTGCATGGCAATTCTGTCTTGCCAGGACTATGAGGACCTACTCTCCTCTGTGGTGAGCATAGGCAAAGCATCCCTTTTCCCTAAAGGGGAAAGAGTCTCCTGACTCTGTCCAGTTTCCTGAAATCCACCCATACCAAGTCTTCTCTCTGACTGTTATTAAATTCAATTCCTCAACTTCTGTTTCTGGTACTATGGTAGCCTATGTTATTGGGATCAGCACCTCTGCTGAAAACCAAAAATTCCCAATAAAAGGATTTGGGCGTATTTTCTGGAAAGCGTCCAAGCAATGAGAAGATAGTAAGGAACCATCAGGCCAAAAATATAAGTGAAATCTGAAACCTGTAGTGGTAGGGAGAAGCACCAAAGACACTTTTGCTCTGAGAGCATTTGCCAGTCCAGGTGAACTTGAGCTTCTGACTTGATATCCTCCTGGGGCACAGAGGACAGAAGAGATTCATCTATGTTACTGCATGTACCAGTTCTTGGTTCTTTTTTATTGCTGAGTGGTATTTTTATGTATAGATGTACTACAGATTGATTTTACATTTACCAGTTCACGGACATTTGGCTTGTTTCCAGTCTCTGGCATTTACCATTCAGGCCATCATAGACCATCACGTACAGATTTTTGTGTGAACATAAGGTTTCATTTTCACTTGAATCAAGATGTGTGAGTGGGATTGTTGAGTTGTATGGAAAGTGCATGTTTAACTTTACAAGAAATTGTTAAATGTCTGTGCCATTTTGCACCAATAATGTATGAGAGTTCCAGTGGCTTCACATACTCATCAACACTTAATAGGGTCAGTTCTGTTTTGGTTTGATTTGGTTTGGCTTTTTTTTTTTTTTTTTTTTTTTTTTTTTGCCATTCTAATATAGTTGTATCTCATTGTGGTTTAAAAATTTTTTAATGTTTATTTATTTTTGAGAGAGAGAGAGAGAGAGACAGAGTGCCAGGGAGGGGCAGAGAGAAAGAGGGAGACACAGAATCTGAAGCAGGCTCCAGGCTCTGAGCTGTCAGCACAGAGCCCAATGCGGGGCTTCAACTCATGAACCGTGAGATCGTGACCTGAGCTAAAGCCTGATGCTTAACCAAGTGAGCCACCCAGAAGCCCCATATATCATTGTGGTTTAAATTTGCATTTTCCCAATGATTAATGATGTCAGGCATCTTTTCATATACTTATTTGCAAGTATATTTTCTTTGAAGAAGTGTCTACTCAATGCTTTTGCTCATTTTTTAATTGAGCTGTTTGATTCATATTTAGTTTTGACAGTTCTTTATATATTCTGGATACAAGGGGTTTTTAAAAAAATTTTTTTTATCAGATCTGTGATTTCACAACAGTAGTCTCCCCATCTGTGCCTTCTCTTTTCATTTTTAACAGTATCTTTTTAAAGATCAGAGCCTTTTAATTTTGATGAAGTTTAATTTATCAATTTATGGGACGTGATTTTGTATTAGGACTAGTTTTGTGTTTCAGTGGCTGGCAGCTCCCAGGCCCTCATGTGGTTTCGGTACTTTGGTTCCACTTATGGCACTTTCTCAGATAAATGGAAAACCGGTCTTCTAATAAATCACACAGAGCAACTCAAAATCTATTGTACAGATAACATGTCCATCCGTCAAAGTCTTGAAGACTTGGGATAAGCAGAACAAGACGCAGCAGGGCCACCATTAATTCTTTATAACAAATGAATCATCCTTTTCTATTATTTTGCTGCTTCACCCATTATGATGCCCATAACAAAAACGAGGTGATATACACAATCTAGGTGATACAGTGACCCGTAATCTAAAATGAAGAGGGCTAAGAAGAGATGTGCTGGGTAGTCAATTAATGTTGCTCACAAAGATGAAAGCACGAGGCAATGTTGGCCTTCAAAGATTTGCTTTATCACCTCAACCTCCCTGGGTAGCAGGGAGGGTGCGGGTTTTTAAAGACATGAAACTTGGGGTGCCTGGGTGGCTCAGTCGGTTAAGCATCGACTTTGCCTCAGGTCATGATCTCGTGGTCCATGGGTTCGAGCCCCGCGTTGGGCTATGTGCTGACGGCTCAGAGCCTGGAGCCTGCTTCAGATTCTGTGTTTCCCTCTCTCTCTGCCCTTCCCTTGCTCACACTCTGTCTCTCTCTCTCTCTCTCTCTGTCTCTCTCAAAAATAAATAAAAAAACATTAATTAAAAAAAAATTTAAGAGGGGCGCCTGGGTGGCGCAGTCGGTTAAGCGTCCGACTTCAGCCAGGTCACGATCTCGCGGTCCGTGGGTTCGAGCCCCGCGTCGGGCTCTGGGCTGATGGCTCAGAGCCTGGAGCCTGTTTCCGATTCTGTGTCTCCCTCTCTCTCTGCCCCTCCCCCGTTCATGCTCTGCCTCTCTCTGTCCCAAAAATAAATAAAAACGTTGAAAAAAAAAATTAAAAAAAAAATTTAAGGACATGAAACTGATGCGGTGGAAAACTTATAGTAAATTGCTTATCTGAGTATCTGCTCACGTGGTTGGCTTTCTACCTTTCAAGTGTAACCCTTAGTTTTTTGAAGGAAGGCTACTTAGTAAAAAAAGATTTTGCTTGTTCAATGATTTTTATCACCTACGATTATATCATTATGTCTAAATTCTAAAGTGAGTTTTAAATAATTTTTAAAAATCCCTAATGATTCATACTGAGCTATTGTTGTTTTCTGATTAGCTGTGATCACTGAAATGTGGTCTTGGGGCTCCTGGGTGGCTCAGTCAGTTTAGTGTCTGACTTGGGCTCAGGTCATGATCTCATGGTCCGTGAGTTCGAGCCCCACATCGGGCTCTGTGCTGACAGCTCAGAGCCTGGAGCCTGCTTCGGATTCTGTGTCTTCCTCTCTCTCTGCCCCTCCACCACTCATGCTCTGGCGCTCTCTCTCTCTCTCTCTCTCTCTCTCTCTCTCAAATAAATAAATAAATAAACATTAACAAAAAATAAATGTGGTCTTCATTGTTTCACATATCTAAGGTAAAATTCTTACCATTTTAAACATTCTTCCCAGTATTTTGGTTAAAATTTTCTAAAGTTTAGTAATATCTTTGATCTCCTTTTCAAATCTACTGATAACCTGTTAGATACCAAAATGACACTGGATCTAGAACCTAACAAAAAATTCCATATCACTTAGCATCTAGTAAAAAACAAATTAATATCTAATAGGTATAAGGCAAGCAGGGTTTATTTCATTAATCAGTCATTCCAGAAATATTCCCTAAGCACTTACAGAGGTCAAATTTTGTTCTGGTTCCTAGAGATGTCATAATGAACGATATCTGGCATTTTCCCTACAATATGGTGCTTGCAGGTTAGCATGGGTACAAATATTAACCCATAATCTCACAAGTAAAGGTATACTTAAAATACGTGCTAAGTGCTTTGAATGATAGTTAAGTCATGAAGTAAGAGATCCTCCGAGAGCAGGGGAGGTTTTTATCAGAAACTAATGTTCTGGAAGGGATCTCAATAAGAGCAAAGATGAACAGGGAAGGTCTTGTAAATAATGAGAGGATATTATGGAACCCTGAATACTTGAGATTTGCTATGAAAAAGAATTCAAGTTCATGTATTAAAATCTGACTGTGCTTCCACTTCAGAGGTTTTTCAGCCTATTTGTGAAGAAGCGGAATCCTTTTATGAACTGAAATTCCACTTATAATTCCAGTCTGTAGAACAGATCCACGCAGAGGTGGTCTTTATGACACCTGCATGAAGTTCTAGGCTCCTCTCATGACAAGCCAATGTCTTTCCAAAGGTGTGGAAAAGTGGCACACTTCGTACTAGATGAGCATTCAACAATGACTTCCTTTTGCAATGTGTTTATTTGAAGCAACTCGCAAAGGTACATAATATGCAAAAGAACCAAAGAGAGGAATGAACCAGAGCAAAGTCAGCTATCAGAAGAGCATACTCGACTCTGTATCAGCAGATTCTATACAGCTGCTAGACAGGACAGAAGGACAGAATTTTTGTCTCTGAGCTTCCCAGCAGCCAAAGCAAAGAGATATAAAAGATTACTCACAAGAATCACAGCATCCTTAAGAGAAGACGCCCAGCTGTTCAGGAAGGTAGCTTTCCATGATAACAAGGGCCAAGATAGATGTTTCCTGCGAATTCTCATACGGGAGGAACCAGGATGTAATGGGACAACACCCCCACATCTTCTTCAGCAGATATAGTGGTGAATTTTGTGCACCTGTTTCTTATGTCCCTCTAGAGGCGGAAGGGATAACATCAAAGTGCAGAATAATCCCAGCAGTGTTTGTGGGGTTAAGGAAGTCCAACAGAGACAGCGAAGCAACTTCTAAATGTTCTAAACAGAGCCCTTTGATGATGTTGCAAATCTCCCTACTTCCCCCTGCTTAGCACACATACTTACCTTCTCTAGGGAAAAAAAAAAACCAAATCATTTCTTTATGATTATAAAAGTAATGCACATGCATTACAAAAATGCAAGTAATTCTGAAATATAAAGCACAAGAAGTCTGATTTCCAGAAATCCTACCCCTCAAAGATAACAGTCCTTTTAGTCTATGTTCTCCTGAGACTTTTGCATGCGTCTACAATGCTAATGTATATACATAGTTAGTAAATGCGTCTACAATGCTAATTTATATACGTAGTTAGTAAATGGCTTCTACCCTGCCTAAGGTATAAAACCTCATCTTTCAATGCTGAGGATTAGCTCATCCTCTGAATGTAAAATAATCCATCTCCCATGGATGGATATTTGGGTGTTTCAGCTTTCCTCACTATTTAAACTAAAGCTTCTGTAAGTGTTTCATAGGTGTCAGTGGGACAAAGTTCTTTTCCAAATTCCCGTCCGCCCCCTCCTCCTGCTGGTAGAACCTGCTGTGAGCTCATTCGTGTGCTCCCTTTACCTTCAAAGTTATCTTGTGTTTCATTTCTTAAAGCCCTGACCTCTGTCCGATGACTCATAGCTGAGAAGAAAATTCCCTGCTGAATGTCACTAAACACTAATGGCCTTGGAATTTTCCCTCCCAGTTAATACACCTCCATTGCAGTAGTGTCCTTCTAGAAACAATACTTCATCCACTGACGTGAACTTTCTGGAAGTGAATCAGATGGGCAGGTGAGGTATCTTCGGCCAGATAGAGTGGGTCAGGTACCTAGAGAGCAAGCCAGTTTGTCAGTGTTCACAGGCCCACAAGTGGCAAATCCGGAAGGCTGTGCTTAGCACGGTGGTGGTGGTGGGGGGGGGGGGCGGTGAAGAGTGGAACCCAGCTGCCTGGGTTTGAATCCTGGCCCCAGCCCTGGCCGTGCGTGATCTCCGGAATCTTAGCGTGCCCGGTTTCCCCATCTCTAAAATAAATAGCGTGTTATGAAAACTGAATGCGCTAACAACAAAGCACTGGGCTGGCACCTAGTAAACTCTGTAAGTGTTTGAAAAATAAATAAAGTCTACTTTTAACCTGCTGGACTTTGGTGCAGACACTTACAAGCCCTTCCTAACTTCATGCTGCCATTCGGTTGGGCCAGGATGAGAATGTGCAGCCATCGAGGCCCAAGTTTTCTGTGGCTAATCTAGTCACAGGTTGCCCAATGAGCCTCCCTTCAGCCACTTATCTACTCGCGGCTACTCCCAGAATTTAATTTTGGTCAAGCACAGCTACATAAGTGCCGTCGGAAGCACTTTTATTCCATTACTATAAAAATTACTATTTCCTGGGATGAATTCATAACAGATTAGACTTTAGCATAAGAAACGGTTACTATTGTTAAGTTTGTAACAGATCAAGTACTTTGGACACTAGAGAACATGGGCATTATTGAACTATATTTGATGAAATGTAATTATTATATAAAATTTTTTAAATTCTCCATTTGATTCCAAAAGAGACTTGAAGCAGCTTCACAAATATCACTTCAAGGAAGAAAACACCCCATCAGCGTGCCTCTAAAAACAGACACATTTTTTTCAAAGCAGATCCTAACTCTGCAACAGACTTTACTAGGCTTTTATCCAAGTCTGCCTACAAAAATCAGTGCTATTATTTTTTGGTGAAGAAAGGCTCAACAATAACCAGCTTTATTCACTTACAGAAGCGTATTCTAGAAACATCCTTTTGAGTACTTACAAACAATGACCTGTTTATGCTGTGTGTAGTCTCCAGCTGAGGCCCATACCAGGTGCTCTGAGAGACTAAAAGCACCAAAAAGTGCTCATAAACATACACATTTAACTCACTCATTTCTTCTGGGAACTCTGGGCCACGGTAGCTGCTTTCTGTGCTACCTGAAATGTGGACCAGTTTCGCTCGCCTAACTTGGTCCAGTTACCGAATTCCTGCCCAGCTACCGCCATTTTGCACATGACATCATGATTTTTTAGAAACCACACTGCAACCCTGTTACATAAAACACTGGGGACTAATGCTGAGTTTTGCTTCTTTTTTTATGGTCTGATATATGGCACTAATACCTTGTTGTCATCTGAAGCTAACGTAACTTTGTATTCAGACCAAACATGTTTACTTGTCTTCATGGTATGACCCAAAAAAAAGGCACTCTTCCACTCCTTCGTCAGGAGAAATCATATTAGAGTTGTTCATTAGTTAGAAGGTTCAATGCATAACCAAACACACAATGCTTAATTTTGTGGCATTGTCACTGTTTGATAGCTAAAGTGGTTAGTTAAAAAAAAATGGATGAAAGATTACTGAGTACGTGTTAATGCAAGGAGTGTAAGAAATCAGACCCAACACATTCTGGAAGATGCTTTGTGGTTGCAACCCATCTGTTCCCTTTCAGTCACCTAGCTTCTCCTTTCTTTTTTTTAAAAAAATTTTTTTTAACATTTATTTATTTTTGAGACAGAGAGAGACAGAGCATGAACGGGGGGAGGGCCAGAGAGAGAGGGAGACACAGAATCGGAAGCAGGCTCCAGGCTCTGAGCTGCCAGCACAGAGCCTGATGCGGGGCTCGAACTCACGGACCGTGAGATCGTGACCTGAGCGAAGTCGGACGCTCAACCAACTGAGCCACCCAGGCGCCCCTTTAGCTTCTCCTTTCTAAAAGTAGAGTGCAGAAAACATTTCCATGGGTGATTTGACTGGTTAGTTCCGGTGAGTATTTTAGCCATCAGAAGAGACGTACCAGCTTGACACAGAGAAGAACTCAGGGGTGAGCTGGTGCTTTAAGGGCAGGGGAGAGTGAGGGCAGTGAAAGACTTCCACCTGCCCAGGTGTCTAAGAGGCAGACTCTCAGATGAGGGCGGGCCATGCAAGCAGGTGCCTCACACTCAAATCGCAGGATTGGCACAGGATGTGATCCCTGAAAAGAACTGCTCACCACCCACTGGCTTCATCAGTGACGGCTGTGCACTCTCGCACACAGGGCTCTTTGTGGGCCACCTAGGGGGGCATCTTTGGATGACCAAGGCCACTAGCAGAGGGGAGCTGCAAAGAGCTTCTGCAGCCACAGAGCTGGGCTGGGAGGATGAGGGGTGCAGAGGCAGTTGGGGTGGGGAAGATGTGCTGCTGGAGAGAAGTTAGGAACGTTTCCATCACCTTGCGGATGAAGGAAGCCTTTGTCAAATGCGAATGAGGGATGCTTGCTCACACAACTGAGTTCCTCCTTGCTTGACATAAAAGCTGAGCTCCCCCTGTCGTCAGAGAGCTAATGAAGTGTAACAGCACGTTCTTGCACAGCTGCTTGGACTGGATGGGAGCAGCATCCACCGGTGGGCCTCCGGAGCCCATTTTTCCCACTGGGGCGAGCGAAATATTTCTTGCGCAGTGGAACATTGGCGATGCTATGAAATCAAAGATGTCTCTCCAGCTCAGGCCCCAGTACTGGTTTCAAGGACGTTTCCTGTAATCCTCTGTGAGCAGGCGTGTTGACCTCTGGGACTTTCCTCCTTGTTTCATTACCATCTCCTGGAAATGACATTGCCATGGTGGGGGGGGGGGCAGGTTGTCTTCCAACTGAATGTGTGATCCTCAGACCGGCAGCTTCAACATCAAGAAGCATCTCTCCAAGTAATGGAACTAGAGAAGATTCTGAAACCCATGTAGGACATTCCTCTGTCTTCACCCAGACAAGCCATTAGGAAAGGCTGGCTGTCCGGTCACACACTGGCCTGGTTCCTTCCTTTGGGCCACACTGTGTCCACACCTATGACCTGATGCGAAAACCGGGGCCACATGTTATCATGTGGGCTATGGAAAATCAGGAGCCACCCAGCTTTTTGGATTGTTTCCCAATGTTCATGATTCCTGGCAACTGACTACTGCTTCCAGGGACAGGACTGTGGTGGGGCGGAAGAGGGAGGAGAGGGAAGTGAGGTGAAATGCTGATACGGTGGAAAAACTGCCCGTTGGTGGGGGGGAGCCTGAATCAGCGGGAGTTCACCTTCCTTCCCGTCCTGCTCTCCAGGCTCCAGGGCTGGGGTCATTAGTTCATGCATAAGAAATCAGGATTCTTTGGAGCAATTCATGCTGCCAAATCCACACTGACAGTCCAGGCCTAACCCCAACCCTCTTTGTATTTGAAGAGCAGTGGCACACTTAACAATTGCTCAAAGGGAAACAAGGGAATTGTGTACAAATGAGCCAAACCCGCCTCCCATCGATGCAACTTGAAGCGAACCTTTCGACGACAGTCAGACAAGGCTGCGTGGTTTTACCGGAACGTCGCCATCGAGTAGAACACATACTATGTACTTCTCCGTTTATGGTTCTACATCAGGTTTTGGGAAGAAATTAATGTGAACATAACACAGAGTCCAGGTAATTTCAACAAGATTGGAGGTAACATGTTAAGAACATGTGTTCGCATGTTAATTACCTGTAATGAGGAAGAAGAAATCATGAAACTGGTCCAGGGTGGTGAGTAACCAGCCCTCACTTCTTCCTGCCCTCCACCTCCCAGGCCTTTATCTCACCCTCTCTGTAGGGGTGGCTGGCCCTTTGGGGAGGTGTGTCCAAGTGGATATAGTAGATATCCAACACATGGCACTGTGGGGACTGGGGGAGGCTTGGGGCAGGCTTCAGGCATGAAGAGATGGCTAACCTGCACCGCAGATCATGGGGCGTTGGCTATGCCTATACCTGGGTAAATATGGGACAACACATTCCGTCTGTACAATATTTATAGTCAATACAGGCAAACGGCTGAGGCCACGCAGTGGGTGGTACACAAAGAACTGTGTCTACTGTATGTTTAGACAAGACAGAAGTGGGGCAGCTCTTTATTCGAGTGAAAATTGGGCTTTCCCCATCTTTTCCGTCATCCTCTGTGAGATACAGTGATGCCGCTGGGAGAAAAATGTCATTCCCAATGGTGTCAGCTGTTCTGTTTGGAGGCCCGGGGCAAAGTTCACCTCAGAAACTCTTCCAACATTCTTGTGATCCATGTTAAATAACTTCATTGCCCAAACTGTTGCTTGTGCCGAGGAATTTGCCGTACACACTAGGTTCTCGAGAACGTTAGCCATTTAGACATAAATTTTCATTTAAAGCCATATTAGATAGGCATACATTCTAAAGAAGAAGATCTTTGCAGTCCTAATCCCCAACACGTGCTTGGTAGGAGGGCAGGAGGAATATCTATGGAGATGCCCAAAGCACTACCAGGGACCTCTTGAGGTTGGCTATTGCTGGCACATGGTGGCCCTTCCTCCTGGCTTGGTGGGAAAGCCAAGCACCCAGTCTTGGGGACCCTACAGCCTTATCCTTCTATATGGCAGACTCAAGACTTTGGGTGGGGGGGGGAGTTTTGTATGTTTATGCCTCGCAGAAGTTGAAGATTCATGGTATAGATGAATTTTTCTCCTAGAAAACCAGGACAGACAGTCAGAATGAGCATCCATTCCTCTTGACTTCCAAACCCATGCTCTCCCATTTAGCTGTCCTGCTCAGTGCTTGCACATTGGAGACTGATTGCTGGGATTGTGCTAGATACCCACAAGACTCTGTGTGCATGTGTGTGTATGTGTGTGTGTGTGTGTGTGTGTGTGTGTGTGCATGTTGGGGCAAGTGAAACTTGCCTTGGGGATGCAGAGGAAAGAGATTCTAAATCCTTCCTGGTGTCACACAGTCAGACAGAACTAGCCAGAACATTGGAGGCCAAAACTGAGTACCATCTGTCAGTGCCCACTCGATTGTAAGAGGAAAGAGGAGTTTCCTTCTAAACGGTTGAAGTATTCTGGAAATGAAGGGAGACTGCAGACATAGGCCTGGCATTCAAAGGGGTCCGGAGAGTAATTGCTACGAGGCTATTTGGGTTGAGAAGGAGACCCAGGCTCCTGACTTCTTCCACTAAAACCAACCTGGAGAAAACGATAGAAAGCAGAGGTCATGGACCTGAGGAATTAGCATCCAAACTGAGACAATTCTTGGGGAAACTGAGCGTCATGTCCAGGCGTCAGGCTCAGGGAGGGAGGAAGGGAGGGTGGCTGCTTTCCAGGGCACTGGGTGCACAGATTCAATGAGGGGAGAACAGGCTGGGGGAAGTCTGTTGAGCGTTGCTGTATCCCCTCCTCCTTTCCTTGCTAGGGTCTCAAAAAAAAAAAAAAAAGCAAATATATAGAATATCTATTCCATTATTAAGCTTGAGATAATAGAGCTCTAACGGCCCATGATCTCACTCTATACCCCATGTCGGCCATCCACTCCCTGGCACGTCCAGGCTCCCCGCCCTCTGCCCTCCACTTCCTATCATCACAGCCTATTGTGACTCAGCCGACAATGCTTTAGCTGTATCAGGATCTACGATCCATTGTCTTTGCCCTCTTTTCTAGGCCACCCCTCCAATGTTCTCACTTCATTATGTACCCTGCAAAGGTTCCATATCACCTCCTCATAACCATTCCCTTCTTATACCCCAACACCCTTTACCCCCCTCTCTCCCTAAAGCTTCCTTTCCTGGAAACAACCTCACCTTTGATTAAATCCTACCCCCACCTTCTCTAGGTCTACACCCAAGTAGCTCCCTTGACTCGAGAACATTAGTCATCACTGCCTAGCGCTCTTACCATAGTTCCTTAGAACATTCGATCTCTGACTCTCCCAGATAACCATAATGGACCCTTGAACAACATGGGTTTGTGCTGGATGGGTCCGCTTATACGTGGATTTTCGTTTTTTTATAAATGCAGGACAGTCCTATAAATATATTTTCTCTTCCTTATGATTTTCTTTTCTCTAGGTTATTTTATTCAAAGAATACAGCACATAATACGCATAACATACAAAATAGGTGTTCATCGACTGTTTAACGCTATCAAGAAGGCTTCTGGTCAACTACTATTGACCAATTAGTTGACCAATTAATAGTTAAGTTCTTGGGAAGTCGAAAGTTGTACATGGATTTTAAACTGCATAGGGGCTTTCCAATGACTTTCCAATGACTTTCCCATTCATGGGACACTACTCTGCTCCCCACCAAGGCCAGCTTCTTCTTGCTTGGGTTCCTCAGAAGCAGACGCTGAGATGAGGGTTTGGGTTAAGCAATTTGTTAAAACACTCCAAGGAGGAACCAGTAAGAAAAGGGGGGAAGGCAGAACAGGGCGAGGGGACACCAAAGAAGGGTGCAATTTCAGACAAAATCCCGTAGAGCATAGTTTGACCTTCAGAACTCTGGAGCGTCACTGAGGGCTTGGATTTGTCCCGCCTGAAAGCCCAGGAGTTAGGTTCTCACTTCCTTGCACTTCTCAGCCACTGGCCAAGGACGGCCCAGGGGGTTGCAAGCTCCCAGGTATTTACAGTGGTGGATAGTCCCATTGCCCAAGGGCAGGCTCTGAAGAAGGATGGTAGGTGTAGGCCTGTGGAAGCAAAAGCACGCTAATACTTATAATAAGTTTATTGTCAAAGGTGCTGGACTATGATCAGTTATGGGAAAAGGAGTACAGTAAAGGAAATTGGGGTTGTGGGTCTAGGGGAGGAGAGCAGCCTTCATCATCAGATTGGGTGGTCAGGACAGAACTCATTGAGAAGATGTGAGCAGATGTGACTGAAGGAGTTCGTGAAGCAGACGTCTGGGGAAGACGGCCCCGAGCTGAGGAATCTGCGAGAGTTTAGCCCCCGGACGCAGCAACGCGCCTGGCAATGGAGTGACCCCCTCCTCCGGCAGGCTCTAGCAGCAGCATGTTGGTCAGTGTCGCTGGTGAAATGAGAGAAGGAAAGAGAAGCAGGAGACGAAGTGAGAGAGGTTGCAGGGGAGGGCCAGGTCAAGTAGGACCTTGTAGGAATACAGCATTTTGCACCAGGGCAAAATGCAGAACCCTGGGGGGACTTCAGGCAGACGACTGACTAGATTTGGCACATCTGGCCTTCCCTTACTCTCCATTCTGTTCCTACTTCATTTATGTATTATTAGGATTGATTGGTTGATTGGCTGATTTAGCACTTACCACCTCTTACAACATATTTTATATATTTATTGCCTTGATTATTAGTATTTATTTATTTTTTCAGATTCCCTGAGTAGGATCCAGGCTCCCAAGGGCAAGGGCTTTCTAAGTGAATGAATGGGTGAACCCCTGTTCTGATATGAATCAGTAACTAGTGGATGGAAGCTCTTTTCCCTTTGTGATCAGGAGATAATGGGACCCAAGGACACCCGACACCCTGATTTGCCTTCCAAAGGTACCCGCCTTGATAGGTAAATTCTTAATGAGCAGTGTCTTTTTTTTCCCCAATTTTTTAAATGTTTATCTATTTTTGAGAGACAGAGAGAGAGAGAGAGCACGGGTGGTGGAGGGGCAGAGAGGGAGATACAGAATCTGAAACAGGCTCCAGGCTCTGAGCTGTCGGCACAGAGCCTGACACGGGACTCAAACTCGGGAACGGCAAGATCACGACCTGAGCCGAAGTCCAACGCTTAACCAACTGAGCCACTCAGGCGCCCCTTAACGAGCACTGTCTTTAAGGGAGAGATTGCCTCTCCTGACGACAGTGTCCTTGGCAGTCAGATCTGAACCATTCTCAATTACGATCGCAACACAGATGTGTTCTCAAAGGAACATTGAATCCACAAAAATGTCCAGAAACGCTGTGTATGACGGTCATACCTAAAGCCCCCAGCAGAATATACACTCTTCAAAAGCATGTGGGAAAAACTAAAAGCTGAAAATCAAACAAAAGTTAGGTGTTGTGAGATGTCAGTTGGTCTAAAACCCTAGGAGAGTATTTATCTTCCCGGAATGAGCAGAAAATACATTTCTAGCCACATTCCTTCAATCCTTAAATAGCCAAAGCACTAAATATTTGCCGAAGACACTGCATTTCAGCAATACAAATGGTTGAGGATATCTGCTCCATCAAGGGCACTTGGAGGACAGTTTATTAACTGTACCGCCCTGTGATTCCACAGGAGATAACACAGAGAAAAACGAGATGACCCTATTGGTCAGTCTTACTCCAATGGTATCTATTTCTATAGTCCAATTTCCCCACATCCAAATATTAATCTAGCCTAATTGTCTGGTTGCACCGTTCTATTTATAATATTAACATTTCTGATTTTTTTAAAATTTTTTTTCAACGTTTATTTATTTTTGGGACAGAGAGAGACAGCATGAACGGGGGAGGGGCAGAGAGAGAGGGAGACACAGAATCGGAAACAGGCTCCAGGCTCTGAGCCATCAGCCCAGAGCCCGACGCGGGGCTCGAACTCCCGGACCGCGAGATCGTGACCTGGCTGAAGTTGGACGCTTAACCGACTGTGCCACCCAGGCGCCCCTCTGATTTTATAATTAGTGCAAACATACAGCAAATATTTTTTCCTTTGCTTTCTCTAGTCCATTTCTCTTCCCTTGATTACAGCCCCGGGATAGAAGCATCAAGAAGCGACCTCTCAGTTCATCTGTACTGATAATACTGTTTGTAGAAACGCCATCTGCTCTTGGCATGTGACCTTTTGTTACATTTAATATTCAGGAAATGGGCGAGCTTGTATGATTTGGGAGGTAGCAGGATAAAGCAATAGTATTTTCATGGAAGTTGGCACAAGACAGGTCAGAAATATCAGGCCTGACCGCATAGTCGATCAGAATCCTATGATAAATCCTACATCGTGAATATCAGAGAGGGGTAACAAATTCTAGTTTTTACCATCAGGTAAAAGTTCGCCAGCATATATAATAAAATCAGCAACCACTCACACAATGTCAGCGAGTGACAGGCATTCGTCTAAATGCCTCATCTGTACTCATTTGATCCCACAACAACCGGTGAGATAGATACTGACGTTATCCCCACTCGACAGAGGATAAAGCAAAAGCAGGGGGGCTGAATAACTCACTTCAGGTGAGTTCAGATCCCACGGGGCGGTGCTGGGACTCAGACTTGGAACCAGTCTGGCCTGGAACCCCGTGCTCTCGACGGGACACAACACAAACTATAGTGCTCCCTCGCTCTGAGCCAGGCTTTCAAATACGGCACTTTCCACGCTCTGGCCCCGGGTTGTGGAGACGAACTCTGTTCTTCTCTGCTGTCGGTTGCACAGCTCGCTGCGGAGGTCGGTACCCTGTGCCAAGTTAACCTGACGCAGCAGCCCCAGAAGAGGCGAGGCTCGGCCTCATTCAGGAAACCATAAAAGTGGAGGGAGAGGCGATGTCCCGGTTCAGCTTAGGCTCCCTTGTCTCAATCTGCTTTTTCGTTTTGTGTGTGGCTGAGTTATTTTCCCCCCTTATCTCTACTCTTGCGGTTGGTGTAGACGAGCGTCGGGTTTTCCTCTCTTTGAAAAATGCTGGATGTGAAGTTAGTAAACAGTTTACGTGAGTGAACATATGTTACGGAAGTGGAAACAGCTGGCGCTGGGGAAGCTGGTGTCCATGAGTTGTTTTTATGTGGGGAGTTATTGGAAAAGCTCCCAAACCCGGCCTGGAGCATCCTCCCTGCCTCCCCTCTCCTCCCACCACTCCTCCCCTTATTCCTCCCATTCCCCTCCCCTCCCCCTCCCTCTTCCCCCTCCCCTTCCTCCTCCCACCTCCCTCTCCTCCCCTCCCATTCCCCTCCCCTCCCCCTTTCTCTTCCCCCTCCCCTTCCTCCTCCCACCTCCCTCTCCTCCCCTCCTATTCTCCCTCCCCTTCCTCCTCCCATTTCCCCCCTTTTCCTCTTTCTCCCTTCCCCTCCCCTCTCTTCTCCTCCCCTCCCTTCCTTTCCTTTCTTTCTATCCCATTCTTTCCCCGGCTTGTGTCTGAATGTTGAAAACACAAAGTCTTTCTTCCTTAACTTCCTATCTCTCTCCCTCCCTGTGTTTTTGGAGGGAGCCGCTTTGACCACTATTTTTGCCTCCGACCCCACAGGACACACAGGAATGCTGCGGGCTCTGTGCCCAGGGAGTCTGTGGCCCGGACAGCTACCGGCCACCTCAATCCAGGACAGCCACCGGTGGAGAGTCAGGTCTGGAGGGTGGGCACCCAGGCGGGGGAAGCCGGGGAGGGATGCAGCGAGGACAGGGTCAGAGGGCCATGGGAAGCTCCTCGCAGGGCTATGCACTCAGGGGGTTGATTGGAATTATAAGGACGGTGTGAGACCAAATGATGTCCCCTTTCTCAGTAATAACAGCGACAGTATCAATCCAGCAATAGGGGCAAACACATAGACCACTTACTACACTGCAGGTCCTACCTGAGCCACTTGATTTACGTTAACTCTTTTTTTCCTCCGAACAGCCCTGTGAAGTAGATATTACAGGGACCTGTGTTTTACAAATGAGGGCGGCTGAGATTCAGAGAGGTTAAGTGACTTGCCTAGGACCACGCGGCCGATAAATAACAGAGCTGGGACTCGAGCCCCAGCAGCTGGACGGCAGAATTTGAGCTACAGTTTTGAGATCGCCCATTCCTGTGCCTCACTCAACCGTCGCAGAGAAACGAGCAACCTGACCCGTCGGCACATTTGCTCCGCAGGGGGGCTCGTGTGTAACACGTTCCAGCGGCGGTCCAGACGGGATCTTGATGTTCTCTAGCTCTTCGGACAGCTTCGCATACGATCGCGTGGTTGGAGGAAGGACTCCGCTAGCGAACACATTTTGTCTCCACGCGTGTATCCTCTGGATGTCTGCCCGCCTGCACTGAGAGAGAGTATTGGAAAAGCACGTTACCTGTTCGTTGATTCAATCATGTATTTCTTGTCTACTATGTGTCAGCCCCGGGCCAGATTGTAGGGCTACAGAAAGAAAAGACTTGGTCCCGTCGGGAAGACAACCAAGCAAATGTACAGTAGAACAAGAGGACGTGATGCGGATGATGGAAGGAGCTGAGCACTAGACGACAGATGCTAGGAGAGCCTCTCTCCCACCTCTCTCGTGGGCACGGGCGAGGTTGAGGAGGGGAGCCATCAAGGGTGTCTTTCAGGAAGAGACGGTGTTCGCGCCTCATCTCGGAGGATAAGCAGGTGTTGCATTAGTGAGCATTTCTTCTCTCTCATGGGGACACACTGGATTGATCATGCTTCCTGGCTTGTCATCTGTACCACAGGCGAATCAATATACCCGTTGTTCTCTTTTCTGACACAACCCTGCCCCCCCCCCCCACACACAGGTGCCAAGTGAGAAGCGTATGAGACAGGGTTACGCAGTGCTTTGCAAGGTCAGTGAATTAAAAACTCCTAGTTGCTGCCTGTTGTGGGCTGAATTGTGTGTTCCCCCCCCCCCCCATTCATACGTGGAAGCCTTAGATCCCAGTAGCTAGGAACATGACTCTATTTAGAGATGGGGTGTTAGAGTAGCAATTATGTTAAAATGAGGTCCGTAGGGAGGACCCTAATCCCAGATGACTGGTGTCGTTATAAGAGCAGAAGATTAAGACACAGACACATACAGAGGAAAGACCACGCGAAGACAAAGAGAGAAGCTGAGCACCTACAAGCGAAGGAGAGAGGCCTCAGAAGGAAGCCTGTTGCCAACACCCTGCTGCAAAACACTGAGGAGATAAATTTCTGTTGCTGAAGCCACCCACCCTGTGGTGTGGATGACGGTCGCCCTCAGAAACTAATTCACTGCCTTGCCCTCATGAACATGTGCTGAATGAGAGTGTCCCTCACTGGAATAATGTCACTCAGGGGAAAATCCTGGTTCAAAGCACCGTGGTTAATAAATGGGGAATTCAGAGAAGAGAATGTCAGAGTTCCTCATCTTAAGGACCTCCGTGCCCTGAAACAGCATGCCCGGGAGGGACAGCTCCCTGCAGACCTGGTCTCTTGGCATGATGTTCACTGCAAGCCGGGCTTTCCTTTCATCCATACGCAGCCAAACATTTTAACAAGAAGAGAGTTCACAAATATGTACATACAGCATGGAAAGCAGGATTCGGGACCCTTCGATTTGCATGCGAGTTAAATTGGATGAGACTTCACACCACATTCTATCAAAACATTTTCTTCCAAAGTGGACCTATAATTGGTTTATGAAGAATAGATAGACAGACACTCGGAATCATAGAGGTTTTCTAAAGCAGCGTTTCACGTAATCCTTGAGCAAACTGAGCAACTGAGTTGGCGGAGGGTTTTTTCTCTGTTTTTTGTTTTTTCTAAAATAGTAAAAGAATTGTGCTATCTTTTTCTAACCTACCGTGACTTAGAAGTTGAATACAAGCCATTCTCCCCGACCCCTTATTTCTAGTAATAAAAAATTAGCAGATGAGACAAGACTGCTTATTAGCTAGAAATCCCATCGTAATTACAGTGATAATATAATTTATCTTTCAAGCCAGGACATTTTTCAGAGGGAAAGAAGACACTATTAAAAATTACGCCAGGATAAAGTCAGAACCCGGGGTTGTTCTAAGCAGACGTACAATCATTGTACGACACAAACAAATATTTCTGCCCTAGTGACAGCTGTCACTCAGGAATCTTCCAGGGCATTATCTCCTTGTTTCTTAGATCTTAAAAATCACAAGCGTATTTTTTTTCTTCTGACAAAGCTATTTGGCTAAGCTCACGATATCACATATTTTTAGTAGTTCCCAAAGATTTGCCATGTGGGGAACTGCAAGTCTGGGCACCCCCTGTGAAGGCCTCACACACGGTACGATGCTGCTAATGAAAAGGCAGAGGACTAGAAATGGCGGTCGTCTAGGGGTGTGACGGTTGGACCGTATGATTTCTACCATCAGCCATGGCTCTGTCATTCCCATGGAAGGAGCAGCTTAGGGACAGCAACGGGGTTGGGACGAGGCTGCGGGGCCCGTTGTGAAGCTGCATTTATAGCACACTGTTTATAAGATGCTGGAAACAGCCATCGTCCACGTCAAAAAATGGGGAGGGCGTTCTGATGCAGGTGCTTGGGTTACAGCAACCCTCAGTGCTACGTACACAGTTCAGCCCTCAAGTTCTGCCATCCTACGGATCCAGGATTTGGTAAGCATGAGCATAGTGACGAAAATAAACAAAGAACTAAAAGATGAACACTGACTACGAGATTGGAAGGAAACTGAAATCGTTGAAATTCTTAGCGAAAAGTAGAATGTGTGGATAATTATCTAGAAATGGAAAACAGGAAAAGGCATAAAAGGATCACCCTAATGACTCACTAGCGAAAGCTGCATTTGCAATGACTTTTAAGACGTAAGTCTGCAGTGTGGTCTTCGGTCGCGATTCCTACTGCATAGTATACAAAAAAGGTCATCTCACAACTTGGAAATTATGCTTTTCATCCACTGGAATGGCCAAAAAATAAAGGTGCAGCAGTGACTGGAGATACAGAGGGTACCAAAGAAGGGACACTTATATGTTGGTAGAAGTAGGAACTGTTTCAACCGTTGCATCACCGTAGATTAGACTGGTCTTTTCTAGAAGTTCCTGTCATTGGAACCATATGTATATATCCTTTGTGCCCTGCTTCTCTCACTAGCTCAGTACAATGGTTTTAAGATTCATCTATGTTACTGCCTGTATCATCTTATTGATGAGTGATGGTCTATTGCGTACATAAGCCCAGTTTATTCACCTGCTGATGGACATGTGCACTGTTTCTAATCTCTGTTATGTTATGAGCAAAGCTGCTATGGACATTTGTGCACAAGTCTTCATGTGGATGCATATTTTTATTTCTCGTGGTAAACCTGTGAAGGTTAATGGCTGTGGCTCTTGACTTTACGTACTTTCCATTTTTGATTGTGTCAACCCAACTGGCCACAGAGTGCCCAGATCAAACCTTATTGTCTGTGGGGGTGTTTCTGGATGAAATGAACGTTTGAATCAATGGATTCAGTAAAGCCGATGGCCCTCCCCAGTGTAGGGGGGCATCACCCAATCTGTGGAGGGCCTACAAGGGAACAAAAATCCAATCTGTTGAGGGCCTACAACAGACCCAAAGGTGGAGGAAGGGAGAACCCATCTCTGTCTTCGGCCTCATCCTGTGAGGGGAGACATCTCATCTCATCTTCTCCGGCCCTCGAACTGCCATCCGCTCCCCTGGTTCTCAGACCCTTGGGCTTGGACTGAATCACACCACGAGCTTTCCCCGGTCTCCAGCTTGTTGACAGCAAATTGTGGGACTTCTCAGCCTCCAGAATTACTGTTTTCCAACCTGATTGTCCTTTTAACATTCTCACCAGACAATTCTAATGATGTGTAATAGGATCCCATTGTGCTTTTAATGTGCCTTTCCCTGATGACTAATAATGCTGAACATCTTTTCATATGTTTATTAGCTTTGGGGAGACATCAGATCAGCGTATTCTTTGTATATTCTTTCTATGGAAAATATTTTGGATGATATATATACATGTATATACATACATATATACATATATACATACATATACATATATATGTATACATACATATATATGTATATATATCATCCAAAATACATATATATGTATATATATCATCCAAAGTACATATACATATACATACATATACAAAGTACATATACATACATATGTATACATACATATATATGTATATGTATACATATACATAGAGAGAGAGAGAGAGAGAATATTTTCTCTCAGCTCATGATTTGTGTTTTCATTAATTTTTTGAAGGAAAAAATTAAATTTTTGATTAATTTAATTTTATTAGATTTTATTTAATTGAAGACATACATAGATATGCATATAGTGTGAACTAGGGGTCAAAGTTTCTCTTTTTTTTCCCTTAAGATCTCTAACTAACCTAAAACCATTTATTATTTTTTAAATGTTTATTTATATATTTTTGAGAGAGAGAGAGAGAGGCAGAGAATCCCAAGCCGGCTCCGGGCCGTCAGCACAGAGCCCAACACAGGGCTCGAACTCACCAACTGCGGGGTCATGATCTGAGCTGAAATCAAGAGTTGGTAACTGACTGAGCCACCCAGGCGCCCCCTAAAACATTTTTTTGAAAAGACCATTTTCCCACACTGAACTATAGTGTCTGGTTTCTTATTATTGAATTATAAAAGTTCTTGATACATTCTAGATGCAAATGCTTTGTGAGTAATATGTATTGAGAGTGTTTCTCCCAGTCTGTCACTCATCTTTTCATTTTCTTAACAATATTTTTTGAAAGCAGAGTTTTCATTTTGATGAAGCCCAATTGATCATTTTTTTTCTTATATGATCTGTGCTTTTTGAGTCCTAAGAAATCTTTGTCTAACCCCTGGTCACAAACATGTCCTCCTCTGTTTTATATTTTTTTATATATAGAAATTTTATATTTTTAGGTTTTACATTTAGTGCCATTTTGAATTGATTTTTATATATGGTGTGAAATAAGAATCAAAGATTAGCTAGTTGGTTGTTACATCTTTTTTTTATTAATAGACTTAATTTTTAGAACAGGTTTAGGCTTACAGAAAAATTGAGAAGATAGAAAACTCCCATATCCCATACTCAATATCCCCCTTTAAAAAAAAAAAGTGTGGAACCTGATGCGGGGTTTGATCCCATGAACCATGAGATCAAGACCTGAGCCGAAATCAAGAGTCTGATGCTTAACCAACTGAGCCACTCAGGTGCCCCCATTTCCCATCATTAACATCTTTCATTAGTATGTTTGTTGCAATTAATGAGCCAATACTGCCACATTGTTATTAACTAAAGTCTTTAGTTTATTCAGATGTCCTTAGGGTCTACCTGGTGTCTTTGTTCCGTTCCAGCATCCCATGCATCCCCTGACATTTAGTCGTCACGTCTCCTTGGTTTCCTCTTGGCTGTGACAGTTTCTCAGACCTTCCTGTTTTCGATGACTTTGGCCTACAGCTTGTTTATACCCTTTGGCCCTGCTCACTGCCAGTCCTGAATGTCCTCCTCTCCTTTACAGTGGGTTGCTACTGGATCTGTCCAGCCTTTTGGCTTGTGAGCCTCCCAGGACCTTGCTCACGAGGGGCGGCTCTGAACACATAGACATTTGATGTCCCACGGTCAAATGCTCTATCTTTACCAGACGAAGTGGCACACCGAGAGATGTTTCCATTGCTGTAGAATCCCCTCCTATAGAAGGCATGAGCTTTCCCCAAAACTCTACGGTCTACATGGAGACTCTTCTACTGGGGCTTGCCTCCAGCTCCACAAAGTGACTCTTCCCGCCACAGGTACTTCCACTACGATGGTGTCTTCTGGAGCAACCAGCCTACGTGTCAGGGATGCTCGTACTTCTGTCTGGACTTATTCAGAGCCCTTTCCTGCTCTGGGCCTGATTCAAACCTTGCAGCCTTTCGTGATACTTAGTAAATGGGTCAGAGAGCATCCTCAATTGTGACACGTGCCGGTCCCGGAGCCAGACGTGGCCTGCCAAGAGCTGGGCTACCTTTGTAGTATTGAGACGTAATAGACGCAATGATTTGTCCTTTAATTCCATGGGGTTTTCTGGCACACTCGTTAACACTTCACTGACATGACAGATCCCCGAATCTTCCTAGAGTCTGCCTCCCACTTTCAAGAAGCACACCAAGGCCTCCAATCTGCCAGGCATGTCTTGCTCATTTGGTTAAAATAATGTCGTTGGTGTAACAGACCATTAGCAGTCATCTGTGGAATGTCCAGTGGTGCAGGTCCCTGTGGAGATATTATGACGGATGGCAGGAGAGTTAGCATAGGTCTGGGGCAACACCATAAACATAGACTCTTGTCCATCCACCATGAATAACAACGTGTCTGATCCAGAAAAAGAATGGAAAAGAATCCATTCACCACATCGATGGCTGCATGCCATGAAGCCAAGGCTGTGTTGACCTGCTCTAGCAAGGACACCACATCTGGCAATGCAGCTGCACTGGGGAAGGAAGAGAGGGAGAGTAGCGGAAGATGAGACTGAATGAGATTGGCACCAGATTCAAGTGAGCCTGAGGGCTTCACGGTGGGATTAGACTTTTGCCTGGTTACGATGAAGAGCCCTTACAGGTTTGTCATCAATGTATTCTATCCCCTCCCAAGTCTCAAGCAGAAAACCATGTTTTCTAACATGTAATAGCTTCTAAATGCTCCGTCTCTAGGTGGAGTGGGTGCTGGGTGTGGAGATGGCCACCCAGCTCCTACCGTCCGGATCAAGACGCACCTTCTCCTGGCCACCAGTGATGGCCGAGGCCTCCTGGCTGCGTCCCATTTTCCCAGGAGAGATGCGCACTCACAACCCTCCACTGCTTCACGCTTGCTGTTCTTTCTTGGGAATATCTCCTCCACTTCCTGTGCCAGCAGATACTCTATTCATTCCGCAAGACTTCCTTGGGGGTCTCCTCTCACCCCAGATAGGATCAACTGCTTCCGTCTGTTCCCAGAGCATTTTGCTCGTAATGTGAGTTTTGGACTGCAGAGACCCTGTGTATCATACACGGCTCTTTGCATCCTTGGCCCCTCTGTGAGCACTCTGGACACGGTCTCAGCCACGACTGACTTGTCTTCATGTCACCAGGGACTTGCCTATAGCCCATCACACACAGGAATTTAAGGAACGATTATTGAACTAAATTCGTTATTTAGATGAATCTGATTCTGTCCTTAAGAAAGGAGGGAAAAAAATCCAGGCTGAGATGCACACATTTATTCTTTCATAAAACATGTATTTGTTCTCACATGACAAAAAGCAGAGCTCAAAGAAGACTTTATGTGCTAATAGCATTTAGCATTCTGAATTTGCAAAGTAAAAATTTTAGGCCAACACCTTTTTCTTTTTTCTCCAGCTGAATTGGAGCTATCTAAACAAGAATGCACAATTTTAATTTTGTGTATGCCTGTGTGTGTGTGTGTGTGTGTGTGTGTGTACATGTGAGCTTGTATTGCATTTGGAAACTCCCCCTCTGATTCATTAACTTTTTGTCGTCAAGCATTAACTTCATAATAATTAAGGAAACAAAACAGTGCTGCGAGCAAAGATGCTTTTGTTTATAGCTTAAAAATTACAACCTGGTTTTCGGTTTAATACAAACCTTAACCCTTTTTAAATTATGACTGGGGCATAAACTATTTACTGCCATGAAAACTATGAGTTTGATGTGTGTTTACAGTGTTCAGGTGTAAATATTCAGTGGCAAGATTTCCAAACTAGTTTCTAGCACTTGCCTATTTTTTTTTTAATGTAAACTACAGATTGACACACATCCATCATTTACCTGTTTCTGCATTATGGATCAAGTATGTGCGTTTTAGACAATAAACAAGACATTTAACCAAGCCAGAAATTTGCTCACTATATTAGTTAGACCCAACTTACCACTAACTTTAAGGTTCCAAATCATAGCGGCTCAAACATGATAGGAGGGGAGAGAGTCCATTTTTCTCTTGTGAAAAGTCTGAGTGTAGACAGTTCAGGGCTTTTATGGTGACTCTAGGATCATCTGGGCCCTAAGTGCCTCCAATTTTCTGTTCCACCAGCTCAAAGATCTGGTCCTCATTCTTATGATCCAAGACGGATCATTGGCCATCAGACCTATGCCCCAATGCTGAATGGGTAATAGGGACAGAAGTGGCCCCTGTCCCCTAGATCTTGTGGATATCACTTCCTCTCATATCCCATTTGCCAGAACTTAGTTCT
The DNA here is from genome assembly GCF_022837055.1 of Prionailurus viverrinus. NCBI lineage: Eukaryota > Metazoa > Chordata > Mammalia > Carnivora > Felidae > Prionailurus > Prionailurus viverrinus. The sequence continues at coordinate 136,058,071 of NC_062565.1, forward strand.
GTGGCTGCAAACAGCTGGGAACTATATTTAGTAGGGCCATGTGCCCGGCTAAGTATTGGTGATCCTGTTACTGAAGAAAAGGGGGAAAATAGCTATTGGGGCTCACTGATGTCTTTGCCACATGGACCCATACCAAAGAGAAAACACAATGCCAGAAAACATTTTGCAAAATAATACATTGGAGGACCCCAGCTTTTGGGAAGCTGCCTTTGTTTGTCCTCATTTCTTCCACTTGCCCAAACACAAGTCTCCCACTTCCATTTCCTGTTTTCGTGCGTGAGGCCATGTGTTCATCAGAAGCTCTACAGCCTGGCAGGCTCGCTCCACAGACGGCCTTGAAGATGACTTTGGTTATTCCGGAATGTATCTAATTTGCTCTACGTGAGCTCAGCTCTGAGCATCCGACTCATTTGGCCACAATAATTTATTTGGAAATCATCATGAGTGTTTTTTTAAGTGTTTTGTTTCGCTTTGGGTTGGCTAAAACTAAAACACTGGCTTTCTGAGAGTTGCGGAAAATGACACGAGCAATTGGAGAAACAGAACTGGGGACATAGGTGGGAGTAGGAAATTGAAGTTACAAACTACTTAAATGGGCCACTCCAACTGCCAGAGGGGTGGGTTTTCCAGCTCATCTTCTTACGACCTGGAATTTCTGTCACTTTCATAAACCACATCAGTGCCAAAAGGTTATTTGGGTTTTTTTTTTTTTAAGGGCGGGGAGAAACTTCTGTAAGTTTAACATCATCCTTGGGGCTGTGGGAAATACAAGAGAGATTTATTTTCCAGACTTTAGGAAGTGACCTACTGCCATGAAAAGGACAAGAATGGATTTAGCTTGGATAATATAAGCTGTGTTAACAAATAAACTGCAAGATCCCATTGGCTTAACACAGTAAATACCAATTTCTGACTCACCTTACAGTCTGGGGCAGGTCTGCGGACCACTCTCCATGTCACAGGACTGCCGTCCGGAACTCACATCCTTCACACTGGCCATGGAAGAAGGGAGGTCCGGGGGACTAAGCAGGATATTTTTAAGAGCCAGGTCTGGAAGCTTCTTTTGTACCGGCCAGAGTTCAGTCACATGGCGGGAGCCACAGGTGCAAGTGCCACGGAGGCTGGAAGCCCAGCATTCCTGTGTGCCCGAGAACAGGAAGTGACGTGTAGACACCTGACAGTGTCTCCACCACACCTGGGTTTAACTCCCAGCTCTTCGGCTTCTCGTCTTGGTGATCATGGGCAGACTACAGCTTTCATCCTCGGTTGTCTTATATACAAAATGTACATAATTTCAACTGCTTTGGTGAAAGTTAAGTGCTTCACATCTAGGTATTCATGAAATATTGATTTCCTTCCTTTTATTGTGAAGCATCAGCCGTCGTGGAGACCACACTCAACATGCGTGCCAAAGCCCGAGGCATCTCTGACCTTGTCCTAAAGACCACCTGCTTCCGTGCACCTGACAGTGATAATTAAAATGGAGACTCCTCTCCTCCTCCCACCCAGACAAAAACACCAAATATAGGAATCTCGGGGGTGGGCCTAGAACCTTCAGAACCTTTATATTCTCTTCCCAGAGTATTCTTTTATTTTAGAAAATAACGAGAAAATACACATGGAGTAAAATTTACCATCTGAGCCATTTTTAAGTGTGCAGTTCAGTCGTGTTTACATTCCCGGTATTATACAAACAACGTCCAGAACAGTTTCTGCTGGCAAATCTAAAACACTGTATCCATTAAACAAATCCCCCCTCTCCTTCTCCTAGCCCCTATAAACCACCCTTCTATTTTCTGCCTATGAATTTGACTACGCTAGACACCCCGTCTAAGTGAAATTACATAGTATTTGTCTTTTTTTGTGTCTGACTTATTTCACTTAGCAGAGTGCCCTGTTGTAGCGTGTTTAGGAATTCCTTCCTTTTTAAGGCTGAGTAATATTCCTGTGTGTGTGTGTGTGTGTGTGTGTGCGCGCGCGCACACCACATTTGCTTAGCCATTCATCCATCTATGTAAACTTGGACAGTTTTCACCTCTTGGCGATTGTGAATCGTGCTGCTCTAAACCTGGATGTACAAATGATCTCTTCAAGATCCTGCCTTCAATTCTTGTGGGGAAATACCCAGAAGTGGAAATGCTAGATCATATGGTCATTTAAGTTTTAATTTTTTTTTTTTTTTTTAAAGTCAACTTTTAGCTTTGTTGATTTTTTTTTTAACTTTTTTTTTTCAACGTTTATTTATTTTTGGGACAGAGAGAGACAGAGCATGAACGGGGGAGGGGCAGAGAGAGAGGGAGACACAGAATCGGAAACAGGCTCCAGGCTCTGAGCCATCAGCCCAGAGCCCGACGCGGGGCTTGAACTCACGGACCGAGAGATCGTGACCTGGCTGAAGTCGGACGCTTAACCGACTGCGCCACCCAGGCGCCCCTAAGTTTTAATTTTTTGAGAAACCAGATGATTCTTCTGCCCGTCAAAGCTTGAGAAGCACTGGACTAGAGGACAAGAAAAGACAGAATCAAGCACCAGATTGGTACAACAAGGCGATAAATACTATGGGGGTCAGAAAGGGAGAGGTGAAAATAGAAAGAATTAGCATGGGAGGAAAAATGCTGCAGAGAATAGGTGAGGATTGAGAGCAGCTTTGATGCTCGGGTTTGAATAAAATGAAATGCCAAGGAGAAGGCAGTCTAGGTGGGAAACCACAGAAGCAAGACAGGAAGAAAGCCATGAGTGAGCAGGTAGCAGGAGAGACAAATCATGCTGGAGGCTCATGGGAGACGGAGCTGTCAGGAGAGGTGAAGTTAGATGATTGCCAGCCTTGAAATCCATGCAGGTGGTGCAGACTTAATGCACAGACAGTAGGCAACTGCAGATGGCTCTTGAAGAGAAGTGTCATATGATAATTGTCAGATCATCATCCAGGAAAATTAATATTGTCAATAAAATAGCATTAAAAGGGCATTTCCACATAGAAATTTACACATTTCCACATACAATTCCATTGTAGCAAAAATTTCAATAAAATTATGTAAATTGTTACTGAGGTACAATAAACAAATACTAGTATATGAATACACGGTCCCCCTCTGCCCACTAGAAGCCTCTAACAGAAAGCACAACAATGTAGAGATAAAAAGAAAGGGAGCAAGGCAAGAAAGAAAAAAGAAAGCAGAAACACAAAGCAAGAACAAGAAACTAGTTTTTGCCTCGTGAATACACTTGCGGGCACGTGCACAGTTTATTTTTTTAATTTACCATTATATTTTTAATTTTAGAGAGAGAGCATGAGCGGGGGAGAAGAGCAGAGGGAGAGGGAGAGAAGGAGAATCTGAAGCAGGCTCCCTACTCAGGGTGGAGCCCAACGCGGGGCTTGATCCCATGACGCTGGGATCATGATTTGAGCCATAATCAAGAGTCAGACACTCAACCGAATAAGCCACCCAGGCGCCTCCACGCACATTTTAAAATGATACAGATCTATCAGGAAGAAGTATTTGCTGACTGAGTACTGGTCATAGATGTTTCTCAGAAGTAACCATCATTAGGAAATATTTTGAGAGTTTATAGTCAAGCAGACACTAGACAAGATATTCTGTTGATGTGACCATTTTCCCAAAGCTGTGCAATCAGCGTATGAAGTCACTGACCCACTTTAGCCCCCACTGAGCTCCTGAAGGTCATTGGGGCATGGGGTCCCGGCAGATCAGGACTCTCCAAATTGGGTTCATTTGTGAGTGTTTACGAAGGAAATCCTACGGGGGCGGCACATTGGTTTTCAGAGCCAATTACTACAACCAGGCTGTGACTGTTGAGGCTCCTTTTTGGGTCAATGATAGAAAATTCTAAGAGCTCCAGATTCCTTGATGAACCAAATCAATCTCCTGGAAAAGTAGTGAGAATAACTGCTAGCAGACCTACAGATCCTCTCTCTAAAAATCCAAGATAGGGAGCCTAGGACTGGGCCAGGCCACAGGTCGCCAAGGCACATCTAAGCCACACATTGGGAACATCCCTCACGCGGAGTGGCAAGAAACCAAACATCTTTCCCGACCATGAAGAGGACCCTGCGTGTCATAAAACATCACTGCTTCCTTTGCCCGGTCAGGATTATCTTTGCATTATAAAACAGAATTATGTGAGTTTGGGGATACGATGATTAGTTTTATGTGTCAGCTTGGCTAGGCTACAGTTTACAGATATTCAACCAATTACTAGTCTGGTGCTTTCTGTCAAAATACAGTTGACCCTCGAACAATGCAAGGGTTGGGGGCACAGATTCTCATGCAGTGGAAAATCCACACATACCGTTGGACTCCCCCGGAATTTAACTACTAATGGTCTACTGCTGACCAGAAGCCTCACTGATAAAGTCAATTAGCATATGTTTTGTTTGTTATATGTATTATACACTGTATTCTTACAATAAAGTAAGGTAGAGAAAAGAAAATGTTCTTCAGAAAATCATAAGGGAGAGAAAATACATTCACAGGACGGAACCATATTTATCAACGTGGCAATAAGTCTATAATCGCCTGTGAACATGATGAATTGGCCGTACCTGTATCAATAGTCTTCTGTGACACAAATCACTGGAGATGTTATATGTATTACTAACACTAGGCATCAAAAAGGAAAAGATTACATGAAAAAGAAATTCATATTTATTGACAGGTATAATGATTCATGCATTGGTAATGAAGAAGCAGCAATATGGTTGCTTTACGGTATAGTCTAGTGCAGTCGATGCCATTGCTTCAAGGTAGCCCAGCCTATACACTAAGGAGTGACGTATTATAAAATTTTAACGGCATACAGTATGACGGTCATAGCCATAATACTGTACTAGAAACATCGTTACATTTTCTTACAAACCACGTTCTTGTGATGATAGGCTGATACGCGGTTTCTCCGATTATAAACAAGAGGCATGCTGTGCCGTCAAGTAATTCTTTGAAAGCAAAGTTATAAAACATAAAGAAAGCTAAAACACTGTTAATTTTATATTAAATATCACTCACTTTACGCTTCTGTAAGGATAGGCTCTCCGCTTCCATACAAGCCTCACACACCATGTTCTACAAGATGAATACTTAGGCAATGATGGTGGTGCAAAAACATCTCGTACATTTTTGTGACTGAATAATATTCCATTGTGTACACGTACCAGAGCGTCTTTACCTATTCATCTATCGATGGACACTGGGGGTGCTTCCATATCTTGACTACGGTACAGAGTGCTGCAATAAACACTCAGGGTGTATGTATCTTTTTGAGTTAGTGTTTTCATTTTCCTCGTGTCAATACCCAGTAGTGGAATTGCTAGATCAATTGCTATTTCCATTTTTAATTTTTTGAGGGATCGTCATACTGTTTTCCACAATGGTTGCATCAGTTTACATTCCCTTGTGTGCAACAGCACACAAGTGTTCCCTTTTCTCCACATCCTCAGCAACACTTGTTATTTCTTTCTTTTTCTTTCTTTCTTTCTTTTCTTTCTTTCTTTCTTTCTTTCTTTTTTCTTTTCCTTCTTTCTTTCTTTTTTCTTTTCTTTCTTTCTTTTCTTTCTTTCTTTCTTTCTTTTTTCTTTTCTTTCTTTCTTTCTTTCCTTTCTTTCTTTCTTTTCTTTCTTTCTTTTCTTTTTTTCTTTCTTTCTTTCTTTCTTTCTTTCTTTCTTTCTTTCTTTCTGCCAGCCATTCTGATCGGTGTGAGGTGACAGCCCAATGCGGTTTTGGTACGCATCTCCCCGATAATTAGTGTCTGTTGGCCATCTGTAAGTCTTTTTTGGAAAATGTCTATTCTGATCCTCTGCCCGTTTTTAATCAGATTATTTGGTTTTTGGCATTGAGTTGTAGAAAAAAGAATGAGATCTCGCCATTTGCTACAACATGGATGGGCCTAGAGGGTGTTATGCTCAGTGAAACAACTCACGCTGAAAAAGAAAAACGCTAGATGATTTCACTTACTTGTGGAATCTAAAAAAAATCTAAAACAAAACAAAACAAGACAAATGAACGAACAAACAAACAAAAAGCAGACACAGACCTATAAATACAGAGAACACACTGGTGGTTGCCAGAGGCGAGGGGGCTGAGGGATAGGCAAAACTGGTGAAGGGGAGTGGGAGATACAGGCTTCCAGTTATGGAATGAATAAGTCATGGAATGAAAGGTACAGCATCGGGAATATACCCAATGGTATTATGCGTTGCATGGTGACAGATGGTGGCTACGCTTGTGGTGAACACGGCATAACTACAGGGTTGTCAAATCACTACACTGAATACCCGAAACCAGTGTTAACGTAGTGTGTCAATCACACTTCAATTAAAGAAAAATGTTCTTAAGTCTCATACGGTTCTTGCCTCGCAGTTACTAGATTGTCACACAAAGACACGTGCACACACAGCAGATACGTTTACTCACTGTGTGGCATATTGGTTATTGACTTCAGTGAGGGGAAGTGGATCTTCACAAAGGTTTTCATCCTTGTTGTCTTTGGATTGAGTAGGCTGGGAAGGAGGAGGAAGAGGAAGAGGGGTTAAATATGCCGCCCCAGGGGCGGCAAAGGCAGAAGATGTGGGGAAGGTAGAAAGGAAAGAAAGCGGGAGACGTTGGCACACTCGGGGCAACTTTGCGGAACTACGTCATCATTTCTGCCGGACTTTCTTGCTGTATTGTTTCTCTAAACTTGTTTCCATTCCATGCCAACCCTTCGTCTGCCATTGGCTTTAGATTTGGTGCCCATGTGATAGACAGATCCATGTCATAAAAGAGGTCAAAGGCCATTGAATAAGCAGAGCTCTTTTGCCAGAATACGTAACGTCGCTTTGTTTTCTGGCACTGTTTTTTCTTTCTGTATCTTCTTCTTCTTCATCATCTGACACCAGCTCGGAAGCGCTCGCATCCATCAAGCCCTCTCGTTAGTTCCTCCGGTGTTGTGCCGAGTAGCTCTTAAATTCCTGTAAGATCCACGTCTTAAAATCCTTCATTCCCACTCACCCCCGCCCCCACCGTCTTTTTGACACAATCTCTTTCATAAATCCTGTGACGTCGTGCACAACATCTGGACACAGTTTTCTCCAGCAGGGATGGATCGTTTGAGGTTTGGTGGTTTTCATGGCTTTTTCTGTAACAGTGATGGCATCTTCACTGGTGTAATCCTTCCAGACTTTCATGATGTTCTCTCCACTGGGGATCGCTTCCACAGTGTTGACAATCCTTTCCATAGAGCGTCATGTGTAATGAGCCTTAGAGATCCTTATGAGCCCCTGCTCTAGAGGCTGAATCAGAGACATAGTGTTTTGGGGCAAGTAGACCACTTTGACACTCTCGGTGTTGAACTCACAGCGTTCTGGGTGGCCAGGGGCACTGTTCAATATCAAAAGAACTTTAAAAGGCAACCCCTTACTGACAAGGTACTTCCTGACTTCAAGGACAAAGAATCGGTGGAACCAATCCAGAAAAAGGGTTCTCGCTGTCCAGGTCTTCTTGTTATAGAACCAAAGATTGGTAGCTAGTGTTTATCTTTTCCCTTCAAGGCTCGGGGGTTAGCTTTAGAGATACGGGCAGTCTTCATCATTAACCTGACTTCATTTGCACAACACAGTAGTGAGCCTATCCCCTCCTGCCTCAAATCCTACCGATCGCTTCTCTTCCTTACAAATGTTATTTGTGGCATTCGTTTTTTTTCTCCAGAATAAGGCACTCTCACCTTCACTAAAAACCTGCTCAGGCAAATAGTCTTTCTCCTCAATGATTTTCTTCATGTCATCTGGAAACTCGTCTGCTGCCTTTCGGGTGACAGAAGCTGCTTCTCCTGTTACCTTAACACTTTTTAAAAAGTTTATCGTGGGGCACCTGGGTGGCTCAGTCGGTTGAGCGTCCGACTTCGGCTCAGGTCATGATCTCATGGTCCGTGAGTTCGAGCCCCGCGTCGGGCTCTGTGCTGACAGCTCAGAGAGCCTGCTTCGGATTCTATGTCTCCCTCTCTCTCTTCCCCTCCCCTGCTCATGCTCTGTCTCTCTCTGTCTCAAAAAGAAAAAAAAAACATTAAAAAAATTTAAAAGTTTATCGATTTATTTTGAGAGAGAGAGAGAGATAGCACACGTGTGAGCAGGGGCACTTGCCCCTGGGAAGGGGCAGAGAGAAAGAGGGAGAGAGAGAACCCCAAGCGGGCTCCGTGCTCTCAGCTCTCATCTCACAAACCACGAGATCATGACCTGAGCCTGAGATCAAGAGTCAGGCATCTTAACCGACTGAGCCACCCAGGCGCCCCGATGTCACAGTGTGTTTTAAGTGGATATTTGGTACACCTGAGCTCACTGCAATAGCAGTGAAGCTATCGTGAGTGGTGTGAGAGAAGTGGTGTGAAGTTTTTACAGTGGTCCCACGTGTCCTATAGCTGATTTCATGCAGTTGCGACTTAATACTACATCTTTATGTTTGTACGCATTTCTCTTGACCGTAAATGGCACCCGGTATGGTCTGTACGTATTTGTGTGCATACGTTTTTGTAAGTTTCAACTTTTATGATAGATTTTTGGATACTTTATGGTGGTAAATGGTAAAATAGACTGGGGATTTTACCAGTCTAGGACACACCTGACTTTTTCTGAAGCTTTTTGGTATTTCTAGCCTATGCAGGTCATGTTCGAGCTTTTTCAAATGGTGGTAAATCTCAACAAAGGTTTTTGATACCCTTGTTGAAACAAATCCACATTTAAGTGGACCTGTGCAGTTCCAACCCATGTTGTTCGAGGGTCAGCTGTATTTTTGTAGGTGTATTTAACACCTGCAATCGGTTGACCGTAAGCGGAGGAGATTATCTTTTTGCCATATTGTGGGTTTCATCCAATCAGTTGAAGGCTTTCAGAGCCAAACTGAGGTTTCCCTGAGGAAGAAGAAATTCCATCGGTGGACTGCATTACCAATTCCTGCCCTGGTAAACCAATTCTTTGTAACCTATCTGTCCGTCCATCCATCCATCCGTCCATGCACCCATGCATGCATCCATCCCTCCATCCATCCTCCACTGGTTCTATTCCTCTGGTAGAACCCCGGCTGGTGCAAAAGAAAATCATCATGAAATTTTAAACTCCAAAGGGGAAGTTTTGACTAACAACAACAAAAGCCAGTGGCTTCACTGCTGTTAACCATTGAGTCCTAGAACAAGACCAAAAACTCCAAAAGCAAAACCATGTGCCTCTTACATGGTTCACAGGGTGGTCCACTCCAGCCGTCCCAATTACACACATGCCCTGCCACAGACTGTGTTAATCCTGAGCAAATTTCTAAAACACAGGAGATCTTCGTTCCCTGATCTATAGATTTTTTTAAATTACAATGCCTGTTAGATGAAATGATCTCTTTAAAATATGTAGTCAAAAGAATAGTACTTGATAGGTATAATAATAAATATAAGTTCTTCTTCTTCCCCCTTTGAACTGTTACTCTCAAAGAAAGAATTCAACTGTTTTGTTCCTTTCAAATGACCTTATATAAAAATCAAGCCATTAAAATAGGCGCCTTGGATGTTACTTCTTTGGTTCACTTTGTCTGTTTTGAGGCCTTCCTTTTGTATAATACACTTACGATGACTAAATCAGGGAAATTCAAGGGAGGGACCCACGTGTATGCATTTTCTTCCATAATTGACAACAAAATCAGGCCCTCTGTTGTTCAAAACAATACATAGATGAACACCAATGTCCAGCTAAAGTATACAAATGTTCACTTATCCCACCTTGCTGCTCTGAACACATTTGCATTGGAAAACATAATTCTTTTTCATTTTTTTATTTTTTTAATATAAATTCAAGTTAGTTGACATACAGTGTAGTCTTGGTTTTAGGAATAGAACCCAGTGATTCATCTCTTGCGTATGACACCCAGTGCTCATCCCAAAAAGTGTTCCCCTTAATGCCCGTCACCCTTTTAACCCATCCCCCACCCACTTCCCCTCCAACAACCCTCAGTTTGTTCTCTTATTTAAGAGTCTTTTACAGTTCGCTTCTCTCTGTGTTTCTGTCTTATTTTTCCTTTCCTTCCCCCACGTTTGTCTGTTGTGTTTCTTTTTTTTTTAATATTTATTTATTTTTGTGAGAGCACAAGCGGGGGGGGGCAGAGAGAGGGAGACAGAGGATCCAAAGTGGGCTCTCCACCGACAGACCGACAGCAGTGAGCCAGCTGTGGGGCTCCAACCCACAAATGGCAGGATCATGACCTGAGCTGAAGTCAGACACTCTGCCCCCATCCGTTGTGTTTCTTAAATTCCACATGAGTGAAATCATATGATATTTGTCTTTCCCTGACTGACTTACTTTGCTTAGCATAGCATAATACCCTCTAGTTCCATCCACATGGTTGCAAATGGCAAGATTTCGTTCTTTTTCATCGCTGAGGAGTATTCCATTGTGTGTGTGTGTGTGTGTGTGTGTGTGTGTGTGTGTGTGTATCACATCTTCTTTACCCATTCATCAGTCGATGGACATTTGGGCTCTTTCCATAATTCTTTTTAAATATATAGTTTCAACGTAACACAAAGGAAGCAGGAATATTTTTAATCATCACGTTTGCCAGCGTCTCCCTCATCCTCCCATCCCCTGCTGTAGGACCCAGCCCTGCCTTCAGCCCCGTCCCACAAATGCTATCTGTCTTCCCATTTCCTACCTCATGAACTAGGCTTAGCCCTACCTCCCTCCACATCTCAGGTGGAAAGCTGGTGGCATGAGGTCCCTGTGTGGCCCCAACATCTATTTCACGTAGCCTTTGCATCAAGCTGAGACAGCAGCCGAAGGCACTAAGCTTGGACGTAATGGCAGCAGCCTGGCCTGCCTCCTACCTGGCCCGTCACTACACCACCCATAGCCTTTTGAGTTTGCCATTTTTGTTTTCTAGCTGCGTTCAGATTGTTCCATTTGCTTGGTCTGCTCTTCTCCCTCATATTCTAAGTGTCCTTCATAATCCTGTTGTATTCCCGTGCCTTCCCTTGTCAACCCTGTGTCCTAGGTGCCATTTCAGCTCATCTTTGATGGGCATGACCTTTATGGCTTCGTTCTGGACTTTTTTTCTCATTTGTTCTTTGTCACAGATCATCCTTGGCTTTCAGCAATTCTGATTTCCTCCCAGGGACAACCAATCTTCACACGTTTTGACGTTAAGTGGCCATGCAGATTCAAAAGTCTCCTTTAATTCTTTGAACTCACAAGGTGAGTACAAGTAAGTGGGACAACAAACATAAGATTACTACCATTGTTTTTCTCGCAGTGGTGATGGGTTGTACAGGGCAATTTACTCATCTAGCCCAGTTCCTGGATGAGCCATGATGTGCACTTAAGCTTGTAGCTGGAGAATTTAATTTTGAATCGAGTTGCTAAACTAGAAACAACTGAACTACAGAGGAGCTCTTTCTGTCTACCCAGTGACTCAACTCAAATCAAAAGACACGTTCCGATGCCCCTGCTCAACTCCATCACAACCTCAAATGACACTTTCTTTTGTTCAGTGTCAGGAATTTGCTCCAGTTCTGAAATGGTTGCTCACCTCATTGACAGAATGCAGAATGGGTCCTGTTTCCCTGTTGTTTCCTGAAGGATAAACGCTGACCTAAAATCCCTTTTGTCAACAAGTCTGGAAAGAACCCGTCTTCACGTGAGCACTTTTTCCGGTCCTGCCGGGGTTGTTTGTCGCCTCAAAGGCCTGGGCAGGATGTTTCTCTCCTAAGTTCTCATCCCTTGGCTGTCCTTGAAGAACTAAACAGGAATGAGGTAATGCTCTGGAGGTCTCCTAACCTACATTCAAGGAGAACAAAATACCTCCCCATGCCTGACCACGCAGCCTTGTCTTAGTAAATGGAGAACTATGTATATGTATATTCATATGTTTGTAATCATATGTGTATGTATAATATATACGTACACATATTCATATGTGTGTATATATACATGTATATGTATATATAAATTGTGTGTGTGTGTGTGTGTGTGTGTGTGTTTAGAGCTTTATCACTACATCCCTACGACACTTCAACAAAACTATTCAGCTCACTGCTTAGGGCAACAACATTTTTGAGTGTCTATTATATACCGAGTAACATGCCTGTGTCATATAATCCTGTGTAATGGGTACTATTTTGCAGATGAGTAAGCTGAGGTCTGGCTCACACAGCTAATAAGCGCCTGCGCTCGGACCTGACCTCAGACCCATCTGGCTCAGAGCCTTTCTCTCCATTTCCTCTCCTGAATCTCACTCAAGCTGCTTCTTGTGGAAGGCTCTTCCCTTCCTCCTGAATCTGCCTGTCCTTAAGATCTTGCTAAGCTTCTGTTTCCTCCTTCCCCTGGCTTCAGGGTTCTCAGCTTGGTGGGGTGCTGGAGCTAGCTCACAGCGGCTCACATGGACTCCAAGGGCCGACTGGGCGCCTGGGTGGCTCCGTTGGTTAAGCGTCTGACTCTTGGTTTCAGCTCAGGTCATGATGTCACAGTTCATGAGTTCAAGCCCCACATCGTATTGGGCTCTGCACTGACAGCACGGAATCTGCTTGGGATTCTGTCTCCCTCTCTCTTTGCCCCCCCCCCCAAATAAACTAATAAAATAAAATTAAATTAAATTAAAAAGTAAAGTGTCAAACAATACATATCAGAGTTTCCTTTTTTGGAAAGCCAGTTGTTAAATATTTGCTAGCACAACACTCCCTCTGAAGTGTAAACTTATACCCATTTGTGAGGTATTTACTCCCTTTTAAGATGACTTATTCTTCCCATATGTAGGCCCCCTCTCTGAATTGTATGACATGAACTTCCTGAGGGGAGGGATTTCATTCCTCTACCTCCTTAGCACCCTCAGAGACGCAGGGCTGTGGAGCTAGAAGGCATCGACGAACCCTTGGTTGATAGACGGTGATGCACAGAATACACGCTGATCCCCCTTCTGACATCGTGGGCAATTCCTCACAGAATCTATCAGTTCTTCTAGGCCTGCTTGTGCCTAAAACTTGGTGAGTTAAAACCCAGCTCCCCATCCTTTCTAATCCCTCCAGCCAGGGATTAGAGGGATCCCTGTTCTCTAGCTCGTGAGGCCTGGAATTCTTTTTGCCTTTACTTTTCTTCCTCACCACCTGCATCAGTGTATCAGTCTCCTAGGGCAGCCGTGACCAGCTACCACAAAATGGGGGGCTCACAACAATAGACATTTATTCTCTCGTCCTTCCTGAGGCTTGAAATCCAAAATTAACGTGTTGGCAGGGGCCGCACTCCCTCTGAAAGCTCTAGGGACAAATCCTTCCCTGCCTCGTCCTCGCTTCAGCTGGTTGCCAGCACACCCGGTGCTCCTCAGTCTACAGCTGCGTCATACCAACCTGTGCCTGTCGTTGCGTGGCCTTCTTCACTACGTGTCTGTGTGTTGCTGTACCTCAGTATCCAAATTTCCCTCTCCGTAGGCACCGGTCATGTGGAATCTAGGGCCCACCCTGTGACCTCATTTTAACACGATTACACCCGCAAAGACCCTCTTTCCAACTAAGTTCACATTCACGTATACCAGGGGTTAAGACTTCAACCCATCTTTTTGGGGGACACACTTCAACCCAGAACATTGCCCCAGCTTCCAATGCTTCATTTTTTAAATAATTCGCCTCTAGTCTGCTGCTTCCGTAACATCGAGAACGCAGATACTCCTGCGGAAATGTCTTAGACTCTTTAAGGACAGGTGGGAGCACACAGCTTCCCCCATGGGCTGTCTACCACTTGGACAGCCTTCTTGGCCATGTGACCGGTTTCTAGATGGGTTTCTGACCTCACTCCATACTGCACCACACATCCACTGATGCCATTAGGGTCCTCCGGTCAATTCTACTGGTCCCTCCCCAGTGGCCTTTCCTGGAACACGATGTGCCATCAAATATTTATTAATTTAGTTCAGCTGACTGGTTAAAACCAAATGCTAATAAAATAACATAGGAGAAGGTTCATGTGGAGCATCTTTCTCCTTGTGTGTTTCTTGGCTCATCTGCCTCCAAATCTCTACAAAAATACAGAATTCTGTGTCCCGCCCTAGAATCAGTAAATTAGAATTGGGTAAGGGGATAGGTTTGGAAATCCACATCGTTCTAAACTGCTTTATTGAATAGCACACAGTTTGCATGGTTCAAAAATCAAGTGTATAGGACATAAACATAGCAAAGCATTTTTTTTAAATTTTTTTTTAACGTTTATTTTTGAGACAGGGAGAGACAGAGCATGAACAGGGGAGGGTCAGAGAGGGAGACACAGAATCTGAAGCAGGGTCCAGGCTCTGAGCAGTCAGCACAGAGCCTGATGCGGGGCTAGAACTCACAGACCGCGAGATCATGACCTGAGCCAAAGTCGGCCACTTAACCGACTGAGCCACCCAGGCGCCCCAACATAGCAAAGCACTTAGACTACTCTCCTAAGTCCCTCTCCCCCATCACGTTCTTTCCCCCTTGTCCCTTATATTATCCTTTTTTCCTTAATGCAAACATGCACATATATTCTTCTTTCCTCCTTTCTTGCAAAATTTAAATATATATATCTGCAACCTGTGATTTAATTTTTTTCACATAACACTAGATGCTAAAGCTCTCTTCATGTTAGGAGTGTACAAATACTCCCATTATATATTTTTATACTGTTGCATGATATTCCATTGTATGAATCTACTATGGTTTAATAACCGGTCTCTTATTGTTTTGTACTTGGGTTTTTTCTAATCTCTTGCTATTACAATGTCACAATAAATGACTATGTAAGTCAGTTATGTGTACAGTTGTTTCTGTGGGACAGATGATCAGAAGTGGGGTTTCTAGATCAAAGGGTAAATGCACCTGTAGTTTCGTTAGATATTGCCAAACATTTCTTCACAGGGACTAGGCCAATAACATATGAGAGCCCCGATTCTTCCTTTAGTGTTGCTGAAAGAAAGTGTCACGTGTTTCCCAGTTGGACAGTTAGAATGGTATTCTGTGAGTTTCAGTACGCATTTCTCGTATCATTAATGAAGTTGAGCATCTTTTCGTGTTTAAGCTCAGATAATCTACATTTTTAACAGAATCCTTGGATGAGCCTTAGGCGCCTAACTCTTAAAGTTTCTGGCCCAAGGCCATCGAGCCCGAAAGAAGAAATATTGAAATGAACGCTAGTGCTGAGAAGTGGATTTCTGTCCAACTTACCTCCTGAAAACTACCAGCAGGCCCCCAAGGAATGGTCTCCTGCCGGCACATGGTCCCTCGGGGACTCCTACCCAGAGAGTTTACCTTACTCCATCCTAAGCAGAGGAGCTAACAGATCTCGTAAGATGTAGCTCATGACCCACTTCTAGGCTAGATAAGAAGATGTTAAGGGACATGGAAATGCTGGCCCAAGACAGGGTCTCTCTGGAGCATTAGCTGTTGTGTTCTCCTTCCCACTCCAAGGGAGACGGGAGCATACACTTCCCCTCTGCCTCAAGCCTCGTGCCAAGGCTTCGCAGGGCCCACTTGGAAGATTTTGCATGAGTCTCCAGAGTTTGGCAGGCATGGAAATGGGTGTCTGATTCGCACTGGAAAAGTCTAAATGTGTGATGCTGTAGCTGCTTTGGATCTGTAGGTTCTGGGGTGACCAGCCGTCCCGATCCGTCCAGGACCGAAAGACCTCCCGAGATGTGAGACTCCAGTGCTAAAAACAGGACAAAGCCAGGCTGGTTGGTCACCAAGAGTAAGCAAAGACATTTTTCCAAGGAACAGAATGTGGACTCTGGAGACAGGACCTAGTAATGGGTCATCTTGAAAAGAGTGTCCTTCCAAAGGAGCACCGGGGAGTGTGTGTGGGAGCCACAGGCAGCTAGACTGAAAAGCCTTGCAAAGAACTGCAGTGAAGGAAACCCAAAAGCACCCCGCCAGGGATGAGCTCGCACTTGCACGACTGGCAGAAGGCACCAATGGCACGTCACATCTCTCTTAGCTAAGGATTATGCCCTTCTCCTCCAGTTCCCTATGGTGGACACTGGGATGCCCTGAGACAGGACCAAAGACAGTCTCGGTCGCTGGAGTGCTGCTGAAAGACGCCTTCCACCATCTGCTGCCTGGAGGGCTTATCTCTGTAGAGAGCCACCTGCTCAAGGCCACACCCTCTTCCCGGAGAGGCCGGCGTGCAATGGCTGATAGATGGGGGAGAATAAAGGCCTGATCCCCTGGCCACAACTGGGGACAACTGTGAAGGGTCAGCCCAGCTTCAAAACCGTCTGGGGTCAGGTAAGGCCCTATAGAGACAGCATCACAGCTCAGCTTTACCTGAAACTTCTAGTGATTTTCACTGTCCACAAAATGAGTGAAATAGTGCTGCTGATTTTCACAAAGACCTTAGGAAGAGACCAAAGGTGATTCAAACTCTGAGATAAGGCTAGTCAAAGATCTCAAGGCACTATTTTAAGACCAAACACAGGCCTCAGAGCAGCACCACTACGGTGACCACAAGTAGGATGTGGGAATTTTCTGAGTCACTTAAACCAGTTAGTGATTAACCCAGTTTGCCAAGTGCGCTTACAAGATTATGAAAGTCTGAACTCCTACCTCGGCTTGTCCTGAACCTTTGAAGACCCCTAATCACATTTGCTCAGGAGCATATGTTATTTGTGTTTGATTTTTTGAAAAATATTTATTTATCTTTGAGAGAGAGACAGAGCACGAGCAGGGGAGGGGCAGAGAGAGAAGGAGACACAGAATCCGAAGCAGGCTCCAGGCTCCCAGCTGTCAGCACAGAGCCCGACGCGGGGGTGGAACTCACGACCTGTGAGATCATGACCTGAACTGAAGTCAGATGCTTAACTGACTGAACCACCCAGGCGGCCCGGCATATGTTATTTTTGAAAAAGAACTTTACATGCTTAGTGGAGATCACGTCGCCAATGCCTCAAGAAGGGAAACCTCTGGCCTGTCTTTTCAGGGGTGTGAAAATCGGGGGACAGCAGGGTGTAGCCACTGACCTCCTTCTCACCAGGTGCTCCAGACCCTGGGGCACTTGAGGGGTTTACAGAATCTAAGAAATGAGTGTGCATCCGTGATGTTTTCATACCAAGGGTCAAACAAGCCAAAAAAAATAATAATAATAATAATACAGGTCAAAAGGAACCAGGAAAAGGGAAATAAATACACTTTATCCACAAAATGTATTTTTAAACATCTGTTTTTCCTGTGCAGCTGTCTGGCCTGATTCCTCCATTGAAGAGCAAAAGTTAAAAAAAAAATAATAAAAACAATTGAAAATCATTTTTTTCAATTTACCTAGGATTAGAATACACTGGGATTAGAAAGCATCATACAGTTCATTTGGTCAAAACTGTATTTTATGTAGGCAAAGAAATGGCACCAGAAAGATGACTCATTGGTTAGTAATGGGACCCAATTCTGCTGATACAGGGCAGCCCGCTGGAATAATGTCTTTCGTGTGCATTTATTATATTCTACGGCTAATGATCTCACCTGAGATTTTCCAGGTTCTCCAAGTAGGTGAGAAAGGTGTTGTGTCCTCCAGATAACAGAGTTTTAAAAACATTAAGTGACTTGCCTCAAATCTCACAGCTGATCACTTGTTACACCCCCGTTTAAAATTATTCCAGGGGCACCTGAGTGGCTCAGTCTGTTAAGTCTCCAACTTTGCCTCCGGTCATGATCTCACGGTTAGCTCGTGGGTTCCAGCCCCGAGTGGGGCCTTGTGCTGACAGCTCTGAGCCTGGAGCCTGCATCGGATTCTGTGTCTCCCTCTCTCTCTCTCAAAAATAAATAAATATTAAAGTAAATAAATAAGGAAATAAGGAAATAAATAAATAAAACTATTCCCTGGTTCACCATACATTTTAAGACAAAGTGCTTCCTGGCCCCACCCTCTCACTGGCCCACCCTCTCAGTGGCTCCACCCCTTTCCTGGCCCCACCCTCTCAATGGCCCCACCCTTCCCTGGCCCCAACCTCTCAATGGCCCCACCTCTCAATGGCACCACCCTCTCAATGGCCCCACCCTTTGCTTGGCCCCACCCTCTCACTGGCCCTGCCTTCAAGGACCCTCTGGTCCTTCATATACTTGTAGCCCAGCCCATCTGAGCTCTGGTGGGGTTTCCCACCTGGTGCCCATCTGTACCTGCCCTGCTTCCAATGGCATGTCCTGCCATGCAGAGGCAGCTGGGGCAAAGAGTCCTGCAGAGCAGGCCTAGGGTCACAGCTCCGACACTGGCTGTGCTGGGTGAGTCTTGGGGCCCCCTGGCATCCAGCTCCCTCCCCTGCGGAAGGGAAGCCGGGACTAGCCCACCTGGAGGGCTGACTCCTACACGTCCACCCTCTAGTGCTGACACCAGATCCACAGCACTGTTCAGCCGCACGGCACCCAAGGCCCCAAAGCCTTCTCTGCTCACCCCTTCCCCCCAACTTCCTTTTACTCCTTTTTTCTAATAGCATGTCAGCTGAAACCAAAACTGAGTTCCGGGGGAAAATCATTCCCCATTATCAATACTGTTTAAAGCTTAAGAGTATTTCATGCAAGTTCTTTTCAATGAAGAAATTTTCTTTTTTGTTTTAAATGTTTTATTTATTCTTGAGAGAGAGAGACAGAGCACAAGCAGCGGGGGGAGGGATGCGGGCAGAGAGAGGGAGACACAGAATCTGAAGCAGGATCCAGGCTCCGTCCAAGCTGTCAGCACAGAGCCCGAGGCGGGGCTCGAACCCAAGACCTGTGAGATCATGACCGGAGCTGAAGTCCAACACTCAACCTACTGAGCCACCCAGGCGCCCCAGAAATTTTATTTTCTTGAGTGAAGATGGCGAATGAATGAATGAGTGAAAAATATAAATGTGTCCTTTGGAACTTAGTTGAAATGGATGCATTCCCTGATATCCTTAAGTCCCTTGTTATTTGGTGACACAATATCTAGTAATTTTCCCCATCACAACTGTAACTAAATAATTATGCCTGCAACTATTTACATCCACCTATCCAGCTAGAATATAA
Organism: Prionailurus viverrinus; assembly: GCF_022837055.1. Lineage (NCBI taxonomy): Eukaryota > Metazoa > Chordata > Mammalia > Carnivora > Felidae > Prionailurus > Prionailurus viverrinus. The sequence continues at coordinate 136,077,061 of NC_062565.1, forward strand.
ACTCCATTTCTCTTCTGATCGTTTTATCCTGAGCACCTAGTACAGTGGGTGACACAGCGTAGAGCCTCAAGAAGTGTTTGTGGGATGAACAAACAGCCAATCTCATCGTGGCTCTCCAGTGTGGCTGGTCTGCGGGCCAACCGTAGAGGCCTCCGCTGGGAATTTTGAGACATGCGAATTCCGGGGCCTCATTGTAGCCTTATTGAGTCAGAATTGTTGGGGGTGGGGTAGCCCAGCAATCTGTGTTCCGATAAGGCCTCCACGTGACTCTGATGGCTTACACAAGGGTTCTGGTGAAATAGGTTAAGGCTTAGCACAAGACCCTATCCCATAAGGGATCTGAACAATAGGCAGGGGAAACACAAAGGAACGTAGACTTTGGCAAACCCAGAGGGAAGGAGAGAGGGGGTAAGTGCCTGGCCAAGACTGGGGCTGCCTGGGCACAAAGGACCCTCCCCCTGCCCCCACAGCATTCATTTGAGGACGATTTCTGGGCCCCAACAAGCTAATAGTGTTGAGGCGGGAGACTGTCCCCATGCACGTGACTCATGTCCTGGCCTCAGAACGTCTGTTTGTAGGACTAACAGAGTGTGGTGGGTCCGGATATGTGAGCCGTTCATGGGAAGGACTGCTGAGCACTGAAAAAAGTATCCTGGAATTTGCTTTCTTCAGTCTGAGAAATAAGGCACCGCTTTTGAGTATGAGTCGGCTATAAGGATGACTGTTACTAATTTAAAATGTTTCCTCCCTCGGGCACCCGGCTCAATTAATTAAGTGTCTGACTTCAGCTCAGGTCATGATCTCACGGTTTATGGGTTTCAGTCTCACTTTGGGCTCTGTGCTGACAGCTCAGAGCCTGGAGCCTGCTTCGGGTTCTGTGTCTTCCTCTCTCTCTGCCCCTCCCCTGCTTGTGCTCTGTCTCTCTCTCAAAAATAAATAAACATCAAAGAAATAAAATGTTTCCTCCCTCAACAGCTATTAGGTGGCTCCCCCAAGTCCTGCCTAGTGGTCTGGGGACTCCTGGGGCAAAATCGTCCACATTGGTTCCATATTCTCTTTTTCCAGAGTTAGTTATCTTTAAAAATTATTTAGAAATTTTGACTTACAAATTACACATTTTACGATGCTTACAATTATTTAAGACTCATACGAGTATGAAAGAGTGAATGGAGGGCTGCCTGGGTGGCTCAGTCGGTTAAGTGTCCAACTTTGGCTCAGGTCATGATCTCACGGTTCGTGGGCTCGAGCCCCGAGTCAGGCTCTGGGCTGACAGCTCGGAGCCTGGAGCCTGCTTCGGATTTTGTATCCCTCCCTCTCTGCCCCTCCCCTGTTTGTGGTCTCTCTCTCTCTCTCTCTCTGTCTCTGTCTCTCTCTCTCAAAAATAAATAAACATTAAAATAATTAAAAAAAAAAAAAAAAGACAAGTGCTTGACCATAGCTGGGCATTGTTGGGTCCACCAAATCCTAAGTTTATAGCAGCAATATGTCATAGCATGGTGGTAAGCTGAGATCAGAGAAGGGGACTTCTCAAGGAAGCTACATGAATAGGGGGTCAAGACTCCCACATCACCACCTGCTGTGTAGCCTCCATCTTTGCTCATGATTATGACCTTGCGGGTCTTCCCGACAGCCCACTAGGTGGGAGAGAGAATTTAAAACGGGATAGAGAAGCAAAATGCCAAGTATCAAGTTTTATTTCTAAGAGAAGTACCAGCTGGAGCACCCCACAGTGCTTTGGGAACAAAAGTCAAACTTCTTTTGCATTGTCTTTCCAGTCTTTTTCATTATCTGAACTGCTCTGTTGAATCTGCAAAATTAATTTCTGTTCGTGAAAATGTTCTTCTTGAAATATTAAGTCTGTTTCCAGTGAGTAAAAAAAAAAAAAAAAACAAAAAAACAAACTTTTTTTACAAAAAAAAAATTTTTTTAACGTTTTATTTATTTTTGAGACAGGGAAAGACAGAGCATGAACAGGGGAGGGTCAGAGAGAGGGAGACACAGAATCCGAAACAGGCTCCAGGCTCCGAGCTGTCAGCACAGAGCCTGACGCGGGGCTCGAACTCACAGACCGCGAGATCGTGACCTGAGCCGAAGTCGGACGCTTAACCGACTGAGCCACCCAGGTGCCCCATCTTTTTTTTTTCAAATGAGCAAAAGGAAAGTCAGTGCCTCAGAGTGAGCTTTTTGGACCCACTATTATACTAATAACCATTTTTTCATAAGCGTATTTAGTCCCTATGAGCGCATCCTGGATTCCATTGCAAATGGCTTGATGACCACGGCAATGTCTTCTGATGAAGACCCAAGGCTTTATTCTAAGTGCCTCCGTAGATTCCGCTCAGCCAGCAGGCTGGATCATGCCTGTAACAGATGTTCTGGCTTCCCCTGGCTGAGGACTTCAGTCCCCTCCCAGGAGATGAGACATTCATCCCTTGGACACCAGAAGCACCTTTCCTGATTTCATCAGGCGAGATGAGATATTTGTCTGGAGGATGACCCCAATGTCATGGCCGAAGCAAACAAATCAAACGTACATACTTAGTAACTGCACGAACTGTCTATGCACGGTTGAGAAAATTATACTAGATTTAAAATAGCACCTGCTTCTCTTGATGAGCCAGAAATTCCTCAAAACTGATTTTGTAAAGGGAAAGACAAAGTAATCTCCGTAAGAAATCTTCATGTTCTGGAGAAGGGAACCAAATCGGAGGATTGGAGAACAGTGTCTATCTCAAAAAAAAAAAACCAAAAAACACTTTAAAATTAAAGCCTCAAAGTACAAAAAAGCCCTTACTAAAACATACGGTCAACATATTTCTTTTGTCTGATGTAATCAGTGCTCCTCAAAATCTAACATGAATGTGAAGCGCCTATGGATGTTGTCACAAGGCAGATCCTGATTCAGAAGGTCTCAGATGGGGCCCCAGATTCTGCATTTCTAACCAGCCCCAAACACTACAGGTGCTGCTGGCCCGTGGCTCACACTTTGAGCACCAAGATGCACACTATTCTCAAAACAATGTTTCTCCAAGGACGGTCAGTGGACAATGTGTATGAGAATGTCATCTGTTAAAAAACAGAGTCCCATGTTCACCTGTTTACTAAATCTGGAGTCCGGGGCTGAAGCCCGGGAATCTGCATTTGAACAGACTGCTCACATGAATCTTATCGATGCTGAGGCTTGAGAAGGGACACTGTTTCATGGACAAGCGGTGAACTGGGGATAAGAAAGAAACTTGTATGGGGAAGGCTTTGGCTGTGGTAAGGAGGCTCTTGCGTAGGTACCGGGAAGGGAAGGTGCCAAGCACTTAAGCAGGTGGGGACATTCATAGACTGGCAGGTGCAAAGCCACTCAGGAGGCTACATCGTAGGGAAGGAACTCTAGAAGCATTTCCGATGATAGGATGCTGTTCTAATTTCTTTGCTAAATTAGACTTTAATTCTGAGTATCGAGCACGTGTTCCTCATTTAAAAAATAATGATTTGGGAAAACGTCGCAGAACTTTCTTTATTTTCTTATCTTTCACCGACTCACATGATAATTTTAGAGGAGTTTTGCATCATTTATGTGGATTCTCAGTCGGTGGCGGGTCCTAGCCTTTAAGCTTTTATGTATTTCCAGGTCTCAGTCCCCATCTCTTTGATGGAGGAGAAGACAATTTGCAAACGAATGCTAACATTTACCAAGTTCATTACTTCTCAAAAAAAAAAAAAACCTGTTAAAGATTTTACTTATTTGGTCATGATGACAGCTAATATTTGCAATGCACTTACTATGCCCTTGGAATTGTGACAGGTAAATTTACAATCGCAGTCAATCCTAAACATGAGATATGTGCCATCCACTGATTTTTCCTCCATCATAAATGTTCATTGATTCGTGAAAGATGGGGCTGTTCGTTTGTAAGGTGGTACCAAGTAAAATCATTTGCTGCCTTCACCAGTTTCACCTCTTCCAAGGTGACATGATGATTTTCTGCGAGACAAGCTTAAAAGCCAAGAGATCACATTTGGCTTTTCTTTAAGATTTTTTTTTTAATGTTTATTTTTGACAAAGAGAGAGAAAGATAGAATGCGAGCAGAGGAGGAGCAGAGCAAGAGGGAGACACAGAGTCTGAAGCAGGCCCCAGGCTCCGAGCTGTCGGCACAGAGCCCGAAGCAGGGCTCGAACCCACAGACCGCGAGATGGTGATCTGAGCCGAAGTCGGACGCTCAACCGACTGAGTCACTCAGGCGCCCTGCATTTGGCTTTTCTTAAGCAACATTCATTTTTCTATGTAGTGCAGGGCAGTTTTGCCAAACACACACACTCACTCTGGGCCAGGGCATCTGGGTTTGGTCAAAGTTGTAGGGAACAAGCAAACCTGGCTTTGGCAACCTGGGAGGTTTCTCCGAAAGGAAGGAAGAGAGAGAGCGCACCGCAGGGTGATGCACTGGCCAAGGACCTGCCGGGAACTCTGGCTCCTCCAGCTCACTTGGGGATGATAATGGTATATATCTCAGATTTAGGGTTAATTGCAATTATAAACTTAATTTGCTTGCACGGTTCCAAGTGCCTAATAAACACCACCCTGACTCATCTATTGCGCACCGCCCTTGTAATCTGTCGGCAAATCCTGTGGATAACCTCTTTGCAATCTCTCCAGGCTCCCCTGCCCTTCCCACCACCTCACCTCTCTGACTTGCACGGTCCCTCACCTGGATTACACAGGAGCCACCCAATCACTGTCTGCTGTTTCTTCCTGTGGTCTGTTCGCGTTGCAGCATCTAGAATAAGCCTCCTAAAAGGAAACAACAACAAAAAAAAAATAGATCATCTCCCTCTTCTCAAAAAATCCTCTGAAGACTATCCATTTCACTTAAAGTGAAAGGTCCTGTAATGATCTGATCCTGCCTCACCTCTGATCTCACACCTCCTCCTACCCTCCCCTCTGTTCCGTGTAGCCTCCTCAAGGTCAGGCTAGCCCCAGGATATTTGCACTTCCCTTGTCTGAAATGCTCTTCCCCTCATATCCACATACTTCAATTCTTTACCTCCCTCATATTTTTTTTTGAAAACCACCTTCTCAGTGAGGCCATTTTTGACAAGCTTTCTTCCACCCTTAACATATCCATTGCATTTATTTGTCTTGTGTTTATCATCGTAAGACATGCCGCATGATTTATTCATTTATCTGAACCATTACGTTTCCCCTGACTAGGACAGAAGCTTCATGAAGGCAGATATTTTCTATGTTTTGTTTACTGCCGTATCCCACAATATGTGGTTTCTAGTAGGCCCTCGATACTATAACTGTTGAATGAATGAATTTGTGTTTTTCCTACAATCTTACATTTTGTACATCCATTTTTTTTCTCCTTTCTTGCTTTTTTTTTTTTTTTTTTTTTTGGCTTGGGCTTTTATTTTAGTTTTTTTATTTGTTACCTTCTACTTGTTGGGAAGAGGTAGTATTCTCTACACTCTATTTCTGTTCCTAGAGTAGCTAACATCTCAATTTTAATTTTTAATTTTACTGTGCATAAATTTAACTGGATGTAGTCAGAATCCAATTAAGAATCTAATCACAATCTTAACCCTGCAGAACAATATTGTTTTCAACGTTTATTAATTTTTGGGACAGAGAGAGACAAAGCATGAACGGGGGAGGGGCAGAGAGAGAGGGAGACACAGAATTGGAAACAGGCTCCAGGCTCTGAGCCATCAGCCCAGAGCCCGACGCGGGGCTCGAACTCACGGACCGCGAGATCTTGACCTGGCTGAAGTCGGACGCTTAACCGACTGCGCCACCCAGGCACCCCAATATTGTTTTTACCTTTAAGCGACTCACTTCAAGCTGGCTTCTTGGATCATCTCAGTACTTAATTATTTTTATGAGATGTGAATGTTCAACAAAAAACTAGCTGTTGTCATTAAAAAAATAAAAAGAAAGGGAAAAAAAGGAGGAGACGAAAGAAAGAGAAGAGCACCCATCCGTCCAGATGCTCACCTTTGCTGCCTTAGGTTGCAGCCCAATACCCTAACCTTTGTCTTTGACCTTGATCCTTTAATTTCACCTTGTCAAGTACAAGTAAAAAGCAAATAAGAATGTCCTATATTTGCTACATATACTTTTGCGTTCCTTGATTTTCTTTTTCATTCAACTTTATGTGTAGTCTTTTATTTTTTTTTAATTTTTTTTAAATTTTTTTTTTCAACGTTTATTTATTTTTGCGACAGAGAGAGACAGAGCATGAACGGGGGAGGGGCAGAGAGAGAGGGAGACACAGAATCGGAAACAGGCTCCAGGCTCTGAGCCATCAGCCCAGAGCCCGACGCGGGGCTCGAACTCACGGACCGCGAGATCGTGACCTGGCTGAAGTCGGACGCTTAACTGACTGCGCCACCCAGGCGCCCCTGTGTAGTCTTTTAAAATGAAAAATGCCTAGGGGCACCTGGGTGGCTCATTGGTTAAACTTTGGCTGACTTCCGTTCGGGTCATGATCTCTTGGTTCATGAGTGATTTCGAGCCCCTCATAGGCATCAGGCAGTCTGCTTCAGAGCCTCTGTTTCCCTCTCTTCCCCTCCCCTGCTTGTGTGCACTCTCTCTCTCTCTCTCAAAAAAAAAAAAAATTTTTTTTTAATGTTTATTTTTGAGACAGAGAGAGACACAGTATGTACGGGGGAGGGTCAGAGAGAGAGAGGGAGACACAGAATCTGAAACAGGCTCCAGGCTCTGAGCTGTCAGCACAGAGCCCAACGCGGGGCTCGAACTCACGGACCGCGAGATCGTGACCTGAGCTGAAGCCGGACATTTCACCGACTGAGCCACCCAGGCGCCCCTCTCTCAAAATATCTTTAAAAATAAATGAAATGAAATGAAAAATGCCTGTCTGAGTCTTTTACTAGAATTCAGTCCATTCCTATTTAACAGACCTACCGGCAACTCCGTGTTATCCTTTCCATCTCTGTGACTTTAATTTATTTCACTTTTTTTGTCCTTTCTATTCTTCTTTTTATAAGTTATTGCTTTCCCCCTATTTTCTTCTCTTTTCCGAAGTCCTATTCTGTTTTTCTATTGGGCCAAAAAAAAAAAAGGTTATCACCTCTGTCCCGATATTCATAATCCAACCTTTACCTTTTTTTTTTTTTTTTTTTTTTTTTTTACCGTTGCAATATAACGAACACAGCCAAATAGGGCCAACACCCACCACGTGTGCACACCTGGGTGACAGGGGGCCTGAGAAGCGGGAATAGGAAGTAAAGGGCAAAACTGAATGTTTCCTGTCCCTTCTAAACGTCCTTGTCACCTATTTCTCATTAATTCTTTTCTGTATAAAATTCTTTCATTGATCTGGTTCCACCCCTTATAAAGGTAAGGACTAGAGAGTCATCCAGAAGCCAGATCCTAGGCAAGAGTGCAATGTCCTGGGAGAACGGGGCAGGCGAGACCGGCGCGGGGCAGGCTGGGTAATACAGCTCGCGAGGCCGATGGCAGAACATGTCTTGCCCCGCCTCCTCCCTTGGTTACTGGTCCAGCCAGGCTGTGAGAGAGAAAACCGCCCACCGTGTGACTGCGGAATCCCACGGCATCCCAGTCAACTGCTAACCACGAAGTGGATTTTCTTCCAGGTTTGTTTTTTTTTTTCCCTTGCATTCACATTCATTCAGAATTTTGACTCATTTACTGTGTGGCTTTGAACTCGTTACCTAACTTCTCGGACTTTCACCTTCTCTTCCGAAAACTGGATATATAAATAGCACTAACCTCACAAAGCTGTAAAGAAGGCAAGGCAGGTACAGTGTTTGGTATAGACACTAACAGAGTAAACACTCGGTAGATGTTAGTTTTTTTCTCCTCCTTTTCTGCTGCTGCTGCTTTTTCTTCTTTTCCCTGCTTCTTCCTCCACCATCATGGTGATATAGCCTTTCTCAGCTTGCTGACCTTGTACCTGATAGACTGGTGAAGACAAAAAGAGATCAGGACCATAAATATCATCTCTGTAAACCACAGGTTCCCAAATTTAATCCTAGTATGTTAAACGCCACAGATTTGCAATGCAGAAGACCAAATGTTTTTGCAGTCACCACCGTGTCCACAGGAGCTACGTGGATTCTAGAGGAAATACGAAAGTGTGTAAGATAACATCCCCTCCCTTTACTTCTAGTAATTGGGCCCCTGCATCATTTCACAGGAACATTCCAGATACCAAGTCATACTCTCAGATTAAGGAATTAAACATTGTGTTATTGGCTCAGACACAGAAAATAAAACATCAGAACCTATTAGCCAGTCCAGAAGCAAGCCCTTGTGCATGTGGGGATTTAGTTAATGAAAACCATGGCATTTCAAATCAGTGATGAAAGAAAGTTCAATAGTGTTGAGAAAACTGGCCACACATATAGCTAAAACAAATAAAAGCCCCTTAACTACCTCACCCTATGCAAAAAAAGTAGGCTTTATATGGGTTAGAGTTAAGAACAAAACATGCTCAAAGAAAATGTAAGTGAATCAGGTATCTGAGGCCCCAGACCAAAGTTAGTGCCGCAGAGCTGCAATCATTTACTGTTAGTCACGTGTCTGCAGGTCATCTGGGCCAGGTGTGGCTGATCGCAGCCGGGCTCGCTCATGAGACTGAGGTCAACTGGCAGGTGGGCTGGGCCTTACCGAGCCGCATGACCTTACCCGCGTGTTTACCGGTTGGCTGGATATTGGCAGGGGTGGGGGCAACGAGGCCACGGCCTCCCATCTAGCACTGGGCCAGCCTGAACGTTTCACATGGCGGAGGTGGGGTTTTAAGAGAGAGCAAATGGCGTACACGGTCATTTCTACCGCATTCCATTGGCCAGCGCGGGTCATGAGTGCGGAAACAGGTCAATTTCTTGACCGGGGGGTGGCGGTGGGCGAAGCAGCAAATTTGCATCGCAAAGGGAATGGATACAAGGAGTGAAAACCTGTGGCCATTTTTGCAGCCTTCTAGGACATCAACTTATTTTTTATTTTTATGCTTTCAGGGCTGATTGCAGAAAAAATTAAAACTTAGGCACAGTGCAAGATCCTATAAAGTTAGAAAAGCAATGTCATATTGAGAAAAATGTGAGTTACCAGCAGTGTTTATAGCAGAAAAACTCCAAGTCTCTCTCTCTCTGTCATAGACAGACAGACAGACACACACACACACACACACACAATAGTAGGCTTTAAAAAAAGAAACAAAATAAATAGTAAGCAATGTTGTTAATAGAGGAAACAGATTGATAATGTTAGAAGTTTTTGATCAGTGTTAAAAGAGACCAGCATTGTAGGAAATGCCTTCGCTTATTGTTTGGATTTTCCTTTAATTTGGTTGGATGTTTTGTCTTGTTTCCCGAGGGAGCAATACCCTAGGCTAGGACTGTGTGGAATGCACCTCCCAGCAGACAGCCGGCTTGCAAGGGCACTGGGGGACACAGAGCTTGTGGATCTGTCTGCAAGAGGCGGGCCAGCCAGATGCGGTGGTGTGGCCTTGAGGCTCCTTACCTGCTGTGTAAGTCTGAGCCCCTCCAGAACACAAATGGATTTATCTGGCATATGAATTTTATTATATTTATTTATATGAGCTAATCTACTAAAGTTTTACTTAAGTTCCTATAATTCGTAAAAATTAGAAGGCACTTAGTTTGAGGGGGAAAGGAATCTGTTGGCTCGAACTACACCCACAAAGAGGGAGTGGGAACAGACCTACAGTTCCCTGGGGATAGAAAGAAGCAAGTAAGGTAACCACTCCCCCCTCCCCATCCCCCCCAAAAAGAGCCTAGTTTGAAAAGATCATTTTTTTTTAAATTTTTTTTTTCAACGTTTATTTATTTTTGGGACAGAGAGAGACAGAACATGAACGGGGGAGGGGCAGAGAGAGAGGGAGACGCAGAATCGGAAACAGGCTCCAGGCTCTGAGCCATCAGCCCAGAGCCCGACGCGGGGCTCGAACTCCCGGACCGCGAGATCGTGACCTGGCTGAAGTCGGACGCTTAACCGACTGCGCCACCCAGGCGCCCCGAGAAGAGATCGTTTTTGTGAGATGACGTCTTTTTGTGTGACAAAAAGACAGAGACAAGAGAAAGAAAAGGGGAGGGGAGGGCAGGAGGGGAAAAGAAAGGAAGAAAGGAGGAAGGAAGAAAGGAAGGAAGGAAAAGAAGGAAGGAAGGGAGGAAATGGGACCCCACTTCAGGAAAGAAAATACATATCACTCATCCTATGTGCTAAATAATGAAATTCAACCAGGTACATTTGAAGACCTAATTGGCTTAACCAAGACATTCCTGAATCAGGCAGCGCCCCACCTAGCAAGTGGAGGGAAGTCCTGAGAAATGGTAGAAAATGGAAGGTTTTTAGAGACAGACGGTGAGGAACGATTATTCCAGACCAGGCAGTTTGCTAGGAAGGAAGGCAAGGCGTCTTCTCACACAGATTCTCTGATCTTTCTTTGGGAGATGGAGAGGACCCAGGGGACAGACTGGTTGCCACTGATGGAAAGAAAAATTTTCCTGACTGACCGGTTGAGGCCACGTTTCTTGGGCAAGATGGAAACTGCGGTCAGAAGGGGTTTTAAGCCCCTGGGGTTTGGGAACTTGGTCTAAGTGACACCATTTGGGGCCTGGGGTTTTCTCTATTTTAACATATGTTAAATTCCTGGTGCATTGCTATGTAAACGCTTGTCTGGATTCTGAGTCTTAAAGTATGTGTATTTACACTTTGTTTAAAGTGTAACTGGCTGGGAGTATGGTTTCCATACCTCCCCACCGTCAAGCACATCGTCTGTAACGATTACATTTTTAAATCATGTTTTCTCTTTCCCCCCACTAGTGAAAACCCAAGCAAACAGTTAAGTGATTTTTTAAAGTGTGATCATGTAGGAACTTGTATCCGTTTCCAGACACGACCCAGTATTTTAAAACGACTCCAGGCGTAATACCTATCAAATAGGGCGCTGGTTTGCTTTCAGTTAGAATAATAACAATACATGTAAATTCTACAGTCTTCACTTGGTGTGAAAACTACAGAAGACTAACGAAAACACGCCAGCATTCTTTACATTTTCCGAGGGCGTGAGGTTTCATCTTGACACAAGCATGAACTTCTCCCCGAATGAAAGCACTCGTGATTGCCCCAAATCACACACATCAACTCAGGCTCCCTGGATTACTTACAGAGCAGGTACTTGTTACTGTTCAGTGTTGTAGATTAGCTGTCGGCTTACTGCTTTTAATGACTCCCCAGGGGTGGAGTTGGGCTACTTTTGTTCTGTGCTAAATCCATATTTTCTGAATACTTCTTCTGAGTGCTCTTTTAGGACTGAACTCTGGAAGGGACAGAAGCTGGAGTTTTGGAAAGAAAGAGAAGTGGCATTGGAACTATTACGTCCTGTTGATTTGTGATTTACAAAAAGTGGGGGGGAAGGTGCACCCCTTATTCTTCAGGAGTTGAGAAGTGTCATCAAGCATCAGAACAGGGGCCACACATCAGACCGGAACAGGTTCTCACACCATGCTGCCTGAGTCTTCTTCCAGAGAATGTTCCTGCAAAGAGTGTCCTTAGCCTCAGCCAGTCTGATGAACTCAGCTGCTTGAGAAGTTGTGAAAGATGGGGTCAGAATCCTTACAGAAGTTTCTCGTTGAGAGGGGCTTCCAAAGCCCCCACAGCCACGAACTTCCCCTTAGAGGTCTGATCCCTTTAATGAGGACGTACCACCGTCAGGTAGATTTTCTCCCTTGGCTTTGTTGAAACTGCTCACCTCCGGCACGCACGGAGCTAATGTGCTGCACCTTCTATCGCCCTTGCATCACCTGTCTGTCCTTTGGCAGCCCGGGCACATGCGGAAAGAGCCATCCACAGCACCCACCGCCCCAAGAACCCCTCCGATTGAGGAAGCCAGGAACCTGGGTGGTGCAAGTGGTTTATCCTATTTGCAGCCAAATGTTAACACCTGATAAAGCCAAAAGGTGACTATCGTGCCTTTTGTTTGGGGAATACTTACCGAGTAAGTTCATTCCAGCAGAAACCTGAGCAAAGGTGACTCTTGGATCCTTCTGCAGTCTGTCCCCTGGCAAAAGTTTCCCACTTCCCAGAGCTCCTTTGCGGAAAGGATCGATCAGCACCTCGGTCAGTCTGAAGGCAGATTTTTCTCAAGGATGGCGGCACTTTCTGGAGTTTTCGTGGGTACAGCCAGTGACTGCTTCACCTGGATTCACAAACTACGTCTTCTTGGTCCCCAACCATGGGGGATCACCTGGGCTCCTGAGCTGGCTAGAATCACACCCCAGGCAGGAGAAGGGGGTTTCCCAGCCAAGTCTAGCCCGCGCTCAAGGCCATGTTAGCTTTTCACACAGCGAGCTGGGAAGAGCTGGGATAGCCTGAAGCTTTGTTTTTAGACATAAGCTCAGGACTTTCTGGGGAGGTACCACAGAAAGACAAGGCCCCACCCATCAAAGAGTCAATAAATAACTTTTAAAATTAACTTTGTGGGCTGTCTTCCAGCTTCCAACGCTTTTACAGACTACCGCCTCTCGACTACCCAGTACAATGACTAAATAAAGGCAAATATCTTTCTCCTTGAGATCCTTTTCTGGGATCATAACAGTTCCTCATCCTTGAGAAGCTTAGTTAGAGTAAAGATAACTCAGAGGGGGAGCTATCCTCTCTTACAGGCTACAAGCAACCCCTGGCTCCCTTGGAGGTGGTGCGACCTCCTGGGAGGGAGGTAAGTGTCTTCTGATGGTTATTGCCATCAGAGGAACATAGCTCAAAAGTTCTTTTTCTGTCCAGCAGCCAGTGATTGTCAAATTTTGAAAATGCTCAAATGTTCTTGATATCTACATATCTTGATGGCATGCCCTCCAAAGCTAGGTGCGGGACACCGTGTCAGCGTGCCAACGTTAGCTAAGAAGGGGAGGGAATATAAATGGTAACAAGTATTGACCCATTTATTAAGGTCATGTTCGAATAAAACAAGAATTAATGAAAACGTAAGACAGTTCAATAATATTGTACATCGATTGCCTGTTGAGGTACTAACATTTTGGGTACGGAATGAAATAAAATATGTTATTAAAAGGAATTCCACCTATTTTTTTAATGTGGCTACTAGAAACTTTAATTACGTATAGGCTCTCACAGGCGGAAGAATATTAATAGGTTATCTCACGCCCCTAGATTTACTTAGCCCTCAAACCAGGCTCACGGCGTCACCCTCTTTTAAAGTAGAAATCAGGAATCGGAAATCGGAGAAAGAGAAAGAGTTGATGAACGAGCCACTTTTTCTTCAGAACTTGAATTTATGTTAATGGCGTCAGACTCAACGGTGTAGCTTTCAACCAGCAGAGCGATTCGTGTCTGTGAGAAATCGAGACACCTCCTAATGTCTTACGAGGTCTGCAGGCTTCATGTACCCGCGAAAACCTGTGGTACCCCCATCATTCACAGGCACGGAATGTCATCTGTGGAAGGACTTATTCTCTGCTTTTAATGTTGGCATCATGGAAAAGGTAGGGAGGAATCAGTCACTGCTAATGACAAAGATCAGGGAGGTTCGTCTGAACACAGGGATTTTCCCTAAGAATTCTTCGTTCCTATATGTATGTAAATATTTATGAAGCTTTTTTCTTTTGAATGTAGCTTTTGTTTTATTGTAAAAATAATATAAAGTTGGGGTCCCTGGGTGGCTCAGTCGGTTGAGTGTCCAACTTCGGCTCGGGTCACGATCTCACGGTTCGTAGGTCCGAGCCCGTATCGGGTTCTCTGCTGACAGCTCAGAGCCCGGAGCCTGCTTTGGATTCTGCGTCTCCCTCTCTCTCAAAAATAAATAAAACATTAAAACAAATAAAAATAATAATATGAGGTTGCCCCAACTTTTTATAAAATACTAGAAGTGATATTTTAAAAAGATCTTCTAAAAGTCCACCACTCGGAGGTAGTCTCTGTTAATAGGAATATCTTTTTTTAGGTTATTTTCTTTGCAGATTGTAATAATTAGATATAGAATTCTATTTTTTAACGAAAATACTATCATATTAGACATCTGTTTTATGTCTTGTCCTTCTGCTCAAAAATATATTGTGGAGATCTTCGCGTGACATTTAATTTATATTTTATATCATCACTTTAATAGTTGTATGCTATTTCACAAACAGATGCCACTTGCTTATTTCAAGTCTCTTGTAAATTAACATTTGGACAACTTGCATTTTTTCCTGTTACAAACAATTCTGGGATGAATTCTGTCACGCTGGTGTTTTCATTGGTATTTATTCTCTCAAGTAAAATAACTGTGAAATTTTACTGTTTTAAGACTTAGGATACAATTGCTTTCCAGAAAGTTTTCCACCAGCTGTACTTACAGCAGCAGTAAATGCTTATGTTTGTTTTCCAACACTTTTACTGGAATTAGATATCTTATTATCTTTTTATTTTAAGTAGGCTCCCTACCCAATGTGGGGCTCAAACTCACGACCCTGAGATCAAGAGTTGCATGTTCTATCGACTAAGCCAGTCAGGTGCCCTAGATATCTAGTATTTTTGGTCTAGACGCCTGTCTGCTGTGCTTCAACATATTAACCAAATCGTGCAAAAGTGCTGCTGCTCAACATTTGTTGACTATAAATGATCATTTCATATGGATGAACCTAATAGCAATTTCTAGAAACACATTTCATTATCTTACTCTTACATATCATATTTTGTTAACAAGAAAGTAACTCCCTAATGGCCACCAACTCAATTCTCTCCACTCAACTATAAAATCCTGACCTCACTTTGTTGCCAGGATGATGTTCTTAAAAATAGATAAAGCTAGCCATGCCATTCTCTAACAAAAACCCCTCACTGTCAGGGTGCCTGGGTGGCTCAGTTGATTAAGCATCTGACTTCGGCTCAGGTCATGATCACACGGCCAGTGGGTTCAAGCCCTGCGTCAGGCTCTGTGCTGACAGCTCAGAGCCTGGAGGCTGCCCCGGATTCTGTATCTCCTTCTCTCTCTGCCCCTTCCCTGCTCGTGCTTTCTCTCTCTCTCTCTCTCTCTCTCTCTCTCTCTCAAAACTAAACAAACATTAAAACCAATTATGGGGTGCCTGGGTGGCTCAGTCAGTTAAGCGTCTGACTTCAGCTCAAGTCACCATCTCACAGTTCATGAGTTTGAGCCCCATGTCGGGCTCTGCACTGACAGCTCAGAGCCTGGAGCCTGCTTCAGATTCTTTGTCACCCCCTCTCTGCCCCTCCCCTGCTCACACTCTCTCTCTCTTAAAAATAAACATTAAAAAAAATATGTTTTAAACCCTTCACTGTCTCCTTGGGCCATGGTGGTGCCATCTGCTGAAATCAGAAACAATGGGGAAGATCGTGTTTCTGGGGGTGGGGGAATAAAATCAGAAGTTGCATTTGGACACCTTAACTTTGAGACACTGTGATATCCCAAGGGAGATGCCAAATGGTCACTTAGATATAGGATTTCACAATTCAGAGCAAAAGTCTTGGCTGATCATGAAGGTTTGGGTAACATTGACTTAAGAATGGCCATGTAGGGGGCACCGGGGTGGCTCAGTTGGTTAAGCGTCCGACTTCAGCTCAGGTCATGATCTCACTGTTGGTGGGTTCAAGCCCTGCGTCGGGCTCTGCGCTGACAGCTCAGAGCCTCCTGGAACCTGCTTCTGGTTCTGTATCTCCCGCTCTCTCTGCCCCTCCCCTACTCACACTCTGTCTCTCTCTCTCTCTGTCTCTTGAAAATAAATAAATGTTAAAAAACAACAACAAAAAAAAGAATGGCCATGTATACCTGTACATATGCCTGTTCCTCTCTCTGTGTGAGCTGGCTGGGTGACATCTAAGCAAACCTGTGCAGGACGATGAAAGGCTTCTCTCCGAACTGTCAGCAATTAAGGAACACTTGAGTGCACAGAGGAGAGGGAACATGCATTCTCTCACCTGAAGGAGACACAAGAAAACTAAGTGTAAACATTAGTTGAGAAGTTGGCCAAATCTGCAAGAAAAGTCCTTTAAGGAATGTCACTCTTATTCAACCTTGGTCATTAACTTTACATCTTGAGAGCCACAGTTGTTTCTGTTGGTTTAAAATAACTCCACCCTAATTTATGAGATATGAAGCCGGGCTGGGTATCCGAGAATGGAAAGATTTCTCATCAGAGACACAACAGGAATTCTCCGTCACCTTTCCCGGCTCTGGGGTTTTGGCTATTCTTAACTTCTCCGCACCTCCTCACTTGCAAATCCAGAGCAATGATGCCTACTCTTGTGGGTGGGTCTGGGCAGGGTGGACCCACTGTCATCTGGGAGTGGGGGTTGCAAGTGACCCTGTGTTTGGGGATGGAGGTGAAGAATCCTCCCTCCCTTAGTCGCGAGAGTGTTAGGCAAGAGTCCGCTCTGTCCTTGGGGAAGACCTGAACCAGCGAACCCCACGTGCAGGTGTTCCACACAGCGGAGCGCTAACATGTGGGCGGAGCTAAAGTTCTGCCGAGATCAGGCGGGTGGTAGGTAGCCCTCCCCCTCCGAATGGAATCAAGGAGGGGCGGAGACTCAGGACAGGGACAAGCCACTGTTGTTGGAGAGTCCTTTGTAGAGAAAGACAGCCAGTAGGAGGCTCGTGGGCTTTGGTGGCAATACCTGATTTTGACTTGTTCTCCTTTCTTACCAGTTCTACTCAACTACCATCGGCAACGGAAATAATAAAGACTAACACTGCCGAGGTGCTGCTCTGAGCACTTTACGTAAGCCAGGCCGTGCAAGGCTCACAACTCTAAGGGGAAAGGACTCTTATCATGCCCACTTTTCAGATGACAAAGCTGAGGCACAGAGAGATTAAGTAACTTGCTGAAGATCACTCAGATAAAATGGGTCTTTCCTGCATTATAATCCCCATATATGTTAGAGCCGAGCTTTCATGAAACTTTTATTGAACAGTTGAGTCGATTGCCAGCTGCCTTTCAGGGAACTGTGGTAGGAGCTACGTCTATGCTTTGTGTAGATCAGTGGAGGGCAAAGAATAAGAGTAATAAAGGAGCTGATGAAACAGAGAGAGTCAAGTATAGAATATGGAATATTCTTTCAAGAAACTTGGCCAAAAAGGAAATGGGAGAGATGGGGATGTGTGTGGGGACTTGAGGTCCTCAGTTTCCTCATCCCTGAAGCAGGGCTAATAAATAAGACATAGTCTGAGAGTCCTTGTGAGAGCCCAGGCCACCTGTGCTGGGCAGGGACAGAGTCCTGACACACGGTCATCACCTCATAGAAGGCAGCCTCCCTCTCCTTTATTGAAAGTTCTGCTTTGCTATTAGATTTCAGTTCCAGCGTCAGCCCTTCCCTATGAAATCGTCTTTATTCCCTGAGTTCGAGCCGGTCTTTCTCCTGGATGAATTTCCCTAGTGGTCCCTGCCGGTCCCCCTGCGAACTCAGTGCTTACAGGCCTCCGTGTGACGGCTCTTTCTCGATGGCTTTTGCCCCTAGTAGATTACAGACTTGCGGAGAGACAGAATAACAGCTCAACTGTTTGTATTTCCACTAAATGATTAATAAATACTTGTTGGGGCGCCTGGGTGGCTCAGCTGGTAAAGTGTCCGACTTCAGCTTAGGTCACGAGCTCGTGAGTTCGAGTCCCACATCGGGCTCTGCACTGGTGGTACAGAGGGTGCTTGGGATTCTGTCTTCCTTTCTCTTTCTGCCCCTCCCCCACTTGTACTCTCTCTCTCTCTCTCTCTCTCTCTCAAAATAAATAAGTAAACTTAAAAAAATATTTGTTGAAGTTTTTCTACTTCCCCTCTCAACATTTTTCAAATCATGAAAATTACATTCTAAAGCCTTATAATGGATTGGGGGGGGAAAAAAAACTTTTAAAGTTGCTGACAAAAATCGTGGGGCCCAATCCTCTAAACACAAAACCTAAGGACATCAAGAGAAAGATTGTAAGGTCGCACCCACAAATTGTAGCTTTGGGTAATTCTGAGATCAAAAGATTTCACGTGACCGTCAAGTCATTTATAACCGTAACTGACAGTAAAAATGCGTTCTAAAATCAGTGCGTTACAATTCAACACATATGTTTTATTTTAAGCCAGTGGCTTAATTGGTATTTCAGTGTACCTTAAGCCATATGGAACTGTCCATTCATTTCAGGCAAAAGAGACATCGTAGAATTTTACTCTGTTTTACTAGAATGTGCAAGAATGCCCTGAAAGACAAAACTCAGATCTTCATTAAAATCTTAACAGCCAGTATGCAGTTGTGCAAGGAAGCATCTTTCCCCCGTATACACACAAAAAGCCACAAAAAGGAAGGAACTGCTGATACAACATGGACGAATCTCAAAAACAGCGCGTTGAACAAAGGGAGCCAGACACAAGAGTAAACACTGCATGATTGCATTCATGTGAAGTTCTAGAAAGGGCAAAACTAATCTACAGCGACAGAGAGCACTGGCTGTCTGGGGGCTGGGGAACGATTGCAAAGGGGCAAATGGAACATTTTGGGATGATAGATGTGATCTCTAACTCCCCAGGAGTGTAGGTGACCTGGGTACATGCATTTGTCGAAATTGTTACAATAAAAGTACATTAAAAAAATTTTGTTTAATGTTTATTTATTACTGAGAGACAGAGCATGAGCAGGGGAGGGGCAGAGAGAGGAGGAGACGCAGAATCCGAAGCAGGCTCCAGGCTCCGAGCTGTCAGCACAGAGCCCGATACGGGGCTCCAACCCACGAGCCGCGAAATCATGACCTGAGCCAAAGTCAGACGTTTAACTGATTGAGCCACCCGGGCGCCCCAATAAAGGTGTTTTTAAAATAAAATTTTTAATAATTTGAATATAAGTCATGTCAATCTGACTAATTCTCTATGTACCAGGACCCTCTGAGAGCTGGTATACTCAGCAATGCTTGTGGGTAGCAGAGGAGGCTTACAGTGAATTAATCAAGAGCTTCTAAAACGTTCGTTTTAACTGACAGTAACAACAGCAAAATTGAAGGTCTTACTCTGAAACCGAAATTCTCCTTTCTCTTCCAAGTAGATCAAAAGAGGTGGAGGAAGCAACCGGCCAAGGGTAGATGAGTGCTTTCCCCTAACAAGGTCACACACACGGGTCCTTCCTCACCCATAGCGCGGGTGGATTAAGCACAGGCTGGATGGGAAGCTTCTGAGGGCGCTTTGGGAGCAAAATGGCAATGGAGGACCCACAAGGTCAAGAGCTAGGAGCAATCCCCCAAGCATTCTATAACACGCAAAACACATTTAGAGAGGTTGACCTGAGCAGTAATTGATCACAGCTGAAAATTACAAGGCTGGCTCATGACATCTTCTAAGGGTAGCCCTGAAAATCTCCCCATACATGGGTCTTCTGGCTTAAATACAATAATTAGAAACTTTATCAAATTTTGACCCAAGTTGGTTTACAAAAAAAAATTTTTTTTTCTGGTTTCCACTTTAAAAAATCATATCTCATTGGTGG
Organism: Prionailurus viverrinus; assembly: GCF_022837055.1. NCBI lineage: Eukaryota > Metazoa > Chordata > Mammalia > Carnivora > Felidae > Prionailurus > Prionailurus viverrinus. The sequence goes on from NC_062565.1 coordinate 136,096,521, forward strand.
AAAATGTCTACAGTCCTGTGTCTGGAAGGAATCCCTCTGGCCCGCAAGGCTTTTGCCCAGACACCACCAGGAGTTGCCACGCAGTTGGTGTGGACCAGGTTGGATAAGACTTTGGAGGGATAACCTGGCAAGTCTTAATTAAGGAAACAGAATCATCAGGCACGTAATCTAGCATTTTATAAAATGTCGTTTTCTGTGCTCCCCAACGGGGCTTATTTTTCTTTCACTAGTTTTGTCTCCAAACTAGAGGGCAAGCATCCTAGTTTGTGTCTCCCAGAATACTTACCATCCTCAAACTTGGCCCCTGGCCTCATAGTGCTCTGTTTTTAACAAACATTATATTCGTGGCCTCACCTCAAGGCTCCCACCGTGTTATGTTGATTTCTAACATCCCGAGAACACAGAACACGCTTCTCCTTGACTAACCCATCCCTAGGATTCCACATTTCTGCAGAGTCCCCCAAGGGGCACTCCACCTCTGTTCCCGACCCCCAGTCAGATGGCGCGAGGCCCCTGTCTTCTCCCTGATGTTGCTAATGTTCCCTGTAAGCACGCTTCTCCAGAGATCTTGTTTTGGTAGACAGCACGAACAAAGGTGGGTTACATGTGACCCCGTGTGAATTATGTGTAGCCACAAACACCAGAGGGGGTCCCGGAATACGAACACACAGATTTAATTTTTAAAAAGGGATATGACCTGCGTATAATGAGTACCTGTGACTATAGCTGGCATCCGTATCCAGATGCATTTGCTGCCTCTTTACAACTCAGCGGTGCCCGCTGTGAACTGAATCACACCAGCCAGTTACATTCCTGCTTCCCTGGGGTCATAGAAGATCTGGGTTTAGAATAGCTCTCACGTCTAGGCAGAGATGCTGCTCCTGGAGTGGTTTTTGTTTTCTTGTTTGTTTTTTGTGGTTTTGGTTTTTTTGTTTGTTTTTCTTTTTCCAGAAAGGAACCTTCTCTCTCCTACATTGAGGAACCTTCTCAGTGTATTCAGAAATTGATTCGGATTCCCAATTCTATACTGGAAGTCTCATCTACTAAGGAGATATAGTCATTTTCTCTCTCCAAACCCCTCATTTGCACTATCAAAGATTTGGGGAGTTGATATCCATCCCGAGAGAAGTCATCTTCACTCTTGAAAAACAATGAAGATATTTTCTTTCTACAAAAATTGGAGATAATTGGGGCGCTTAGGTGGCTCAGTCAGTTGAGTATCCGACTGTTGATATCAGCTAAGGTTGTGATCTCACAGTCGTGAGATCGAGCCCTCCATTGGGCTCTGTGCTGACACCGTGAAGCCTGCTTGGGATTCCCTCTCTCTCTCTCTCTCTCTCTCTCTCTTCTCTCTTCTGCCCCTCACCCTCTCACACACTCTCTCTCTCTTGAAATAAATAAACTTTTAAAAATGAATCAATAAATAGAGATCAACAAATATTCTTTCTACTCTATTAAGAACTACATATTTAATAGGCACTATATAATATATATGTTATTATTATGTGTATCATATGTACATTATATGTAATATTATGATATACATATATAAAATAAAACCTTGAAATCGCTGCCATTCCAGAACAGAAGAGACAAGTCAGGGTTTTCTGACTCCCAAATACAGTTGGGAGGCAGGAATAAAATGGGAAAAAAATCTCAAAAAGAGCAGGACTGTTTCCTTATAGCATGTGACAAGGGGCAAGTGCTTAAAAGAGAAATATGCAGAAGAAATTAGCCACAATGACACAGAGCGTTGCCAAATAATTTAAAACTGTGACTTTAACTGAGATGTCACATCATTTTACCATTATCTTGGGTCACAGACATAAACCAAGAAAGGAAAGTCCTAGCAGCAGTTGTAACCTCGCAATTCCCCAAGCTGAGGGCATCTAACGAATGTTTTGTGGCATTTCTAGGAGCCAGTCTGGCTGCCTTTCATCGGTTCACCTTACATGCAATTTGCTGGCAACCAGACAGCAGGGGAGAGCTGTACAACTGTTCACCAGAGCAGAAAAGAGAAAATATTTCTCTCTTCATGTGAGATGGCCAAAGCATATGATCATTCTGAAAGAAAAAGGAGCTTTAGTTGTTTCTCTTTCCTGTCCTATGAAGGAAGCATGAGTATGGGGAAGCCAGATGAGTGCAGAGCCAAAGAATTTACAATTATTTCAAACATGTTTTCTGTCCATATTCAAATAAAGGTGTGTCTTAGGTTCTAAGAGTTCACATTTCCATTTGCCATAATAATGTCTATATGGCCACAGAGACTCGTCTCATCCAATCAGAGCTTGGTGTCTGACAAAGGCTATAAGTTACACCTTGTAGGAAGACACGGTTATCACCCCTCAAATGTTAGGATTATAAACTGCGTACCCATTTTCCTTAATAATCTAATATGGCCCTGAAATTCTCCATACACCCTTTCGGCCAGCCGCCACATCCATATCATAAAGAAGAACTGAAGTTTATGACCTTACTCCTGACCAGTCTTCGATCCAAATGATCCCAAGCTCCTCCCATCTTCCATTCCTGGTTGTGCTTTCCTACACAGCCATTCTGTCTTTCCCTCCTGTCTTTATCCTTCTAATTTGATGCTCTGTACAGTTTTCCTACCCCGTGCCTCGTCTCCTTTCAACCGAGGCTCTGGTTCTCCGTCTTGGCTGCCCTCCCTCAAGAAGTGCCCCTTCCAAACTGTCTTTGCTTGAGACCTCTCTGTTCCAGGTTTACCATTGCCCTTTCTGCAGAAATAAGTCAAAACAAGTTGTAAAAATATATTTATATGTTCATTCTGATCTTTTCTGGAAGTAAATTTATTTGTTGTAGAATTTCAAGTGTGTAGAAAATTAAGTAGACTAGAACAATCATGGTTTCCCCGCTTTCTTCCTAGTAATGTTTACTATTTGGCTTTTTGTTTCTTCTAGTTCCAGCAGATGAGACAGAGTCATTTCCCTGTATGGATTAACTTGCGCACATCCCCATGCAAACTCAACACTATTCTTCTGGCCACTCTCTGAGTCTCCAGTGATTTTTCTGGTTTACTATCCTCAGACTAACATGTGACTATATAAACATGATTAGTACCATTTGCACATTTTGAAAATTTATTGTGCATCTTCTCTTTTCTTTCTAATAAATGTGTGAAAATTTCTAAGGTTCTGAAATATCACTTCAATTTTTATTTTTTTTAAGTTTAGTTTTATTTATTTTTGAGAGAGAGAGAGAGAGCAAGAGGAGGGAGGGGAAGAGAGAGAGGGAGACAGAATTCCAAGCTGCGATGTTGGGCTTGAACTCACCAACCATGAGATCATGACTTGAGCTGAAGTCAAGAGTTGGATGCTTAACCGACTAAGCCACCCAGGCACCCCTTATTTTAATTTTTAAAATCTAGCCTGTGCTTGGGAAGGGCTCCAGGCCTTTGGTCAGTCAATCAACTAGAGTTTATTGAGAATGAGCGTTAATGTGCAGGGGATTGTGGAGATCAGGAGAATATTTATGTCTGACCAGCTTGTCGAGACTGGAAGCTTGAGTCATAGCTTTTGGCTCACAGGGTGCCCCTGAGTGCCTGCCTAGGGATATAAATAACAGTGATGGTTCAGCAGTTCTCTACAAAGCACAGTGTTCCTATAAAATTGAAGTTGCATAATTTTGTCAATAAGTCAACAATTTCATTCCACCCCTTCCTAATGGTTTAACTTCACCTCATCTCTTAATAGGTCTACTATATCCTGTTTATCCATTTACCCATTTCAAAAGATAATTTGGGAGTTAGAATTTCCCTCTAGCTTTTTCTCCAAGAGTAATTCTGGAGAAGAACACATTCCTCCTTGCCGGAAAAAAAAAAAAATCAAAAAATGAGCCATTAGTGCCAGCATTGAGTAGCTTCTATTCTTTGAGCAGCCTCTTAGTATTATATTTGGATTCCCCTCAAAGGATCTCGTCCTTTGCTTGGGAAGGCAGCCTGATTTCTGGTTGTTCCTGACCTGGAACATATTCAGAAGTTCTTTTAGGCTATCTAAGGTTAATTCTTCCCCTGTGCTTCAGATGTATCCCATGACCCCTTGCTTTCTTAGGGACCTAATAATGCATTATACCCTTCACCCTCTTTTTCACTTCACAATGTGGAGGCTCCAGGGGGAGATCTGGGAAGAGTTGTGGGATAGTCCTTCAGAAGGTGATATTTTATGAGACTGCCGCCTTGTCTGCAGACAAGTCGTGCAGGGGACCTTGAGAGGGATCCTTGTACAGATTTTAGTATTTCTCCTTTCTGAACTTTCAGGCTTCTAGGACTGTGGATTATAGTCTCTATTTGATACAGGAAATTTATTTAATTAAAAAATTTTGTTGGTATTTTTAAAATTGGGCTTGGGATTGCATTGTATACATACATCAATTTGAGGAAGACTATTGTCTTTACAATATCGACAATCCATGAACATGGTATATCCCCCCATTTATTTAGGTTTTTAAAAAATTATCTTAATAATGCTTCTTTATTTACAAAGAACTCTTACACATCTTTGTTGGATTTAGTGCTAAGCATTTTATAGTTTTGACACAATTTAAATAGAATCTTTTAAATTATATTTTCTGTTTACTGCTGGCATATAGAAATGATACTGATTTTTGTAGTTTGTCACAAGGTCCAGGTCAGTCTTAACTCTATTTATTCTAATAACATATTTGTTGAGGGATGCCTAGGTGGCTTAGCCAGTTAAGCATCCAACTCTTGGTTTCAGCTCACATCATGATCTCAGTTATGAGCTCGAGCCTGCATTGGGCTCTGCACTGACAGTGTGGAGACTGCTTAGGATTCTCTCTCTCTCCCTCTCTCTCTGCTCCTCCCCTACTCACTCTTTCTCTCTCTCAAAATAAATAAATAAACTTTAAATGTTGAATGTTTTCTTGGATTTATACATAAATCTGCATATAATCATGTCAGTTTTATTTCTTCTTCTTCAGAACTTGTACATTTTGTTTCTTTATCTTCCCTTAATACACTGACTTGAACCTCTAGTGTAATGTTGAATAGAAATGATGACAATGGGTTTATTTTTCCTTTTCCTTAATATTTAAAAAAAAATTTTTTTAAGTGGGTTTCATACCCAGCATGGGGCTTGACACGGGGCTTGATCTCACAACCCTGAGACCAAGTGTCACATGTTTAACCAACTAAGCTGCACAGGCGCCCTCGCCTAATAATATTTTTCTAATATCACTTTCTCTAATATTCTTTCTTTGGTTAATTCCAAAGAGTAATGGTAGACTTACAGACTAGTAGAGCTGGAAGAAACTTGGAAGATCATCAGTTGAGATGGCAAGAGGTGAATTGAATTCCTTAATCATGCAATGAGAGTGAACAGGGATCAGAACCCGGGTATTCTGACTTCTAGGTTAGCATTCTTTTCCGTATAACAAAGAGCCTTTCCAGAAAAGGAATATAGTTAAGACCATTTCTTTTACCTCCTGAAGTTAAGGAGTGCTTGAAGTTAAAAGTTTTTAGAGTTGAATAACATGCGGACTATCCAAGAGCAAAGCTACCACAGCCAGGCCAGAAACAGGGACACCTCACTAGCATGTCCAATTGATTCCACTAAAAGTTAACCCTCTGTCATCTCAGCTCCACTTACTGGTTCTCTCTTCCCCTTCCCCCACCCAAGGCCCTGAGGGAAATGTTTGCTGTGAGTATTCTTGACTGGAACTTCGAATCTGTTTTACTCCTAAAACAGTGTTTAGGAATGATGTAAACACTTCAGCCATATTGCAGGTTAATATTGCATAACCATATTGCAGGTTAAGTGGGCTTTTGTGAACTATCACCATTTCTTTGGAAAAGCTGTTCCAAATACAAAATGGCCTGCTTTCAGATGAGGTTTCAGAACACAGATCCTTCTTTATTTTTTTTTTAATTTTTTTTTCAACGTTTTTAATTTATTTTTGGGACAGAGAGAGACAGAGCATGAACAGGGGAGGGGCAGACAGAGAGGGAGACACAGAATCGGAAACAGGCTCCAAGCTCTGAGCCATCAGCCCAGAGCCCGACGCAGGGCTCGAACCCACGGACCGCGAGATCATGACCTGGCTGAAGTCGGACGCTTAACCGACTGCGCCACCCAGGCGCCCCACAGATCCTTCTTTAAAATCCAAGTACTTGGGGCGCCTGGGTGGCTCAGTCGGTTAAGCGTCCGACTTCGGCTCGGGTCACGATCTCGCGGTCTGTGAGTTCGAGCCCCGCGTCGGGCTCTTTGCTGACTGCTCAGAGCCTGGAGCCTGTTCCCTCTCTCTCTGACCCTCCCCCGTTCATGCTCTGTCTCTCTCTGTCTCAAAAATAAGTAAACGTTAAAAAAAAATTTTTTTTAATCCAAGTACTCAAAACTAAGCGCTCAGGAAGGGCGTCCTGCCAACACCGGGATGTTCTCTTCAGCAGCAGTGTTGACGGTCTTCCTATTGGATACATGGCAAAAAGATAAGTATTGATGTAACAAGCAGTAACACATGTTCTTTGACTTCATGGAGACCAGCACTCTTCAGCTCCTCATTGTTTTGTCCTGTAGAAAAACATTAAAAGGATTAAAAGCATTTCTGGAGAACCGGTCACGGATTGCACATGCTTTGCGTACAACTGTAGCCGCCGTGTCTATAAAATGAACATTTTATCTTGGTTTGCACCCGTGGCTCAACCTGAGGAGAACAGCTTTTAGGATACTGTTGGCAACCCTGCGCCTGTGAAATGATATAAGTGGAGTCCGAACCGAGAGGGAAGGACAAATTCCCAGTGCGGTATTTGGCAATGCTACTTGAAGCGTGGTCCGTGGACCAACAGCATCAGCCTCATCTGGGAGGTGGTTGGAAACGCAGATCCTTGGGCCCACCCGGAATCAGAATCTCTGGGGTGAGGCCCGAATATCTGGGCTTTAACACGTTCTCCAAGTGATGTTTATGCACCACGAAGAGACCTGGTGCTACGTCTGTCTTCTCTCCAATCTGTGGAACCGGTACTGGTGGAGGTCTGCTGGCACATGTAAAAGTCCCATAGCCCTCAGAGGAGCCCTCTCGGGCCGTGACGGGCCAACAGTCCCTGGAGCAAAGAGCGTGGCACAGAACAGGCAAACTTGCGAAATGAATAAATGAAGCACGGCCCCCATGCACCTCTGTTTCTCCTTACACTTTGTGTACTGCTTGCTATCTGTTAAGGGCTGACTTGTTTTTTTCTTCTGTTTTTTTTTTTTTTTTTAATGTGTATTTATCTTTGAGAGAGAGAAAGATGGAGTGCAAGTGGGAAGAGGCAGAGAAGGAGACACAGAACGTGAAGCAGGCTCCGGGCTCTGAGCTGACAGCACAGAGCCTGACGCGGGGCTCGAACCCACGACCTGCGAGATCATGACCTAAGCCAAAGTCAGCTGCTCAACTGACTGAGCCACCCAGGCAGCCCATAAGGGCTGACTTGTTTTACCCCCCAATTCGTATGTTAATGTGCTGACTCCCAGTACCTCAAAAAGTAGCCATATTTGGAGATAAGGTCTTTAAAGAAGGAAGTTAAAATGCAGTCTTTAGGGTGGATCCTAATCTAACAGCCTGTGTCCTTATAAGAAGAGGACATTAGGGCAGACATACACAGAAGAAAGACCATGAGAAGACACAGAGAAAAGACCACCATCTACAAGCCAAGGAGAGAGGCCTCGGAAGAAACTGACTTTGCCGATACCTTGATCTTGGATTCCTGGCCTCCAGAACCATGACAGAATCCGTTTCTGTGGCTTCATCCATCCAGTCTGTGGTACTTTGTTACGGCAGCCCTAGCTAACCAATACACTATGTACCTCTGCCCCCGCCCACCCTTGAGAGGTTTATACAGAGCTCTGCCCAAAGTAATTGCCAATTCCTATCGCAACACATCACTGGCTTAAGAGTGGGGTTGGTGCATGAGATTTTCCGTGATGGGCCATTTGTGCAGAGCACCCCCGTGCCCTGTCCTGACTCAGGTGACAGCGTGCTTCTCTGTGCTCTGCCGTCCAGCCGGGGAGGGAGGGCATCATTAGCATTAGCCGAACACTCAAGGTTCCAGTGTTTGCCACTAACTACACGCGTGTCTGAAGGAGAATGCCGTCACTCTGGGTTTGTTTCTTCACGTGTAAAACGGAAACATTAATGCCCTTCATCATGTCAACAATTCTCTCTTACACAGGGATGTTGAAAAAGTCAAGTGGGGTCGCATGAGTAAGAGCATTAACATCCATTGCAAATGGAAGGTGGGATGTGGGCTATTGTTTTCACTTTATTGTTAGGGCTGTTATTAGCAAATCTGCTGGTTCTACAGCTGGGGGAGAACAACAGCTGGGAGCCCACAAAGGAGCACCTGCTTCACTGAGCTCTGTCACCTGATAGAAGGGAAGGACCTTCAGATCCGACCCAGCAGCCACACGTTGGACACTTGCCAATGGGTCATATAAACGTATTCATATTTTTTGCAGTCTGTTTGTCACTGAACACTTTTATCTCAACTTCAGTGTGTGTGTGTGTGTGTGTGTGTGTGACCACTTAAGTCATCTATAATTTGGGCTCCCTCCACTTTACCTGTCTCCTTAATTGAAGACACATTCCTTCCTACTCTCATTGTAGAATGCCTGCATCTTGGATCATTATCTGTCCAAACTGATTGAGGATAAAAGCCCCTTATTTCTGAGTTGAAGTCATCAGAACAAAGAAATCATATCAAGGACTCTGTTCAGCCAGGAAATGCAGCAGATTGGGTGCTAAATGACACCAGACAAAACAAGGGGATGTTTTGAGAGATCACTGGTGGCGTTTAGACTCAAAGACTTCTATTTAATTCGAACCACATAACAAATGATGGTGATATCATTAAAATAAATATCCCACCCGGGCCATCCCTTTCCCTCCCATATCATAGCACTGACATCATTTTTGCATATTATATCAATGGCATGTTCCATATTCTGCTGAAAGGTCACAATTATGTCAGTAATGAGATTCAGCCCCCAGTCAAACTGTTCCAAGACACCACCGCCCATTTCCAAAACAATTTTGAGGGCGGCTTCCCAGCAGTATGAATTCCAGGGCAGATGTCTCCTTGGGTGTGAGCCACGAGTTAAACTGGGGGAGTCCACTCCGGATTACTGTGGTCATCGGAGCGGCAGCGAGGCCACCTAGGAGAACACATAGGAGCATGGGATATCCAGGAGGCTAGAGAGAGCAGGTAGAGGGAAGCTGAAACAGCTCAGTGGCGCCATCTCTCAGGGCTAACCCCTTGTGTTGTTCAAATAAGAAATCTCTCAAACCAGACCGGTAGGAATTATTTGTCTAAATATTAAGAGCTCTTTCAAGTGAAGCAGACTTGGGGCAGAGACCTGGCTCTGTTCCTTGGATAGCTGTGTGGCTTTAAGCAAACTGTCGATACTCTCTGAGGCTTTGTTTCCCCAGCTGTGAGATAGGGATGACGACAATCCCTCTATGATAGGACCCTTGTGAGGATTACCAGATAACACGTGTAAGGAAGCCCTCCATGAATGCTGGCTGCTATTATCACCATTAATGGGGATATTAGGGTTGGGCTGAACTTGAACATCGGTAGCAACAGGGACCTACCAGCCTTTCTGTCGCTGATGGGGCCTAATGTAAAGTGCATTTGACACTTGTTGAATCTGGTGACTCGTAGAACAGAAGGGGAGAGAAGAGAAAATGTGTGAGCATGCGTTGGAATCCTCAGAGGTAATGTAGTCAGTTTCATGTCTTTATCTCTTTGTAAGCGTGGATCTGTGCGTGGGTCCGTTCTGAGCTCATCGGCTAAGTCAATAAAATGTATTTTCATTCTCCATTCTGCTATGACTAAACATTTTTTGCACTTCTATCGGCAACCCTCCCTTTACTTCTTCCAGCATCCAGTGACTTCTTCGCTTCCAGCCTAGGAATGAGTCTGTTAGGGCACCACCAAGTTAGTGTGAATGAACACAACATGTTAGCTCTCCCAAGAGGGTTTGCCTTTCTAAAGAGAATGCGTGGGAGATGGGATCTTTTTATTACTATATCAGGGGAATCCTCTAGACATAGACTCTCTGGACTTCAGGAGGGTGGTTGACAAAAGCTCTCACAATATTCACGTGGAAAAGATGGAGAAGCATAGATCAGAAAAGAGCACAGTTCTATTTATAACTTGCTCTGTGTCCCTGACCAAGGAATGCTTGTTAAGGAAAGAAGGCACAAGAGGACGATGTCCCTACAGAGGGTCACAGGGCTTTTTTTTTTAAGGCCACATCCTGGTCAACATTTTTATCAGCAACTTAAGGGAAAACACAGATGGCACGTTGAACAAGCCCACAGATGGCTGGGTTTGTAGCCGATAGATTTGGACGATCAACACTGTTCCATGCTCTTATTTGACCTCATAGCACAGCATAAATGGGCCCCGTTGTTCTCAGTGACCGCGCGCCCGCTCAGCGCAGGTAAGGTGCCCGGCAGTTTGCACATCTTATCTCTAACCCTACAAAACAGAGACCGTTGTCCCCGTGCTGATTCTCATCCTGGTCAAGAAATTTGACTGGATCCTTACAGTTAAACGGAAGGACAGAACTGGAGCTTGAATTCAGATCCAGGGACCTCCAAGGTCGTCCGTGACCTCATTCAGTCTAGGATGCGTGCCCCGCTTGCCTTTAAGAGACAAGTGTACATGGTGCACAAGTGGAGGGGAAGGCCGTCCAGCACAGCGATTGGCACACATCATACAGATGCAGGAATATTGCGTGGGGGGGTGGGGGGGACTAGGAGCAAGGAGGGAGAAGGAGAGCGAGGAGGGTCGCATCCGCTTTAATCTGGGCTGGTGATCATGACCGGTGGGAAACAGCTGATGATATTTTGTTCGGCCAATGGAAACACACCAGTCCTCTTTAACGGCTTAAAGGACGGTTATGTAGAAGAAATACGAAATATAAACCGGGGGGGGGGGGGCGGATTTTAATTCATTGTGAGCTGGAACTTTCTAAAATAATGACCCCCGTTTGTCACCGCAGCAGGCTCCCTCCGGAGGCGCTGTCTTGTCCCTGGAGGTCCCCAAGCGGGACCGGGTCACTGCTCACTGGAGGTGACAGAGATGAGCTGGACCACTGCTGGAGCAGTGGACAGAAGGCCTCTGCTTTCTAAGGGTCATAGCAGTATTTCAGGTACTTGAGCACCTAGGTTGGGGACACATTTTGGAGCAGGAGTTCTCTTCATCCTTAAGTGTATCGCACAGATTTCTGCCTCCTCCACCGAAGATGCAAAGATCATAAATGTGAGATAGATACTGCCCTCCATTATACCAAATGCCAACGGAACAGTGGCCTAATTTAGTTCTTTGAAGGAAAGGGCTAAAAAATCCCTCAAGCAGACTTCTGGGGGGAGAGAAAAACCCTCGAAAGTGCAGCAGGGGTGCTTGGGGAAGCACAAAATCGTCTTTGTTCTGCCCCCGCGGGCCTGTGCCAGAAAAGCAGTGAGCAAATGGAAAAACGCCCTGACAGACCGTGTTTATCGCCCATGCCTCTTGCACTATTCACAGATACTTACACATATTTTCTTGCTGGAATACTCGTGCTGATGGACTTGAACTACGCGGAGGTTATTTTTGCGTGTCATGTTTAAGGCAGTAGACCAGGAAGAGCTTTAGACGTCCTCCCCGTAACTGGAATACTAACAATGAAATACACCGAGAGCACAGCCTTCTTGATTATTTCCTAATTTTCCCTTTATGCTGGTTCCAGCCCGGAGACCCTGCCAGATGCAGAAAGCTTCCTTCATGGCAGCACAAATAGTTTCCATTTCCCAGCTGAGAGCCAGGATCCAAGAGGATCTTCTGATTTGAGACTGAATGAAACAAAAGATGGCCCAGAACTGGACGTAGCCAGGAAACAGAGGCTCAGAAGCCAGAAAACTTCTGCAATGTCCCAGAAATCCCCAGGGGCAGAGAGGGCACATTGGCTACTCTATGCGAGTAAGCACGCTTGCGGCATAGCCTGCCAGCTCCTTTCCTGTCAAAATGTCTTCAGGCTCTGGTGAAATCTCACAAAAATACATTCCACATTATATTCCCAATAGTATGCCTTGAGTCTTACTATCTTCTCATCCATTCATACAGCGCTTCGTAAATTCATCATCCGCCATTTGGGTTTTTTATTTACTTCTTTCATTTATCAACTTAGCAAACATACAGAGAGCATCTGATAATTCATTTATCTCGTTGATATTTCTTGAGCCCCCATCGCAAGCAAGAATGGGGTTGGGTTGAGGGGATTCGTACGACACGGTTTCTATTCAATCTCACGTCCCTCCCACTTGCACCCTTACTTAATGCTCTGCACTTTCTAAGAACTTTTGGTTACGTGCAAAATGTTCTCGACTGTGTATTTCCAACTCTGACTGCTTTCCCGAGTTGCCAGGTTTCAACATGCCTGCTGGATTCAGTCTCATCAGGAATGTCCCACTGACAGCTGTACCTCAACATGGTCAAAACCGAACTCGTGCCCTACTCCTATAAGCCTGCTCATCTTTCTGACTTTCTGTTTCTGTTCAACATCACCATCTTCACATTACATGAGCTCAGGCTAAGATATCTTTGAGTTCCCCTTCCCTTTGCCCCGAACAACAGTGACTTTCACCTCTAAAATGCCTCTCAAACATCCGGGTTTTTTCCCGATGCTGTTGTTACTATTCGAGGACAGAAGAGGAATTTAGTAGTTCTTACCTGGACTATTGCAGTAGCCTCTCAACTAGTCCTTTCCACCTTCAGTGTACCGAATTCTGATCTATCCTAGACTTTGCCACCAGAATAATCTCGCCAATTCACATTGTCACAATGCCACGTTCCCACCTGTTACCTATGAGGTTTTATCCTAGGATAAAACCTCACCTTCTACCTCTCCCCAGTGTTCCCTGTGCCCACCCAAACTGGTCACACACCCTTTGCCAGGTATTCTGTAGGCTGTCCTGCCTCTATGCCTTTTCTTATGTTGTTCACCCTGCTTGGTGCCCCCTTTCCAATTTCTGTCTGCAGAAGTTCTCCCAGAAGTTCTCCCAGACACCCAGAAGGCTAGTCTTCTAGCCCAGGTCCTCTACGAAAACCTACCACCTCTCTGGTGATAAGTGCCCTCTCCCTCCTTGAACTCTGTGCATCTAATGTCCATGCAACACTAATCCATATCTCATCGCCCCTTCCAGAGTCTGAGTTTCATGGCATCAGAATTCTGCTAAATAAATCACTGAAATGGAAAATATTATTTTGCACAAGGGGGTCAAAAGGATCATATGTTTTTTCATGAAAAGGAGTGAGTCCAGAACGAAAGGTCAAAGGTACAAAAAAGGAACACTTCATAGAACAGAAAAGGATTGAATCAAGGGAAAGCATTTTGTTAGTTTTAGACCAGAAGTGAAACACCCTCCTTTTTTCTGACCTCTCAGGGGAGGATGAACAGTGGGGGAAACATTCAGGTGGTGACGAGTGCCTGTCGAAGGAGCAGTGCTCCCACTGTGACCAGGCGGGGGTGTGGCTGAGTCAGGAGAGCAGGTGCCTCACTCCGTGGTCTGGGCAAGTCACTATTTCCTCCCCTATGAGAAGGGAGAAGAGTAGTGTCTGTGCAGGCGCTGTGAGGAGTATATGAAATAAAGCCAGGGCTTATGTGAAAGTTGAGGAGAGGTATGATCACAGATGGGGGAAGGGGTGCTCAGGCAGAAAAGCGAGCGATTAAGAACTAGGAGAATCTCTGCCTTTGTCTAGGATGCTACAGATGGGGCTCACCTCGTCACTACCGCTCTCCTGGGACGATCGGGTAGTTGGGGTGGGCATTAGGTAGCAAACGGCTATCATAAGAAACTGGTGTAGAGAACGACACCAAGAAAAGTGAAAAGTTACTTCCCGCCTGATTGCGGTTCCCTTGATTGCATCATCGGCAAACCTTCTCTCTCAGTTCTTTCCTTCCCAGGACTCATCTCGCTCCTTCTCTGTGGACTCTAGGACTGTTAGAGACACTTCACAGTGCCCGAGGGATACTTCAATGGCCAGAGGTCCCTGACCACCTTAGCTTCTCCATGAACTCACAAGGGAGTCACACTTCCCTGGAGTATGGTGATCTGGGAGTGAGCAGAGGAGTTAAAAGCAAATGCACGCCCACGGGAGGACGTTCAACTAATCACGAGTCAGAAACAGGAATTCTAGGACGTCTATATAGGGGGTTATTAGCCCCGAAAAGAGGTTCCTGTCAGTTGGTCCCAACGTGGTCTCCTTGTTAGAACATTTTTCAGTGTTTTTGGAGTATCAGGGAGCGATCAGGCGGTTTTCCAATCTGGTACAAGTTGATTGCAGATCAAAGCTCTAAGCCTAGTTGGTGGCTCCAGCTGGCCTGATCGGTTGGCAGTGACTTGAGAAGCCAGCAGTCCCAGGATGGCCTTCTTTGCCTTGGGAAGTGATTCAGTACAGGACCCACTTTCTAGTTTGGGCTCCCCTGTCAAAATCAAAGGTAGGAAATAACTCTGGGGTGTCTGGGTGGCTCAGTCAGTCAAGTGTCCGACTTCGGCTCAGGTCATGATCTCGCGGTTTGTGAGTTCGAGCCCCGCGTCGGGGTCCGTGCTGACAGCTGGGAGCCCAGAGCCTGCTTGGGGTTCTGTGTCTCCCTCTCTCTCTGCCCCACCCCTGCTCACCCCTGTCTGTCTGTCTGTCTCTCTCTCTCAAAAATAAACCTTTGTAAAAAATTAAAAAAAATTCTTTTTAACATTTATTCATTTTTGCGATACAGAGCATGAGGTGCCCCTATAAAAATTGTTTTAAAAAAGAAAATAATTCTAGGCAATCACCTGTTTATATGTAGTCTGATTAATGGGCATCTAAGGGTACACAGAAGCCAGATTCAACTCTAGAAGACCAAAGGAAGCACCTGTTCCACTAAAACAGGTGTCTGAATGAGGACTGCAGGTTGCTAAAGAAAAGGCATAGGCTCATTATTTTGGTTTTTATTTTGTGGATACAAGAGGAAGAGGAAATTTCCATAAACTTCAACCCAGAACTCCTGAGAGTTGTTACAAGTAGCCTATTCTTCCTCTTAGTTTCATTTTCTTTCAATATGTGCCTAATTCTTTGGTTAGACATTCACTAATAAGAAACCAATATTATTTTCCTTTCATATTCTCTTGTCCACTTTTAAAAAAAATGTGGATTCATTTTATTTTTTGAGAGGGAGAGAGAGAAAGAGAGAGAGGGAGAGGGAGAGGATGAGCAAGGGAGGTGGGGGGGGGGGCCGGACAGAGGATCCAAAGCAGGCTCTTGTGCTGACAGCAGAGAGCCAGACGCCAGACTCGAACTAAGGAATCGTGAGATCGTGACCTGAACCGAAATCAAGAGTCAGACTCTTAACAACTGAGCCACCCAGACGCCCCTACTCTTTGGTCCATTTAAACGCACACACACACACACACACACACACACACCGGTCTGCTTGGGCTGCCATAAGAAAACCCCATAGACTGTGTAACTCCAACAACAGAAATTTCTTTCTCGCAGTTCTGGAGACTAGAAAGTCCAAGGTCAGGTCCAGGATGGTGGGTTGCTGATGAGAGCTGTCTTCCTGGCTTCAGATATATGCTTCTCGTGGGTTTTCATGGATGGGTCTCTGGTGTCTCCTCTTATAAGGACACTAATCCTATTGGATCAGAACCCCACCCTTAGGACTTCATTTAACCTTAATTTCTTTTATTAAGGGCTCCTCTCCAACCTTGGGGGATAGGGCTTCACCATAGGAACGGATGATGCATCTAACAAGCATCAAGCTTGCTAAGAGTAAGCTCGTTACTCGGACTCTGAGTACAATTTCTCTTTCAGCTCCAGTTCCCAGAAGAAGATAAAAATGAATAAGTCATTTGATGGGTGCAAATCACAGTCTCACGCAGTTTTTCTTCCTTGATCTTAACGTGATTCTTTGTTCATTGGACGAGTCGCAGACCTTGTTTTATTCAATACATAACTGCCTAACAACATATAAATACTAATTTGTGGGGTTCTGTATTGTTCCTTTCTACCTTATCCTGGGCCAAAGAGAAGTGTGTGAGGAGGTTTACAGACATGCGGACAGGACAGAAGTTTTCAGTGAAAGGATGAAAAGAGAAACCAGCATGGGAAATGAGAATGGGACCAAGAGCAATGCTGTAACACAAAAAGTTCGCCATAAACTCGGGGACGGTGCCCTTGAAAGGCTCCAATTTTGTGACTGAGCTCCCCAGTAACTAAAGCAAAGAGAAAATCAGGAAGACAGCTTTTCTCGGTTGATGGTTAACAGTGAGTGGGAGGGAAAAGGGAGAGAATGGAGTTGACATGGAAGTTAAGAAACGCAGTCAGATGACAGACTAGCCACAGGTGGGCTGACCCCATACCTGTGGGTCAACCCAAGATTTTCCTAAGAAGACTGCCTTTCGGACCCAGAGCAGGGTTCTCAAGCTTCAGCGTGCAAAGGAATCACCTGGGATTGTTAAAGTGAGGCAGAGTGTGGAACCCATCCCCGGGGATCTTGGTTTAGGAAGGCAAGGGCGGGACCTAGGAATCCGTACACTTAGCCAGTTTTCAGGCGATGCTAACTCTGGTGATCCACAGACCACACTTTGAGAAGCACTACCAGAGAGCACTTGTGTGTGATAACTTCGCCAAGAAACTTCGTCAAAGCAAAATGTACAAATTGCTCGCTGGGCGTAGAAGTGTACGTGCGTGGGTACACAAAGAGTCCATAGAAGTCTAATCTTAGGCAGTGCTCCTCCCTCCCTGTTAACCTTCCAACATAAACTAGTTGTAAAATAAATCCCTAGGAAGTTAAATAAGTTGATTTGCTATACATGAATTTTGGATAGAAGCCAGTGAAAACTCCCAGGTCTTTTCACATCAGCTGCCCTTGAGTTCTGGGGTGTGTGTGTGTGTGTGTGTGTGTGTTAAAGCTCAAACACAGGACTTTACATTTATTCTGGTTATTTTCCACCTGTGATTCCATGTGATTGGCTGGCCTGAGTCCATCGAGTTGGCCCCATTTGCCCTATACTCTAAACAGCTAAATTCATAAAGGGCACCCCCCCCACCCGCCACACGCACACACACACACGTACATTTAAGCCTATGGAACATTTATCAAAGCCAGTCAATTTTCATGAATTGACAAGAAACAACATATTCTATTTAAAGTTTGTTTTTTAATTTTCTTCCTTAATTTAATTCCTTACTAGGGCAGTTATGAACCAAACAATATAACTTAACGCGTCTTGAAGTCTCTCAGCACCTAAAGGGCAATACGTGTGTTTCCTACACCTCTGGGTGTCTCCTGTCAGAGAGAGGGAAAGAGATGATTGCTCACTGGAAGAATGAAGAAGGAATGAATTCTTGCATGAATCAGTGGAGACCTTTCAACAAGGTTATACTCGATGGTTCATTGACCACACTAGCACCGAAAAACAATTAGCCAATATTTAGTTAACCAATTAATTAATAGAGATGGGATGTTCTCAACTGTGGTTTTCTCCCTCCCACCCCATCAGCATGGGCAGCAGCAACAGCCTCGACTGGAAACGCATTAGAAATGCAGATTGTGAGGGGCGCCTGGGTGGCTCAGTCGGTTAAGCGTCCGACTTCGGCTCAGGTCATGATCTCTCAGTCTGTGAGTTCGAGCCCCGCGTCGGGCTCTGTGCTGACCGCTCAGAGCCTGGAGCCTGTTTCAGATTCTGTGTCTCCCTCTCTCTGACCCTCCCCCGTTCATGCTCTGTCTCTCTCTGTCTCAAAAATAAATAAAGGTTAAAAAAAATTTAAAAAAAAAAATGCAGATTGTGGAGCCCTGCCCCAGACAACTGAGTCAGAAACTCTGGGGGTGGGTCCAACAGTTCAAGTTTTAACATGCCCCCCAGGTAATTCTGGTGCAATAACATTTGAGAACCATGAATAGCATTATTCCTTCAGAGGCTGCACGCATAAGTGGTGTTTCATGAAGCGTCTTCTTCTATACAGCTATATTTGCTATTCAGAAAAATTTTATTGAGCACTTAACTATGTGCTGGGAAGTGTGCATTCAGGATAATGAGAATAAAGATGGGAGCACCGGAGTGGCTCAGTTGGTTAAGTGACCGACTCCTGATCTCAGCTCAGGTCATTATCTCACGGGTTCATGAGACTGAACCCCACGTCGGGCTCTGCACTGAGAGCTCGGAGCCTGCTTGGGGTTCTCTCTCTCTCTCTCTCTCTCCCTCTCTCTCTGCCCCTCCCCACCCCCCGCTCATGCACTGTTTCTCTCTCTCAAAATAAATAAACTTTAAAAGAAAAAAAAGATAGCCTGCCAAAAAAAATCTTCTAAAATATAATAAAGATGAACTAATACTTTACCGCATTACATTTTTCCTGGTCAACAATGTAATATATATTCGTAGTGCAAATTTTAAAGTATAAAACAACTTTGTGTAATCCCACCACCTTCAGGTAACCCCTGTGTATCCAATGGCATTTAAGTGAGAGTTCCAGCAGCGACCCTGAGTTCTTGACCTGAGGTTGGCTTGGGAGGATTCCAGATCTTGGGCATTCCCTACAAGCGGTGGCATAGCACTCTGGAGAGTCCAAGGCTTAGAGCAACAAACTGGTACATGCTCCCCACTTTTCAGTCAACTCGTTGGGTGACCACCTACCCCCCCACCCCACTTTGGCCAGGACTGTCCCAGTTTAAGCACTAAAAGACAGGCATCCCCAGGAAACCCTTGGTACCCAGCAAATCAAGGCAGGTGGGGACCCAGCAGAATTTGGGGTTTTTTGCATTTACGTAGGCAGTCTCCTCCTAGTTTCTTTCTGTAACAAAGAAAGAAGGTAGGACTTCAGGCAGCTGTCACGTGATATAAGAACACTGGAATCAGAAGGGACTTCACACTGGGCTCTGCCACTACGTGATCCCGGCAACTTACAGAACTTCCCAGAGCCTGAGAAGGTTTACATGAGCTCACTTGAAGTAAGTACAGTGGCCTCCAGGGCCCTACGCACCCCCTTCCTCTACGCTGGGACCTCATCTCCTACTGCTTTTCCCCTTGCACCCCCCTTTCCAGCCACACTAGCCTTGTTGCGGTTTCGCAGACACACTGGCTGCTTTCCACCTCAGGGCCTTGGCACTGGCTCCTCTCTCTGCCGGAAGCACTCACCACCAAGAAATCGCTAGATTCGCTCCCGCGCTTCCTCGGGTCACCCGGTGCCACTCCACTGGTGAGGCTTTCCCCAAACACCTGATATACAAGAGCAATGACTTCCCCCCTTCCTTCTCCCCAGCCCCAGCCCACTCACGTTCAGTAGCCTCTCTTCCCTTCTCCTATTTTCTTTTCTGCCATAGAACTTATCACCAGCAGACCCACATTTCCTTGGTTGCTGGCGTACTTCCTGTTATCTCCCACTGGAACGAGTCAGACTTCCCCATGGCACCTTCATTGGTGCCACGCACTGTGAGCAATAAATACTGAATGAATGAATGAATGAATGAAAGGCTGACATAGCACAAGTGAAAAATGCTTTGGAAAATGTGAAGACGCCACTATAAACAAGCGCCACGAGTAAGTGGCAGACCGGGAGAAGTTATTTGCAACATGTATAATAGACCAAAAAAAAAAAAGCATCTGGACTACATTTTTATTATTATTTACTTTTATGTTTTAATTTAGATCCAAGTTAGTTAGCCAGTGATTCATCCCCTACATAGAACACCCAGTGCTCATCCCAATAAGTGTCTTTCTCAGTGCCCCTTGCCCGTTTAGCCCACCCCCCACCCACAACCCCTCCAGCCACCCTCTGTATTTAAGAGTCTCTTCTGTTTTGTCCCCCTCCCTCTTTTTCTATGATTTTTGCTTCCCTTCCCTTATGTTCATCTGTTTTGTATCATAAAGTCCTCCTATGAGTGAAGTCATATGATATTTGTCTTTCTCTGACTGACTTACTTCGCTTAGCATAATACCCCCCAGTTCCATCCACGTAATTGCAAATGGCAAGATTTCATTGTTTTTAATTGGCGAGTAATACTCCATTGTATGTATATACCACATCCTCTTTATCCATTCATCCATCGATGGACATTTGGGCTCTTTCCATACTTTGGCTATTGTCGATGGTGCTGCTATAAACATGGGGGTGCATGTGTCCCTTCGAAACAGCACACCTGTATCCCATGGATAAATACCTAGTAGTGCCATTGCTGGGTCATAGGGTAGTTCTATTTTTAATTTTTTCGGGAGCCTCCATACTGTTTTCCACAGTGGCTGCACCAGTTTGCATTCCCACCAGCATCACAGAAGAGATCCCCTTTCGCCAACATCTGTTGTTTCCCGAGTTGTTCATTTTAGCCATTCTGACTGGTGTGAGGTGGTGTCTCATTGTGGTTTTGATTTGTATTTCCCTGATGATGAGTGATGTGGAGCATTTCTTCATGTGTCTGTTAGCCATCTGGACACCTTCTTTTGAAAAGTGTCTGTTCATGTCTTTTGCCCATTTCTTCCCTGGATTATTTGTTTTTTGGGCGTTGAGTTTGAGAAGTTCTTTACAGATTTCAGATACTAACCCTTTGTCTGATTGGACTCCATTTTTCAAAAATCCTAGATACCAGTAAGAAAAAAGATCAGCAACACAATAGAAAAGAAACTGGGTAAAGGTTATTAACGGGAAATTTATAGTAGAGGAAATGTGGTGGTCAGTGACCTCGGCAGGTAACTTGACCTCTGTTTTCCTAAACTAGCAAAAGAGCTCCCTGCCTCCTAGGATTGGAAGAATAAAATGAGTTCATACAAATTAACTGCTTGAAAGGTGGCTGGCCCCAACTGCTATACACGTGCTAGCAAACATCATTTCCAGTAGTAATCAAAGAAGTATAACCAAGAACAATATACCATTTTCCCCCATCAGACTGGTAAAAATATCTTAAGCAGGTGATAGGGATTAAGGAGTGTACTTGTCATGCTGAGAACTGGGTGGTGTATGAAATTGTTGAATCACTACATTGCACCCTTGAAGCTAATACAACACTATGTTTAACTCACTAGACTTAAAATTAAAACTTTTTAAAAATTTGCTAAGAGGAGAGATCTCATGTGAAGTGTTCTTAGTATAATAGAACTTTTTTTAAAAGAAAAAAAGCAAAATGCACATAAAAGTGTATCCTGTATCTTCTGGGGATATATTTTATGTCAGATATGAAAATGGTCTTGGATCCCACACACCAAACTTATGGTATCATTGCATAGTTGTGTGGTGAGACCAAAACGGTGGTTAAAGCAAACTTTCACCGCCTCGGTGATGCTTCAGTTATTTAAAAAAATGAAAATCAAGGAGGAGGGGAAAAAAAAAGCCAGAAGCAAACCCAGTAAATATGAAGTTGATGACTCTGGGTGATGGAAATATGTGTGGTATGATATTATTCTTTGTTTTCTATGTCTAGAACTCAATTTTTTTTTAATATAAGAAAAAGAACATTCTGGAAAGCAAAAATTTTTTTTTAATTTTTTAATGTTTTATTTATTTTTGAGAGTCAGAGAGAGACAGAACATGAACGAGGGAGGGGCGAGAGAAAGGGAGACACAGGATTCCAAGCAGGCTCCAGGCTCTGAGCGGTCAGCACAGAGCCCGACTCAGGGCTCGAACTCACAAACAATGAGATCATGACCTGAGCAGAAGTCGGACACCTAACCGACTGAGCACCCCCTACAGAGCAAAATTTTTAAATTAAGGCACTGGTAGGGGTGCCTGGGTGGCTCAGTCAGTTGAACATCTGACTTTAGCTCAGGTCATGATCTCGTGGTTCGTGAGTTCGAGCCCCACACCGGGCTCGCTGCTGTCGCACAGAGCCTGCTTTGGATTCTCTGTCCCGCTCTTTCTGCCCTTCCCCCACTTGCCCTCTCTTTCTCTCAAAAATAAAAACATAAAAAACCATTTAAATCAGGCAGTGCTAAATCTGAGGGTAAATACCCATTTTTTACAGAGCAACCACACACCGATGAGGTCATTTTTCTAAATCATTTTGCTAAGAACGGCATTTCTTTAAGATCTTCGTTAACAACTGAATTTGGAGAATAAAATGAAACAGTAATGTTAGTTATAGCCATCAGACCATCCACCCACTGCCACAACAACTCCCTGGACATTGACAATGTCGTTTGCTCTATTGTTAGTAACAGCACTGAAAAAAATCTCGTTTGCTCGCAGCGACACAAAGAGTGGAGCTTGCCCACACTGACAGAGTTGCAGGAATTCAGATGGACCGTCTGCAGCCCAAGACATGGTTTGGCCCAGAGGATGCTCCAGCCAACACAATTGACTTCCTGGTCTCTGCACTGAGATAAAGCCATTCTCAAGGAAGGATGCCAAAAATAGGAAGTCTTAAAATACAAAGGAAACAAACATTGTTTTTTCCTGACATTGATCCTCTTGACATGGGCCACCAGAAGATAAGTTATCCCCCTTAAGAGAACATCTCCCGAAAAAGAGAGGGAAAAAAAAAATTGCCACTACACCTGCGAGCCATCTGATTTTGTGTTGGACATTTCTGAGGCTCAGGGACAGCTTTGTGACCATGGTCAAGAGCTACTGAACAGCTGGAGTTTAGGTATCAGCCCTTTCTCCTGTGTCTCCAAACACCTCCACGACAGCTTTTAATGTCTGTAATTTACAGCCAATAATTAAGCTTTTAATGGTCATTCTTTTCCTGTGTATTTGCTTAGCAGTAAAAACTCTGCTGCTTCTTGTTTACTTAGTTCACTCAGCCTGGATGGAGGCCCGGCCAAAAATGAACAGACCGCTCAACCAGAAGAGGGGCAAATTTGTGATCAGGCCTCTTGGATGTTTGTTCAAAGTCCCCTGCACAAGGATGAACCCCCCTTATGTTGGCTTGATGGCTTGTGTTTTGTCCAGGATTCTCTCCTTTCCTTTTGGCCGGAAGTTGCTGTTTGCACGTAGTCTTAACAGAGAGGAAGCCCGTCGTCCAGCATGTCCCTCCTAATTCTCTACAGATTTGGGTTCTTGGTCTCAGACAGCCAGTCTCATGCTCCTTTGGGAAGATGTGAAAATGCATGTAACCATCGGTTTTCAGAAGGGCTGCTCTTTGTCAAGTGATCCCTACATTTCCAAGACCAGGCTGACCCCGCAGTCCAGTCCTCCACATGGACCCCGCTTCCACACCAACAACTGCACAACTCATTTCTCCATGCCCTCTGGCCTGTGTCCAAGGAGGAAGAGAGAAAGGGAAGGGGGAAAAACGGGGAAGGAGAGAAGGAGGGAGGGAGGGAGGGAGGGAGGGAGGGAGGGAAGGAGGGAGTCATCACAGGGCATGGAACCCCTGAAGGTGGAGGAAAAGATAAAAGGAGTATATATTTGACTGTAAAACAAGAAACTAATTTCTAATGTGCCTAGAAACTAGCTCTGAAGGAAATCCCTGTGGACAAGTTTGAAGTCCTAAACTTTGGGTGGATTTTTAGGTAGTATTTTAGAAGGGTGAGACGTCTCATGACCGGAGAGGGATACCTCATAGTCAATCCTTACATATATTTGCCAGGCAGAAAATGCAGATGCCTGGTAAGCATAGCCAGTGGGAGGTCCAGTACAGGAATGGTAGCATGAATGAAGAGACTCTTAACTGTACGGCCTCAAGCTCAAACTCTGCACGCATGCCTTTGACTTTACCTTCAATATAAACCAAAACTTGAAGCCCCCTTGACCATGGGAAGTCACCCATTGTGGTGGTGCATCGAAAGTTGGGCTGACTGGTATTCAATGAGGGAATAAACTAAAATGGCCAGGAACAGTGAGAGGGAGGCCCTCGGAAAAACCCAAGGGGTATTTATGATGAGAACGCGGGGTGGGCAGCAAATCATAGATTTGACAGAATTCTTCAAACCTGCCTGTCAATGTCAATTCTAATCAGCCTTCCCGAATTCCATGAGTTGATTGTTGTACACATATTATGTCATTTACAATATGCGTGACTGGTCTCTATGTAGTATTTTAAAGTAATGTTCTCATTAGAAATCTCCTTAGAGACGGGGGAAATGGATCTGGAAGGGCAAATGGAAAGTATGGAGGCTGGACCCAGGTCTCACTCTCTTCCCGTTCTTGCCAACGTCTCCCTTTAACCATGCCCAGCAGGTGCCTATGAACAAGAGGGCTCGTTGGTGAGTCCATAAGGGGCAGCTCCTGAGACCCAGCATGTGGCGATTCATAGTAGAAAATGCATCTAGAAGAGCGAAGAGAGATGATCCAATATACTGCCTAGCTCTTCATTCTGCGGCCCTGGGGGCTGAAGGGATTGCCAACTCTATGCCATAGATGGAGATGGCATCTCATGCCCTGAACAGTCAGCAGGATGAGCCCATTTTACCTCATGGCACCACCTCCAGCCTGCATCGGTGCCTGCAGCTGTCATCAGAAGAGGGTGAAGCGGGGCGCCTGGGTGGCGCAGTCGGTTAAGCGTCCGACTTCAGCCAGGTCACGATCTCGCGGTCCGGGAGTTCGAGCCCCGCGTCAGGCTCTGGGCTGATGGCTCAGAGCCTGGAGCCTGTTTCCGATTCTGTGTCTCCCTCTCTCTCTGCCCCTCCCCCGTTCATGCTCTGTCTCTCTCTGTCCCCAAAATAAATGAACTTTGAAAAAAAAAAATTTAAAAAAAAAAAAAAAAAAAAAAAAAAGAAGAGGGTGAAGGGGCTCTTCTTCAGTGTCTGAGGGGGCCACAGCTCTGCTGGGCCCATCCCACCTTGCAGCAGCCCAAGGCCTGGAGCCCTGGGGGAGGGGAGGTTGGGGGTGGAGAACTGGGTCAACCATGGACTGAGAAACATCCATGCATCTTGCCTCTGAAACTCCTGGCTCAAAAACCCCACCAAAGAGTCTACCAGAAGCTTATGAAAGTCTTGGCAGGGGATCTAAAACCACCCAGACCAGTCCCATCCTCACATCTCAATCCAACAATCCTCTTAGACCTTTGGCCTCACAGGGTTTTCTTGCTCTGGTGAGTTGGTGACACATGAGGATGTGCTTTTTGGTCACTTTCAAGTCTTGGCCGGACAAGAGTTTTTGGCTCTGGCTTCCTGGACTGCTTCACAGCACAAGGGTTACTACAGTATAAAAGCCTGGGTCCTGAGGACGATGCTCGTTGGGGCCTTCCCTCCCAGCCGGCTTCTCCTCCATCTCGTACTATGAAGTGTCGGATATCAGAGCTGAGAGGACCACGCAAGCTCTCCCATCCAGCCTTCTCCTTTTCTACAAGGATTGGAGGCTACAGATTTGCACAGGGTCACGTGGCCAATCGTGCCGGACCAGCACCACCATGGTGGACTCCCATGCCTAGCCAGAGAGCTTTCTTCTAGGTGGCATTCTCGGTAGTTTTTAAGAGGAAAATGTCCCTTGAGAAGAGTGGTGGCTACAGCCTTGTTTTGATACTTTGCTGCTTAGGAGGACGTCGTAGGCCTAACCTTATTGGAATACCTGTCATGCTTCTTCCCTCCCCCCTACATCTCTCGGCCCTCACCCTCTTGCTGGCCCCCGCACAACCCCCCTTCTCCCATCTTGGGTCCTCACCACCTCTCCTTCTATCTCAGCATCTCCCCTTCCAGTTGCTTGCACAAGAGATTCTGAAGGGGTGAGGGGTGAGGACAAAGCAAAGAACAGGCATGACAGGGGAGTGGGGAGAGGGAGGAAGTACCTGGAGCTCCCACCAAGCCGTCTTTGTATTATTGCACTCTGAAAACATGACCTCATTTCCCAGGGAGTCTGTTTATGTGAATTTTTGTCACACTCTATAACAAAGTTCTTCACATTCCAGTGACTAGAAAGCCCATCTGGGTGCTCCCTCTTTAATTAAGTGCACTACTCTCGATCCACTCACAGCCTTGGAAAATTCTTTCAGGGTGACTCTATCCCTTCTTCGTTGAACCTGTCTGGAAGAGTGGGTGGGAGGGAGGATTGCCAGGGAAAGGAAAGGCTAAGATGCTAGTTTGCGCCCTGCCTTGCCCTGCTCGGGTTCTGATCAGGTCTCCCAGTGATGCCATGCACCGCTGGGCTCAACTCTCCTTACGTGGCCGCTGCCCTGCCCTGGTGTTCCCCGTCGCTCATTTCCCCAGGTCCTTGCTTTCACCGAATATGGCCAACTCCCTAAAAGACTGGCCTTTGACTTCTAATCTGCCCACAGATTTCGTCGGTTTTGTCACTCCCTGAATTCCTTTAAGCTCTAACATTCTCTGAACCAAAGTAAATTTCTCAAGGGTGCTAATGGCACGCACGCGAGCGCACGCGCACACACACGCGCACACACACACACACACACTAGCACCAGCACCTTCTTCATCCAACGTGTACCTACCATTGCATTTTTCGTATACGCATTTTTGGGGGTCACATACAACAGCATTTCTGATCGTGCTCACCTCCAGCCAGTTGGGCAGAATCTCTAGTGCTGATGAGTCACAAGTGTCTTTGGGCAGGTGAAACCTTGCAGTGGGAATGTCCCCACACCCCACCAAGGGCGGGTCAAGGTGGGCACAGTACTTCCTTCTGGACACTAACTGATATTGACGATTGTTTCTGATCAGGACGAATGTGCAATTCAGCCAAAGGGCCAGTCATACCCACAAGACAAGAAATTTATCTGTCTTATTTTCCCTAGTGTAGCAGCAATGTGTCTTGCGGAGAATAGTCCTTAACATTTTTTTTAAGCTAGAACAAAAATTCTACCTGAGGAGTTGCAAGCAGGTTCTGCTTTGAGTGTAAGGGCTTGACTTTACATCAGGGCCGAGCGTTCTTTTTAGGGGAAAAGCTGTTTTATTGGGCCACTAATAGCTCATGAATTCAATTGTCCAATATTGACTAAGTGCCAAACCTATAGTCTCCAGGCTTGTGATGGTGAACAAAACAGCAGTTTCTGCCATCTAGAAGTTGGCAGGTGCGCCGAAGTAGAAATATGCGCTAGTAATCAAACACATATTTCATTGCTCTGAAGGAAACAAGCAGGATCCATGATGGTTAATAATCTAAGAAGTTCAATTTAGACAGAGTGTTCATTATTCAGGGAAAGGAAGACCTGAAGAGTGAAAACATGCCCGTGACACATGGCGGGGGAGGGAGAATGTTCTGAGCAAAGGAGACAACACGTGAAAGGGGGCGGGGGCATTACGGGGAAGGTTTTGCTGGTTCAAGGAGATGAAGGTGTGGCTGAAGTGTAGTGTGTGAGGTGGAAGGTGAGGTAGAAAGACATGACATTGGAGAGGTAGACAGAGATCGGGTCATGTAGGACTGTGTAAGCCATGGGAATGGGTTTACATTCCATTCAGAACATACAGGAAGCCTCAGCACCTGGGTGGTTCAGTCAGTTAAGTGTCTGACGTTGGCTCAGGTCACGATCTCACCGCTCATGGGTTCTGTGCTGACAGCTCGGAGTCTGGAGCCTGCTTCGGATTCTGTGTCTCCCTGTCTCTCTGTCCCTCGCCCCCGCTCACACTCTGTCTCTCTCTCTCAAAAATAAATAAACATTAAAAAAAGTTTTAAGGGGCGCCTGGGTGGCGCAGTCGGTTAAGCGTCCGACTTCAGCCAGGTCACGATCTCGCGGTCCGTGAGTTCGAGCCCCGCGTCAGGCTCTGGGCTGATGGCTCGGAGCCTGGAGCCTGTTTCCGATTCTGTGTCTCCCTCTCTCTCTGCCCCTCCCCCGTTCATGCTCTGTCTCTCTCTGTCCCAAAAATAAATAAAAAACGTTGAAAAAAAAAATTTAAAAAAAAAAAAAAAAAAAAAAAAAGTTTTAAAATATATGGGAAACCATCGTGCAATTAAAAAAATTTTTTATGTTTTTATTTTTTGAGAAGGGCGGAGAGGGAAGGGCAGAGAGAGAATCCCAAACAGGTTCAATGCTGTCAGTGCAGAGGCTGAGGCAGGGCTGATCCTGTGAAGCATGAGATCGTGACCTGAGCCAAAACCAAGAGTTGGATGCTTAACCGACTGAGCCCCCCAGGCACCACCCTCACTCTCCCCTCCCGCATTGTACAATTTTAAACAGAAGGGCAACATTGTGCAGTTTATATCTAGGAAGGACAACTGACTGCTGGGAAGAAGAAGTCAGAGGGAGGCCAGGGTATAAGATGGAGACCACTGGGGCGGTAATTGCTGGGTCTGGGCAGGAGACGGTCACTTGACCAGTGGGATGACCAGTAAACTGATATGAGGTGCTTTGGCTCCTGAAGGAAAACATACAGTAGGAGTCACTGAGGTGTTAAATGGGCAGAGGTCGGGGGAGGTGAGGGAAAGAAGGAATTAAGAATGAGCTGCAGGTTTCACGCATCACAGAGTTTGTGGAGTGTCATTCATGAAATGGGAAGCCTAAAGAATAGCAGTTTGAAGAGAGTGTAGGGGTCAATCAGGATTTCCATTTTGAGGTGTGTATGAGCCATTCGACGTCTGGACTTCACATATGCCTGTTACCTGATGCTTGTTTCTGTGAACACGCAGGATGTATGAACACTCTTCAAGAGGGGGGGGTTGGGGCAAGAAGGAATGCAGGAGAGGCAGCTCTTCACCTCAGTAGACTTGCTGTTGAGATGCCCCAGTGTGATTTGGTGCTGTACACAAGATGTGAAACCTGATATTTGTGAAGAATACTCTAGGCCCTGACTATACCCTGTGGATGAGTCGCTGGGAGAAGGAGGGTCGCTAAAGGGAATGGGTGTCTGGACTTCCAATCATTCTCAGAAGGCAGTGTGAAGGCAGAACATGAGGACTTGGTGATGCCTCTCTCAAGTAATAGTGTCTTGTCAATCTAAATGTTCCATCTGCCACGAAGACCAGAGAATAGTTCTCAGCTCCGTTCTTGAAATGCTACCAGACAACAGAGCTCTACAAATAATTCTGGAGTAGGTATTGTTCTTATGCCGGGGACATATGCATATAAAAACCTACCTATAGATATATGGTTCGTTGGAAATCAACTCAGGCATTTCAATGTATTTCAAAAACAGGATCTATCCTAAGTGGCTACTTAATATACACTCAGTAAACTTTCACCACATCCGCCAAATTGGGGAAAGTAATTTTTCTTGAATTAGTAAAAAGCTAAAATACAGAGACTTTAATCAATTTTTCAATCTACAACTCCAAGCAAATATTTCACTGCTGGCTACATATCTCAGCAAAACTGTCAACATCCTTTACTGAACAAATAAACATTACATAAAAGAAAACAGCAACAAAAATGGTAGCTAACTTCTCACAAGTAACAACTTCTCACCAGAAAACGATAATACATTTTTACAGTGCCAAAAAAAGAAGGCAAACAGACAAACAAAAACCCATGTTGGTTTAAAATGATATACCCAAAGAAAATATCTATCAAAAATAAGCAATAGAGCCACCACTATCTAAATAGTGTGATACTGGTATAAAGACAAACAGACGAATAGAATAAAAGAGCCCAGAAATAAATATTCACATATAGGTCAAATTGTTTTCAACAAGGGTGCCAAGACCATTCAGTGTGGAAACGCAGTCTTTTCAACAAATGATGCTAGGAAAACTGGGTAGCCACATGATGAGGTTGGATCCTTACCTCACACCATATACAAAAACTAAGTCATAATGGATCAAAGACCTAAATGTAAGAACTAAAAGCTATGAACTCTTACAAAAAAATAGGAGAAAGCTTTATGACATTGGATTAGCAATAATTTCTGGGATATGATGCCAAAGTACAAGCAGCAAAAGTGAAAATGCGTAAATTGAACTACATCAAAAGTTAAAACTTCTGTGCATCAAAGAACACAAGCAACAGAGTTAAAAAAACAGCTTACCAAATGAGATAAAATATTTGCAAAGCATATATCTGATAAGGGCTTAATATCCAGAATATATAAAGAACTTCTACAACTTACCAACAACAAAAAGCAACCCAAATTAAAAATGAGCGAGAAATTGAATAGACATTTTTCCAAAGAAGATATACATGTGGCAAACAAACCCATGAAAAGATGTTCAACATCGCTCATCGTTGGGGAAATACAAATCAAAACCACACAATGAGATATCACTTCACACTCATTAGGATGGCTGCCAAACAACCAACCAAAAAAAGAGAAAATAACCAAACCATGAGTGTTAGCAAGGATGTGGAAGATTTGGAACCGTTGTGCACTAATGGTGGGAATGAAATTCAAGGCAACTGCTATGAAAAAGGGTATGGCAGCTCCTCAAAAAATAAAAAATGGAATTACCACATGATCTGGCCATTCCACTTCTGGGTATAGACTCAAGAGTATTGAAGGCAGGGTCTGAAAAACATATTTGTACCCCTATGCGCACAGCAGCATCGTTTACAATAGCCAGAAGGCGGAAGCAATACAAGAATCTATCAACTGATAAATGGATAAGCAAAACGTGGTGGAATATTATTTAACCTTAAAAGGACAGAAATGTGGACACATGCTGCAATTTGGATTAGCCTGGCAGGCATTATGCAAAGTGGAATAAGAAAGTCACAAAAAGACAGATGCTACATGATTCCATTCATTTGGGGTGCCTAAAGTAATCAAATTCATAGAGACAGAAAGCAGAATGGTGGTTGCCAGGGGCTAGGAGGAGGGGGGTGGGGAGATTAATGAATTGCAGGGTTTCGGTTTTGCAAGATGAAAAGATATTTGGAGATGGATTGCCTAACAATGTGAATATAGTTCCCAACACCGAACTGTACATTTAAAAATGGGTAAGATGGTAAATTTTACGTTACGTGTATTTTACCACAATAAAAAAAGAAAGCAATAAGATATTTTTAGAGTTTAAAAGGCCGAGAGATTTTGTTTCTAACATAACTCCACCGTGAAAATACTGAAGGAATTTCTTCCGGCTAAAGGGAAAAGCATCCGAATGCAACTTGGATTCACGTGAAGAAATAAAGAGCACAAGAAATGGTAACTTTGTTAGAACTATTTTTTTGTCTTCCCTTAATTTCTTTAAGAGATAACTGAACTACTTAACACCAAAATAGTAACAGCATCCTGTTGGTTTTATAAAGAAGTAAAATGTAAAACAACAGGACATTAAAAAATGGGGGTAAATGAGTTATACTGTTTTGAGGCTTTTATACATGAAGTTGTATAATATTAATTCAGGGCGGGTTGTATTTAAAGAAGCCTAATGAAACTTTCAGGGCAATGACTAAAAACATAAAATGAAGAGGTACAGGTGATGTGCCAATAGACGAGAAAAAAAAACCCACAATACTACAGAATATACAATTAATCCAAAAGAAGGGAGGCAAATAAGAAAACAACAAATAATGCTTTCTGATAAATGGAAAACAAATAGCAAAGTGGCAGTCTTAAGTATGGGGCATTCCATAAATATGAAAGATCGATTCATCGAGAAGAGATAACAACGTTAATGATACATGCAGCTATTAACAGAGCTTCAAGATACATGAAGCAAGAAATGGCAGAGACAAAAACAGGAATATACTAATCCAGAAATACAGGTTGATATTTTAACATTCTCCTTCAATTGTTGAAAGAACAAATGCCCATTACTATCAATTTGGCCTAATTGACAGCTATGGAATATTTATGTTTTGCAAGTGCACATTGAACATTGTCTAATATAGATCCTTTGCTGAGCTGTTAAAAAGTCAATAAATCCGGGGCGCCTGGGTGGCACAGTCGGTAAAGCGTCCGACTTCAGCCAGGTCACGATCTCGCGGTCCGTGAGTTCGAGCCCCACGTCAGGCTCTGGGCTGATGGCTCAGAGCCTGGAGCCTGTTTCCGATTCTGTGTCTCCCTCTCTCTCTGCCCCTCCCCCGTTCATGCTCTATCTCTCTCTGTCCCAAAAATAAATAAACGTTGAAAAAAAAATTTTAAAAAAAAGTCAATAAATCCAAAATAATTAAAGTATACAAACTATGTTCTCTGGCCATACTGAAGAAAAGTGGGAATCAATAACAAATAGATATTTGGAGGATCTCTAAATATTTGAAAATTAAAATGTGATATGCAGCTAAAGCAGTGAAATAGAAAATAGAGAAACAACAGAGAAATCAATTACACAAAAAGATGGTTCTTTAAAAAGGCCAACAAAATTGATACACTCAAGCTGGATAGATCAAAAAAAGAGAGAGAAGGGGCACCTGGGTGGCTCAGTCAGTTGAGCGTCCGACTTCAGCTCAGGTCACGATCTCGCGGTCCTTGAGTTCGAGCCCCGCGTCAGGCTCTGGGCTGATGGCTCAGAGCCTGGAGCCTGCTTCCGATTCTGTGTCTCCCTCTCTCTCTGCCCCTCCCCCGTTCATGCTCTGTCTCTCTCTGTCCCAAAAATAAATAAATGTTAAAAAAAAAATTTTTTTTTTAAAAAGAGAGAGAAGACACAAATTATCAACATGAAGTATACAGAAAAGAAACTCC
This sequence comes from Prionailurus viverrinus, assembly GCF_022837055.1. NCBI lineage: Eukaryota > Metazoa > Chordata > Mammalia > Carnivora > Felidae > Prionailurus > Prionailurus viverrinus. Next base: position 136,128,927 of record NC_062565.1, read on the forward strand.
TACAGACAATACAGGCATTAAAAGGATATAAGATAACATTATAAACAAGTTTAGTCCGACAAATTCTACAATCTAGATAAAACGGACAAATTCCTTGAAGTACAGTAAGTATCAATACTGACTCATGAAGAAATAAAAAGCCTGACTAGCCCATTAACCTTCTACAAAGAAAACTCCGTATCTAGATCCTAACAAGTGTCTATGGAAGAAAGTAGTATATCTCTCTTACAAATCTTTCCCAGAAAATAGAAAAGTATTAAATACTTCTACACTCATTTTATGAGGGCAATATCACCATGTTATAAAAACTAGACGAAACTACAACAAAGAAAGAAAACGACAGACATACAGCCCCTATGATCATAAATGCAAACATCCTTAATCAATTTCCAGAAATATATGAAAAGAATACTATTATCATGACAGATGGGGATTTATTCCAGGAATGCCAGATTGGTTTGCCACTTAACAATTTACCCATGCAAGGTATCATAGTAACAGAATAAAGGAGAAATGCGACCATATGATCGCATTAATAGATGTAGCAAAATTAGTTGAGAAAATTCAATACCTATTCATGATAAAAAGTAAACAAACTAAATATAGAAACTTCATCATTCTGATACGGGGGAAAAGCTTACACTTCATCATTCTGAGATGGAGAAAAGCTTACAGTTACCCTATCAAACTTAATGACAGAAGCCTGAATACTTTCTTCTTACAATTGAGAACAAGGCTAAAACGTCTCCTCTCCCAATTTCTATTCAACAGTGTACTGGATGCCCTAGCCAATGCAATACAGAAAGAAAAAAAAATAAAAAGCAATACGTTTGAAAAGAAAAATTTTAAACCCTCTCTATTCACAGATAATGTCAATATGTACGTAGAAAATTCTATGAAATTTTATTAAAAATACCAGAACTGGGGCGCCTGGGTGGCTCAGTCGGTTGGGCGTCCGACTTCGGCTCAGGTCATGATCTCGCAGTCCGTGAGTTCGAGCCCCGCGTCGGGCTCTGTGCTGATAGCTCAGAGCCTGGAGCCTGTTTCAGATTGTGTCTCCCTCTCTCTGTGACCCTCCCCCGTTCATGCTCTGTCTCTCTCTGTCTCAAAAATAAATAAACGTTAAAAAAAAAATTAAAAATACCAGAACTAATAAGAGGATTTAGAAAAGTCACAAGATATTTAGTCAGTACACAAAACATAATTTTCGTCCTATATTCTAGCAGCAAACAAAATTTTGAAAACAATGCCATTTATTTTGGCATCAAAAAAATAAAATACTTGGCATATAAATTTAACAAAAATATGAGCAAGACCGGAACCCGGTAAACCTCAGCACATTGCAGAGAGAAATTTTTCAAGAACTAGTAAGCGGAGACATATATTCATGGCTTGAAAGTCTCAATATTGTTAAGATATCTATTCTTCCCAAATTGATTGACACATTTAATATTACTCCTATCAAAATCCTAGTAGAGTTTTTGTAGAACTTGACAAGCCTAATCTAAAATTTATACAAAAATGCTAAGGACCTAGAATTGGTCCTTGAATATTGGCCTATTGAATATTGTTTCAAAAAGCAAATTTGAAAAATCAGAACAAAGGTAGAGAATTTACAACAATGGATTTTCAAGACTTGTAATCAAAACCATACACCAACTCTGGTCTAAGGAGAGACCAATAGGTCAATGGCATACAAGAGAGCCTCAAAATATTATACACATATATATATTGTCAGTTGGCTTTGACAATGGTACTGGAGGAATTCTATAAGTAAAGGTTAGTCTCTTAATTTTTTTTAATGTTTATTTATTTTTTGAGAGAGAGAGAGAGACAGAGTGAGTAGGGGAGGGGCAGAGAGAGAGGGAGACACAGAATCTGAAGCAGGCTCCAGGCTCTGAGTTGTCTGCACAGAGCCCGACGTGGGGCTTGAACTCACTAACAGTGAGATCATGACCTGAGCCAAAGTCAGATGGTTAACCACTGAGCCACCCAGGTGCCCCAGGTAAGGCTAGTCTTTTTAACAAAATGTACTGAAAAACCTTGCTATTCATACAGGGAGAAAAAATAAATCCTGACTTGTATTTCACATCATGCACAAAAACTAATTTGCAATGGATTATAGACCAAAATGTAAGAGCTGAAACTTTTTTTTTTTTTAATTCTAGGAGAAAGCAGGAAAACATAATGTTAAGCAAAGATTTCTCAGGACACAAATATATAAACCATAGAAGAAAAAAGAGTGATAGGTTAGACAGAAACTAGAATTTAAAACTTTTGCCCTTCTAAATGCATGATTAAGAAGAAAAAATCCAAGGGATGCCTGGGCGGCTTAGTTGGTTAAGCATCTGACTCTTTTTGTGTTGTTGTTTTTTTAAATATAATTTATTGTCAAACTGACTTACATACCACACCCAGTGCTCATCCCAACAAGGGCCCTCCTCAATGCCCATCACCCATTTTCCCTCTCCCCCAACCCCTGTCCCCATAACTATTTTTTTCCCCTTCCCTTCCCCCATGGTCTTCTGTTAAGTTTCTCAATATCTACATATGAGGGAAAACATATGATATCTGTCCTTCTCTGACTGACTTATTTCACTCCGCCTAATACCTTCCAGTTCCATCCATGTTGCTGCCAATGGCATGATTTCATTCTTTCTCATAAGCATCTGACTCTTGATCTCAGCTCAGGTGTTGATGTCAGGGTTGTGAGTTCGAGTCCCACATTGGGCTCCACATTGGGCAGTCCCACATTGGGCATGGAGCCTACTTAAAAATTATTTAAATAAATAAAAATCCAAGCCATAGGCTGGGGAGAACGTATTGCAAAACGTGTATCTGATGAAGGCCTTGTATTCAGAACATGTAAACAACTCTTACAACTCAACAATAAGAAGATAACCTACTTTTTTATTAAGGGAGAGAAGATTTGACGAACACTCCACCAAAGAAGATGGACAAATAGAAAATAAGCAAATGAAAAGATAAATATCACTGGAGGAAATACAAATTAAAACCATAATGAGATACTAGTGAATATCTGCCGGAATGGCTAACCTTAAAACGACTGGCCATACAAGTGTTGACAAGTGTGGGGAGGAACTTGAACCTTCATACATCGCTACAGGGAATGCCAATGATACAATCACTTTTGAAAACAGTTCGGTGGTTTCTTACAAAGTTAAACATGCACTTAACATTGTTCTCTAAATTCTACAATTGGGCAGTTACCCAAGAAAAATGAACACATGTCTGCAACAACACGTGGAATGAATATTGATAGAAGCCTTACTCGTAATTGCCAAAAAGTAGGAGCAACTCCAATGTCTGGCAACAAGGAATGAGTAGGGGCGCCTGGGTGGCTCAGTCGGTTAAGCAACCGACTTCAGCTCAGGTCATGATCTCACGGTTCATGGGTTCGGGCCCCGCATCGGGCTCTGTGCTGACAGCTCGGAGCCTGGAGCCTGCTCCGGATTCTGCATCTCCCTCTCTCTCTCTCTGCCCCGCTCTGTCTGTCTCTCTCAAAAATAAATAAATACTTTAAAAAAATTTTTAAAGCTCAAATGCATTATGGAGAACAAAAGAAGTGAGCCACAGACTTAAAATATACCATCTGGTCTTATTTTATGAAATCCTTGGACAGGCGAAATTAAGGCAGCGACAAGAAGCTGATCAGTGGTTGCCTCGTACCAAAAATGGGGAGCATTCACTGCAAGGGAAACAGCAGAACTTTGAGATGATGGAACTATTCTGCACCTTGATTGGATAGTGGCTACACAGATGTATACATCTGAAACACATGGAACTAAAACAGGGGCATTTTATTAAAGGTCAATTGTACCTCAATAAGGTGGCATTAAAAAGAGGAAAAAAATACACATTGAGATATTGCCGCACACGTGCCCGAATGGCTAAAATTAAAAACCCCGACAATACCAAGTGTTACCAAGTATGGAAGCAACTGAACTCTCATCCACTGCCGATGAGTGTGTAAACCGATAAAATCGTTCCGGGAAACTCTTTGGCGCTCATCATATGTGTAACCTTTGACGCACAGAAATTCCTTTTCTAAATAAATACCTAACAGAAACGTGTACGTGCATGCACCAAAAGAACGCTCATAGCAGCAATAGCTAAAAACTGGAAACAACCTGTTTTACCTTAACTAGCAGAATGATTAGTGCTATAGTCATACGATGGACTACTATATAGCAGTGAAAAGGAACGAACTGCTCTGATAAGCAGGAAACATGAGCGAGTCTCCCAAACTTTATATTAAGGGAGATAAGGCAGATACAAAGGTCTGCATGTTGTATGATGCCATTTATATAAAATACTAAATGTGTAAGATTCACCCAGGACATTGGAAATCAGAATAGCCGTTCTCTTTGGGGAAAAAAAGAAAGGGACAACAGCCAGAATGGGGCATGAAAGGAGCTTCTAGAAAGCTGACAACTTCTATCTCATGACCCAGGTTGTTACTGGAGCGTGTTCACTTCACGATGACTCATCGCTTGTGCCTTTTTCTGCGTGTATTCTATATTCACTCATACGAAAAAATATTTTAAAGGGATTTATGAATAAATGGAAGCCAAGGAGGTAGAAGGAGTATAGACCTCTTTGTCAACAAGTTCACTGCTAAAAGGAAGAATGCAAAGAATGAAGAAGCTTGGGGTGTAGTTAAGATTGCCGAGAGATATTTTTGGATTAAAGGGATTTGAGTGTGCCCTTATTTTGATTGTTTTAAAGCCAGTGAAGGGAGAACATGAATGCTACAGGAAATAAATGGTTACAGTGAGGAAGCACTGCTTTAAAAAGTTTCTGACGGAGGGACTTCTGAGAGAGCAAAGGGGGTATATATGTGGACGCCCTCATCTTTTACCAGAATGACTTTTCCCCCTCGGAGTCTCAAAAAAAGTTAAAGATGGGGACCTACAAAAAGATAGAGGAAGCGTGGGAAGTTCGGGGAATGAAGCAGAGGGGGGTTGCATCTGGTAACAGAGCAAAATCTTATGCTGAGAAGTTGTGAATCAGGCTTAGGGTCTTAAGAAAAAAGCAATCAAAGTTGACACATTCACCACCGGAAACGCGAAGAGATAAATGAGAGGAAAACTGAGCCATATTGGGGGTTCAGCTAGATTTAGAAACGACACACTTCTGGTTGTGCTAATTGGCACCCTCCCAGGAGAGCTCGACGTTACTGGTTTAGGAAACGTGTTATTCCTCCTTCCGATGATGTTCTCCCATCTCACGGTCCATCCCAGTCAGCCTCCTGAGGGGTAGGCCCTACCAGAGACAACCCGCACCACCAGCTTCCCGGCGGGGTCTCTGTCTCCCGTCTCTCCCTTCCATACTTGTCTTCTTAGTATGAACGCTTAGACCTCTGCAGGCCCATATTCAAAACCCTTCGATGCCTCTTGAGTGTTGGATGCCAGTTAAACTAAACGGCCTTGTTAGCTAAACCCACCTTACATTTCAGACCATGATGGAATCCAGACACATGGCACCTTCATGGGCCAGACACTCGCCCGGCAGCTTTCTCGTGACGCCACCAAGCCCGGACCCAGCCATGTCTAAACTCAAAATAGCTGACACTGATTACCCATGATGTGTGACACATTGTTCTAAGCACGTGGCGTATGTTGGCCTATTCAATTCTCATAACAACTTCTGGGGAGGCTCTACTTTATTCGTTTGCTAGCAGGGAAAATGAGATCCAGAGAAGCCAAGAAAATTGCGTTAATGAGTGAGGGCACAAGGATTTAAAACCCAGGCAAGTGGGCACCAAAACCATGCACGTAACCCCTACACCCGGAACAGGCACTTGCGTGGCTTGTCAACCCCCGTGTCTGGGTCTGCCTTTCCAAGGCTCAAAATCTTGGCTCTGCAACCCACCTTCATTCAGCATGGCCCAAGAGTATGTTGGGGTTTTTTTCTGGCTCTGGAAGCTACCTGCCATCTTGAAGCAACACTCGTCTCTTCCCCCAGCTCTTTGTTGGGGTTCAACCCCCCAGCCGCATCCCTTTTCTGTGATGTCTCTCAATTATGTGTCCACATTTCTGTTCTCCATACTCAATGGTGAGAAATGAGGGCTACTTTTTAAATGCTGATGATAAGTATTAGGAAAGAAAGAGGATTGTAAGGGGAAAGCCCATCCTCATAACAAGTAAGTGTCTCCCTAAAAGATTATTTTCATCTTTCCCTATACTTTATAGTTCCAGTTCCAACACAAAACTATTTTTTTTAATTTTTTTAACATTTATTTATTTTTGAGAGAGTGAGACAGAGCACAAGCAGGGGAGGGGCAGAGAGAGAGGGAGACACAGAATCCGAAGCAGGCTCCAGGCTCTGAGCTGTCAGCACTGAGCCAGACGCGGGGCTCAAACCCACGAACCGTGAGATCATGACCTGAGCCGAAGTCGGCCACTTAACCCACTGAGCCACCCAGGCACCCCCAAACTATCTTTATTTTATTAATATCTTATCTTACCAACCTGTTCTGTTGGGTTGATTCTCATTTGCAAAAAGACTCGTTCTTTTATTCCTTAACTTTTCTTAAGAAAATCATGGTTGGAGGGGCGCCTGGGTGGCGCAGTCGGTTAAGCGTCCGACTTCAGCCAGGTCACGATCTCGCGGTCCGTGAGTTTGAGCCCCGCGTCGGGCTCTGGGCTGATGGCTCGGAGCCTGGAGCCTGTTTCCGATTCTGTGTCTCCCTCTCTCTCTGCCCCTCCCCCGTTCATGCTCTGTCTCTCTCTGTCCCCAAAATAAATAAACGTTGAAAAAAAAAAAAGAAAAAAAAAAAAAAAGAAAACCATGGTTGGAAAAAAGAAACGTTCAAAGAATCGGTTTACCTTCCTCAGGAAGTTTGTTTCCCCTTTCCAAACTAAACTGTAACCTCATCTCCCCTGCCCCCACCATAAGATTTTATCCAGAATCTTTTTTTTTTTTTTTTTGCAAGCTAGAGGTTCCAACAACCTTTGCTATCTGAGACACTCTTAAGATTCCATCGTAGATATAAATCCTTATCAGTTTGAATGTGTTTATCACGTCACATAGTCAAAGATAAATGCTAGTATTCTACAGACTAAAATTCTGCAGCCTTCGAAAGTTTTTCAGGCACAGCTCTGTCCCTCAAGACAGAGCGAAAGGGCTTGTCCTGGACAGCACGAAACCTCCACCTTCCCACGCTTCGCTGTGAAAGCCCTGTGGTAAAAACATGGTACATTATCCTTAAAACAAATTTCTCTCTGATTCCAGTGACACTAAAAGGCAGTGCGAACAATGGTGTTGGCCTAGCTCCAGTGTTTCTGGACATTGCTTCTTAACATAAAGTGAGTTCACAAAGGCTGGGGTTTCATTTCTGAGGATGGCAGATACTTTAAACACTGTATAGTTTTGTGTCTACACATGCAAAGTAAAGCAGAGAATTGGGGCAATTATCCTTGTAATTCAAGTGCACCCTTTCCTCCCCACATACATATTTTGGCTTCAATTATCTGAATGTTTCAGACAAAAAAATGTCTCCGCCCCCCTTGGATAATTGTTTCCTTTCTCTGTTTTGTGTCTATAAATTCAAAGTATTCCCTAGTCTGTATCTAGAGATGAGAGAAACTTGTCCAAATAAATTATCTCAGAATCGACGCTTCTCTTTTTTTCTAATGGAGAGCCCTGTGGCACCTCAAATAGGGTTCAGCTGGCAACAAAAGAGTTTGCCTGTGAGGTTGGAGTCCCACTCAGGCAGGGACATCCTGTCCCTCAACCTCTAGCCCCAAGGAGCAGGGAGGATGATAAAGACCCTGCCACCCGGGATCTGACAGAAGCTGTCATCCAGTAGACAGGAACGCAATTCACCTGTGGCCTGCGTGTTATCATAGGACGTATTGACAGGCACGGGGGCTGGGGAGGGAGGCAAAGTCTTATATGCCAGCAGGTGAAAGGCTGGAAGGTTCCTTCTCCTCGCATCCAGCTGGGGTGGAGACAGCTGCGGCCCTGTTGATGGGCATGAGTCTTTTTCAGGCGTGGACAGGAAGTTCCTAGACACCTCGTAGAGTCCTTCTGGGGGCTTCAGGATGCTGGGGGTGGGGGGGAGGGAGAAAGAAGGGAATGGGGGGTGGGGGGGGAGGGGTGATCGCTCACAGGATGGGACTCAAAATCATGGTCTGACTCGGAATGTTGGAGCACCCGTACCGTGGGGTTAACTGGCAACCCCAGGACCTGGATGAATCACCCGTCCTAATGCGGTCACAGTAGTTTCAGGGAAAAAGTCGCTGTGCTTTGGTAGGTGAGCCAAGCAATCCTATCTTGTTGTGTGGCCCTTCCTTTCCGCAGGGCCAATGAAAGGGATGTGCCGCTTTCTTTCAAACCTGTAGACGGGGATGACGACTTTGTTTCAGGAACCCTTAACGGACTATAACTGACTATAACTAAAAACAACAACAACAACACGTGTTTAAACTTCCTAGTACGTTCGTCCTCAGATTACACACCAGAGTCTCCGACAATGACTGACTTTGAGTGTCACCACACAGAGAAGCGCAACTCCAAACGACCTCACATAACTGAAGGAGGAAACTGTACGGTTTTTATTGTATCGTGGCTACCACTCCAAGGTTGCAGACTACGGGAGACTCTAAAATGTTCTTGTGTCCCTTGGTGTGGAGCAGCAGACAAGGGGTTGATCCCAAATAACTGTAGAGTGAGCGAGTGTGGGTGTATTCTGCTCGGAAGTCAGTTCCTTTGTAAGCCAGCCGGTAATGAGAACAAGATGCCCCGTTTCGGGAAAGGGGGAGTCTACGGGGCCATAGAACCAGGAGATGTCAAGAGGCAGGATTCATGAAAGCTGTGAAGAATGAGGTGGCTGGTGGGAGCCGTTTGAGACGAACGGCCCAGATAAGAAGCCCGTTACCGAGTTCGGGGAAATGTCAGTAACCCAGATGGCCACAAGGATGAAAGAAAAATTGTTTCGTGAGGCTAAGGTTTTTGTTTTCTGGTCAGAAATCAATATTTCTTTATGTCCGTTTACCTCAAAAGGAACACTTAGTTACCTGGGATATTTTAGCATAATTTATTATTAAACATCAGGAGGAGGCCAGAAACACAAGACCCGTAGGGAATGAGCCTTGCTTAGAGCCTGAATGGTTCAGGCGGGTGGTCAACAGCATTAGCCACTTGCTGGAGGCCTGTAGTCATTCTTTCCTTCCTCTGTGGACGTCTTTAGGGGTCCCAAAACCTCTCCCTTGCCGAAACTTAACCCCTGTGTACCTACCTACTACCCAGCCCCTGTCATCTTCCCACTAAAATCTTCAAGCCTATATCCGTCCACTCGGTCCCCTCTTCAACACCTGAAATTTTCACCTCCACCTCCAGATGAGATCATGCCTTTCAAAGTCCGCCATGACCCCCTCTCTCTCATGTTCCTCCTCCACTTGTCCTTCCTCCTCCTTTCTATCTCCCCCCACCTTCCCCCCCCCACCCCCTGCTCTCTCCCCTACCCTCTCTCCCGAATTCAAATGCCGTGCACCAGTCAATGTCTCCTTCTTGTCAGCCCTTTGAGCTTGGACACTTTCGACCACGAGATCCTTTTAAAAATAGTTCCTTTGGGGCGGCTGGGTGGCTCAATCGGTTGAGCATCCAACTCTTGATATCAGCTCAGATCATGATCTCAAGGTTCGTGGGATTGAGACCCGCATTGGGCCCTGCACTGAGCGTGGAGCCTGCTTGGGATTCTCTCTCTCCCTCTCTCTCTGCCTCTTTTCTCTCTCTATCTCTCCACCTCAAAAATAAACATTAAAAAAAATAATTCCTTTGACTTCTAAGTTCTTAGATGTCACTTTTGCATTTCGCTCTTCCTCCCACCCCTTACCTGCGAGTACGTTCCACTCTACTACTGTGTAGACACTAATTCCCCTCGCCAGCTTCTTCCCAAGACTTTTCATTCAACTCTCTAGCTCCATCAAAGTCCTCACCTTCAATATTGAGCCCTTACATGCCTACTACAGTCCGTCCAACCCACTCAGCTGCTGTTGGGTACCTGTCTCATGGGTCCTACTGCCTACAAGATAGCTCTCACTATTTTTCCTGATGACCTGGGAAGCCAAAAATGCCCAAACTTGCCATCTCCCCTCCTAAAACTACCTGCCCTTCTCGGCGGCTCCATTTCCGGTACCCAATCATCCTGCCTCCTGTCTTTGAAGCTAAAAGCCCCGACATGTGACTCTTTCCTATTCCCCCGTCTGCACACCCAAGCTGTCATGTTTCCCACTTCAACTGGGCTCTTCATACAGTCTTTCCTCGCTCCCGCTCCCCAGCTGCCGTTTGCTTTTGGTTGCTTTCCTCTTTGACAATTATTTCTATGTCTGCTCCTTCTACCCGACCCTACGGCCCTTGATCTTCATCCCTCTGGCATCAATGCAGTAAGTTCGAGTGGCTACTGCAAGCTGTAACCTCTGCATGGGGACTCGCAAGTCTCCCTGCAGGATGCCGCCACAGTAGCCTGTGTTTGAACCCCAACTGTAACCCTCACAGATCCTTTGCTGCCCATCCGTAAGAGCTGTAGATCCTTCTTCGGCCATGTCCCTGATACTTGCCTCTTCCTTCGCTTCCCTGCTGCTACCCCCTGAGTTCAGGCCCGCTCTACGCTCACCCGGACAGCGGCAAAACTCCCCAACCAGTCTTCGTCCCAGCTGCCCTTTTCTATCCACCGTCCTCCCCTTCCTCCTCCTCCTCCTTGCTATGGTGCTCTGTGTCCCTGTTTACTGAAGGCTTTCGTATGTATTCCTGTCATGTCAGCCTCATAATAACCTTTCACAGTACAGAGGGAAGAGTTGCAGATAAACTGAAGTTTTGGACAGTTCAGTGGCGGTCCAAGATTTCAGGGCTAGTGGCTGGTGGGGCAGGACCCGTGTCCCTCAAGTCCCAGGATCTGAGCCCCGCGTTCGCTTACAACAATCGTAAGCTAAACAACAATCACGTCACTTATCCCCTTAAACCTTCCAGTGGACCCACTTAGAGCTTCCAATCTCCTCACTGTCTACAAAATAGAGTCTAAGGTCATTAGCCTGGCTCTCGAGGTGGAACCACCATGGCCTGGTTCCAGATTACTTTTCCAGCTTTATTTCCTGAAGAAATTAATTCCTTACGCAATTCCTTATCTGGACACCAGACTCCAGGAAAAGAGACCCCATGCAACTCTTAGCTCATCTCCTAGCTTCAGCCCATTTTATGTTTTTACCCCCTCTCAGTAGCTAGGGTCATCTTTTAGAAACGTGAGATGTCACTGCACTCAGAATAAAATACTGAAGTACGTGGTGTGCAAACATCACGTGATCTGGTCCCAAGGCTCTCTCTAGCGTCACATCCTGTAATTCACCTCCTCCAGCGCTTGCCCCATTGGGTCACCTGTGCTCCTCCGACGCGCCCGGTATGTTTTGTCTGCAAGCCCTTGGTACCTGCTGCTCCCTGGATGGGGTGCTTCGGCCACTGAAATCTGCATGGCGCCTCTCTCACTTCTGTCGGGTTTTCGCTTGTCAGAGGGATTCCGCGCCCGCACCTTCTTTAAAAGAACATTTCCCTTGTCACTCCCCACCCGTTACCCGGCCATAGTTTCCTTTTCGGTGCCTAACACCACCTGGTGTTACGGTCGCATTTGCTGAGTGTCTTTCTCCTGCCACGGAAGGGGAGCTCAGTGAGAGTGGGGACTTAGTATGCTTAGTTTACTCTCTCATCCCCAACACCTCGAACCGTGCCCATTTCTGCCTAGAATTTGTGGAGCATCGACTTTGCGCCGGGGGCTGCACAGGAATCAATGCCATGTCTCAGTCCCAGGACCCGGCGTCACACTTCCCGAGCGTCCTTGGTCACTTGCCTGCAGGTGGGCTCACTGTCCTCTATGCTGCAATAACAGTGTCTTTGTGACACTTTTATGACCTTCATCGTGTCCTAGCTGCGCTGTGGTTACTTATGCATGTATCCCAGGGGCCGATCAGACTGCACTCTCCCGGGGGCAGAGACCTCCTTGTATCTGTAACAGCACCTGGCACCCGTCTAAACACATCATAATTGTATAAGTAGAGTAGTCTTTATATATATAAGAGCACGATTGCACATGCGGTTAAATACATGCATAGGAAAGTAAATCCAGAGGAAGAATAGGATAGGTAGGGTAGGCATCAGACCATAAATAACAGAGGGAAGAGAGACATGTGGAGGGAAAAACCAAGAGAAGCAAAGAGTACACCCCTTTCTTTGGGTTAAACCCTCTCCTTGAGAAAATGCCCTGGGGAGTGTGATCGGTTAATTTCAGATGACGTCGCCCGCAGTCTGTTCATTCCAGGGCCCCGATGGCAGGTGGAAGGTGGGGAAGCTCAGGTAAGGGCTGATAGCGATCAGTCTTTCGTGGGAGGAGCCCGCTGGGCAAATGTCCACGACTGTCAGCACTTTTCCCCGCTGGCCGGCCAACATTGTTCTGACTGACCTGTGCGCCGCCAGAAAGTTCAGCGACCCTCGGCAGGCAGGGGTCACAGGTCCGTTTCCCGGCGTCACGGGGCGGGGGTGGGGTGGGGGCCTCTCCGGCTGCGCGCGGTCAGCAGCGTCAGCCGGCGGGAGCAGGGCAGGGGAGCAGCGGCCACAGGGCAGTCCAGACCCTCTGCGGCAGCCCTGCGTGGTGGCCTCTGAGCTGAAAACCTCAGAGGAGGAGGCAGGAGCAGAGGCAGAGGCCTCTCCGCGCGGCAGCGGCAGCAGCAGCAGCGCGGGGTCCGGCTTCCCCCGCGAGGGGGCTGATCCGGGGCGGCTGTGCTGTAGGTCAAGTCCTCGGAGAGCCGGCTGCAGCCTTGGTCTGAAGGCAGATCAGACCAGGAGAGTACAGCGGGGGCCCGCCCTGCTCAGCCTGTCGGGGAGGGGCGCGTCATCGCCACAGCTGTGCTGGCCTTGTCCCCTGCGGGCCAATGCCAGTGCCCCTCTGTAGTCACCTCAGGCTCACGTGCACCCCTCTCCCGTCCACCTTTATCCCAGCACCTCCCACGGCCAATAGGCACTACATGCAGCATCTCCAAAACTTCAAGGCTCCCACGGGAGCCGGGTACCCCAGTTTTCCCATCTGCAAAATGGGTAAGATAATGTATCCCCGACCCACGCCTCGAACGAAATACTTACAAAACATTTCCCGGTAAACTGCCATTCTTGGGATGCTGATGTTAGCCGCCTTCAGCCTCCCCTTAGGATATAAAAACAGGAGTTACTTAAAACTGAAATGCGGTCACACTCATTTTATTTCAAATCACCTTCTGTGGGTGCGGGAACTGGGGCTTGCCAAGCAGACCTGAGACCAAGGGTGACTTTTACGACAGCTGAGTCGCAGGCCACCTCTGTGGGGTGACTCAGTGCTAGCAGGAATCATTCCAGCCCAGCTCTATACCTCCCACCCCGAAACCTGGCATGCGTGCCCTCTCTCTAGCCAGCACCTGATTCCTAAAACGCCACCTTCACTTCATATAAGGCAAAAGTTCCAGGCTAAAATGAGAAACTTCGTTATATCATTAGCGTGACTGAACCCTAGCTCTTTACTAAGAATAGCTTCCTAGAGAGTGACACAAATGAAAAACAACTGTTTGTGCCTTTGACATAGAAGAGGGAGCTGTTTAAAAATGGTTGTGAAAACAACAACAAAGAAAAGAGATTTACTAGGCACTGCTTTTGTCCCCAAAGAGTTTCTCAAATTCTGAGAGGGCAGATAGATGCCGATACACTGACTCCAGAATCAGGGCTCTGCCCTGTGAGGGCATCCCTGGCTGGACGCCCAGGGGGAGCACTTTACCTGGCCGGCCAAGTAGACAGCAGAGGTCCTGGGCAGCTCAGGGGGCAGGGGGACGAGATTTGGAGTCAGCCCAAAGATAGGCAAAGCAGATTGTCGGGCAGAATGACAGGGGCTGAATTTGGCCTGGTCATACTGCATCAGAAAGAAGTAGGAGATACGATCTCATATTTATTGTGTCCTAGTCCAATAAAACAGCTACCGTTTATTGAATGCTTACTCCGTGCCAAGTGCCATTCTAAGCACTTCACCCTTAAGCCTTTGCAGCAACTCAGTGAGGAAGGTCTACTTAGTGTCCCCATTTCACAATAAGGAAATCGAGGCCCAGAGTTGTTAAATTAGCTGCCGCAGAGCCCCCAGCCATTAGGAGACAGAACCGGGATTTGAACCCAGGCACTTGGACTTCAGGGTGCACTCTCTTAGCCAGATGCCTGCCTACCACATGCACACACACACACACACACACAGAGGCACATGCACACACAGGCACATGCACACACAGGTACATGCACACACAGGCACATGCACACACAGGTGCGTGCACACACATACAGAAACGCGTGCACCAACACAAACAACAGGGAGCGGAGAACTTGCTGTGTTTCATCCCCCCCCCCCCACCCAGTGATCACACAGGTAAGTTACTGATGGCCGCTTATGTGACTGGCTTGCTCCCCTCTGTTATTTTACCCTGCCCTCTTCCCTCCTCCACTGGAAAGGTGCGCTCCCCTCCAGCGTCTTGTCCGGGCCCCTTGTGTCCGTGCAGAATGAGTCTTCCTCTCAGTGTTGGGAGGTGGAATTTGCAAAGCGGTCAGGCTCACGTGTCCCAAGAATGGCTCAAGAGGCAGAACCGTGAGTTTGGGAGCGTAGGGTTGCTGTCCTCACCCGTCCATGTTGGTAATTATCTGAATGTCCAAACCACGAGCTCCAAGAGAATGGAGACAATTCCTCGAGCATGTTTATTTCTCTAACTCCTAGAATAAGCACTGGCATATGGGAAGGAAGGAGAATTGGACTGTGTAACTCAAACACCACCCTGCCTTCGTGGGGCACATAGTCTCTCTGCATTTCTTTCATTTTTATTTTTATTATTTTTAGGGAGAGAAAGCAAGCAAGAGCAGGGGAGAGGGGCAGAGAGAGAGAGAGGGAGAGAGAGAATCTCAAGCAGACTCCATGCTCAGCACAAAGCCTGATCCCGACACCCTGGGGTCATGACATGAGCTGAAACCAAGAGTCGACGTGCAACTGAGCCACCCAGGCGCCCCTTCTCTCGGCATTTCTAAGCGTATATAGGGAAGCTTCAAACGATGACATGGGTAGGAAGAGAGAGAAACGCCACCCGGTTGGGCAGATTCAGAAACACTGGATGAAAACTCTGGTATTGGAGATGGGTCTTGAAGGACAGGTAGGACTTCAGCAGGAAGAAGAGGCGTGAACAAGACATGCTCCAGGAAAGCGTGGGAATATTCAGGAAACAGGAGGTGGTTTCCTTTGGCCGGAGCACAGGGGACATATAATAGAGCAGTAGAAGCCAGAGTGAGGGCGGCGCCTGGACCCGGCTGACGAGGACGTGAGCACCCCCAGCAGCGCCGGGCTGGATGGCGCAGCAGGAAGGCCAAGGTGAAAGGGACTGGCTGCCTTCCACACGGTCCCGCTTCCATTTCTCCACTGGGTTCCGAGAATCGGTTCCTCTGCACTAAGTAGATGGAGGGACTTTCCTGGCCTCCTGTCTGTGCTGGCAACCAGACTTCATGGAGCCTGCAACAATGCCTTTCTATTTAGAACCAGAAATCAGGCTTGGGGAAGGGAACAGATTGTTACTTGTGGAGAGACTCTATGGGGGATGTAACGATTCTATCAAACTCCAATAGACTGCTTTCTTTTATTAGTAACAATTAATGACACAAACCTTTGGTCAAAAAGCATATCCTCCACTCCCCAAATTTGAATTATTCAATGGACTGGTAAGTGGAGAAAGCTGAAGTTTAAGAACAATCGGCAAGCCTACAGAAGTGTCTATGAATAAGGCACATGAGTAAAACATATTCTCCAAGTAAAATGTTATGAGGCTGACAAGGCTAAAGTCCCCTTTGGTCAGCCTCTGCCCCCACCTTGTTCCTCCATCCATCCTCCCCCATTCTGCTGCTGAGTCGACCATTACATGCTGCCATATATATATTGATGGATAGATAGATCTCCAGAACTTTTTCCTGTGTATTTGCGTATTTAGAAAACTGATACTCATGTTTAGTGTTCATATACCTCAATGTATTGCTTGCGTAGTTTCAAAATTAACTTTAAAAGGGTTGAAGGCAGAAAGTCAACAGAACACAGCGCACGCCCGCAGTGGAAACTTATATTCTATAAATAAAGCATTTGTCCACTTGACACTTGGATTTTCCTTTCATGCTCAGGAAGATGTGGAAAAATAAAGTTGATCTGGCGTTTTCCTGCTTGGATTTCTTACCCCCTTTGGGAAATCTCTGCCGTATGCCCCACCCCACGCGACCATTAGCGCACCTAACAAGCATTAGCAGAGGAAGAAACTCGCATGGGACCGTCACTCATTCTGTTCACAGGGAGGTGGAGGAACCCCCACCTGCTGCAGGGACACTGGCAGCTGCGGGCCCCCCGACACTTGCACCCCCCACTTCGATAAGGAAAACCTATCTCAGCCCAGGGGTGCAGGAGTTCATCTCCACGGCTCGCTTAGATCTCTGGTTCGATAGTGATATGGTGTAAGTTCTCTTGCTTTCTTTTAATTCAAAATCTATTTTTTTATTTTGATTTTTTAAATTTCTTTATTTAGAGAGAGAGAGAGAGAGCATGAGCAGGGGAGAGGCACAGAGAGAGAGAGAGAGAGAGAATACCTGATAGGCTCCACACTCAGTTTGGAGCCAAGAGTGGGGCTCAACCCCACCACCCTGGGATCATGACTTGAGCAGAAATCAAGAGTTGGCTGCTCGACTGACTATGCCACCCAGGTGCCCCCAAATCGGGAGACACAGGGTTCAAATCCTTGCAGATAGAAGCCTTCCATCCAGAAAATTAACAGGAAAAGTCAGATAACTCATAGATTGGATACAGTTAGCTGAATGACTAATTAACAATGAAGATTTCTTCACTTGGATGATGAAGCACAGCATTTTAACACTTTTGCGTTCTTGTGCCCTTCCTGTCACTATCAAAAGTGTTAACTCACGCAGCATAAAACTAGGAAAGTTAGAACGAATTTTCACACCACCCGTTGTCAGCGATCGCTCTCACTCTGGATGAATTAACTACGGATCCTTGGTTGGCTCTCCGGAAGTGACATGGCTCATTTCACCTGTGATGATTTCCTTACAGGTCAAGCTGAGGGTACCACATCCTCCCCCGACGATATCTGTCTTCCTCCTTATCTCCCTGTGGCACTCAGGGTCCACACTGGGTATCATCAAAGAATTACAAAGACTTCTTCTGCTTTCACTGTAAAGGCAATTGATAAATTGCTTTGGGGTCAGGTTTTATGAAGAGGGTAAGATCCTCTGATGGATTTCAGGCACGTCTTTACCACCACATGAGGCCACTCACTTGAGGTCACTAAATGGATATTCTCATAGCTCAGGGATATGGATAGGACAGGTGCACCCGATGTTTTTCTTCCACCATCTCTTTTTAAAGGATTTCCACCGAAATCTGGAAGTCTTAGCTGCTGAGATTTGCTGTATGAAGGGAAAGTGCTGTTGAGTTTCAAACTTCCTCAAAAATTCTATTTCTGATGTGACCTTATTTCTTTTTCATGTTTATTTATTTTTGAGAGCGAGAGAGAGAGGGAGAGAGAACGCGAACAAGGGAGGGGCAGAGAGAGAGGGAGACACAGAATCCGAAACAGGCTCCAGGCTCTGAGCTGTCAGCGCAGAGCCCGAGGCGGGGCTCGAACTCACAAACTGTGAGATCGTGACCTGAGCCGAACTCAGATGCTTAACCGACTGAGCCACCCAGGCGCCCCTCTGACATGACCTTATAATCCTTGAGAGCGATCTTCCCTCTCGCCTCTCTTGTGCTATGGAGCAGTGCGTCTCTCCTAATCCCCGGACATGGTTCCCCATCAGTATATAAACCGTGCCTGATGATAGTGTCCCAACGGCAGCACCTGCTTTTGATGTCAGGCGGCCCTTCGCCTCCTCCAGCTGCCCTCTTGCACGTGAGTGGTGACCCAGAGATGCAGATCTTGGAATCTGAGGTCCCATCTGATACGGCAGCATTAGGAAAACATATGTTAAAAGAGGGAGCATTGTGCTGTTCTGCAATAACATTGCCTGTTACGCCAGCCTTGTACATTACCGCGTGTTGATTACACTCAACTAAGTTGTGCCAGAGTTTTAAATCTTCATGTTAAAATGTTCAGGATTTATATTAAAATAGTTCTTTCCAGGGGACCGTAAGCCTGATGAGTGAAAGGAAGGGGTCTGTGGTCCCCTTCGTCGTGCCTCAGAATGGCAAGCACATTCAACGTGTGCCTCGGGAGCATCTTAGAAGGCGCGGTGCCGCAGTGCCCCGTGAACACTGCCCTTGCCCGGGGCTTCTCCAGCTCCTTCCCGGGGAAGAACACCGCTCTGGCCCTCCACCCTAGCCTCCTGCCCACCTTGCCTCCAGCCCGGCTGAGGGGACGAAAGGGCACCCTGTTCCCAGCAGCTTACCCTAAGTGCCACCTCACGGCCCCTCCTTGGCGTCTACCGCCGGGGGCGACGGGGATCGTGGTGTCTCTACTCCCCAAAGGCTGGCAGGGCCACATCCCGTCAGGAGTTGGCTCTCAACCAAGCCCAACCCAAGAGTCACTGGGATTACACCCCTCGTTCGGCTGGTGTGGTTTCCTCTTCTGAAGAAAAGCCCTTTCGGTCAGTCCAGTCTGCCTGCGGAGCACGGCTTGCCTTCTACCAGGAGGCTGCGGCGCATGACATCAGAGTGCGTATGAGTGCAGAGCACATAAGTCACAGGCATCAGAGCACATGGGTCAGACAGAACTGTACTCAAGTCTGAGCCCAGCGCCTTCCAGCTGGGGGGCCCTGGGAAAACTCCCAACCCCTCTAGGGCTCCATTTCTTTATCAGAGAAGTGAAAGTGATGACGATGTGTTACCTTTTTCATGGGCTGCTTTGTCATTCTAATGAAATAATACAAGCAACGTGCCTAGCAGTGATGCCCGGCACCATAGAGATCTCGCAGTAAACAGCAGCCATTGTTAAATGTCTTTTCCACCTCCCGCATTCTTTTATATATTCTGTAGCACAGAGAATGTATTTTTGTCCTCTTCAAATTTTTTTTAATGTTCGTTTTTTTTTTTTATTTTTTTTTTCAACGTTTATTTATTTTTTTGGGGACAGAGAGAGACAGAGCATGAACGGGGGAGGGGCAGAGAGAGAGGGAGACACAGAATCGGAAACAGGCTCCAGGCTCTGAGCCATCAGCCCAGAGCCCAACGCGGGGCTCAAACTCAGGGACCGCGAGATCGTGACCTGAGCCGAGGTCGGACGCTTAACCGACTGCGCCATCCAGGCGCCCCGTGTGTTCGTTTATTTTGAAAGAGAGAGAGAGACAGAATCTAGAGAGAGAATGAGTGGGGGAGGGGCAGAGAGAGGGAGAGGGAGAATCCCAAGCAGGCTCCCGGCTCTCAGCACAGAGCCCGATGCGGGGTTCGATCTCACACACCGGAAGGGCATGACCTGAGCTGAAATCAAGAGTCGGGCGCTTGAGCCACCCAGGCGCCCCCGTCCTTTTTTAATTATTAAAAAATACAAGACAACAGGATGTTAGAACTCATGTTAGCCATCCAGACACCAAATGGACCTCAGTTGAATCAGTCAATTGCGTGCATCCCATGGATGGAGAAAGCAGTAAACTAAGGAAAATAGCCTATCAGAGATGTGGAGATATTTTAAAGTGACTTCTGTGATGAGGCCTGAGTGTCAGTCCAGTCACCCCTCGGCACGGTCACCCCTGGCGTTACACAGTTCAGAATAAATACTCAGAAAGGCAACTCTGAGCTCACACAATATCGGTATCAGTGAGCAAAAGCAATTATTTTAAGATAACCATTTTAGGCTTCAACATGTCTGACAGTTTTTTACATAATGTATTACAAAGGAAAGGGAGCCCCGGTGACCCGAAAATTCAGTGCGTCCTGTCTCCTGAGGTTTCATTTTATCCAGACTTGACGGCATGGAGCAAAGAACATGTGTGCACCAGAAGTTCTCTGGCTGCATGTGGCTGAACTAGCATACATCGGCTTTCTTTCCTCCGTCCTCCGAGACTGTGTCACTAGTCATTATGGCTTCAGTCTTGGAGTAGAGCACGGAAAATGCATAATCACCAGATAATATGCCCCATTCAAAGCATTTTTGCTCACGCTATACCGCTAACCCTGAAGCTACTCCTAGGAGGCAAATATTAATATGCAGAGATAACTAATTCCTTCTCGCTGCTGGAGAAATGAGGGAGAGCAAGCAGTTGAAAGGCCACTTGAAATTACAACAGGAGCCAGGCTTCTCCAGGACTTAGGTCTGTGGATCCTCTACCACCTTCCATATTGTCTCTGAAGACTTGTGAAAAGCTGCGCTCTGACTTCCCCCAACCCGCATATTACTGATTTGGGGAAGAATGACTATTTCAGGGAGGGCGTGCTCCGTCTCCTGGATGCAAACACAGTAGCCCATTCACTCATAATACAGCTGCTTGGATTTATGACCAGTTGACGGATTTAAGGGCCCTTGGTCTTTTGTTGAAATTCATATTAATAAAGAAGGGGGCTTTATAAAAACGTGCTGTTGCGTGGACTGAATGCACGAAGCATTGCAGGGCACGGATTGTGATGTCTCCACAACTGAAACAGTAGGGTAGAACCGTGCTTTCTTTCATCAGCTTCTGCAGCCTTGAAAGCAAATGGGCTTTGAGGGAATTTACCCATGAAATTTGCAGGATAAAGTAAACTCTGGCAATTATATATGCAGTCCTGTTTTCCTCTTAACTGCCACCACCACCAAGAAGTTACTTTTTTTGCCAAGACATAATTTTTTTTTTTCTGAGATCAGACATAAACACCCCAAGGTTGAATTCTGGCAAGTTCTTCTCTTGTCCAAGTTCTTAATTTATGCCTATATGCAGCATACATCAGTTTTCAGCTACTTAAGAGAAACCAAATCCTGGTTATGTAATACAGTAGCATACAACTCTGAAAGAACATTCCAAAGTTGTAAGGGAGAGGATCCTTTCCTCTTTCTTATAGAAACTCTCATCTGGCGTTAGGGGTTATCCAGGCTTTTAATGTACAAAACTGAATGTGAAATACCAGGAAAAACGTATTCACATTCGTTACGTATCTGCTATGTTTCAGACACAGCATCTATCTTATTTCACTTACCAACATAATAATGCTTCAACGTGTGATTCCACTCCATGGTCCAGATGAGGAAACTAAGAGCAACACAGGTTAAGTAACAACCTCCTCAGGGTCATCTTGAGAAATTGCAGTGGACAGAATTCTGAGAATGGCTCCTAAGATCTCATACCCTAATCCCTGAAACATGTAAGTATATTGACATATCACTCCCATGGTTATATCCTAGGGCTCAGTTGACCTTAAAATAAGGAGATTATCCATGGACTTGATTGAATCACATAAAACCTTAAGAGCAGAGAGCTTTCTCTGCCTCCACTGAAAAGAGAAATCAGAGAGATTCAAAGCATGAG
Organism: Prionailurus viverrinus; assembly: GCF_022837055.1. Classification (NCBI taxonomy): domain Eukaryota; kingdom Metazoa; phylum Chordata; class Mammalia; order Carnivora; family Felidae; genus Prionailurus; species Prionailurus viverrinus. Next base: position 136,150,461 of record NC_062565.1, read on the forward strand.
ACCAGAGGAACATCTGCTGGCTTAGAGATGGGGGATAGGGAAGGGCCACGTGAGCATCCAGAGAGATGCCTCTAGATGCTGACAATGCCCCTTGGCTGATGGCCAGCAAGGAAACCAGGACCTCAGCCCTACAACCACAAGAAACTGACTTCTGCCAACAACCTAGTCAAGCTTAGAAGCAGGTCCTTCCACAGAACCTCAAATGAGAACGCTTTCCATGTGAGGTCCTCAGCAGAAGACGCAGGGGAGCCATGTTGGATGTCTGACCTAGGGAAATTATGGGACAATAAATGGGTGTCGTTTTAATGCGCTAATTTTGTGAAAACCTGTTATGCAGCAATAGAAAACTAATACATACAACAGGGCGCCTGGGTGGCTCAGGCAGTTGAACATCCGACTTCGACTCAGGTCATGATCTCACAGTTCATGAGTTCGAGCCCCATATAGGGCTGGCTGCTGTCAGCTCAGGGCCCACTTCGGATCCTCTGTACCCCTCTCTCTGCTTCTCCCTGGCTTGGGCTCTTTCTCTCTCAAAAATAAATAAACATTAAAAAATAAAATGACATTAAAAAAAAAGCAGGGGTGCCTGGGTGGCTCAGTCGTTAGAGCATCTGACTCTTAATTTTGGCTCAGGTCACGGTCTCGTGACTCGTGAGTTTGAGCCCAGCACCGGGCTCTGCGGTGACAGCTCAGAGCCTGGAGCCTGCTTCAGATTCTGTGTGCCCCTTTCTCTGTCCCTCCCCTGCTCATGCTCTGTCTCTCTCTCTCTCAAAAATAAATAAACATTTAAAAAAAATTAAAGAAAAAACAAAAGAAAACTAACACAGCAATGAATTAAATGAGCTGAGATTCAAATTCGGCTGCATTTGGCTCCAACCAAGTAGATAAGACAACTTCTAACCTTCTAACAAAACTGGCTTTAAGATTAACATGAAATAAAGAACTACCTCATTTCCATAACGGATTAGAACAATTAGCTCTCAGTTTCGTATTTGTGTCCACCCCATCCCTGCCTTCATCTTCAGGGACATACGCATTTTCTGGATAAACAAACTGAAGGGCACGGTGGGTAATGAATTTTTGTAATAGTCACCTGATTAGTAAGTAAGAGGAAAACCAGTCTTTCCTCCAAATGCAATCTTTTTGTAGAGGTTAAGAAACCAGAACGCAGGGGCTCCTGGGTGGCTCAGTCAGTTAGGAGTCCGACTTCAGCTCGGGTCATGATCTCATAGTTCATGGGTTCAAACCCTGCATCGGACTCTGTGCTGACAGCTCAGAGCCTGGAACCTGTTTCAGATTCTGTGTCTCCCTCTCTCTCTGCCCCTCCCCCACTCACGCTTTGTCTCCCTCTCTCTCTTTCTCTCTCTCTCAAAAATAAATAAACATTAAGAAAGGAAGGAAGGAAGGAACCAAAACTCAGGAAAATGGAGTTACATGCTCTGGGTTGCAAATCTCGTGGCCTCATAGTTCCTGGTCTCAGAGCCCACGGACCCAGAATTCCTTGTCCCTCAGCCATCTGACCCCAGTTTCTCTGCCTCCTGCAGCCAATAACTCAGATCCGGCACCCACAGCCTCTGTCCAAGCTACAGCCTCTGACTCGGGTCCCCTCCTCACTCTAGGCCTTCGAGCCTTTCCCTAGTGGTTAACCATCCTGCCCCAGGCCCTTTGAATTGGCTGCCAATGCTCTCCCTGCATGGAACACTCTCTCTGTCTTCATCTCTTTCCCTTAACCATGTTGACTCCAACTCATTGTTCTCATCCCAGTTCAAATGGCAGTTTTGGCGACAGCTCCCCTGACTTTCTAGAGCATGTTAATTTCCCTGCAGGCATTCTTTAGTTTCAAAGCTTGGCAATATATACTGGCTTGGGATCAGGTCATCGACGTCTTTCCTACCCATTATAAGACAATTCCATGGGGACTAGGATAGCATCCCTTCTGCTCACCTATGCCTAGCACGGTCCTGGCACAGACATGGGACTCAGAGAATGTCGGATGAATTAGTGAGTGTGTTCATGCATTTATTCATGAATGAAATAATGTAGCCACTCTATGTAGGCAGGCGATTACGTCCAAGACTGCCCCTCCAAGTTGTCAGATAGTGAGGGCACTTTGGCAATATGAGACGGCATCTTTCCGCCCACACCATTTCTCTGCCATGTACCAGAAGTGAGCGTAGGGCCTTTCCAGTAAAAATTTTACATCCCCAGCGCCTACAACTAAACCAAACCAAAACTAAAAAACACTTTGCGATCCTGACAGGAAAGCACCCTGTACCTCCCAATTACTTCCTCCATTGCATGGGCTGGGGGGGCTGGTCTTTCCCCACCTCCCTATATTTTTTTTTTCAACGTTTATTTATTTTGGGGACAGAGAGAGACAGAGCATGAACGGGGGAGGGGCAGAGAGAGAGGGAGACACAGAATCGGAAACAGGCTCCAGGCTCCGAGCCATCAGCCCAGAGCCCGACGCGGGGCTCGAACTCCCGGACCGCGAGATCGTGACCTGGCTGAAGTCGGACGCTTAACCGACTGCGCCACCCAGGCGCCCCCCCACCTCCCTATATTTATAGCTCTGATTTTTCTGCTGAGAAAGAGCCACCCCCATTGCTACCAGGTGACTGGCTGCAACCCAGCCACACGCTGGAAGCTGCTGTGTAGACTATTAGTTCCATGATTGGGTCTGTCCTTTCTCACAGCAGAATTGAATTATAAAAAAACAGCTCCAGCGCACCGGGGTGGCTCCATTGTTAAGCATCTGACTTTGGCTTAGGTCGCAATCTCACAGTTCATGAGTTCGAGTTCCACGTCCAGTGAGCTGAGCCCTGCTTTGGGTGACCCCCACTTCTTTCTCTCACTCTCTCTCTCTCTGCCTCTCTGGGGATTCTATCTCTCTCTCTCTCTCTGCCCCTTGCTTACTTGTGCCCTCTCTGTCTCTCAAAAAAAAAAAAATAATAATAAATAAATAATAAAATAAAAATAAAAATAAAAAATGGCTCTCTGTATTAGTCATTCATGAATAAATTGGCATTTTTATCTTCTTTTCTTGACAGGAGTTATTTGGAAAATTGTTTGAAAAGTCGACAGTCTCTAAGTTCTTTCCAGTTCTGAAAAATCGTGTGATTTTGCACATCAGATGTAGCAGCTACAGATTTACAGCATTGTCTCACTCATTAAAATGAAAGCGAACAGCGTCAGATTCCAGAAAATTATACGGCAACATAGAGAATGCCTTCTTCTTGAAGAGGGACTCAAGTAAAGCACTAGTTACTTTTAATCCAATCCAAACCTATTTAATCCCCTATGCTTCTGCCCACTACTTAGTTGACTATTTTTTTTTTAATTTAACATTTATTTATTATTGAGAGACAGAGAAAGACAGGGCATGAGCAAGGGAGGGACAGAGAGAGGGGGAGACAGATTCCAAAGCAGGCTCCAGGCTCCGAGCTGTCAGCACAGAGCCCGACATGGGGCTTGAACTCACAAACCACGAGATCATGAGCTGAGCAGAAGTCAGATGCTTAACCGACTGAGCCACTCAAGTGCCCCGTTGGCTATTTTTTTTTTTAATTTTTTTTTTCAACGTTTATTTATTTTGGGGACAGAGAGAGACAGAGCATGAACGGGGGAGGGGCAGAGAGAGAGGCAGACACAGAATCGGAAACAGGCTCCAGGCTCTGAGCCATCAGCCCAGAGCCCGACGCGGGGCTCGAACTCACGGACCGCGAGATCGTGACCTGGCTGAAGTCGGACGCTCAACCGACTGCGCCACCCAGGCGCCCCTCAAGTGCCCCGTTGGCTATTTTAAAAAACTTGAGGAGAGAGACTCTGGCCCTAAAGAACCCATCAATGACTCAGTTTATTACATGACTAACTACCTTCAATTATATCAATTTAAAAACAAAAACTCATGTACATGCAAGCCGACCACGTTGGCATTAAAGGCTCACCTGCCTTATTTTATAAGTCAACAATTGCACTTTGAGTGCACATCGCATAGGGGATTTGGGCCCTTGTTGCCATTCGCGGGGAAGACAAGATCCACCAGGCGTGGTTTGGGCACTCTGAGGGGGGAACTTTTCCCCGAGATTTTAGGAAAACCTAACACAAGACGAGGAAGTAGAACTGCTTTTTGAAGGAAGAGTACATCTCAAAGACCACACAGAAAAGCACGTTCCAGCCGCAAACACAGAGTCACATGATAATGAGATGCTCTGATAGGGGGCTACAGATACGGGTGGGTTTTGTGGACTGAAAACTTGCGGTAGCAGGAGGAGAAGAAGAAAAGGCAAAATGGTCAGCTAAGAGCTAGATTAATAGGCCTCGAATACTGGGCTAAGAAATTTGAACTTGATTCTAAAGTAGGGAGCCACTGAAGTTTGTTCAAGGGCTGGCTGATGTGCGTGTAACGGAGGTTTACCCCGCCCTCTCCGGCCTGAGGGCATTTGTCCCCTACTTGGCCTGTACACTCTGAGTATCAGACTGAGAGTGGGGTCCCCACGGTTTAAGCATCTTTCTTTAACAATCCTGAGGGATGCTTGGAATACGTCATATCATGACGTCATCAAACAAGAAATTCGTCGGAAATTAACATCTCCACATTGTGGGATAACGCATATACAGTTTTAAAAAGCAATGATGTAAGCAAGAATGTAGACAACGTACTACAAAGAGTATGCGGGAGTCCCAGTGTTTGAGCCTGCCTTACCAGGAAATTTGTGAACTGGGGCGCTCGGGTGGCTCAGTCGGTTGATTTCGGCTCAGGTCATGATTTGGCGCATCCTGAGTTCGAGCCCCGCATCGTGCTCTGCGCACTGACTTCATGCAGCCTGCTCGGGATTCTCCCTCTCTGTACCCCTCCCTCACTTGCTTTCTCTCTGTCTCTCTCACAATACATAAATACATTTTTTAAAAAAGAAATCAACCAAAATAACTCGGAGATTAATTCCCAATCAAGTCTACCGTTACTCAAAGCTAAGGGTGTGAGAACGACTTCTTCAACGATAATCCCAAATTCTAGCATCTTTTCCCACTAAACCCCTGTGCGGGTCGCGACAACACTGACATTTAATTAGAGGTGTTCTCCTCCAATGGGAGCTCTGCAAAACCACTGTCCCAGCCCCAAGTGACTGCCCAGGGACCAGCTTCCCTTCTGGACAGGAGCCGCAGGAGTGGGGCAGGGGGGCGAGATGTGACGCGCCTTGGGAAGAACGGTGACCAGGAGTTAGGATGGACAGAGAAGAAAACGCACAGGCTGCGGGCCACTGGGCAAGACTCCCCACTACTCAGAGGACTTTGAGTGTTTACTTAATCCCTGGGTCACACTCTCCAAGTCCTTCCTGAGCACACAGCCTGATTCTGCTTTTAACCATTTGGGGGCCCTTTATGTGTTGTTCAGCTATGCAAACAGTATCCTATGGAGATCAGGCTGGCAGCAGGTTACATAGAGCGTGTGGAGCCCGGAAGTGGACAAACCTCAGTTGGGGCATGATGAGGACTTGAACTAAATCCGGAGGACAAGGACCGAAAGAAGAAACAGATGTTGGCGCTCCTAGGCGGTATGCAGTGACTTCAACGTTATGTATAATGTTTGGAATGGTAAGATTACAGATGCTTGTTAATTAGCCCACAGCAAGGCTGTCTTTTCTTGACGGATCGGTTTTTTGTTTGGTTGGTTGGTTTTTACTTGCTGGATACTTTTAAAAGACCCCTTCAGTTCTTGAAAGGATACAATTCCTAAGAGAAATAGGAGCTCAAACCATCTTGCTAGGAATGTGGGAATCAGCTCTCAGGAAAGTATTGGGTTGCTGGAAAGTGATCATGAAATTGGGTTCTTCATAAACAATGAAGTAACTTTTTTTTTCCAAAAAAAAAAAAAAGTGACTTTGAAACCGATATAGGGAGAGTGCCTGAGGTTAATGGCTTTACAAAAGGCTGGAATCTACACAGGCTGCTGAGTCCGTGTAACTCATGGGTTCTCCACCTGCTATCAGATCTTGTCTAGGTAATTGACAGGTGGTTTTCTCCCATTCCTATATGTCAGTTGTCCGGCCATGGTGAGTTAAGTCAAAGGAAATTATAAAAATTAAGAAATCAATTTTTAAAAGAATGATTTTTTAAAGAAAAAGCATGATGTTTCTTTGGCTTCTGGTTTAATTTGTTCTGTCACAAAATTCCAACGAAAGTGGATCATCTCAGAATTTATATGCAATATGTGAATATTATGTAATCAGGTTTTGCTGAATTCAGCTGGAAGAAAAGTGCTAATGGGAGTAAGGATTTTCATCATGCGAATGAAGCGGAGCTTTTTGGCAGAAGTGGACTCAGAAAAGAAGAGAAAAAAAGAAAGGAAGCCTGGAAGAACGGACCCGTACAAAGAGGCACAAATACATATGCAAATGTGATCGTGATGGGAGGTGGATTTTGTTTCCGTTCTGAGGCGGTTGACACACACGAGTGAAACAGCTAGATCGCACCAGTTTTTAATTGATGCAAATGTGATTCTCCATATCTGGGATGTGTCGTTCACTGAGCAAGCATGAAGAAACTACGATATGGTAAGGATCTTTGATTTATTCTTAATAATTCTTAAGTTTATCCAGGATCATCTGTATTAACAGAGTCTGACTGCTAAAGGTGATGGATGAAATTGTTCCCAAGTTTCATAACAAAGAAATTAGGAGGGGGGAAACATGAGATTGAGATATTTTTATTATAAATTGTGTGTATGGCAAAGACTCAGTCCACCAAAATATCTTAGCAAATTACAAAGCTTGATCATGCTGACTTGAAGAAAACTATCCTGGGGTTAGAAGGATACTCTGTCCAATCCACCTCTTTCCAAGGAGCTCCCAGAGATGAAAGAGAAATCTCATCTTCCTTCATCGGCTGTTTGATTCCCTCTTGTTCCCCGTATCGTCCTCCTGTTCTTCCAAAACAGCAGGCACACTATCAGCCTACTGATAACTTCCTTCATCGTTAAACTCTGTTTAAATTTCAGGTCTTCATATTTTCAAATATCAATGTTTCCCGATCAAAATAAATTCTTCCTTTTTTTTTTTTCCTAGAATTTCACGGGACTTAATTTTTTTTTTTTTTTAATCTTGCATTTGTCTTACAGGATTGGGCTACGTTGAGCGCTAGTTCGAAGTTCGTGGTTTCACTTGTTATATATGTAATATGAAAACCCAGTCCTAGATCATTGTATCTCTGCTACCAGACATTTGAAACAACATTTTGCAGTTGACGTGAGAACAGCCTCGAAAGCCTGGTTTCATCGGAACCTCTCCTTCTAGAGTTTTTGCTTGCAATAAGTATGTTTTATGCTTCAGGAAACATTGCCTGCCACCATTTAAAATGGAAAGGAAAAAAAGCAATGACATTTTATCGACTGTCCCAAGTCTCTAAATTTGCCAACGGCTTCGGACGAGTTGTTATAGAGTCCTCAGTGATGGCCCTAGATCATTATTTCTAAGATGATAGTGCCTGAAAGAGCACTGCAAATTCACAGTCTCAAAGACCTATCCTGGCGTAAATGAGTAAGAATAATTATGGGGCTTCCCCCTTTCTGCTGATCGCTTTGTTCTTCAGAATTCTTCAGTTCCCCTTTTATCCTTTTCTATGGCGGGTGCATTCAGATCTTGAATGTAAGACTTCTTTCCTCGCAGGTAGTAGAGTTAGCCTAAAGATGTAAACAAAGGAGAACTGGATAATCACGAGACTCCATGTGAACGTAGCAGCGTAGAAAGTCTTCTTTGGGCTAAAAAACTCCCCCCCCCCCCAAATTTGTGTTGGTTCATGTACGGAGTCTCCCACGTGCTCTTCCTTCAATCCATATACTCTGCGTGGCACATAAGATCGAAACATCTTGCCTGGTTGACTGTAGAAGGGAGGGGACCCAGGGATCCTTGTGGCTGGCAACATCGTGAAGTCTTTGCCCCTCTTGGGCACGACACTGCAGAGCCCCTGTATTTCAAGTGGTCTTTGGAGAACCATCTTGGCACGGTCAAATCTTAATCTTACCATTTGTCATGTCTTCCTTTACAAGGGAGAGGTAGACGAGGGGGAGAAAATTCACATCTTGGAGAAAATTCACATCAAAACACTTGTAAACCTGAGATTGCCCCATCATGGCGGCAATAATTTTTCACAATCCTGAATTCCCTGGGAAGAACTCAGATGGACATTCTAAGGCAATTCCACAGGATCTATACTTTTATTGATGCACCAATAAAATATACCTCAAATACGTAACTCCTTATTCCCTTGCATCTCCAAATTCCTGCTCTGTTTCTCACTTGTTATAAAACCTTGGCCGCGTTACCCAAGTCTCCAAGCCCTTATTTCCTGATAAGCTTCAATCAGGGCGCTAACAATCTTGTTCCAGCGCCATCAAAATTATCCTCAAGACAAAAGGGTTAAGATGGTCCAGGGAAAGTGTGTTGCTCCAGTGGAGCCAATAATTTTCTCTTCATCCTAGACCCTCCCTTGTCACCTTCTGACTTGCAGGGAGGGCAGACTGGGAAGAGCTCAGGGGGGCATTTTCCCCCTTTCTTATCTCACCCCTACTTCAACAGTGTGCTGGTAAATGTTTAACAATGAGCTTCAGGGCAAGACAGGAGCTTCGGGGCAAGGCGGAGGAAGGAGGTCTGATTTGCAGCATTTTCCAGTTTCCGTGATGTAAATATTCCTACCTTGGCTGATTTCAGGCTACCGACTTGACGTCCACTGGCTTACCAAATTCTGGAAATTGTGACAACCAGCTCTTGCAAACTAACAACAAGCCAAGGCCAACACGCCATTGCTTCTTACCGTTCAGAAAATATAGTTTTAATAGTACCCGTTCAGTATCATGTGGGCTTTTTGAAGCTTCAGATCCATAATCTCTAATTCAAGATTTTAGGGGTTTTTTGGTGGGGAATTTTAGAAAGGCAACACAGTGCATATATCATACATTGCGTAGTAGCCTTGCAGGCGTCTGGGACGGCACCCCAAAATCAAGCACCCTCATATTTCTGCAGTTCACTGAAAAATTCACACTCAATGGAATTAAAAGCAAGAACTACCCAAAGTCTCCAGCCGCTGAAGGTGGGGTTTTTCTTACAAAATGAGCCCAGGTCAGGACAGACGTCGGTACAAATGGTTTAGGGAAAACTTCCCATTTGCAGAGCTGTTGGATTTCAGAACTGAGGGGAAAAGATTTGGGGCTGTAGATGTTGACAGTATCTAATCGGGGCCCGTGTGTGCATTAGTCCATGAACTACTGTCTAGAAGTCATAGAAGTCATGCCTCCTGGCCGCAAACTCATAGAAGGTGACCGGAATGAACATGGCCGAAACTCACCGTGTAGCGACAAACCTCAGTGGCACGGGGCACTTAGGACAGGTTTGGGATCACAGACCTGGTTCCAAATTCTGGTGCCGCTCCTTACCGTTGTTGAACCGTTGACCACATCACCTGAGCTCTCTCAGCCCTGGTGTCCTCACTTATAAAATGAAGACCATACACTTAGCTGTGAAGATTAAATAAGTCCTGCAGAACACCCGATGTAGAGTTAGGACACGGTAGATATTCAGCATCCAGTAGAACTCACTGTTCTGTGTACTAACTTGTAAGGATTTGCTGTGTGTTATCAACATCAGGAAAGAGGAGACACAGAAGGAAGAGGAACCAACATGCTTGCCAGCCTCTGCCATCAGTTTATTGTTCAAACGCTTCATTAACTCAATTTTTCAGGCTTAAAAATAGTCTGACTCCCCTCCCCTCCCCCCCACACACATACTCATTTTGTCATTTCAGTTAGAGCATCCACGGCATTGGATTCTTAGAGGAGAAAAGCATTTTCTCTCCATCCTTCCCCATGCAGTTGATTCCGTGTCTTTACGAAAGACGGAGGAGGAGACGGAGGAGGGAGGAAGGATCCTTCCTTTGATTCTTACCTGAAAAGTTATCCAAAGCAATGGACGTGAAAGGGAAGGTCCACAAGAAGATCCTGGCTTTGGGGCGCCTGGGTGGCGCAGTCGGTTAAGCGTCCGACTTCGGCCAGGTCACGATCTCGCGGTCCGGGAGTTTGAGCCCCGCGTCGGGCTCTGGGCTGATGGCTCAGAGCCTGGAGCCTGTTTCCGATTCTGTGTCTCCCTCTCTCTGCCCCTCCCCCGTTCATGCTCTGTCTCTCTCTGTCCCAAAAATAAATAAACCTGTTCAGACTATCTTTAAAAAAAAAAAAAAGAAGATCCTGGCTTTAGGGAAGGTATGTTTGGTGCAAAGCAGTGTTTAAGAAAAGTTGAATTTAGACGCCTTAAGCGTGCACCACACCCTCACAGCTCTGCACTGCTGAACCAAATTTTTACTGGCCTGGTCCCAGAAGGTATTTCAATTTGTGATGCCCATTCTAAATTTATTTAAGTTTATGTATTTATTTTTGAGGGAGAGAGAGAGAGAGAGATCACACGAGCAGGCAGAGAGAGGAAGAGAGAGAATCCCAAGCAGGCTCCGCACCGTCAGTGCACAATCCGATGTGGGGCTCAAACTCACAAACCGTGAGATCGTGACCTGAGCCGAAGTCGAGAGTGGGACGGCTTAACCGACTGTGCCCCCCCAGGCGCCCCTGGTGCCCAGTCTAAAGGCACTCCCCCCCCCACCCCCCACCAGCGGGCACTTAAGGAGCTACTCTTGGTATTTATGATGGGAAACCTTTCGTGGTGCAGGACTATCCTACCGTTGCAGGAAGTTTATCAACCCTGGCACCCTACCGCGGGTAGACCGCACCTCCCACGATAACCAAAAACACCCACCCCCCAACACACACATTTCTAAATGACTCTGAGGGGTGTGGTACTACTCTTGTGGAGAACTTCTAAATATGATATTTTTGGGAGATAAAGCTGTAAGCAGCTCCTCCCTCTACCACATCCGACCTAGAGAACACAACTCAAAAAATACCGTAAAGTTTACAAGCTTCCACTCATGTACTGTTATAGACTTGAAAATAAGGCTAATTTTATTTTTATTTATTTATTTATTAAAAAAAAATTTTTTTTCAACGTTTTTTATTTATTTTTGGGACAGAGAGAGACAGAGCATGAACGGGCGAGGGGCAGAGAGAGAGGGAGACACAGAATCGGAAACAGGCTCCAGGCTCCGAGCCATCAGCCCAGAGCCTGACGCGGGGCTCGAACTCCCGGACCGCGAGATCGTGACCTGGCTGATGTCGGACGCTTAACCGACTGCGCCACCCAGGCGCCCCATTAAGGCTAATTTTAAAGCAGAAGCATGAACTGTTCAGTATTGCTTCGTTTCGTATAATACAATTAAGAGTGGTCTCTATTACAAAGATGTTCAGGCCATCTGCATGAAATAATATGGGATTAAGTTTAACCAAGACGATCAATATCAATATTTATAAAGCATGTGCATATACACTTTACTCTGCTGTATCAGTCAAAATTGAGGAAACGAAGGGAATTAGAGGAATAGATAAAATTATGATGCTGACCGTGAGCTATTTACGGCTCTTTTCACGGGTTTCTGTCATCCAGGCACATTTCTGTTGTCCTTGTTGCATGCGTTGGTGTCCCTTTACTCTCTCCCTACCCTGGCTGATATCTGGGGCCCAGCTCTTCTCCCGGGACCTTCTTTACCAGCAGGAAGTTACACTTTTTAAGAAGATGTGTTCTAGTTCAATAATTGGCAGGATAATCTTTCAGTATATCATCCTCTGATAGGTAGTGAATTCACACTCGCACGACCTATGGTGATTACGTGTCTTTACGAAAGATGTAGGAGGACCCAGCTCAGCAAGGACATTTCTTATTTGTATCTTTCACTCTTTGAGGCTAGCACAGTTTCTTAATTTTTAAATCTCCCGGCTAATGTGCGACTTGAGAGAAAGGATCACCGGTAGCAACCAACGCAGACTCTGATTTCCACTCCTGGCTGGAGAGAATTTGAAGGCACACATCACCCTACCATGCACCTACTTCCACTCTTGGTTTTCTGTCTTCCCAACATGAGACCATGCCCTAAGTCCCTTCTCTTACTCTCATCTCTCTAAAATGGCCCGAATATTCTAGATCATTTTCTGAAAGCCTCCCAAAATCCAATTGGAAACTGAAATAGCTTTTCATCAATCAATCAATCAATCAATCAATGATACCCATGTCTTTTCCTGAGGTGCTCCTATGATCCAATAGCCATGATGTTTCTGATCATGTGTGATCATAAATTCAGTATAGCCACCATCGGCATCATAAAAGTTATCACCATACGTCATAAAATGAAAGCAAGGCGTGATCCAGCCTTTTAACTCTGTAAGCCTTGCAAACATTCACTCCCATGTGGGGATGGACTGGGTGACCCTGAAATGCGATCCTATTCAAGACCGTGTATGGATTGCACAGCGTTTCAGCAGAAACAGGAGTTAGTGGGACACACAGGAGAGCTGAAACTTGTTCCGTCACATATGGCTGTGTGGCTTTGACCGAATCACTGAAACTTCCTGAATCTCTGTGACCTTGTGTGTAATTTAGCGATTATAGGATCTATCTTAGCAGGTCTGTATGAAGAATGTATGAGATGCTGTGGGGGACGATCAAGGATCTCAAAAAGCAAAAACATTTCTTCAGCAGAAGTATATTTGGTAAACCGAATCTTATTTGAGAAGGGAAAGGTATGCTTTGAGGGATATGCCAGGCCGATGCTGGCTGTCCTCGGATCCTTCTGGCCCTTTTCCTGGCCCTTTTCCTGTCCTGTATCACAGGACTGGCCATGGGGCACCCTATAGGAGGAGCGTTCCAGGTTCCCTGTCAGCTGGGTTCAACCCACGTTGGATTGTGGGGCGAAGGAAGGGGGAAACCAGGTCTTTGCCCCTCCCCACCTCCGCAAGTATTTAAGGCAATGGCTATTTCTCTGGCTCTCAAAGACAGGTTCCATCTGTAACACCTCCTCTTCCTGCCCCTCCAGCCTGATGGCTTTCTGCTGTTGATAGTTTCTGGACTGTCTCATCATCTCTCCTTTTGGATTCTTGGTTCCTTCCATCACTGCAGACTCAAGTCCTTGCATAAAATCTCTCTTTCATAAATACTTTAAGTGGTTTCTGTTTCCCTTTTTTGACCTTGACTTATATTGGAATTAGTACTAAGAAGACCTCACCCAAAGAATTTTCCAGATACAAGAGATGCCTTTAGAAAGTCACTCGAGGGGCACCTGGGTGGCTCAGTTGGTTGAGCGTCGGACTCTTGGTTTCAGCTGAGGTCATGACCTCATGGTGTGTGGGATCGAGCCCCATGCCTGGCTCTGTGCTGACAGTGTGGAGCCTGCTTGGGATCCTCTCCCTCTCTCTCCACCCCTTCTCTGCTCAGGCTTACTCTCTGTCTCTCAAAATACATAAATAGACATTAAAAAAAAAGAGGGCAGGCACCTGGGTGGCTCAGTCGGCTAGGCATCTGACTTTGGCTCAGGTCACGATCTCACCGTTTGTGGGTTGGAGCCCCGCATGGGGCTCTGTGCTGACAGCTCAGAGCCTGGAACTTGCTTCGGATGCTGTGTCTCCCTCTCTGTCCCTCCCCTCCTCGCATTCTGGGTCTATCTCAAAAATAAATAAACATTAAAAAAAAAAGTCATTCCATTGGATTCTTTTCCTTGAAGGGGACTGTAGCCTATGACTAACACGGACTGCTACATAATAGCAAGTTCACCACTGTGGCTGTTACTCTTTCTTTCATCCAGCCGGCCATCTGCTCACCCACGGAACTTTTCACATCCGTTGTGTCAGGAGCTGAGCAAAGCGCTGGGCACACACAGATAAACTAGATACACAGGGTCACAGCCCAGGTAATTTGGAGATCACTCTCCAATGATCTGAAGGGCGGAGTGCCTTTATTTGGGACGCAGGAATAACAGTGCAGATCAGGTGCCCAGTGCTGTACTTGGCACTCAGTATCAACGAAAGGGATTTCATGTTCCCGTTTCTACTTCCTACCTCCCACCTCTTACCTCATTAAGGAGCCGAGGTGAGGCGAACAGTAACCATTCCAGAGATAAAGAACCAAAGTTCAGAACTGTTATGGACTTAAGGGTGAGCAGCTCGTAAGTGACAAGAGTCTGCAGCTGGCGATCAGATCACACTCCTTCTCTAAGTCACCTGTGCTAAGAAATGTGTGACTATGTGCCGTCGGGGACTAGAGTAGCAGAGAGAGCATTTAGCTAGGAATCAGGAAACCCTAGTTCTCCTCCATTCTTCTCCAAGTTGTCCCCAACACCGCATGTGGCGCGCGCGCGCGCACACACACACACACACACACACACACACACACACACACCCCAGTTAGCTTCTTTGAGCCTGAGGCCCCGAGTGTCAGGTGAGACCAGCACCTACTTTACAGGAATGATAAAGACCATGGATGTGATGCTAGTTCACAAATGTGCTGCACACGTGCGATGTGTTCCTCCTCACTCCCACCCTAACGACATAGAGCGATGGGGTGATACACGTGGTTTTGTGTGAGCTCCACGTACCGGAAACGGTCCTGACGAAGCCGGGCCTCCATTGCCCGTCTGCGAACAGGACCTAGCACCTGCCCTGCCGACCCCGCGAGGGTATGTCGAGACCAACGCGAACAATGCGTTGAAGACGACAGATATCTTGCAGTTTTAGTCCCGGTGCAAATCTTCCACGGTAATGTAGTCCAAGCATCAAACAGTCTCAGAGCTTTAGGCAACAGAAGTCAGTCGTGGAGACAAAATAAACTGCAAGACTGAACACAAACTGCACGTGGCAGGGAGAGAGCTGTGACACCGTAGCCTTCCTTTCAAATCTTTATTGTGATCCCCGTAATCATGTACATGCACAAAAGTAGACAAAAGGGGGAAAGTCAACAACAATAATAGCTAACACTTATCCAGGCTTTATTACCCGGGCTTAGACTCCAAGCCTGCCTGGTGCATATCTTACTTAAATCACACACAGCAGCTCTATGAGGTGAACACTACCGCTATGATCCCCATTTGACAGATGAGCGAACTGAGGCACGGAGAGGTTAGCTAATGTGCTCAAGGCCACACAGCTAGTCACTGGTAAAGCTGAAGGTCTGTAAACAAGTAATGTAAGAACGTATTCCTATAAATCAAGTAACGTACTAGAGTCAATAGCCAAACCGTATGTCTGCCTTTGCCAGGATGGGTAAGTGTGAAGAAATCACTCGGGATGCCTTTAAGGGTCACCGTAGGCACCTTTGGCTGAAGTCAGACTTTTACTACACAGCCGGTGCCTTTAAACATTTATCTGGCTATTACAAAGGTTAGTCTTCTTTGCCTTTTTCACTTTTACTTTCTCTAAGCAAAGGTTATGTGGTACATTAACTTAGGTGATTAGAGTAATGATGCCTGAAACTCTGAGATCCCCTCTCTTGTTACATGGTAGTACCCCAAAGCTTCTGTGTAATAGTAGGATGTTGACTTAAAGAAAATTATTTCGGGTGTTCTCTTAAAGAAATCGTGTGGGAAATTATCACGTCCAGGAGAAAGCTGGACCCAAGGATCCCGGAAAATGAAGAAAAATGATGCGTCTGCGAAAACGGTAGCTGGGATTTAAAAAAAAAAAAAAAAAAAATCCCACCCCCCCGGGGGGTTGTAATTTGACTGCGCTCTCTGGCAAGGCTCCAGTGACAAGTCCAAGGGCTTCGTCGCGCTCGTTGGCTCTCCGCCCCCCCCCCCCCCCCCCCCCCCCGCCTCCCCACCTTGCTCGCCCCAGGCCGCGGGGAGGAGGGACGGAAGGTCCGCGGCTGGCGGCGGAGCCCGCATCCCGGCACTGGGAGGGGCGGGCCCGGGCGCGGCCGAGCCGGGGAGCGCGGCCGAGCGGCGGGGCCGAGCCGAGGAAGAGGAAGTGCGAGCCCGAGCGGCGGCGCAGGGAGCTCGGCCGGAGCCGGAGCCGCAGCCGCGCAGCCGCGCCGTCCCCGCCGACCTGCGAGCGCGGCCCCCCGGCGCGGAGGCCGCCCCCCTCCCGGTAAGCGCCGGCCTCGCCCCGCCACCCGGGGTCCCCGTGCAGGGATGGGGCGGCTCGTGGGGAGCCCCCGGGGGGGGGGCGGGAAGGGGACGCGGGGACCCTCGGCCCGCGGGCACCCCAAGCCGCAGGTGGAGGCGGCCGGAGCGCGGCGCCCGGGGCCCCTCTGCCCCGGCGCGCTCCCTCCGGGGTAGGGGGGCGGACGGTGTCCCGGCGCGCGCCCCCGCCGCCGGGGACCCGGGGCCCGCCGCTGCCCGCCGCCGCCTGGAGGGGGCGACCCGCCGCCGCCGCCCGGGCTCTGGGCTCCCGGTCCCCGACTCTCGACCGCCGGCCCCGCGCTCGCACCCTTCCGCTCGCTCCGAGAACGGGTTTCTGCGTGCACCCGGGCGTGTGACCAAACCTAGCCCCACAGCTCAAACGGGACCGTCCGAAAACGGGACACGACGGCCAGACGGCCGAAGCCGACTCCCCAACAGCCATCCCGGCGCCCGTCCCCCCCCCCCCCCGCGCCCCCAGGCCCCGCGAACCGCGGTGGGAGTCGGAGGCCAGGGTGCTGAGCTTGGCTTAGGGGATCCCTGCCTCGGTAGGAACTAGGCTTGGTGTCCTGGCGCCCAAATATGCTCCCTTGGGGCGGCGGGGGGGGGGGGGGGGGGAGTTGAGGCGCCTCCTCCGTCACGGGGGTAAATGGTAACACCTGGTCCGCTGGGACTCCGCCGACTTTCCTGGCCTCGCGGGGGCTGCGGGTGATGCCCGAAGCCCAGCCCCTCTTTGTGTCCTCTGTTGAGAATCTGGTTCCCAAACCAGAAGCCGAAGGAGGTTCTAAGGGGGAGAAGTTCGGCTGTTAAAGTTTCTTTCCGTTCAGCGGCAACAGTGCGGTGGGTGACTTTTTTAAGGGCGCCGGCGGAGCCCTGTTTCGTTAAGTGCTGGTCCTTAACACTCCCTTTGTAGCACCCTCGGGGGGCCATGGCTAGTGCACATGTTTTTGAAATCGCTGAGTGGGAGTCCCGTGGAAGGCTGTTTCCAGCCTGCATCGCGGAAGACAATGTCGATCTGAGAGGGAGAGTTGGTGTGGGGGGCGGTGGGGGGTGGGTGGGGGGTCCAACGGATCGGATACAGAACCACCTTGTGCTTCGGATTTAAACCGGGAGGAGTCCAGAACGTTGACTCGAGGTCAAATTGGTCGTCTCACAGAATTCCAGGCCTAGATAGGTCGTGCAGTGCTATGAAAATCGTTATCACGCATTAAAGTCGCCTTCTTCTGGCTTGTCAGTTTCTGTAGTTGGCTTACTTTTATTAAAGAATTTATAGGCTTCGGACTCTGATTAGACGCTGTTAAGACATTTCCGAGCCCGTCGCGTGGGGAATAAGAAAACTCTGTTCTGACTTGAGATCTGAGCACAGCCGTGTGCCCTTAGCTTCCCTCATTATAAAGCGATGTACATGAACCAGATAGTTCCTAAAGCTTCACATTCATCGCCGCAGCCAGTGATATTTATTTGCGTTACAATATTCAAGACTTAGATACAAAAGTGATGGCTTGACATCTGATGCTTTACCGTCTGGATTCCTAATTCTTCACTTTCCTTTCTATCTGATCTGAGGCCCCTGTCTACGCCACCAAACCACCTGAAGAAATGTTGTGCCCAGAGTTTGTCCCATCTTGCTGACCTCATCTTTAGTGGGTCGGCCACAGCCATCACTGCTTGACCTTGACTTTCTCTCCCGCATCCGTTCTCCGAAGCTCCCTGTGGAGGCACAAAGTGAGAAACCGTTCTCTAGCAGCCCCATGCCTGCCCTACACATGCTTGCCTTGATCAGTTTTCCCTGCTCATCTCCAGCTTCCCCTTGGGCACCAATGCCTTCGGTGACTTTGGTCGGGATGAAGCCAGCAAGTACAAGCTTAACTATTTCCATGGGAGACCCGATCTGTACTTCGGAGAAGTTAAACAGACACTTTGCAAGAAACAATAGAAAGCAGCAACAATAGTTTTTCAAACCCAAGAATAAACCAGCACTCTTTTGTTCTCCTGCGAGGATATGATTTTCAAGGGATTTCATTAAGATGTAATGGTTCGTAGTCAGACACGTACATGTGGGGAATGCTTGAGGACGACTGCATCTTTTGAGCTCTTGGTAAACAAAAAGCAATTCCTGGGTCTGTGCTCGGATGCTTCATGGCTGCAATCTGCTTCTTGTGGGCTGCTCCCCCCTCCCGCTTTCATGGCGGGTGGTTGGTCTTTCAAATAATTGTCATCTTTTAATCCTTCTGCAGGGATGGTTAGACGCCTGGAATATCAAAGCTAGGATGGATCCTGGACGATCTAGTTCAGACGCTACATCTTAAGGGTTTGGGGAGGTGCTAGTGGTGAAGAACAAGTTCTCTGGAATTAACTGACCTGTGAATGAAGTTCGCCTCTCTGCAGCTCATTAGCACTGAGACCTTGACCCCTCTAAGGAAATTGTTTAGACCTAGATTATTTTGGAATCAGGAGAACGTAACAGTTATGGTTGGTCACTCTCTCTGGATTATCTCACCTTTGCTCATTTCTTCCTGCGTAAATTTAGGAAATAATGGCCCTTTCCTGTGGAGTCACACTGAGCATTGATGATTATCAATGAGATAATTCATTGTGAGTGCTTGGCACATCGTGTGCTTTAAAGATGATTCTTTAGGGGGCGTCTGGGTGGCGTGGTTGGCTGGCCGACTTCGGCTCAGGTCATGATCTCACAGTTTGTGGGTTGAGACCCGTGTCCAGCTCTGTGCTGACAGCTCGGGACTTAGAGCCTCCTTCGGATTCTGTGTCTCCCTCTCTCTCACGCTCTATCTCTCAAAAATAAAATAAACATTAAAAAAACTAAAGATGATTGTTGTTGATAAACCAAGTCCCAGGAGTGAGTGATTTTGCTGGAGGTTACATAGCTCTGGACTGGCACAAGTGTGATTTAGCCCAGGTTCACGTGTCTTGCTCCCAAATTTCACTACCTAGAAGTGATGGTGGTATAGAGACATATTTTTTCTTAATTTTTTAAATGTCTTTATTTATTTTTGAGACAGAGAGAGAGAGAGAGACAGAGCATGAGCAGGGGAGGGGCAGAGAGAGAGGGAGACACAGAATCCGGAGCAGGCTCCAGGCTCTGAGCTGTCAGCCCAGAGCCCGACGCGGGGCTCGAACTCACGGACTGTGAGATCATGACCTGAGCTGAAGTCAGACGCTCAACCGACTGAGCCACCCAGGCGCCCCGAGGCATATTTTTTTATCAAGTGTAATGGTTCATTCTTTCAGAAAAAAAAAAAAAATCACGTCTCTTTTGTCTTAGGAAAAACATGATGTCTAAAGCAAAATGGTCATGTATTTAGCAGGGATGGAAATGGAAACATTTTCTAGACAAAGACTGTAAGCAACTTAGTACTTGTATGTGTTAGGCATCACTAATGCTTCGTCACAGCCTACATCAGTCTTGCTTAATAAAATGAAAAGTTGACCCCAGACCATTTGGGCAGCCAGAGCCGTGGGCTCTGTGCCAAGTAGAACCTATGCCTGTAGAACCAGCTTTCAAGTAATTAAGAGATAACTACACGTCCAGCTTTTTATTGCTCATGCTGGTGAAAAGCGACAGATGTTTTAGCAAAGATAATAGAAACATAGGCTAATCCTCCTAGTAAGGGAGCCCAGGTTTGTTATAGGATAACTGGGCCACAGGTTATCCAGACGCTACAGAACAGTTTCAGATACGCCTGGGTGATTCCCATCCCAGTGATCAGGAGTTGACTGTGTATCTAGAATAGTCTTCGTGTTTGAGTCATGCTTTGCTATCTTTTCAATCTGTATACACAAGGTTACTAACAAAAACATGTTTTCCTGAGGAGATATAAGCCAAGTAAAAATTTCCAAACCTAAACATCTTTTGGTAAATATTGAATTACTCGGTGATGGAAGCTAAAGTATGATGTAATCATGGATCCCAAAATCCAGAACCTTCTTCTTCCTTCCCCCCGCCATCCCATACGATCCTGTAGAAAAAAGGAACATGAAGGATGCCAGGCTAAATTTTGAAAAAAGATTCCAGCTACACTGGCTTGATGTTCTAACCCGATGGGAGGGGAGTCGGGGTTTTCACAGGTCTTCAATTAAGAAAGTTGTTTTCGTAAGCTTTAATAACCAGGATGCTATGAAGCCCACAGAAGCTCCTTACCACCAGTATTAGGAAGGTAAAACCATTAACAGCAGTTGGCCAAAAGCTAGGAGGCACTTAAGTGTAAGGAGGACATCTTTTTAACGTATCACAGTTGACATTGGTGTGAGTCCAATAATCGCTAAAAATTTAGAATTCGCATAAGAGGAATGACTACCTCAATAAATTATCGTCCCGTTAAATTGGCTTTAAGTCTTGAGGTGGTAAATGGATCTAGTTCTCTACGTGGGTAATCACATTAGGCACTAACTAACGTGACTTGTGTCGGAATACAGATGGAGGCGAGTGATAAGAAGCTGTTCCAGGGGCCCCCGAGTGGCTCAGTCGGTTAAGTGTCCGGCTTCAGCTCAGGTCACGATCTTACGGTTTGTGGGTTCGAGCCCCACATCTGGCTCTGTGCTGACGACTCAGAGCCCGGAGCCTGCTTCCGATTTCTGCGTCTCTCTCTCTCTCTTTCTGCCCCTCCCCTGCTTGCACTCTGTCTCTTTCTCTCTCTCTCAAAAATAAACATTAAAAAAAAAATTTTTTTTTTTATAAAGAAGTTGTTCTAGATCAGGAGGTGGTACACATTTTCCTGTAAAGAGCCAGGTGGAAAGTATTTTCTGGTCCCTGTATGCCTATGCCATATATTCTTTGATGGAGAGGGTTGGGGGATGTTGTTTGGTTACCGTCCTTTGAAAATGTAAAAGCCGGTCTTTCCTTTTGTGGCATATGGGTAGGACAGGCTGCGTGCTGGCCTTGACCTGTCCCAGTAGTTGGCCACCTCGGCCCTAAATGAAATAGGCTGTGTTTGTGCTGTCCTTCAGTGTTGTTGCAGAGACCCAGAATAACGAATTTAATAGGCTCCATCGAAGCTGACTCAATATAAACGGACTTATAATCAAGTCTGCTTTGTTGTGCCTTTTTCTAACTGTGCTCTGTTTTCTTTTTACACTAGCCTTCCAAGTCTCTGTTTGACGTAGCCTTCAGTTCCCGTAGGAATGACAGTACCAAAGTCCAGTATTCTTCCTTGAGTCAGATGCTGAATGGGAAAGATGCTTGGCTGGGATGGAATAAAGCCCACGTTGAAATGGGTTATTGATGAAGATGATTAATGATATGAAAGGAAGTTCAGACCCCCGAGCATGGCACCCGAGGCCCTCGTAACTACTTTTCTTGTAGCCCCTCCCACGTGTACTCGACGTCCCTATCAGTCACCTCGCAGAGCCCTGAGCGGGCTGTGCTGTCTCTCATTGATGGTGGAATCCTTCCATACAAAGCTTAAATATCCATTACTTCCACAGGGCCTCTCCTCACCTTACCAGGCAGAGACTTGGACACCTGTGCTTATTTCCATGTTAACACAGGACCTTAACACGAAGCGCTTGGAAGGACAGAGGAATGTGGTGATCCCGAGTGGACAAACAGTACTTTTCAAGGATGAGGGGGAGTTTTATTTTTCTCTGTAGCTTCAGGGATCTTCCCACAGATCTTTGGACAGATCACAGAATCAGGTACAGAACTGTCTCCAGGCTTTGTATGTGATGCACGGAACAGCCTAGGGTCTGTGGGTCTGGTTTTTGAAGTCAGGATGCGCCGAGGACTAGTCCTGGCTTCCGCACTTAAGCTGCTCTCTGCCGTCCCGTCTTTAAAGTACATGATAAGAACGACTTCGTAAATGCTAGGAATAAATGAGATTTGCCTCTGTAAAGCATTCCGTTCAGAGTCTGACAGGTAGGAATGGATCAATAAACGGTAACTTTCCTCCATTCCAGAGCTGTTTATTGAGAGGCTAGCATGTCTAGAATGATACCTGCTGCTCTTCTAGGCATAGGGGTGAACACAGAGATGTGGTCTCTGTAGAGACGTGATGACTGAGGGAGAAGACTCAGGGTGAAGGATGGGCCACCTTAGATGGGCACTCCAGGAAGCCTCTCAGAGAAGGCAACGTTTGAACTGTGACTTTAATGATATTGACGAGTTCCTGTCTCATCAAATCCGAGATACTTACGAAATACGCCATTTTTTAACGTTCCACTAAGAAAGGAGAAATCCTGTCAACGAAATTGACACCATCCCCTGTAATATACATCCGTAAGTTATGAAAAATGTACATCGTAACATCAAATGAAATTTATTGGTATTTGTTGCTATATAAATGTGCATCGAATACATTCGTGCTCCTCCGTGGTTGCATACAAGATTGGGCGCCAATGGTTTACATTCTAACTGAGTTTCTCTCTTCTATTTCCTAGCTCTGAAAGACTGACTCAGATCTGCCAAAGATAAATTAAGAATACAGGAAATTAAAATATTGTGAGACAGTGTAGGACATTTGTGATCTAATGTGTTTTTTAAACAGTTTAAAACATCCACTTTGGTCATTTAAATGAACAAAGCATATTAGAGAATCCTGTCTAAGTGGAATTGACCTACACGTACCTTGGGTAGGAGTGAAGTCGAGCAGTTTCTGCATCTGGATAATTCCTTTTGGCAGCTGTCTGCAAGGATGTGTGAAACTTTAATGCACATAAATGCCTTTCTAGGGGGGAATGAAGGCATTAGCTGGAGTTTATGTTCTTCTGTTTTCTAGAGTTAATTTAACATAACTGCTCCTCTCCTCTGTCTCCCAAGGGGCCGATCATTGTTCTGACTGTGTACGTCCTTAATAATGAAGTGGAAGGGGCTCCATATAGAGTCAACCCCTTTCCTCCTCTGGAAAACCTCCGGCTTTTCACACTCCAAGGAATGTTCTCTTCCCACAGTTCCCCACCCTCCTCCCTGTTCAGAGGGTAACATACTGCTTAAGTCTTTGCTTTCTGACCACCCTCTAAATTCTGAAACTTCATCAAGTTTTTTTTTTTTTATGTACCCAGTCTGGAGCCTCATTGTCTCTCCTTCTCCAGCTCTCCCCACCTGTCCAAGATTCCTTTAACTCCTCAGTTTCTGGATGGATGACTCCATGAGAGTTTTGACAATACTCGGCTATTTCCAGCGGTCGTAAAGTGTCCTCCGTGAGGCTCGGGTTTTAATTTCAACATGGCGTGCAAATCCTTAGTGCACGCGGTGAGCACACCTTTCCTTAGACCTTCCTGGGGTCTGTTCCTTTGGACCCCGCCCTCTCCCAGTAGTCGACTGAAGACCCAGCAAAGTCCCCTTCCACACCGTGCCTGGTAAGGGGGGAGGGGGGTCCTCAGTGCTTGGCCAAGGAGGAGGTTTGTGCAGGAAGCCAAGTGCAGACCTGTTTCCCTTCCGGGGCCCCCTTCTTCCTCCCTCCACCTTCTCCTGTGACTGAAGCCCTCATGTTTTGGGAGGTCTTCAGAATCAATACCAACTCCAGCTGAAATATGAGTCTTTGCAAACAAGTAGATGCAAAGGGAAGGTCATTTGTAGGCATTCCAGGGATGCACCTTAACCACAGTCCAGCCTGAGGATGATTTAAGGCTGTTCCAACCTGGGACTAGAAGCTGGTGGCGGGGGGAGGGGGGGGGAACATGAGGCCACGAGGAAGGGGTGGGGGCACTGAACCGAGGCCATCAGAGTTCAACTTCCCGGGGCTGTGTGATGACACACGGTCCTCAAAGACTAGCATCTGTGCTTCTCTGATGTGCTGGGAGAGAGGGAAGACTGTAATCTGGAGCATAAATATACGATCCTGTGTTTGTTCCCTTTAAACTGTGTAAACCTGTTATTAGTTTAAGCATCTGTGTTGTGCTGAAATATTATCGCTGCCTCCAAGGAGGAGCCGGGAGCTGGTCTGAAACAGCTTACAGTTTAAATATTCAGGTGTCTCACACTTCTTACAATGTGACTCAACTGAACACCTGAATTATGAACCCCAAGAGTCAGACTCGGGAAGATAGGATTACCTAGTGGGGGACAGCAGAGCATACCGGAGGAGATGTAGCCTCTAAAAGTTGATGTTTTAAAAGAAAAACCTTCCCCGGGGACACCTGGGTGGCTTAGTCGGTCGAGCGTCTGACGCGTGATTTCGGCACAGGTCACCGTCTCGTGGGTCGTGAGTTCGAGCCCCGTACCGGGCTCTGCCCTGACAGCACAGAGCCTGCTTGGGAATCTCTCTCTTCCCCTCTCTCTCTGCCCCTCTCCCCGCTTGCGCTCTCCCTCTCTCAAAATAAATGTTTAAAAAATGAAGGAAAAGCTTCCCTTACCTCATGCCTTTCCCATCATAGATCAGAACTTGTGGGGAGTTGCTGAGGAACGATGAGGGTGAGGCTGTAAGGGTGATGAAGTGATGGGAACTGGGCGCGTGGATGGGCTGCCTGGGATTGCCTCTATCCAGAAAAGCGCTTGGGGAACTATTTGGAGGCTTTTGGAATATAGCTATGGAGCAAAATCTTGGTGGTCTTGGCTTTTTTCCACCACTCTTCGCTGTGTATACCAGATAAATGCTTGTTTTCCCCTTCTCGCCTTGAACAGTCGTTTGGGTTAAGCTCTAAGGAATGCCATTTAATCACAATATTTAACGATATCTGATCTTGAAGCTAACATGCTAAGGGGAGTAATGTGAAAATAATGTGTCTCTGGCACATGGAACCCCGTACCCTGTCACCACAAGACGTTACCGCTAGCAACTTAGAATCCAGATGACTTCCAGAAAGTGTCCTTATTCGAAAGCACTCTTATCTTTCTTGTTAGGCCTTTCTCTTTAGAAGCGACCCCGCTATGAAAGCAAACACTAGGAAGTTCTAAAAATTAAGTTGTCATGAGCCCCGCAATAGCAACACGCTTCAAAATCCAGAAGAGCCCTGAGGAACGAAAAGAGATTTGTTTCGCTCTGTGCTCTGCCGTATCAAGCTGCGATCCCATCTACTCTAATATTATAGTTCAAGAAATTTCCAAATAGGGAGTTAAGCGGTGTTTGCTTTAACCTTCTTCTATAAGGGACGAAGAGAGCTCACGTCTGTGCCAGCAAAGACATAATTGCTAGCAACGGCTATCCTAATTGGGGTCACTAATAGGTACAATAAACACGCTTTGCAAATGGTCGGACGCTATCTACCCTACCCTTGAAAGAGAAGGTTCTTATTGGGCACTCCAGGATGCATAACAGATATGGCAAGCAAATGTCATACTTTCTTGCTCTCTTTGCTTGCTTGTTGTGCTCCTAGTTCAAACACTGTTTCTGTGGCATTCGTTGTGGGGGGAATCGTATGCATGGCGAAGATAAACTTGTTTTTCTAAGGTCTGAATCCTCAGACTTGAGATGTGGGAATAGCCTGGAATTGGGTAGTCTCTGTGTGTCAGTTGGAAGTTATCTGAAAATGCCTTCTGTGATGGGGCTAAAACCATATAACGAAGAGGTCATGAGATTTCCATGTACCATGTGTGGATAGTGCCTAGTAAATAAGTCCTTGCTAAATAGTGGCTCTCTTGGTACGTTCACTGGGTGTCACGCTTCTGTTTTATTCCTTGCTGCTAGACACAGGAACGACGAGCCCACACGAAAACAACTCAAACAAAAGCCCATGGTGACGAGAGAGGGAAGAAGAACACATTTTTCTGGGTCTGTGTTACCGTCGTGGAGACACGATATTCATTATACTTGAGCATTCCGATTAGAATTAGTTTATTCAACAAACATAATTTCCTGAATTCTGGGGATACGTGGAACAAAGCAGACCAAATCTGGAGTGAAGGGGAAACTCCCTGTAAGAAGTTCCCTAAAGGAAAGAAAATAGGGAAATGGGGTGGGGGTGGGGCTGGTGACATGGGGCCAAGGTTTAAATAATAAGTGACCCTGAAAAGATCTGAGGGGAGAACATTCTATTCTAGGCAGAGGGGGGAAAAAAAATAAGGGAGGAGGACCTAAGAGAGAAATAAGCTTGGTGAGTTCTAGGAAAAGAAAGGCAGGCTGTGTGTGTGAAATAGGGGAGCCGCAGTGGGTGGGAGATGAGGCCGGAGAGGTAGGCAGGACCTGGATTGTGTAGACCTTTATAATATCAAAGGCCTTTGCCATGACTTAAAAGGGCAATGCAAAGCCACCGGAGGGTTCCAAGCAAGGGAGTGACATAATTTGATTGATGCCCTGCCATCACTCTGGCTGCTGTGCAGAGAAAGCACTTCGGTGGAAAGTTCTGGAAACAGGGACAACAGTTGGGACGCTGTTGCAGTGGTACAGGGGATGCTAGCCGAGGAGGTGGCGGGAAGTGGGTTGATTCAGAACTGGAACGCCAGCCAAGATGGTACAGCCCAAGGCGAAGGAATGTCTGCGGATCGGGAAGGAGCGTGGCTACTGTTACTGTGTCGCCCTACGTGCTTCCCAGTCTCCATCTCTCAGTTCCATCGCCCTTTCTTTTTTGGCTCCCCTAGGAGTGGCTGCTCCTCCCTGTGAAGCCACGACGGCTCAGCTCACCTCCCCCTAAGCTCCTTCGTAGCCAAATACCCCATCCTTCCAGCTCCTCAGCGTCCTGTTGACCTCACTTCTAGTACGTACAGTGGGGTATTTTTGAAAACCATTTCGTTGGTCTGCCTCCCCTCGCACAACGGTGAGCTCCCTGAGAGCAAATATTTGAACAAAATAATCTGCCTGCTACTGGTTGAAGTGAGCGTTAAGAAATCTGGGCAGAAATCTTTGTTTTCACAAATTCGTTAAAAAAAAGGAGGCTTCGAGTAGGTAGCGAAATACTTTTTTTTTTAAATTTTTTTTTTTTTCAACGTTTATTTATTTTTGGGACAGAGAGAGACAGAGCATGAACGGGGGAGGGGCAGAGAGAGAGGGAGACACAGAATCGGAAACAGGCTCCAGGCTCCGAGCCATCAGCCCAGAGCCCGACGCGGGACTCGAACTCCCGGACCGCGAGATCGTGACCTGGCTGAAGTCGGACGCTTAACCGACTGCGCCACCCAGGCGCCCCTGTAGCGAAATACTTAAAGAAGAAGGCGGAGAAGGAAGGAGAGGGGGAGAAGGATGGAAAGGAGAAAAACTGAGAAGGAAGTGAAAGACGTGGGAAAGGAAGGGGAGGGAGACCCGCTGGGAAGCCCGGAGGGGCTCTGACTGAACACTTCACGGAGGCTTCTTTGGAAAGGCATTTGTGTTCTACTGATTTTCTGCAAGAGGCGTCCGGGAGCTGTTGGTTTGGAAAGTTGCATGGGTCTGCAGAAAGCGTGGTGCTCTATGAATACGTATGTTCCTTGCCTGCCTTTCACTGGCTTATAGAGCACTTGGAAGCTCACGCGTGCTTATTCTGGAATAGAAACAACTCTCAGCGAAACTGGAGTGGCAAGAAGTCTCTCTCATGTTCCAGCAGTTGAGTGACCGCTGCGCATTTCCAGACAGGAGATGAGCGCTATGCCAACTCCATAAACACACTTTCTAATGCATGGGGAGGGCACCTCGGGCCTGTTGCTAGGTCGTGAATCTCCTGGGGCATGGCGACTGTGTCCTCTTCATCCTCGAATTCCCAGCAGAGATCGTAGTCACTAGGTGCCATTGACCTTTAATTAACGATTGGAGTTTGGTCCAGTTCTCGATTTCCACCGTAAAGTGGAATCGAGAAGTCTGACGTGCAGCGCTGATGTGGGGGCTTTGGACGAAAACCTTAATTTTAGTTTACCGACGTCGCGCTTAGGCACGTAAAAACAAGTTTCAGAAGCCTGTATTTGTTACTCTCGTATTCAGAATTTAGCACTCTCCCTGGGGGGAAAAAAATGACTATGGCTAAGCCACATTGTTTAGTGTTGTTTTCAGCGGTGCAATGATTGTCCTCTTATTTGCAAGTTGAACTTATTTTTTTTTTTAATTTTTTTTTTTAATGTTTTTATTTATTTTTGAGACAGAGAGAGACAGAGCATGAGCGGGGAAGGGGCAGAGAGAGAGGGAGACACAGAATCTGAAGCAGGCTCCAGGCTCTGAGCTGTCAGCCCAGAGCCCGACGCGGGGCTCAAACTCACAGACTGTGAGATCGTGACCTGAGCTGAAGTCGGACGCTTAACCAACTGAGCCACCCAGGCGCCCCGCAAGTTGAACTTATTAAGACAGGTCTTCGAAGGCTCCCTTTGTGTTAAAAGGGAATGGATTCTGGTAGCCTAGTTTTAGTTACTAGGCCTATGAGGAAATAACCAAATGAAATTTCTTTCAGAATATTCTGATTTAAATTTTCTGGCTCAAGTAGTGAGGCCCTATTGTGTTTTAAAATAAATCAAGAGAAAGACTGTGCAGTCCGCCTGTCTGAGCCTCTCACTTATTCACATGCCTTCTGGGATTTATCTGTTGGCCTTTGCACAATTGATTCAAAGTCACCCACCCAGAATTGGGCTCCTAATCTCTCTTTCCAGACCCACCTCTAACTTCCTGGGATTGTTTTTTTCCCTCCTTTTCCAGTTCTCAGTTAATAGCACCATAACCCACTGGTCACAGCAAGCCATTTTCCTTCTCTCTCCTGCCTTGTCCAGTCAGTTCGCGATAACTTCCTAAATAGTTCTCAGCCCATATGCACTTATCCTTCCCCTTTCCCATCCTCTTAGACACTCAGCTCTTGCCTAGACCATTAGAAGAATTGTTGAGCCAGCACTGATATCTCTAGAACACAAATCTGACCGGTGAATACATTGTCAACGGGGCCTCTTCTTAATGGCTTAACCCAAAGGAAGGGTTGATGGTAGAACTTAAGGCACAGATAAAAGTCCTAGGTGGAGGAGGGCCTTTAGTATTTCTCTGGTCACATTCCCCTGCTCCTATCTCAGCTTCAAGAGACGTACTGCGTGGGCTCCACCTTCCAAACATCCAGAATCCTGCTGCTCCCACTGGGTCCAATTCATTTGCCCTCTCTCGCCGGATTAGCGCCAATAAGTTTGGAACTCGTCTCCTTGCTTAGATCCATGCTGTCTAAGATCTCTTTTCTACACAACAGCCAGAGTGATCCTGGCCATAGGCTGGGGCGGGCTAATTCAGACTCCCTCAGTGTTTCCCCGTCTCACTTGGAGTCAAAAGCGAATCTGTGGAACAGCCTCCAAGAACCTCCCCAGTTGGCACCCGCCCCACTCTTTCTCTCTGACCCCATCGCCTGCTCTTCCCCACATGCTCACTCTGTCTCAGTTCACTGGCCTCTTTGCAGTTCCCAGATAGACCAAACAAGCTCCAGCCTCAGAGTGTTTTCATGACCTCTGCCTGGAAAATTCTCCCCTGGGTATCAAAGCCTTACTGTCTCCCTTCTTGCAATTCCCTGCTCAGGTGTCTCCTTATCAAAGAATTCTTCCTCATCGTGCTTTATAAAATAGGAACCCCCCGCACCTTGCAAGCCATATCCTTCTTACCCTACTTCATTTTTATTCATAGCATTTATCAACACATAACAAAGGAGATGTTTGTTTCTTGTCTGTTCTTCATGAGAAGAGAGGCTTTGTGTTGCTTTCACCGTATTTCCAATGTTTAAAAACAGTGCCCAGCACAGAGAGAAGCTGACACATTTTTTGAACAAATCAATTTCACCATCGCTATCTCTCGCCTCTAGTAAGGTCAGTTCTGGCTGTCCGTTACTGTTAGACCACATTCTAGAGTGAGATCAGCCGCCTAAGGTGCGGTGGGTGGATGTGGGTGAGTGGATGGGTGGGTATTTAGGAAGAGACGGGGCGGAGAACCTGTTCTGTGATGCCACCCTCTTCCGTTCCTGTGCTCATCGGGCTTCTGAAGACATTTGCTCAGGAGGTCCCCCTGGGCCGCTGGCCTGCCAGGTCTGCCCTCTAGCCCCATCTTACCCAGAAAACCTTACTCTTGACTGTTCTCCCATATCTGCCCTCCACTCCACTCAGGTTGCTTCCCCACACCCTGCCTCCCTCCTCCACGGTGCGCCCAGCCCCAAACAATCTCTCGCAGGTAGCAGACGCTCAGAACATCATCAAGTCACTGCTTGATATGTAGGTCTCCTTGTTTATCCTTCGTTATCCAAATGCCACCTACCGATCAAAGTAGGCAGTGTGGTATGATAGTTACATGCTCAGGCTCTGGAACTAGGCTACCTGATTCCACTCCGGATTCCCCCACGTAAAGCTGGCATGACTTTGGACAAGCTGTCTGGCCTCCCTAGCCTAGGAGGCACCTTCTTCTCGGCGTCTCCCTCCTCCCTTTGTGGCTTCATTTTTCTGCATAGCACGTGCGTCTGTCTGACTGACGCGCTGTAAATTACTATGTATCCTTTTAAGCTCCTCAGGGAGGAGTCCCTCTTCTAATTAAAGAAATCTCCAAATAAACGCGAGTAGAGAAAATAGTATAACGCACCCCCATGTATTCATCTGCCGGATTGAACGACTATAAACATTTCCACCAGTCTTGTTTCCCCTTGAACCTCCCTCCTCTGCTTTGGAGTAGCAAAAGCAAATCTCAGCTCTCATGTTATTTTACTCATAAATATTTAATATGTATTTCCAGCTGATAAGCACACTCTTCCATTCTAACCGCCAATTCATTAATATGCCTACCTTAATTAATATCTGTTCTTATTCCGTCTAAATTTCCCTGTTGGAGCGGAGTTTGTTTGTTTGTTTGTTTGTTTGTTTGTTTTTTGCCTGATTTGTTGACTGTCACATCCCAAGTACATCATAGGCCCTGCAACATGTAACTGAATGAGTAGAGAAATTGTATCCTAAAATTTTATTTTTGAAAGACAACTCCATAAAAATGTTAGAAATGGTGATTGCGATCTTGGGCTAATGGAAGAAAGCCCCCTCCTCCCACCCCCCGACTCATCGTGTAGTGGAGGCATAATTCTGTCTTATGTTTACATGTACCAGAGAACTGAGACTGGTGTCTTCGATGAGTTCTAACTTGGAAGAGGCCATTTTTTTTTTTAATTTTTTTTTCCACTTTTTTTTATTTATTTTTTTGGGACAGAGAGAGACAGAGCATGAACGGGGGAGGGGCAGAGAGAGAGGGAGACACAGAATCGGAAACAGGCTCCAGGCTCCGAGCCATCAGCCCAGAGCCCGACGCGGGGCTCGAACCCACGGACCGCGAGATCGTGACCTGGCTGAAGTCGGACGCTTAACCGACTGCGCCACCCAGGCGCCCCAAGGAAGAGGCCATTTTTGAACCTGCTGTTCTTGCCTCAGAGGATGTGAAATTCCATTTCTCGTCGCCTTGAGCAGGGAATAAAGATAGCCTGGTCCATACTTTCTTTCAGAGTTGAACAGACTGCCCTTGAATGTGAGCTGTGCTACTTCCTAGCTACTCCTTCTTCCAGAAAATGAGGAGGACAGTTGTAACTACGGCATCGGATTGTCATGAGCACATAATAATAGCAGATAAATTGTTGACACAGTGCTTGGCCTTTAGCAGCCGCTTAATGGACAGTTGAGATCTCCCCCTTGTCACCAAGCCACTGTTGTTGGCAGTCTCCAAGGCAGGAGCTCCCAGGAGAGAGAGAAAGGCCAGCAAGGGTTGATCGGGGGCAGGGGACCACCGAAGGGAAGCTGGCCCTCACCAGGGCTGCTTCCCCAGGACTTCCTCCCCTCCCCCCAGACTCTCTTTTGCCTTCTGTGAAGGTCAGCCCTCCAGGGTTTCTTACTTTTACTCTGGTCTACTAGGGAATGGAAAAACAGTATTGTCTTTTTACTTCCGGGCAGTACACCGCCCCTTTGAGATTACTCCGAAGAGCTTTTACTACGAATAGTGAGATTTAAAGAAATCCTTTAAAGAAATCCACTGAGGGAACACTAGGGGAAAATAGTTGCATGAAAATCAGAGTTTGTGCTCCCTTGAATGAATGACCGACCAGGTTACACTCTAGATTCCTATCTAAGTAAGAATATTTTCAAGCACACTGGGCTCCCAAATGAATCTGGGGACATACTGGTCTTGTCAATAACATGTTGGCAAATCGGTTCTCAATGAGTTTAGATACGAAATGAGTTTCCTCTCCATCATTCATCTAATACATGCGCATGCCTTCTCGATTTCACGATTTGAGGAAGTTGCCCTCTGTTTCCAAGTCTGCACCTTGCTCTGAGGTGGGGTAACTTGGTATCTGAGGTGAGTCAGGCTTTGTATAAGCCACAACCCCCAAGCTCAATCTCTCTCTACGGCACATAGAGGTTCAAAAGCGTTAGATCCAACTCCGCTTTACCAGAACACACACCGGTACGCCCTCTCCTGCATTCTATATCTATGCCCCTGCCCCTCACACCAACCCCAAAGTACAATCCAGAATTCTCTGTTTGCTCTTGCTTGGCCAATTTGACCCTCTGAGAGCTGGCATCAGCTTGATTTCCTTCCTCCTCCGGTGCAGTGCTCCCCCTTTCCAAATCCCAGTGGAAATTTTGTAATACTCCTGCATGTACTTAAATTCTCACAATGGGAAAAATATACAGATGTAAAGTCACATAGGCTAGAATTTTTCTGTGAGAACAGTCAGAATGAAGAAGGATGACAGTGGGCGGAGTCTGCTGTGAGGAATACAGTGGAAATTCTAAATACTAGTACATTTACTAATTTCATGCCCGCAAGCACTTTGTGCACAACCATCCCCATTTTGTAGGTGAGGAAACTGAAGTTTAATACTGGTTAGATAGATCTCTTGTCCAAAGACACCCATTTAATCGATGGCAGCGCTGGGATCAGTGCCCAACGGACCAACTCCAGATCTCATGCACATAGTATGCTTGGCATATGGGTTGGGGTTGGATTCAACTGCCAGAACTCACAGGTCTGAGTAGGTCCAAGGCCAATAGGTAGCTCTCTGCTCATAGGGACCCAAGCTCCTTCTCTCTTATTGCACTGAAAGATATCATCTGAAGTATGGACAGCCATATGTCTGGTTACAATTGAGGATCGCTTTATTATAGAAGAGAAGAGTGGCTAGTTGGGGGACAACTCACATGCTAAGAGAAAAGGAAGGTGACATTGCAAGGTGTGGCATTCCAGAAGGAAGGAGCACGTATAGTCAGAGTCACTGAAATGTCCTGCTCGAGTGCCTCGCGAAACCGTGGCTTATGGTAGCTTCCAAACCACTTGATTGACAACTGAGGCGTCTTCTCTGAAAGCAAAAACCGTACCTAAAATATTTAACATCTGGCGGGATGCCCCACTGAAGTACAAATAAACATTAGATTCTAGTGTTTGATTAACAACTGGGCATTTCCAACTAACGCTTCATTTTGGCAAGAGCTGTTTACTAACAGAGTCAGAAGCAGTTTCTTCTGGAGAGGAAGCTTCTAAAGATGCTGGTCACCATAGGATGTCAGTCATTCATGGTGACATCAGGAAACACCTGAAAACCGATACGATCTGCTTGCTTCCATCGGTTTAATGTCTTGTGCAGACTCGCTTTTCTCTGAACGAGGTGTGCTGATCAGACACTTGCTTGAAGGACTCCACATGTGGAATGAACTGGTTAATCAAAGAAATGATTGCGGTTTCAATATTCTCATTCTACGGTGATAGGAAAAAAGCCATTGGGAAATGCGGAAGCTGTAGAATTAAGACCTCCATTGAGTGTGGGATGATTTCAACACGGTTGAGAGGATTAGAAAGAACATCGAGAGCTAGAATAGCAAAGATGTTTTTTGCCAAAATGAGGAGTTTGAAGAAGGGCAGTTAAGTTGTGCATTTTCAGAAGTGTAGATTCTGTGACTTTTCTTCTATTGCATATTCCCAGAGAATTACAGGAAATCCTTTGTAACAGGGTATCCTGAGTTGGAGGTTTGTTAAGTTAAAAAAAAAAAAAAAAAGCACCGCTCATTTGGTGGCAGGCTTCTGGTGAAGATTATAGAATCCATTTATGCTTCACTGAGTTTGAGGAACAACAATCACTTTAATCACACTTGTTTTCACGGTGGCCCAGGGAAGAATTAAGAGACTTCCTTTTTAAAAAGTTTTTGCTAAGACAGCACTTTTCTTTTCCAGTTGAGTCAATGGGATTGTCTTCTATTGGCATTCCAAAATCAAACTTGATGCCCTAGTGAAATGTACAAGTAAATTGATGAGAAGGAATTAACCAGTTCGTTACCAGTGTGGCAAAATAAACTTGGGCTTTAAAAGTTTTTAAACTACGCAAAGCTCTGGGACTTTTGAAAAAGGCTATTTGTTAATGTCACGAAGCCTTCTGCAAGTGCAAAACTCTAAATCAGCTTGCCAAAGTTTCCTGTAGGACTCAATAAGGTTTTGGTCTAATAGAGGTGTTTCTCTCTTTCCAAGCTGCCCAGGAGAGTTCAGAACGGTGATACTGATGGTAAGTGGGGAAGAAAGCTGCCTACTGGTGTGAGCGGGCTTATGAGGCGGAGGCAGAGAGCTCACCAGGGTTTATAAATGCAAAGGATTTCCTTCCATTCTCTGAGGCCATTTGACAGACAAACGATTCCAGCTTATTGATGGGCATATCAGCAAGCATTGTTTTGTGGGCGGCCTGGGGTGTGGGAACAGGTCTTAAGGGGGCGAGGGAATAGATCCAAGCACAGGAGGATGGAAAGCGAGTATGGTGCACGTGCTGGTAAATGTCTAACAGCCTGCTGGGGTGGGGGTAGGGAGGCGTGTGTGTGTGTGTGTGTGTGTGTGTGTGTGTGTACACACAACACACAAAGCACACAATTTGCAAATAGTGGTAAAAATACAAAATGATTTGCACAGAATGCTTTTTTAATGTTTGCCAAACTTCTTGTATTCGTAATCAACCCGTTATTAAGTGAATATAGTTTCGATGTGAGTACTGTTATTTTCTTTCACGTTCATAAGAGGAAAGTGAAACAATGAAGATGTATGTCAGAGTTTCACTCACTCATCAGTGACATGACTTCTGTACTGAATTGAGAGCTGGAGGAATATTTCCGCATTTTTTTGTGCTGTTGATACAGTGTTACAGCTATAAACATAACACCCTTTTATGTTTTAATCTGCATTATTAGCTTTTTCATCACTTTCTTAGACATAAACAGAACAAATCACGCCCAGACTTGTAGTGTTTGCCAACTTCCAGGGTGTAAATGTCCCCACTGTGGCTACTTTTGGTACCAATAGGACATTAATTGAATGCAGACTTGGGAAGAAATATACACTAGTCCACCATTAAAATAATATTTCTACCATACAGATAAAGTAGATGTCAATGACCTCAAAAGCATTGGTACTGGTAAAATAATTAAGAGTGACGAGTTTGGGGCATTTATATCTTTGTGTTTAATATAATTTAATTTAAAGTTCATATTGTTTATGTTTTAATGAGGACTTTAACCACTGGCGCGCAACATTCCTGAAATTTCATACCTGGCTCTTGTGAGTTGCTAAGGAAGAGTCTTCAGGAGGAGGGTACCCCTTTCAGTCCAGGGAAGCAGAGAGGAAGCATAGCAGACAGCGGTCATCTGGGTAGTTTCTGACCCGGCAAAACATTTTGAAAAGCGGCAGTGATCTCCCTCCAAGTGTGGGGCAAACTAAATAAAGGCAGTCTCTAAATTACTGAGGACAATTAAAATCCAAAGGGTGGTGTGGCCCCTGCCTGGCTACTGCTAGGGATGTCCCCAGTGGAAACGCCAGGCTTCCTACTTGGGGGAGAGGCAGTAGCCACAGAGCAAGAGGAGGGTGTGTTAACTTTGTGAAAGATCTGCCTGTTCAGAAACCAAAGGGAAGAAACCAGGAAAAGCAAAAACCAGTTTAGACATGCTTTGGGGACAGATTCTAGACAATTCGACTCCAATGGTGACTTTCCTCAAACTGCTACCTACCGGGAGATCCATGTGATTAAAGCCTGGGAGTGGGGGTTCAAAGGTCACCTCTGCTCTGTGCTCGAGGTTCCTTCACACTCCTGCTTGCTTTAGCTGCTCCC
Organism: Prionailurus viverrinus; assembly: GCF_022837055.1. Classification (NCBI taxonomy): domain Eukaryota; kingdom Metazoa; phylum Chordata; class Mammalia; order Carnivora; family Felidae; genus Prionailurus; species Prionailurus viverrinus. Next base: position 136,186,392 of record NC_062565.1, read on the forward strand.
ACCTCCACATGCCCCTGCCCCCCCAAAACGCGCTCACATTCTTGCACATGCTCCCCTCTCCCGCCCTTGTAGACGGGTCTTTCGCTTTTTCCAACCTTGCATTAGCTCATACCATCACCCAGCTCAGAGGAGACTCAGGATTCACACTTCCTTGAAAGGCAATAGAAGATTGTAAACATAGGCATATTTCTGACACATTTGCAATGAAATTAATCCAGCATTAGCTGCTCTATTCCTAATGCCACTGAGACCCTCCGTACGAAGGAGGCAGATGTTTAAGTGGGAAGGTAGGCAGTTGGAGAGCAGGGAACCTTTGAGGACCCAAGGGAGGCTTTAATGGAACGGAGGGAGGGGTAAGGAAAATAAAATGTATCTTCTAGATGCTTTCTTTCCTCCGACTTGAAAGAAGAAATGTCTTTTTTTCTTCTCCCTCCCGCTTTTTGCTCCCCACGGCTTTTCCAGAGACTCGGGGCTCAGCATAGCCCCAACTCTGTTCCCCGCAGGAGCCAAGAGTGAAAACCAAGTCTGAGTTCTCGCTGGGATGACAGAACTTGTAGAGGACAACCCGTTCGCTGCTCGGACTGCTTACGGTTTTGGGCATGAAATTGATTTCTTTTTCCCAAAAGATGTGTTTTGAGTCCAGGAGGGTGTTTTGGAGCATTAACGCTGACATTTATGACGCCACATCTTGTAAATAAATGCCATGTTTTATTTGGTCACAAGCACACGATCGTTACCGTCTTTATATTTTCATGGTGTTTGTTTATTCTTATCTTTTGTCTTTGTGTTTACTTTCCTCGTATGTTTCTTGGGCCTCTGTGTATAACATTTATTGAATTAAAAACTTTTTTTTGATGTTTATTTATTTTTGAGAGAGAGACAGACAGACTGTGAGTGGGGCAGGTACAGAGAGAGGGAGACCCAGAATCCGAAGCAGGCTCCAGGCTCTGAGCTGCCAGCACAGAGCCGGATGCGGGGCTCAGACTCATGAACTGCGAGATCATAACCTGAGCCCAAGTCAGACGCTCAACTGACTGAGCCACCCAGGCGCCCCGACGTTTCTTGAATTTTTAATCTGAAAGGAGATGTTGGTGGATGTGAAGGGAAAGAAACACACTGGTTCAGGTTCGGTCATTAGCAGTAATTCCAAACCTGTGCCCCGCAAATCCTTGTCTGGCCATCGGCAGGAAGCCCCAGGGGCTGGGCAGCCTTGACTGTGTCCTCGTGGCAGGAAGGCACCTGGACTCAGTTTCCCCTCAGCTCTGTCCATTCCCAGCCACCCTCGGGCCAGACCTGACAGGTCTTCATCCCACAGGAGTTTGCTACAGCCGCCTGGCCTGTCCTTTGTCCCTCCAGACCCCTTCAGTATTTGTGCAAGTGGGGAAGGGCTCTATGCAAACACTGTCACTCCCTCTGTGACAGTGGGCACTCCACACCCGTGTTGTTGGTTTTTTTTTTTAATTTTTTTTAACATTCATTTTTGAGACACAGAGAGAGACAGAGCATGAACGGGGGAGGGGCAGAGAGAGAGCGAGACACAGAATGGGAAGCAGGCTCCAGGCTCTGAGCCATCAGCCCAGAGCCCGACGCGGGGCTCGAACTCACGGACCGCGAGATCGCGACCCGAGCCGAAGTCGGCCGCTCAACCCACTGAGCCACCCAGGCGCCCCTCCACACCCGCTTAATCCAAGTGAGGGTGAACAGAGCCAATTGTGTGTTCTATTCTGCTTGTCTTGTAAATTGCCAGATCTTTTTGACTGACGTGGCTGTCTTTTTTGAGGTCGTCTAGACTTCTGCCGTAATGATGAGTATGTGCGTGTGTGTTCGTTCAGGAAATATCTGTGCACCACTTCTGTGCCAGGCGCCGTTCGTTGGTTGTGTGGGTGCAGGGGTGAGCCACACTGGGGGTCTGCCCTCTCGGAGTTTGCATTCTCTGCAGAAGACGGACACAAACAAGTCAACGTCGAACGTTTTCAGGAATAACCAGCGCAGTGAAGGAAAGTAAGGCAGCGTGATGGGGTAGGGAAGGGATATGGATTGGGAAGGGTGGGCTCTGTTTCTTAGGGTTACCCAAACACATCTCATTTGTTGATGTTACAAGTGGTAGACAGAGGAAATAAATAAATCTGTACAATTTATCCTGCCTCCCAGATGCCTAAAAGCGTGTAAGTCTCTTTTAGGGGAAAGAGAAACAAACGGGGCGGGGGAGGGGGGGTGGTTTAGAGTAGCCCCCTCCCTTTTCTAAGGAGAAGACCCAGTCGATGGCATTGTTTCAGCGCATCTGTCACAGAGGAGGTAGCACTTCCTTTTGTGTCCAGTAGATACGGAGTCTTAACTAAAATCTTTTGTTGTCGTCGTTCTGTAGGAAATGACTGAGCAGAGGCCACTTCTGTCATTTGTTAAGGGTCCTGCATGTCAGGGACACATTCTTAAAGTTTCACTTCTCTTTACACCGCAACTCACTCTAGTATAATTCACCAGGGGACGCTGAAGTCACCTTGGACATGATCGTGCCTTAAACCACACAGGTGTAGCCAGAAAGAGGAAGACAGATGGGGAATCCCCCCCCCCCCACCATTTTGCAAGTTAAATGACCTTGATGGTGGCGGGGAGTGTTGGGGGGGCATTGTATATTTTTCTGAGAGTTTGTGCTGTTTGGGGTCAATGACGGTGCTGTCTTTTGGTAGAAGTGTGTGAGGTCATGGGCACCGTTTTAAATATTGCTTAGTAAAAAGCGTTAGCAGGGCATTTCAGTATTTGTTGTTATAAAGTTTCTCAACTCCGCATCCCTTGGAATCATCAGGATCAGAGATCAGCAGTCTTCAGAGTTCGGTCTGTGGTTCACATGTGGGTCCCTAAGACCCTTTCAGAGGGTCCACCAGGCCAACCTATTTTTATAATAATACTAAAACATTATTGGCCTTTTTTACTGTCTTCTCTCACAAGGGTGCTATGAAGCTCGCCAGGGACTATATGCATATGATATCACAATATATCGAATGCTAAGGTAGATAGGAGAAGCCAGCTGTCTTTTTTCCACAAAGTCAGATAATCAAGAAATTTAGAAAACTGTAAAACAATGCCAGCCTTCTCACTGAGTGTTTTTGGTTTAAGAATTTTTATGTTCCAGGAGCACCTGGGTGGCTCAGTCGGTTAAGCGTCCAACTTCAGCTCAGGTCACGATCTCACAGTTCGTGAGTTCAAGCCCCATGTCGGGCTCTGTGCGGACAGCTCAGGGCCCGGAGCCTGTTTCAGATTCTGTGTCTCCCTCTCTGTCTCTGCTCCTCCCCCACTCACGCTCTGTCTCTCTCTCTCAAAAATAAAGAAACATTAAAAAAAAAATTTTTATAGAGAATTTTTATGTTCCATTAAAGTGTTATTTATATTAACATGTAATGGGTTTGTGGATGTTATTTTAAAATAAATTAATACAGGGCCGCCTGGGTGGATCAGTCGGTTAAGCGTCCGACTTCGGCTCAGGTCATGATCTTGTGGTCTGTGGGTTTGACCCCCGTGTTGGGCTTTGTGCTGACAGTTCAGAGCCTGGAATCTGCTTCAGATTCTGTGTCTCCCTCCCTCTCTCTGCCCCTTCCTCTGCTCATGCGGTCTGTCTGTCTCTTGCTCTCAAAAATAAATAAAAATATTTTAAAAATAAATAAAATAAAATAAAATAAATTAGTACATATTTTGAAACTCTTCAGTTTGTCGGTTTTAGCTTCTCATATGATAAATGTTAGAATTCATAAACCACATAGTCAAGAGCTCTTTGGTGTCCTCAGTAGTTTCTGAGGATGTAAAAGGGATCCTGAGAAAAGTTTGAGAACCACTGACCTAATACAAGATTTTTAAAAAAAAATTTTTTTTAACGTTTCTTTTTGAGACCGGGAGAGACAGAGCATGAACAGGGGAGGGTGAGAGAGAGGGAGACACAGAATCTGAAACAGGCTCCAGGCCCCGAGCTGTCAGCACAGAGCCCGACATGGGGCTCGAACTCACGGAGTGTGAGATCATGACCTGAGCCAAAGTCAGATGCTTAACCCACTGAGCCACCCAGGCGCCCTGAAGAACTGATCTAATACAAGATTTCTTAACAGAAGAATAGGCAAGATCTATTTTCCCCCACCAGCAGCACCTAAGAGAGTATGATACCCGTGTGAAATGCTGCAGGGATTGTCTGTGTCTGCAGAATGCATTATATATTTTTCACTCCATCTCTCAGCCTGTGGGACCTTTGCCTCTTCTGCCAGCCCTCCCAGCCCTTTCTGCCATGACTGGCCTGTGCTCCAGGTGGGCTGGAAATGCCTGGGCCTTGGGTGTGCTGATGCCTTCCTGCTTTACTCATGCCTGCTCCTTGTTCTTGGGTCCTGTGCCCCAGCCACACCCCAAGGGACCCCACCGCAGGAGTACCTTCCTTCCTTCCCTGTACTCTCAATACCTGAACCTCAGTTTGCCCCTCCCTATTGTGTCTATAAGGAGCAAACAGTGTGTATCTCACCGAGTTATTGTGGAGAACAAGTGAGCTCATTTCCAATGTGTTGGGCACAGGACCCACCCACAAAGTGAGTACTCAAGCGTTACCTGCTGTGATGAATAAAAACGCCTTTATCATGTACATTTCATCCCCACTCAGATTATAACCTCTCGCGGGCAAAGGGGGCCATCCTGTCTATGTGGCACCTCACCCTGCCACTGCTGTAGGGGAGTCTCTTTTAAGAAATTCAACCAGGAAGGCTGTAGTTGGCTTGCACAAGGAAACTGAGGAGACTCTAACATCATCATCATGATTCTTGCATATACAGTGATCAATTCTTCATCCTTCCTTCAAACAGAAATGTTGGAATTTCTGTTCGGATTAAAGAATGAGAAGGATATGTACTGAAAGCTTTCAGTGCACCAGACACTCTCTATGGTTTCGGGTTTGTTTGTTTGTTTGTTTTTTCCAGCTGTCCCCACAATCAGCCTAACTTCAACAGAGGCAGGCAGTGTTCGAACTCCACTCTAATGACGAAAGCGAAGCCCAGAAGTAGGGACCTTGCTTCAAAGTACCTTGCACCAAGAAACAACTCTTGGAATCCAGATTTTCTGAAATAAAAGTCCAAGGGCGCCTGGGTGTTCAGTCTGTTAAGCGTCCGACTTCAGCTCAAGTCATGATCTCACAGTTCGTGAGTTCGAGCCCCGCGCCGGGCTCTGTGCTGACAGCTCAGAGCCTGGAGCCTGCTTCGGATTCTGTGGTTCCCTCTCTCTCTGCTCCTCCCTTGCCCATGCTCCTTCTCTCTCTGTGTCTCAAAAATAAATAAACGTTACAAAACATTTTAAAAAAAGAAAGATCCGTCCAGTGCCTTGTGATCAGGAGTCAGTATTGCTTCCCTGGGTGCTTCTAGGTATGAAGGGAGGTGATGGGGACCTGGGAAATCAGTGCTATTCACTCCTGGACTTTTGAGTGAAGGGAAAAGCTTGTACAATCACGGTACCCGTGTTGGCAAACTCAGGTTTTTCTGGCCTTGCCAGACTCAGATGTACTCTGTTGGCAAGTGTTCTTTATGTTTTCAAGGTTCGGCTACGGCACGAGCCAAGTATTATGGGACGTGACTAAGATAAGTGAATCTCTTTCAATAGGTGCTTATCCATTCTATTTCAAAAGGCTCAGGCCCAGTATCAAAGAATTCAAGCCCATCATTTGGGCTAGAATGCTAGAGGGATAATATCGTACCAAGCGTTAGGAGTAGTTCCATTGTCATCCTGAAACTCTGTGTGTGTGTGTGTGTGTGTGTGTGTGTGTGTGTGTGTGTGTGTGTGTGTTATTTTTACCCTCAATTTAGGTCAAGGCTATAGAAAACTATTTAAAGTTAAATATCTTTGTGTTCAACTGTTAGCAAACTCAGAAAAATCTTATGAAAGAAAAGTAGCAAATAAACCGTGTTTTATGGTGAATGGGACATTTTGAGAGGAAGGGAAGACAGAAAAGCCACTGTCTAGGCCCTGTGGTGGGGCAAGTCCCCTTGTAATAAATCAAGGGAAGGGTATGCTCAGAGCCTTGTTCTAGAGATGATATACAAGTCCAATCAGCAAGTTCATAAGCAGACTTGTTTGTTTATACCATGCCAAATTCTGGACCAAATGTTTATTTGAAAAATGAAAAATATTTATGTCTTCGAAGGTGTTTTTGTGGCAGAGATGGGAGAGAAACTTTTTCATCCTTTTGCTTCCCAAGCTCTATTCTAAGCTACAAAATCTGTTCTTAAATTACTTGCACTTGCAAGAGAATCCAAGGCATTATTATCTCTACTCCTGAATTTTGCTTTTGCTAACGTGGCAACAGCCCCTGTTCTGCATTGAAATGTTTCCTTTGTTCGAAAATGAGGTTATCGTGGTTTCTTCCATCAGGACAAGCGAACGTTTCCACAGATTCTTGTCGTGCAAACCTCAGAGTAAAGAGAAACGAAGACGTAACCTTACAAATGATAGTGGTCTTCCCCCCACTCCCTCCCCCAACTCAACACTAACATCATTTTTCGAAGGAAACTTAAACATCTGGTTTCCTTCTGGGAAACTGCACCGTTTTTTTGACCTTCATCTTAAAAAAAAGTCTTTACTAGTCTAGTCTCAAATATGAAGTTAAAATAATTACTACATACCTGAGAAATCTAACGTTGACACATAGATCTTGTTTATTGAGATTACAGGGTTAACAAAATTGGATATACATGTGTCCTGCCTGGCAAAATTGAATATAAATATTTGTGTCAACATATGCTTGCTACAATTAGAAAAGATTTCCATCACACGCTTGCCTCGAGCACTTTTGGAGGAGTTTCTTGCCATCTGCGATCATTAGAAACTTAAATCCCAGATTAAAGAGATAATAATGAACAATTGCTACTTTGTTGCCTTCCAAACATGTTGCTGTGTCATATGCAAGGAGTTTTATGGCACGCAGGCTTTATTCTGTTCTAAGAACAGACATAAGCCTCCATTAGTATTGATTTTTAATGATATCCTTGTAACCACATGATAATGGGATTTTTAAAAAGAACCCGTCCTTGTACAGAATCAGGGTTGCAAATGTTAACTATTCTTACGTCTGACATGTGGGCAACAGATTGAACCCAAAGCAAATGTTTGAAAGGTTTGGTAATATTGGAATGATTGAGGAAATGCTGTTTCTGCAGTGAAACTGAACAGTGAAGCAATGATGTAGGCATTTGAACTCCCACTTTGAGAGGCTTGAAATGTAATATGTTTCTGGTTGTTTTCTTCTCTGAGTGGGATTTTCTGTTTTACTGTAAATTGCCACTGCTGTTTAATATGTGTATGTTTTTCTTGGTAGAAGCTTCAAACAGGACGTTGACCTCGTAGAAAACCCTTCGCCTGAAAGAACAGCACGAAATAGCAACTTGCCACACGTAGCCCTTTAATCCTGGTTTCTCTTTAGATTCCTTTGAGATCAATTTTCAAAGAGCCCTCAGCAAACGGACGTTTGTTTGGGGATGGTACGTAGGTAGGAAAATACACATTTGCGTGCACGCACACACGCATCCACACTTGTCCTTGCCCTGCTGTGTTACGCACTCTACCTAGATTATGTATTAACTTGACTCAACTGGCGGGCCTCGGGGTTGAATTCACTTAGTGTGATAGGGCTGGTTAATATTCTGCCTCTACTATTAACGGCCTTATAATCCAGCAGAGAGGGTAAAATGACTGCACAGCCGTTGTATTATCCTATAAAATATGGATCTGGGTTGTCGCGATATCTCCAGGCAGTTGTCAGGCACGTAACGTCAGAGAAGTTCTTCCAGTGACGAGTGGGCATGCAGTGCTGTCAGCCACGTGCAGACAAGGAGGCCTCGGAGTAGACGGGGAAGGAGTGGAAACGGAGAAGTTGATCCAAGAGAAAGCACGTGTGGGTGCATGTGTGTGTGTGCATACGCACGTGTGAGACCGTTCTTTGTACTTGAGCGAGACTGTCCACAGTGCCCTCTTGGAGCGGCCTCTACCTCGTTCAGCTGGAAGACCACGGGGAGAATGGTACCCAGGGGGCAGGTCCCGGGTAGGACCACGACTTCTCTCTGGGTGTGATAGGAAGCCACGGGAGGGGTTAGAACCCACGAGCATAATGGTCTTGAATATGCGTGGATTTGCTCTGGCTTGTCTACATAGAATCAGCACCGGGGAGGCCTGAGTATAGCAAGGAGACTAGTTAAAGAGGCTCACAGCAGTCCAGATGAGAGACGATGGGTGCTGGGAACCGAATAGGAGCCGTAGAACTGGTGAGCCATGGTTGAATACCTACTGAGAGCGGACCCAATGGGATTTGAGGACAGCTTGGTTGTGGGGCATTGGAAGAAGAGAGTCAAGGATAAAGCCAAGGATCAAGGATCAAGCCTAGGGGCGCCTGGGTGGCGCAGTCGGTTAAGCGTCCGACTTCAGCCAGGTCACGATCTCGCGGTCCGTGAGTTCGAGCCCCGCGTCGGGCTCTGGGCTGACGGCTCGGAGCCTGGAGCCCGTTTCCGATTCTGTGTCTCCCTCTCTCTCTGCCCCTCCCCCGTTCATGCTCTGTCTCTCTCTGTCCCAAAAATAAATAAACGTTGAAAAAAAAATTAAAAAAAAAAAAAAGGATCAAGCCTGGACATTTGAATGCATCTGGCATTGTTGGCTGAGGTGGGAAACACAAAGGCAGGTTGGCAAGGGTGAGAAGTTAGGAGTCTGTGGCCACGTTGGACCTCGAACAGGCATTTCAGCTCTAGGCAGGGACGCCGAGAAAGCACTTGGAAGTGTGAATCTTGTGTTCCAGAGAGAGGTCCGGAGAGGAGACGTCGCCTGGAAACTACCAGCCAACGTACAGTATTTATAACCACGGAGCTAGATACGGTCTCGTAGAGAGAGTAGACGGGGAGGAGGAGGCCAGAAGGCTCATCGTGAGGCATCTCAGCACTAAGGGTGGATAAGGAGGAAGACCCAGCCCAGGAGACGGGGAAGAAGCAGCCAGCAGGGGAGGAAAGCCAGAAGCCTGTGGTCTCCCGGAAGCCCAGTGGAGAATGTAGATCATAACGGCTGCGAAGTAAAGCAGGCTTCTGAGAGCTGATCGCTGCGTTTTGTGGTGAGGCGGTCACACAGTTGAACAGTTTCAAGTTGATGAACACTTCCAGCGGAGGGGAAGGGATGAAAGCCCGATGATTCGTACTTGGAAGAGAAAGCTGAAACTCTCAAAGATTTTACTCACTGTTACTGAAGAGTAGGAAAAACAACATCTCCTAAGCCCGGGGAATTCAGCAGCTCATGGAGTATGGGTTTCTGGATCTTCTGCGGCCGTGGCTTCCCAAGGCTGTGTCACCCTCCAGCCTGTTATCACCCCGCAGCTGATCACCACAATTTCTCTCTCTCTTTCCCAGTTAAAACCAAGAAGCCAGTTCCACCTGCCGTCCAGCTAGCAGCCTTCTTGCCAGGTCTGCTTTCAGGGGACAGACAGATAGGACGACGGGGAGTGATGGCAATGGATGAGGTTGCCCTGTTGGGGATACCCCACCCCCTATCACAGGGAGTAAGGGGCCCAGCATGACAGCCACATTCTACACCTGGTCTCGTCTGACAGGGGCCTCTTGGCTACTCCCGCCATAATGACAGCCTCTTTAGGTCACCTAGCAAGATGCCCAAGGTAAGGGAACTGCTGTGTGCTGTTCAGAGCCCTAGGAAAACAATAAGGTCTGAGTTTGCATTTCGCGACACTTCTCCCCCCCCCCCGCCACCACGGGTTTGGGGCTTCCCTTCCCTCTACCAGCAACTGCTCCCCACTTGGCTGGCAGGAGGATCACGGATGCTTCCGAGCACCGGTGGAGGCTTCTGAAGACGGGGATGAAAGGTTGAACGGGCTGGTGAAAAGGGGATTGAGGCTTGTGGAGGGGGCTGCTATCAGGGGAAGGCCCCAGGGAGCAGGGAGCGGGGCGTCTCAGCCCCAGGTGCCCCCAGGGCCAGGCTGCCAGCCTCCTCTGCCACTGCCTCCAGGCTGTGCACCGGTCCCCCTGCTCCCGGGCCCACGGAGAATGGCAACAGTCTGTCCACTTCGCGGCTCTCTGATTCCTAAAACAGGCGAGGGGGCATTTCTGATATTTTTCAGAGGAGTTTCTGCGGCAAGTAGCAAAAGGTCAACAGTTTCAACTCCTCTCCTAAAAAATGCCTGTGTTATAATACTCGGGGGGGGGGGGGGAGGGGGAGGAAAAAGGTCAGAGTTCACTACATTATTTAATTCCCCCTTCTCCTTATAAACAAGCAAACAGGCCAGACTGGAAGGAAAGCACCACAATATTAGCCGTGATCGTCTCTGAGTTCTAAGTGATGCCGTGTCCTCTTTTTTCTTCAGTCCCACGACTTCTTACAGCGTGTGCCTATTATTTGTATAACTAGCCAAATGCACATGTAAAGGCGTCTTCCGAGATGGAATTCTCTGTAAACTTTTACAATCTGCGTTGGCCCCTTGGATGCCAGCAGGCTCCTGTCAGAGTCCCGGGTGCTGTGGTGGACAGTCAGACGGTCAGTGGACAGACAGACCAGAGGCGGCTGCCCAGGCCCCCCGCGGCCCCGGATGTGCTGTCCAGGATGGCTTCGTCTCACCTCCTGGATCCTCCTCCCTCTTCCAACGTTCCTTGTTCCCGACAGGGTGGCTGGGGCACACGCCGCTTGCAGAGAAGATAGTCCAGTGGCCGCCGTCCATTAGAGACGTGAGTGTCAGGACTAATGCATGTTTTCTTTTATGATCTCCAGGTGAGGGAGACAAGAAGGGTGGTCTTGCTTCTTGGCTACTGAGGAGGAGAACTGATGTCAGAGGAGTTACAGCGCTGATAGATTCCAAAGTTGGGACAAGAGATTCTGAACCCTTGCTTCCTTACACCCGTCAGTGGTGGCTTTCAAGTCTCTTAAAACCATAAACAAAATTTTGCGTGGAAAAGTTTATATGCGTGTAAAAAAACATAAAAGCGACCTGTTTGGAGCAGGAGTGAGAAGCAAAGATTCCCTTCCCTCAAGGGGAAGAGCTTTATGATTTGCCTGGGAGCAAAGATGGAAACCCACTGGCTCAACCCCTTCTGAGCTCTGAGGATGGAAAGAAGAAACCAAAGCCAGCAAAGGGCACACAGGTGACAGCAGAGCCCCGGGAGTGCTTTAGGCAAGTTCGGTGTTACACAACTTCAGAGGAAACTTTCGTGGGGTTTAGTGTTGTTGAAGGTGACTGAGGGGTAGGATATGATTGGCACTAAGTAAGAACTGGAACTGTAGTAAGAGGAGGCTGGCCTCGGTTCCAGAAGCGTCTCTGCAGTGGGAGGCAACTGAATCTGCATGAGGGAGCTGATGTCTCAGAAGTGTGTAGACTGAAAATTCATGTGGCTCAGTCCGTTGAGTGTCCAACTCTTGATTTCAGCTCAGGTCATGATCTCGTGGTTCGTGAGTTCGAGCCCCATGTCGGGCTCCGCACTGACCGTGTGGGGCCTGCTTGGGATTCTCTCTCTCCTTCTCTCTCTGCCCCTCCCCTGCTCGTGAGTGCTCGAAATCAATCAATCAATCAATCAATCAGTCAGTCAGTCAGTCTCTATCTATCTCTGCTGGTTCACTGTTGTCAGTCCCAGAAATGGGACGAGCAGGTATTAAGAGAGTGGCCCTGAGACTGATTTGCGAATTGAAGAGAAAGAGACTCATGAGGGGGGCTAGATGAAGGACTGGGGGAGTCAAAGTGGAGACGGGAAGCAGTGTGTGTTTCTCACTGTGTTGAAGAGAGAAAGCCCTTCCTCCGAGAACACCTGTAACGATACGTAAAACTGGAGGGTCTGTTTGTTGAGGCAAAGTCCAGCTGATCTTGTCTGAAGCAGGAGGCGAGCTCACTCACGGAAGACGGGTGTGGAAGGGGAGACATAGCAGGGTTGTGGCCTGACGTCCTACAACAGCGTGTTAGGACACCCCACACGGCTTGCTTCTGCCAGCTCAGCGAGCCAGACTCTGTCTGCAGCTCCCCCGGATTGTCGCTGGTCACGGCTATCCTTCCCGGGCTCCCGTTATCACGTGTCTAGTATCTCAGGGTGGGTGCTGTGCGTGTGTGTGTGTGTGTGTGTGTGTGTGTGTGTGTGTGTACGTGCTCACGCATGCGCCTGTGCACCTAACTCAGAAGCTGCTTCCAAAGCTTTGGCTATGACGACGGGTCTCCTTGACTCATTTCGTTCCGTCCATTTTTATTGAGTTCCAGATGTGTGCTGAGCTGGTTGCCTGTTCCAACTTCCAAAAGCTATCAGTCTTTAAACTCTCAACAAACTTTGTGACTCCCTGACCTGTTTTTTGTTTTTGTTTTTGTTTTTGTTTTTGTTTTTTTCCTAGCTCTAAGTTCCTTCTGATACCTGTCTTAGCAGTGCCTGGCTTATTAATCATCACCAGTCCTTTGGCCTCAGCCCATGTCGGACGCCATAATCCCTGGTCTTGACTATGGGCTGCAGAGCTCACTGTGGCTGCCAGGGTTCCAGCAGGGGACAGAGAAACCAACAGGCTATCTTCTAGGGGATCAGCACTGCCTGGGAGCACAAGAGAGGTGGCCCGGGGTTGCGGGTTGGCACCACACGTTCGGCACTTGCTGGGGAGGAGAGAAAGCGTTGAGTGCTGCCTAAGCAGCATCATAAAAAGTGGAAGGGAGGAGGGGGGTCTGTCATGGGCAGTGTACAGGGGGACTAGTCTTGAGTCCTAAAAACTAGAGCAGGTAGATGTCTGGATGCATATGTGGTGCAGGGTGGGGGCGGGGCGGGGCGGTCTGTGAAGAAGTTGTAGTTCGAGAATCTACCTTGGATCCAGAGGCCACAAATGATGCCCCATCTTGTGTGGTAAAGTCTAGAGCAGCACTTCTCCACGTTTGCTCCCGGTCAGAGTCACCTGGATGGGGGCTGGTAGGAACGCAGGTTCCGATTCCGAGGGTCTGGGGCAGAGCTGAGAGCTGCCTCGGTCACGGTGCGGCTGACGATGCTTGTGTCCGGGTGACGCTTGCAGTGGCAGGGCTCTGAGGGCCACTCCGAGGTGTGGCTGGTGGTGCTCTGTGCTGAGGGGTAAGGGGTTCCTCGCTGGGGGTGCATCTTCAGTGCGGGGGCTGACGCTGAGAGCACTGGCTGGGACCAGAGCAGAGAAACACGGAAACCCTGGCAAGGAATGGAGGCGATTTGAGCAGAAGCCCCTCTGTGGAGACCCGGACGGGAAACGTGTGTTTTCTCTGACTGGAGAGCTGTGGGACCTTTTTTTGTTGTTGTTTATTTACTTATTTTAAGAGAGAGAGAGAGAGAAAGTGAGTGGGGGAGGGACAGAGAGAGAAGGAGGGAGATGAATCCCAAGCAAGCTTCATGCTGTCAGCACAGAGCCCGACCTGGGGCTCGAACTCACAAACCGTGAGATCGTGACCTGAGCCGAAATCGAGAGTCGGACACTCAACCCACTGAGCCACCCAGGCGCCCCAGAACTTTTTGAACACTCGTGTTCTTCGTTGCAGGACTGATTCTTTCTTGACCATAAATCACGCGGTGAAGCTAGTGGGCTTGTGTCAGACTCTCCATTATTTTGGGGACTAGTAATACTCTTGTCATGGGAGAGTCCATTGATGAGTATGAGGAGCTTGTAATTTACTAGAGACCAACTTGAACACAGGGACTGTCAACGGTCCTGAAGTTTAGACCTCTTGGCTGTTTGCATCTACACCGTGGGCTTTGACTTTCAGAGAAGTGATCAATTTGTATGTGCGTGTGTGATAGTAACGTTTATATATGTAAATATATATACTTATATAAAGATTAATATGCATAGAAGCACCACAGTATATAAACCCCAGAACCTTGGAACTACATGGTAATTTAGGGATTAGTCCAACCCTTTGATTTTTATATGAACTATTAAGATACAAAGAAGAACAATAAATAGTGTGGGCACACTCATGTTTAGGAGCCTTATTGGTTCTTTTAAGATGTAAAGTCCCGGGGCACCCGGGTGCCTCAGTTGGTTGGGCGTCTGACTTCAGCTCAGGTCATGATCTCCTGGTCTGTGAGTTTGAGCCCCGCATCGGGCTCTGTGCTGACAGCTCGGAGCCTGGAGCCTGTTTCGGATTCTGTGTCTCCCTCTCTCTGCTCCTCCCCTGCCTGTATTCTTTCTCGCTCTCAAAAATAAATAAAAGATAAAAAAAAATTTTTTTTAACTGTGAAGTACTAATCTCGGCCACGTTATCATATTGTCTTATGAAGAAGGTGAGGAAGGTTCACTTTCCCTTTGAGAAAAGAAAAAGGGGCTTAATATTAAGCTGAGTTTTTTTTTTTTATTTTTTTTTTCAACGTTTATTTATTTTGGGGACAGAGAGAGACAGAGCATGAACGGGGGAGGGCCAGAGAGAGAGGGAGACACAGAATCGGAAACAGGCTCCAGGCTCCGAGCCCTCAGCCCAGAGCCCGACGCGGGGCTCGAACTCACGGACCGCGAGATCGTGACCTGGCCGAAGTCGGACGCTTAACCGACTGCGCCACCCAGGCGCCCCTATTAAGCTGAGTTTTACATTTCCATGGTCACCATCTGCGGGGAGTACTAAGCCTCCAACCCCTGTGAAGGGTCATCTTCTGCACAAACAGTTTAACAGGCCGTGCTATTGTAATTGTTAGTATTTTTTAAAACTCTTACCATTCATCCTTGTAACTACTTTTTCACAAAAACTCCCTTAATGATCACAAAACAAAACCGTCCTCTATGTGTGTGTAGAATGGACATTTGAAAGCGACGAGGGTTCTTCGGGCCCTGATTTGCCCAGAGCTTCGTGTCCACTCGTGAGTGTCAGCTGCCTGGGGGGACGTGGCTCAGAGAACAAGGTCTGTCTTTTGAATACGTTCTCTCTATTTCCTTGCTTTTCGTCGATGGCAACAAAGCTTTTCAGGGTTCCGAGCACAGTGTAAGTAAAGTTGTTCCAATAAATAAATGCAGTTCAACTAAACGGGTCAGTGAGAGCTCCTGACTGTTGAGCTGGCGGAGATTAGGGGGAAGGTAAGGAAGGCAGCTCCCCTCTGACAATCGTTTTGCGAACACCCCGACGTGAAATGCCCGCCAAACAGGCCCAGAGACCGTGTGGGTAAATTCACTAAGGCCTCTGACAGGCATCGCAGGGCTTATCATAGGAAAGCAGGAATGGCGGCTGGCAGAGGCAGCCTGCTCGAGGACCAAGCACCCCTTGATCCAGCAGCACCTGAAGATGCATCCCTGACTGTGAAAATGCCCTGACCAGGGTTCTGAGCCACAGCCGCAGCACAGTTCTGCAGTCAGCTTTTGGCTCTCGCACGTTAGGTGAGATTCCTGTTTAGATGTGAATCAGTCCCACATGTTTAAATACCACCATGTGAATGGCACTTTGACAACACCCCAGATTAAAGCTAGAGCACTGTTTCCTGGCATAGATAGGAGGATAAAGACGTACCACCAGTAATGGACATCCCCACCTAGTAAATAACGCAAGAGTATGGAGGGGGGCATACATGGTTTATTGTTGGCAAGGAAAGTGAATGCTGAGTTAAATGGGAGAGGAAATCATTGTTGATCTGAAGAGGAATGCCATATTCCCTGCTCCGCAGAGTGTGCACGTGAGGGAGGGAAAGACAGAGAGAATGACAGTCAAGGCAGTGGAGGCATTAAGCCAAGCGGGGAGCGTGAGTTAGTCTGGAGGGATGTGTCATGTGCTTACTTGTGATGTGTCTTCCCCTCAAACGCGCTGTGCTTTTTCCTGCCTCTGACCCTGGCTCTCAACATTCTCCTTCTAGAAGTTCTCCTTTCTGTCTTGAGGATCTGCATGAGCGTTTATGACATACCCCTTTCACTGCCTTGCCATGAGCATTGCTGGGCTATCGCAATCCAGCTAAAAGGCCACCCGATCATTTGTTAGGACGAGTTTGTTGGGTATTCTGTCCCCTTTCCTTCTTGGAAAACGGAGTATCCCATTCCCATTGGGGAAGGATAGCCACCGGCCGTACCTGGGGTTGAGCAGGGTACTCTATACGGGTGGAGTCGCTCATTCAGTTGATGCTTGTGGAACATCTGTGACCGCTGCCCTTGTCGGGTGTCTGCTCTTGTCTGCTCATCTATGACCACTGCTCAGGTACTGCTCTCGTCGGGTGATGAGCAAGAGAGGAAAACTGCCACCCCGGTGTCACTCCGAGTCTAGTTGGGAACACAGGCAGGAGTAAGGTGTTGCAGCACCGGGGAGGGAATCCTGGGCTGGTAGAACTGTGCAGAATTCGAGAGCACAGAGGAGGGGCACCGCCCAACCCAGACGGAGGGAAAAGATTCCCAGGGGACGTTCTATGTAGACTGACTCTCGATGAATTGGGCATTAAGTGTAGGTGAAGGAATATTCATCGAACATGTAAAATGCATTTAGAAAATTTGATCAGGCACAGATATGCAAATACCTGAGTTTCAATCCCTTTCCTACATTACCATATTAAGCCTTCTCAGCCCTCAGAAACCTTGTCACTATTTTCTTATGGATCTGACACCGGTCTCGGGCTCGTCTTAAGGCTCAGGATGACGCCCCTCCAGTGAATGGTCTGATACCTGTCAGAAGGTATCCGAGCTTCTGAAGTCTGTGAAATGAGCCTCAGTTTACTTATTATTTAAAAGACTTTAGGGACACCTGGGTGGTTCAGTCGGTTAAGCGTCCGACTTCACCTCAGGTCGTGATCCTCTGGTTCGTGGGTTCGAGCCCCATGTCAGGCTCTGCGCTGACAGGTTAGAGCCTGAAACCTGCTTCAGATTCTGTGTGTCCCTCGCTCTCTGCCCCTCCCCCACTCATGCTCTTTCTCTCTCTCTCAAAAATAAAATAAACATTAAAAAATTTAAATACTTAAATAAAAAAGAGTATATAAGTGACACGTGATGACTGGGGATAGGGAGGGGAAAAGACCTCATACATGTAAATGGCACTGGACAGAGGCAACCACGTGTAACATTTTTGTGTTGCATCCTTCTAGATGTTTTCCTGCAAACATGTCTTTGTTTCAAAAATGGGATCCTACTATCCTATCCATCCCAGTCTGCAGTGTGCCCTTTGTGGCCACTGTCTTGTGACCATGTTGAGCATT
Organism: Prionailurus viverrinus; assembly: GCF_022837055.1. Lineage (NCBI taxonomy): Eukaryota > Metazoa > Chordata > Mammalia > Carnivora > Felidae > Prionailurus > Prionailurus viverrinus. The sequence continues at coordinate 136,203,506 of NC_062565.1, forward strand.
GCTTAGAAAATAAGCTTTGTTAGTAAAGTATTCTTTTTAAAAAAAATTTTTTAATGTTTATTTTTGAGAGAGAGACAGAGACAGAGCTTGAGCGGGGAAGGGGCAGAGAGAGAGGGAACACAGAATCCGAAGCAGGCTCTAGGCTCCAAGCTGTCAGCACAGAGCCCGACGCAGGGCTCGAACCCACGAACTGTGAGATCACGACCTGAGCTGAAGCCGGACGCTTAACTGACTGAGCCACCCAGGCACTGCCTATAGTAAGGTAGTAAGTGCCTCATCAGTCATAATGCCTTCGGTTTGCTTTGTGAGTCCAAATTCAGGAAGCAAAAAGTAAAGATACAGAGAATCATTTTTCAAGCTTCTTATTCTGACATAGGCAATGTTGGTGGTAGGGACATTGTGAGTTAAAAGACAAGGCAGAGGAGAGAATAAAGACGAACCTCGCCTCAAAGTGATGTTTGCAAGAAAACCTTCAAAAACGCTCTGTAATGAAATGATACGTATCCTAGTCACTGGTTCTATGTACCAAAGAGTTTCTGGGGGAACTAGCTGGCTTTGACTTTGAGGGTATCAAAGATTAAGGTTAGTAGGCACTTCTCGTATGATTTTATATGAGTTTCCCCCTCCCAGCTTTGTTGATACTTTTGCTAATGACTTAATTATTTATTTAGGCGTTTAAACCATTCTGTGCAAATACCTTATGCAATGCTTTTTTTTTCTCCCCCCCCCCCCCAAAGTTTATTTGTTTTTTACTAAAGCCAAATAACACACTTCACATCTGGGAGCAGCCAACAAGTGGATTTGCTCTCCTTTGAAGACTCCTAATTCAGCTTCCCATGTTTGAATCGTGATTCTGGGCCCAGGGTCCCACAGATGAGACGATCGATGTTTCTGTCCCTGAGGTCAAAGGCACTGTTTGGGGGGAGGGGCGAAGGAGGTCATCGGTGCTAGAGCTGAGTCTGGAGGGGCGCAAGAGAGTAGGCCAGGTGAAGAAGAGGGAGGGTGACATCCCGGGCACAGGCTCAGGGGGACAGGCTCCAGAGAGGCAGGTAAAGGGGCATCTGGGGTGGTGGCAGGGGCGGGGGGGGGGGGGGGGGGCGGTGGCTACAGACAGCACAGTCCTGCCAGTGTGTGCGGGGCACTGTGAGGTTGGCGGGGGTCTGGGTAGCGCAGCCCGTGCCCGGCTAGGGCGAGGGGCTTTGCCCTGCTGGGTAATCAGCCCAGACAGTCACGGAGCTGTTTCGCGGGCAGCTGGAGACACAAGTCTGAAGGCTTTGCTTCAAGCTGGAGGTAAAGATTCAGGAGCCTCTGAAGACCTGTGCCTCCGTCATCTCCATGGCGGCACGAGAGCACAGAAGCAAGAATGGCGTCAGCGGGAGAAGAGGAAGCAGAAGGTCGTAAACAGTGATCCCCAAAAAGTGTGGTCAAGGAAGGAAGATGAGAGTAGGCAAGGGAGGTACAGGGTCCCAAGGGGATCCTTCTTTTTTTTTTAATTTTAATTTTTTTAATGTTTATTTTTTTTTTTTTTTTTTTTTTTATTATTTTTTTTTTTTAAATTTTTTTTTTTTCAACGTTTATTTATTTTTGGGACAGAGAGAGACAGAGCATGAACGGGGGAGGGGCAGAGAGAGAGGGAGACACAGAATCGGAAACAGGCTCCAGGCTCTGAGCCATCAGCCCAGAGCCCGACGCGGGGCTCGAACTCACGGACTGCGAGATCGTGACCTGGCTGAAGTCGGATGCTTAACCGACTGCGCCACCCAGGCGCCCCTTTAATGTTTATTTTTGAGAGAGAGAGAGAGAGAGAGAGAGCGCGCAGGAATGGGGGAAGGGCAGAGACAGAAGGCAGAGACACAGAATCCAAAGCAGGCTCCAGGCTCTGAGCTGTCAGCACAGAGCCCGACGTGGGGCTCAAACTCATAGACCGCGAGATTATGACTTGAGCTGAAGTCGGGTGCTCAACCGACTGAGCCACCCAGGCACCCCGGGGGATGCTGTTTATTTTAAGCAGGGTTGAGATGACATATACGCATCGGCTGGGAGAAAACGGCCGACGGAGAGAGAAAGTTGGACGTATGGGAGGGAATGACATATGGACAAGATGGACAGTGCTAATGATGAGGGGTCCCTGCTCCCTTCTGACCACCCTCCCCTCTGAGCCTGTAGGAAGACAGCAGAGAAGAGTGAAGGCAGAGGTGGGTTGTGAGTGCAAAGCTCCGAAAGCTGAGATCCCTGCTGGCCTCGTCTTCCTCAACGTCGGAGAGTGAGGGCTATCCGATGTCGTCCGACAGCAGGGGATGGTATGAGCTAGAAGGTCTGAAGGGCTGCAGACAGGAGCCGTAGAAGGAACTGACCAAGGATAAAGGCAGGAACAGCTTACCCCAGCACACAGTCTGGCACACAGTAAGTGTTCAATTAACACTCAAGTTAAAAACAAGGTCAAAAGATGGTTGAAGAACATCAAAAGTTTGCCCAAGTGGGGTTGGCGACCGTGGATCGATCACAGTATCGGAGATATAGTACTTACACTAGGGAGACGAAAACTACCCCCGTGTGTGTCTTTTCTTGGGCGGTTGCAAGAGTGAAGAATGGGAGGACGTGAAGGATGTCTGTTGGAGAGTAGTTGGGGGTGAACCCAGGCAGGATCTGACCTGCTAGGAGAACGAGGCGGTGTTCAGGGCTTTGAGGGGATGGAGGCAATAAGGGTTGGGAAAGCAGGACTGTCGCTTTTTCTTACGTGCCCATAATCAATACCATAAATACAAGTGGCCTCATTTTTTAAAGGGTGACATTGCTATGTTGTTAATTTTAGGCTCTGTAAGATACAATGAGGGGTAGTCTAAACTTCCAACAAAACAAAATAGAAGTTCTGCGCAGTAGTGAGAGAAAACCATACCATGCTGTCCCTGGGAATCGGTTACGGTGTCACATTTGACTCGGGTAAATAAATGTAGCCGGGAGAAATCTCAGTGCCCGGCACAATATGAAACATCAGATGAGGTTGTCTCTCCCTCTGAGAATCAAGGAGCATGCCGACTGCAGACTGATTGATGGCTAAGACACGCACTCACCCGTTCGAAAACATGGTGACCTACTACGTGCTGGTCAGTGTGTGGGGTGCCGCTTATGTGCAAAGTGCCGTGAGTCGACAGAAAGCACGGGAGAGACTGCCTGACCGTCAGACTGGTCTTCACGTGATTAAGGAGAATGGGTCGAGTAACCTGTATGCCTTTTAAAAGAAAGCGTGCAATCAAGCGGCCATATGAGTGTCGGAGCATAATAAGTATGAAAATGTTTCGTACTGTAGGGAAAATGTGTAGCCCAGGGAAGTCTAGGAAAGCTTGACGGCTTTGGAGAAATTTTAAACAGTAGTTGGAGAGAAAAAGTATTGGCAGCTCAAAAGGCACGTAGTATGCCCTCCGTACGTTATCTATTGCCCCATTCACTTCTATAATTGGACCACGTTCAAGGCTAATTTGAAAACTGAGTCCTGAAACTTAGCTTTGGGAGAAAGCATTTAAAAAATAATAATAAAGTGAAGAGAAATAAACATTTAAAATATTTTAACTGAAAGGGTAAATCAGTTTTTCCATTACTAGATCGAATGATTTAAATTCAGACATATGGAAAAATTTAACTTTCATCTCCAGATTCTAAGCCTAATTCAGGGAGAAAACCCATGAAAGTGATAAAACAATTGAACAATAAATCTTTATGTTGTGAAGAACGCAGTGAATGCTTGGAGCTACATCATCATTTCCGTGCTTTTGGATTATTACAAACACCAACATCTTTTCCAAAGGGTTACAAGGCTGTGATTTGTCACTGACTTCGGGGCAAGGGTGCGGAGGAATTTATGGGATGTTATCCTTCCAAGAAGAATTAGGGGAATTTTTTTTTTCACTTGAAGATACTTTAAACAACCCGGGCGTTAAAGTAGTCGAGTGACTCTTCCCCTGGAAAAACAATTCATTCTCAATCCTGTTTAACTTGAATACTCAATCGAACTGTCGCTGGAAATGGAAAGAAATGAAAATGCGGACAGATACGGTCCTTACCCATGAAGGGCTTATGACAGAATACTTTGAATTTCACGCAAACGTTTTCCATTATTTCATTAAGTTGACTCCAGTACATTTCAATTTGTTTCCTGGAGTGTGAGTAAATTGCGTTCTTACTACTTAAAAAAAAAAATTTTGTTGTTGTTTGGGGAGTCATGGAAACTTAATGACACTGCAAACTTCACTTTCAATACATGACCTTGAAATGTTTGGAATGCCCTGAAATAATTGAATGAGCATTTTAGGAGTCTTGTAATTAAAATAAGAAATATGAACGTCATTGGTGGGTATTGTACAGGAATCATGATTCTGTTGTTTTTTTCTTTTGGAACTTGTGGATTAACTATACATAATTTGTAGTTCACAAGAATTGGGAAGAGTGTCCGTTTAGGTCTGATTACGTCCTTTTGAATGTTTCTAATATCTGTTGTCTTCACTTACGACCAACATCTCAACTTATCTGGAGCTCTATATTTTTTATGTTCTTTTCGTGGGTTCAAACATGTTACTGACGAGTTATGGATATGGTATTTCTGGATTTTCTCAGAAACTGGATTCTTAAGATATGGAATTGATTTAACAGCCTCAAGGAGCCTACATAAACCTGGCCATATTAAGTATTTATGTCGATTGTAAGCTCTATCCTGATTTCAGGTATGTTTTTCTTTTTCTTTTTCTTTTTTTTTTAATGTTAAGTGAATCTTAAAACCAGGAAACTTGATAGGTGTCCACTGATTTGGCACTAAGTTGTGACATACAGTTCCATGCACGGACACTCATAATGGATTTTGATTATTGCTTGCTAGTTAGTGACTTACAGAAGGCAGGCTGATGGGCTTTTTCCATTTTAAGTTTAAAATAATATATCTTTTAGGTGTTAACAGAGGGCATTCTTAAGTTGAAGGGAATGAAACAATCACTATCTTTCGGGGTTGTGTTATCCTTTGTAGATAAGTTAATAGCTTCCTGTGCAAATAATTGCTTCAACCTACCTAGGATTTAGGTTCTCTTTAAAGACAAAAAAAAAAATCTATAGCTATGAATCCCTCTTCAGAGTCATTAGACAAACTTCAAAGTGTTAATGCTCATGAAAAGATGTCCTATTTTGAATTTTTTATATGAGTAACGATTTTGGCATAAAACGGATCGTGGTGTATCATTCAGGCTTTTTTTTTTTTTAAGTCGTATAATGTATGACATCCATAAATAGTCACACTTAGAGAGAGAGCAGTGTGTCTTTTGAGCAGCTCTTAGGTGGAGGGACCCGGCCACTCGGGCCACCCCACAGCAGCTGCAATGGCAGGGTGGCTTCTGGTGGCTTGTTGCATGATTAACTCAGCTCCCTCGGTCCCTTTTTCTGGCTCACTGAGGACTTCCTCCTCCTGTCCTTTCCTGTGACCATCCATTCTTTACGAGACCCCAGACACTGCTTCTGGACAAGGGAACAGATCTTCCCATCGTCGGTTTTGTTGATACTGTTGCTTTCAAGTCAGAGTTTGGATAAAAATCCCTTTTCTCCTCATTTTTATGTGGCTCCCCCTGTTTGGAGCCTTAGACTTTGCTCATTTTGAAACATTCTCTTTGTTAGAAGTTAGATGCCTCATGAATAAAACTCGACTTATTCTACTCTAAGTGGATGTATTGTTTTAAAAACCTACATTGGGGGCGCCTGGGTGGCTCAGTCGGTTAAGCGTCCGACTTCGGCTCAGGTCACGATCTCACGGTCCGTGAGTTCGAGCCCCGCATCGGGCTCTGTGCTGACGGCTCAGAGCCTGGAGCCTGCTTCAGATTCTGTATCTCCCTCTCTCTCTGACCCTCCCCCCTTCATGCTCTGTCTCTCTCTGTCTCAAAAATAAATAAACATTAAAAAAAATTTTTTTAAAAACCTTTAAAAAAATAAATAAAAACCTACATTGTTCGGAAGGGGTCAAAATCAAACATAAAAACCTCATTTTCGAGTACAGTTGTTCTTTTCTAAAGCCTCTGTTGGCCCTTTGCTCTGCAGAATGGGGGGATATTAGCATCTTTCACTCACCTCTCCACCGTGACTATGGTGACAGACTAGTCCTGGCTTATCCAGGGTTTTGCCATCGTTAGCACTGAAAGTCCCATGCCCGGATCCCCTCAGACTTAGGAGGGTCAGCCCTTACCTACAACTTCCCGGTGCGTTAGACTCTAATTTTTACAGTATCACAGTTTAATACTTTTGCTCTGCTCGCTGTTATAGCATAACTATGAATGTTTCTTTTGTCTATGGTTTGTTCCTAGCAATTGAAAGCCAATATGCAAATATTATTCACCGTGGAGCCAAGTAATATACTCCGATCTGCAGAGAATGCAATTCCATTCTGGATCACTGAATGTTGCTGCTCGAAGGAGATTTTTCCAACAGCTTCGTTTATAGACACTCCTCTACTTTGGAGTCGTGTTCAGCTCCTATTTTTTTCAAGCCATGTCATTCTCTTCCTTAGATTTCCATTTTCATTTGGTAGACTGTTCCCTTGGGATAGCTTTTTATATATAGTGCGCGTGGATGGTCAGCTCCGTTACTGCATGTTCGAAAATGTCTGATTTCGCCTTCACATTTGATTGATACTTTCAGTCTAGATTCAAAATGATAGTTCTTCCGCTTCGAGGGCATTGCCGCTTTGTTTTTTTTATTTTTAAATTTTTTTTTTCAACGTTTATTTATTTTTGGGACAGAGAGAGACAGAGCATGAACGGGGGAGGGGCAGAGAGAGAGGGAGACACAGAATCGGAAACAGGCTCCAGGCTCCGAGCCGTCAGCCCAGAGCCCGACGCGGGGCTCGAACTCACGGACCGCGAGATCGTGACCTGGCTGAAGTCGGACGCCCAACCGACTGCGCCACCCAGGCGCCCCAGCATTGCCGCTTTGATACTTACAATCTAGTGTAGCCAATAAGTCTGGTGCTGAGCTGTTTTTTAGAACTTAGTTGATTGTGTATGCGTCTGTTTATTTACCTCTTCGAAGCTTTGGGGAATCTTTATCCGTAGTTCTGATGCTTCGCCAACGATCTTTTTATCATGAATCTTTTTTTTTTTTTTTTGACCTTTATGATTTGACGTCTGCTCAGGCTCAGGATATTTTCTCCCCACTGATACTTAGGCAGTCTTCACAGAGAACCCCAATAGATGGATTTTGGACCTCTTGGAATCAATTCTCCATGTCTCTCCTATTTTCCTTCTCTTTGTTTTTGCTACATGTTCTGGAGATTCAAATTTTGCAGGCTACTGAATGAGTCTTCAGCTATGTAAGTTCTGTTATTTAGTCCATTGAGTTTTCTGTTTTGACACTTTCTTATTTAATAATCTGAGAACTTTCCCATTATTGTCCTCTTTTCCATGAAAGGAATGTGAATAACGATGAGTATTATTCCAGCCCTTAAGAAAGTTTTGTTCTTGACAGTGATAAACTTGACAGGTGATCTTCTGGGATTGCTTAGAATTTTTCTTTTCCAGGGTTAAACACTTCCTTATTTTGTTAATTTTTAGATGGAATGTATTACTGTTTTCGACCCAAACCCTAGCTTCAGCTGAGTTACCTATTTTGGTTTTTGGGAACACTTTAGGCTTTCCTACTCCCCCCTGCTCTCCCATTGCTTCTGAATGTCTTTCCGTCCATTTCCCGTCTCTTTCCTAGAACTCATTCTGATTGCCCCGTCCTCCACTCCATTTACAGAAAAGGTTCTGGGGCCCCATCAGCCACAAGCATTCCCCCCTTTCTCTTGACCCTTGCTTGAACCTTTCTTATTATCGCCCCTCCCTCACTCTTGCTGAGGGTCACCCCTGCTACAGTAGCATTCCTGAAATGAAGGCAAATAAGGGTGTCAAGAGGACAAGAAAATTCCCAGGCACGGGGTGGGGGGAGGCTGAGGAGTTCTAGTGACTGTGACCGGGTACCTCTTGGGTAAAAATAGCGACTCAGTGGTTAGGGGCTTACATTTCTACCTCTTACCTAGACACTTAATTGAGTTGAAACAATTTTTCAAGTTATTTTAGGTTGCAAAATTCTTCTAGGTGACAATTCGTCAATAGATGACCAAAACAGAAACTATTAACTATTCGCTTTATATAGCTGAGAATAGAATAATATAATCTGGATGCATTCCTGAAATTTCTCTGTGGTTTGGCTTCAGTAAATTACTACTTTACATCCAGCTTTTAAAATATATTTAGATTTAAGTTTAAAGAGTGAGAACCACTTGTGTAAACATCATTGAATACCATTCTTTTAATGAATCGGGTAATGCTATTTATATACTTTCTTCACTTCCTCTGGAAAGCCCATTTCTTGTAGGGAGGCTTTAACTTACATTGTACTCACCTTGAAAAGTGAAAGGAATTCACTTTAGTATATTTTAACTAAGCCACAAATTCTCGCTGTTGCTACTGAGAAGTGCTTGGCCCAAATCTGTGAGTATGATGTTTTTAAATGGGACTATGTATCTTAAAAGAGCAAATGACTATACATATATCCCTGAAGTAGTGAATAGGTATGTTTAGGGGATGAAGAACCCTTATTTTTGCTTGAATAGAGAAAATCCTCTCTCTCTCTCTCTCTCTCTCTCTCTCTCTCTCTCGGAAAACTATTTTGCAATTTGTGTTTCAGGGAAGCAATGAGTGAGGCAGAACTGATGACAAAGCGCTTCCTGGGCTGGACTGAGGGGTCCGGATTCACCCAGATAGCAATGGGGGGACCTTTGGAAGGACTGAAGCCAAGAAGTCACAAGATCCTGTTGGTTGTATAGATGACAGGATGGAAATAGGATTAGAGGCAGACCAGAGGGGAGGTTGTGGTGTAATCCACGTCAGAAAGTAATGAAGCCATGCGCCAGGACCGTAAAAATGGTTTCTATACAATTCTAAAATGTTATCGTGTTAATTGTGCAGCCATCAGACCATTTACTGGTTATTCTATAAAGAGCCCTTTTGGAGCTAGAAGGGGCCTGGAGATCTTTATGCAACCCTGTCGTGTTACAAATGGCAGAAACCGAAGAGCTAAAGAAATGAGTGATTCCTCCAAGCCCAGCAGGTCGTTGGGCACAGCAGAGCTTGGGCACAGAGGCAGGTCTCCTGATGCCAAAGTCAAGGCTTTTTCTGTGATGCTACCTACCCTTCCTACCTGCTCTCTGCTGCGCGCATGCCCGGGCCGGTGCCCCACCTAAGGTTCCGTCACCTGGTGGTTGATGACACAGTTTGATCCTGACAGGCTTCATCAGCTCATGCCCGACTCTTCCAAATGACTTATCCAGTGTTCCCCACTCTTCCCAAATAGACATTCTCGCTCACCACATCCAGAAGATGATCTCATCGTTGAGTTCCAAGAAAAAAATAGAAATCACCTAAGAATATGCTGGCCACTGCCTGCCCTCAAACCTAATAACTGTCACATGCCTGCCCTTTGTGATAACGGCCAAAGTATCCCAACCTTATTTAACACTGGCTTCTGAGCCCTAGGTCCCAGTTCCTCCTGTCTTTTCAGGGAATTTTTGATGATTTCCCCATTTCGGTATTTTCAACCCCTTCTCCTCTAAAAGATCTGTCCTGTCAACATCTATAGATCATCTGCACTCTCCCACTTAAAACTCTGCTTATAATACCTACTCAGTGAGCATATTTGATTCAGTTACTCAGTTAATAAGTACTTGCAGGCCAGTACCACGTGGTAGGCATTGGGCATGCTGTTGTGCTCAAAGGAAATGGGGTCTTATGTGGTCTACTGGGGGAAGTAGATGCTGCACAAATATCCGTAGTTGCTGAACATTCAGATGGGTAAGTGCAATTCTAACTAACCTATGGCAGTAGATACTATGTTTCAGTTTCTTCGTTAGTATTTCAGCTTCATAGTGAGAACTGTGGCCATGTGTTCTCTCTAGCGTATCTGTTAGAGCCCGGCCCTTTGTTATGGGTTTAATAGCACGTGGCCGAATGCCCATGCTATTATAGGCTCTTGTAACTTTTATATACCCAAGTAGCCGTGCTAAAAATGCATATAAGCAGAATCTGAAGAAATGTTTATCTGCTCATGGTGTGAAGTTCAGACTCTCTGAAATAGTTTTGAAATGGCATTCACTTTAAGTTTGAATCTTTTTTTAAATCGGCAAAATAACCGTGTAAGCACACGCTGCATATGCTAATGGCATAATTAATAAAAAGAAAAGTCGTTTTCTCAAGTACAGGTTTAAAATGACAAGGTTTCTATGCATATGTCAATTATCACCCTTCTATTTTCCTCATGGGCTACTAATTCAGTTTTAGCATTTCCCCTCTTTTTAGAAGTAAAAACAGACCGCATTTGCAAAACCAAAGATTTCCAGGAAGTCCTAGCTGCTGTAATGGCAAGGAACATACAGATGAATAAATCACTGTTTGGTAGGGACTGTAAAATGTTTTATTGGAAGCCTGCCCTCCATATTCATGTTTCCTTTTCTTTTTAACCCCCAAACCTGAAAGCTCATCGAAATATCCTCAAGATGGATGTTAAATAAAAACTCTGTGATATATTTGGTAGTTCATTTTTTAAAAACTGAAGTCAAAGCCTGTTTTTCTTGACTGATGTGGAAAGGTTAAAAAAAGGGGGGGGCCTTCAGTGAAAGGAAATTACCTTTCTAAATATAACGTTCAAAAATGATGTAACAGTTTTTTCCATATATTGCCTGAATAAAAGTAGTGTTTTTACAGAAGCCTGGTTTTAAAAAAAAAAAAGAAATCAGTATTCCACCATTAAATAGACAGGCAGCCACCAATTCGGATTTCTAAAGCTACCTCCCCAAATATTAAATAACTAGCATAAGAAACATGATGTCTTCTGTTTCCGTACACTAAAATTGATTTTACTTCTAAACCATTCCAACTTTAAAAACCACAGCCGTCTGAATTCTGTTCATTTTAGGGAATGTCCCTATGTTCCTTACCATTGCTAATTTTCACTGCTTGCTAACACATCTGAATCGCTCCATACAGTTATTGATCTAGGTTGGTAGAATCTCTAGGAGGTATTGCTTATAAAATTTTTCTGCTTCGAAATGTTCGTCCATTTCTGTGACTTCCTCCATTTTATTAAGTCCAGGGTCTGCCGCCAAATCTTACTTTCATGGTCACCTTCCTGCTTGTCACTTGTGTCTGTACTTGAAGATCTTTGGAAAGTTCTGCCTCACCTATAATATTCCTCCACTGATACGTTACCAAGCCCCACGTTTGAGTATTAACATTGTATTCTTTTTAAGTTTTCAGGAGCACACTGTGTAACCGCAGGTGCCTCTGGGCTTTGCTGTTCACTAAATCTGTGACCCCCGCCCCATCCCACTAGCTGGAAGGTCTGTGAGCAGTAAGGACTGTATCTGTCCTACTTACTATTGGGTCGTCAGCACCTGTGCAGGGTACATGGTTGATGCTTTGCTATTGGATGCCTTCTAGGCATTTTACGAGTAGCGTGGGTTGCTTGGGTGATAAGAAAGGGAGTTAGGAATGTGGCTTTAGCTGCACTCTGGCACTTGTAATATAGCTACCATCCAATCTGTTCACTAGCATTTACCCCTTCGATGCCTGCTGTCTTCGGCAAAGCCGCAGTCTTTTTCTTTGTAATCCCAGTGCCTTTAACAGCACTTGAATGAAGGTCACTCACTCAAGAATCATTCACTACTTCACATTTTTGCCCAGGGTCACCTCCAGCCTTGAAAAATGAAAGAAAATGATGTTGAAATCCCCCGTTCTATTTGGCCAGCTTCCCTTATTAAGAAGCCCACTTGGCTGTAAGAATGAAAGAAAGAGACATAGAGGACAATACAAGGAAGGGGACACCTGCTAGCACCCCTGATTTCTGATGATTAGAATTAACAATCCTTTGTCAGGTAATTATGCCAACTGCTAGTCTCTTAAAAAACAAAACAAAACAAAACAGGAAATGGCAAAATCTAAGATCTGGGCCGTCCAGATGTGGTATGCAGTTTTTGTTGTCTGTCTGCTTTTGGTTGCTTTTTTTTAAAAATTCACAGCCAACTGACCATGAAATACAGCTCCGATTTGACAAGTTTCCAGTATTGTCCTAACATGTCTCAATAATGTGTAAGAACTTGAATCATTTCCATCTAGTGTTTGTGTGTGATCCTGGGAACCCCAGGAATTAATACAGACCAAAAACTGAACTTGTCTTTTAAAAGCTCAACTCACTTCTGCATTTTATCTGTATGCGGCCTGCAGTGCCTGATAAGATATGCAAAGCTGATACATAACATCAGGGGTGAGTGAGTAGAGCCTTCGTTTTGACAAATTTTCCCTTGTATCTGTTGAAATGCCACTGAAAGCCATTCAACCTATTCCGGTGGCTTGATGTGTGTAGTTTTTCCAAGAATACATCCATTCTGTAAAAAGAGAAAATTCCCCTGGAGACCCCGTCCTTCACCCACTTTGTAACCCCGCTCCTGGCGTAGATCAGGTGTTGATTACACACTTTCATCCAGTTGTAGGTAAGGGTAGTATGTTGACTGGTTAGGAAACCAATGAATGTCAGCTATTGAAAGATTTGTACCCCTGTCTGTAGTGGCCACTTCCAAAATTCTAGGGTTTGGGTTTTTTTTTTAAAGCGGCTGAGACCCACTGGATTTCTTTTGAGAAAAAGAAACGACCAAGTAGAGATATCGCATTGGAAATAAAAATGGACTTGAGTTTGCAAGGAAAGCTGTACGGTATCTGTCTTTGGACGTCTCTTTGAGAATAAAAATGTGTTATCTGTACATAACAGAGCCTAAATACTTGTTGAATGAATAAATGAAAGTCGGAGGTATTCAAACAATTAATTGCATGAATGAAAAATGCATGTAAATGTTTAACATTCTTATTCTGAACTGTTTGATTATTTTAACTCGCCCCACTCCCTTCCCACCTTGGTCAACAAGTTTCTATTGTGAATTCCATTAGTGGGTTTTCTTATGTCGGAGCAATTATGTGTGCGTATAGCATCTCAGAACCAAAGCTTGGCTCCATGAAAGAACAAACACAATAAGTGTACCTTTCTGTATGTTTTCAAATATAATTTTTAAAAGTATAGTAAGAAAAATAAGTTCCTAGAAATGTATCTAACGAGAGATCTGTGAGACCTTTATGTAAAAAATGGAAGAACTTGGGGCGCCTGGGTGGCGCAGTCGGTTAAGCGTCCGACTTCAGCCAGGTCACGATCTCGCGGTCCGTGGGTTCGAGCCCCGCGTCGGGCTCTGGGCTGATGGCTCAGAGCCTGGAGCCTGTTTCCGATTCTGTGTCTCCCTCTCTCTCTGCCCCTCCCCCATTCATGCTCTGTCTCTGTCCCCCCAAAAAATAAATAAACGTTGAAAAAAAATTAAAAAAAAAAAAGGAAGAACTTTATAACTTTATCGAAAGATACATCTGAAAGATCTAGACAAATAGGGGTGGGTGAAAGATGTCAATTCTTCCAAATACAGGTCCAGTACAATCCCAATCAAAATCCAGCATGTTTTTGTGGAACTTGGGTTGATTCTAAAATTTCTATAGAAGAAAGATCCAGAAGTAGCCAAAAGAATGCTGAAGAAAAAAACAGGTAGAAGGATTTAGAGATGTTATTTATATTGCTAGAAAGCCACAGTATTTTAGGCATTATGATTTTGGCAATACAAGTAAGCAACTAGACCAGCAAAGCAGTAGTTCTGAAATAAGCCCTTGTTTATATAGAAACCTGATATGTGACAGAGCCGAACTGCAAATTGGTGGAAAGAATAAATTAATAAATGATACTGGCATAATAGGTTTTCCTTATGGGAAAAAAATGAAAAATAGATCCCTGCCTTACAGCGTGCCTAGTCATTTCAAATGGATCAAGGGCTTAAATGTGAAATCCAAATTTTAAGTTTTTTTAAACATAATATAGAATATCTTCATGCCCTTGGGATAGGGAAACAAGACACAAAACTCATTACACCATAATGAGATCTATATTAGAGCATCATATTTAAGAACTTCTGCCTGTCAAGAGAGAGACTGAAAATAAATCATAATACAAAATAGACATAAGGATTATATATGGGGAATATATGCAAAGCTCCAACAAATTCGTAAGAATGTAATTCTATACATAATTCTATAGTAAAATGCGCAAAATGCATGAATAAGTTTTTCATAGGGAAGGGAACGAGAATGGCCAACATACATATGAAAATATGCTTAGCCTCATTAGTAATTAGGAAAATACCAATTTAAACCACAAAAAGTACCATTTCCTACCCAGAATAGCTATAATTAAAATACAGTATCCGGTGTCGGCCATCATATGGAGCAAAGTGAATTCTCACATACTGTGGGTGGAGTGTAAATGGGTACAGTTACTCCGGAAAAAAAAAAACAAAACCGTTCATGTGCATGATGAAATCCCAGCAGTTCCAATTCAGCTGAATCCCAGGCGAAACATGACATAAGGACCACGGTACAACATTGCTTGTAATAGAGGGGAAGTGGAAACAGTCTAAAACTCCAACAGGAAAGCGTATGAATATACCGCAAAGTATCCAATGAAACGCTGTCCGTCCGCGCAAACAATTACACTGCGTAGTTAGCAAAAGAACGTAGAGGAATCTCACAAACATAACATTGAATGGGAAAAGGCACAGATGGCTGAAGTACCTCTGGCCCCTAAACCCTGTCTCACCTGTGGCTGGTAGGAACAGTAAAGAGTCTGTTTTGCTAGTAAGTTTAATAAAATATGCCAGATGAGGTTTCATTGGCCCTAGGGGTTCTGCTTGGACCATGTGCCTGTTCGCGAACCAACCACAGTCATCGGGGCTGAAACGTGATGAACAGCTTAGCCTAGTTAATGTCGTTCAGGGCACAGGAGCTGGGAGGAGGGCAAAGGAGATGAAAATGCCCATGTGGTTGCTACAAGGAGGGTAGATAGGTGTTGGGCTTCTAAAAACAGCAGCTGCTGTTACTCCTCCCACTTTCAACAACCGGTTGAAGAAGGTTGGACTACCCTAGCTGTTGTTACTTGCTTATGGTCTGTGCACTCAAAAAAGAGCAGGTAGAAGCAAGAAAGGGGTTTTTCTGTTGCACGGACCTCGAGTCACAAGTTACCTCCCGTTCTCAAATCCGACTGGACAGATGTGGAGTGGCACTCCAGGGTGGAGGGTCTGGGGCAGAAGCAGAACTCTACTCCAGATACAGGGATCTCCTTTGGGTTTACATGATCTAGCAGCGCATCCCTCAAAAATATTCACTTTGTTTTTGTCCATTTGACCATCTGTGTTACTGATCTAAATACTCTGTAGGGAGAGGGAGTGGTGGGGGGAAAAAGGGAAGACTTTCTCGATACTAATGGGAGGAACTTTGGAAGATTTGCCCTTTGTTGGCATGATTACTATTAACTACATTATGGTCTACGCTGGTCTGCAGCCCTGTGGTTTCTGGTAGCCCCTTATGTGTAGTTTCACCCTTTGTTTCTTCTGTGAAGTTCATGTGTTGCACCCAAGAAATAAAGATAAGAAATTTTGTGCTTATGATCAGATCTCAGGGGCTCCTGTATTTCAAATAGTTGACATTGTAGGGAAAATGTTTATGCTTTGGGTCTTTGTAGAGTCATCATCATAAGTACAAGTGTTTTATCAGACAGGACTTTAAATTGTTCCTTGTTGAAGCCACGCTTACTCAGACCATTAAAAGCCACTTTTGCTAGTCACTGGGTATTACGGTTCTGCAAAACTAACAGGCCTTTTATTGTGTCCCACATATAAAGAGCAATTTTTGTTAATGTTCATTCTGTCTAACTAGAATTGATTATGTTGTGATCAGGGCATTTAGCGTTTAGTCTGCACACTCTGTTTAAAATTAAAGGTAAACTTACTTTAGACACTGTAGTCAAAAGGACATGGTGACATATTTTGGACTTCTGTCTCCTTTTTATAAGACCAATCGTGACATCTTATTTATTTTTATTCTCAAACGCACATCACTTGTATTTTGCCTTATTTTAAACATGAACTTGAACGTATTCCAGACTATAAGTTTAGCATTGTTCTTTGACCAAAAGCAATAAAACGTGACCGGTTTCAGCATGATTCAGTGAAGTGCAGTCAGCATTTTCTTTTCACAAATCCAACATCAATGGCTATTTATATACATTTCCCCAACATTTAAAAGTGTAATGATGTGTTTCAGGTTTTTTTTAAATATCAAATTCTATTTGTTTCTAATGCCCTGAGTGGATTTTGCACTTATGGCCGGATAATCAAATATTCTTAATGGTTTTTTTTTCTAAAAATATTATCTTGAATTTATACCCTGAGGTCCTCAAGTATTCACCTATAAATAAGCATCTCTGATTGTAAAAGTCTCTTGCTGTTCTCATAGTCCTTTAATGGTAGTTCACCATCCATAGACTAAAAACTAAAAATACATTGGTTTCCCTCATGTTGAATTTCCTGGCTAAGTAAAGCTTTTTTTTCCTTTTCTAAAAAAAGTACATTTGTACTTTGCATCATTTCTCATGAGGAAACCATTGTCCCAAATATTTCCTTAAGTGTGTTCTATGTACATTCTTTGCTATAAGCATCACTTTTCTAAATATGATCTCTCTTCAGATCTGTTTTCATTTGTGACTGGTCATTGCTGCAAATGGACAAAAAACATTGCTTTTTATGTGTTGTGCTTCAAATAATTTTGTGGCACCTTTACTGTTTCCGATAGATGTTTTTTTAGAAATTTCCCTTGAGTTTTCTGGGTGTTCAACCTTGTCACCCGGTGATGGTGGTCATTTGGCCTGTTCAATTCCTCTCATTTTGCACGGCGAGCATATTTTGTTATTGACTTTTTAACAAAAATGTGGTCTGTTGTTTTCAGATCCTTTTAAAAACTGTGGTCTGTGACCTTTCTATTTCTAGATTACTGAGAGGCTGGCAGATAGAGGTGCTGAGTTTGACCCTGCTCTCTGAGCATCTTTGAACGTACGAATATGCATTGATCTCTTATGACCTCTTGATAGAGCACAAGAAATCTATTTCAATAACATTTCTAAAATAAGCCCAATTTCTATTATTGTGTCGCTGTCTTCATATACTAGAAATTGAGTTTTCTGAGCCCTTGATTTAGTACTCCTCTGTGTTATTTTTCTAAGTTAAACGAGCTTCTTCTCTCTTTGTGTCTTCTCAAGTTTGGTCATCAGGCTTGTACTAGCTTCACCCAAAAAACTAGGGATCCTCATCTGTTCTGTATCCTCAAAGCTTTCTATGTAGTTTGGAAATCATTTACTCCTTGCAGTAAACCCTTATCAGTTTTGTAGCTTTTATATTTCTGGTTCAGTTTTAATAATTAAGTGCCATCTGAGAAAACTGTTTGTATTGAGATGTGAAATTATTCACAATGATATTTTTATGTAACACTCAGTTCTTAATCACTTCCATGTCAGTGATATATTCCTTTAGTAATTCTTTTTTTTTTTTAATTTTTTTTAACATTTATTTATTTTTGAGACAGAGAGAGACAGAGCATGAACGGGGGAGGGGCAGAGAGAGAGGGAGACACAGAATCGGAAGCAGGCTCCAGGCTCTGAGCCATCAGCCCCAGAGCCCGACGCGGGGCTCGAACTCCCGGATCGCGAGATCGTGACCTGAGCCGAAGTCGGACGCTCAACCGACTGAGCCACCCAGGCGCCCCTCCTTTAGTAATTCTAATTTCATGTTGGATTTTAAGATGAGATTATTGCCTGAAATCTATGAGTTATTTCATTCTGTAATGAACCAGTGTCTGCTTTTTAAATATCTAAATCACAAATTCCTGCTTTATGTTTATTTCTGCCTCTTTCATCTTCTATTTATTTATTACTATTTTCATACTTAACTAAGTTTAAATACATATTTCCTTTCTTTGTTCTGTCCAATTTAAAAACAAAAACAAACAAACAGTAAAACCCCACAACCATTCACTGGTGCCATAAGGAAAACCACATTTTTTATGCCTCATAGACAAAGTACAATGGGCTCGCTTTCACCATCTATCCTATTCACTTCCCAGTTGTTTTTTTGTTTTGGTTTGCTTTGGTTTCTTTATAACAGGATCGAGGACTTCTGACTTAGATGGAGCTAGTCATTAAAGTTTTTTTAGATGCCTTTTCAAAAATGTTCACAGTTTTCGCTCTATTTGGACTGTTTTTAGGATAATTAGCATACTTCAGTCCCTGTTTGCCTGCTCGTAACACTTTCCACCAGTGCTACCGTGACTACTTTTTCGCTCTTAGCTTTTTATTTTGATGCGTCCCTCTCAGTCAACTGGAATATTTTGAAGTTTTTATCGTGAAGATGTCCAGCTGATAAATTCCTAAGCACATTTGGTTTGTCCTTTAAAACTCTATAGACATGGGGGCGCCTGGGTGGTTCCGTCATTGGGCGTCTGACTTCGACTCAGGTCATCATCTCGCAGTTCGTGAGTTCGAGCCCCGCGTCGGGCCCTGTGCTGACATCTCAGGGCCTGGAGCCTGCTTCGGATTCTGTGTCTCCCTCTCTCTCTCTGCCCCTAACCCACTCGCATTCTGTCTCTGACTCTCTCACTCTCAAAAATAACTAGATTTAAAACAACACACACACACACACACACGCACACAACTCGACAGACACAGAAATGTCTGTGGTTCCTTCTTTTCAAAAATAGTGACCAGAAAAAAAGCCACCCCAAATTTCACCAGATGTAAATATCACCTCTGTGAATTTCCACCCCCATCCCAACTACTTTGCAGAGATGGAAAGTGAGAGGAATTATGGGATATAGCCATGGAGAGGAACTCAGGGATAGAGTGGCCACAGCCTTCGAAAGTTGTTCGTCCTGTGGACGGCTTGTACTTCAGAGATAGGGACACTGTGGCCAAGACTGAGGAGAACCATCCATTCTCCTCTTGCCCCTCAGGGTTTCCTCTCTCCTCCAGGAAGGGGACATTCATCCCGGCTTCTTACAGGTCATTGAACTTAGTTTTTAGTGCTAGTTAAAGTTCACATCTTTCATTTTATGAGTACTTTAAGGGAAAGGGAAAATCAAGGATGGAACATCAGTAACTTTCCTAATATCACATCTTGTAAGTTTTTGTTTTTTAATTAAATCGTTATGCTTATTGGGATAGGTCTAGCATAGACCAGTAGCATAGATGTGGCATTTTCCTCAGAAAATGCTGGCTTTTTGCCGCCCGTGTTCCTTCTGCCTCTTAGAATTAGCCCTGCTGTTTCATCCATGTTCTGCCAAGATAATTCTGGAAAAGCAATAAGAAAGAAGTTCATTTTTGTGTCTCCTCTACAGGTGAAGACGGTTATTGGGAGTCTGAGTGCAGACACTGGAAAAGCTTCACCTGTAAAAGTGAGCTATCTTCTTTTTTTTGCTACTCGAGTATGAAACATGCTACAAAATTAACACATTCATAATTTAGGTTTGTTAGGTTCTTTTGTAGAAGTACACTGTAGGCAAAATTGTTCTTGCTTTTAGCTATTTTGTAAGCCAGAATAACAAGTATGGTCACCACAGTATAAAATATGAAAGGAGACGCATACTTTACATATATATATATATATAACATATACACACACACACACACACACACACACACACACACACACACACACATGCATGCATACATGCATACATACATGAAGAATAAGAATGGAGTCCGGGAGAGTAACTATTGTGTGACTCAGTTTGAAGTCACTTCTTCCCATTGGCCTTCAGCTGTTAATGAGTTGGCCTCTTAGGGTATTTTTAAACGCCTTTTATGGGCTAGAAAAGCTCTCTTTGTCCTTTTGACTTTGAGTTTTTCTGGACCGTTTTAAATCTCAATCTACCTTTGTGGTGGTAGTATTTGAAAAACCACAAAGAATGCTAAAAGGGAAGGAAGGAAAGAGTATGCCTTTTTTTTCCTTTTTTCAGTTCTAGACAGTTATTTTACCCTGCTTCTTTCCTAAGTACTTGATCATTCTCTACCCACATGATAAGCTATATGTCAGGACCCGGAATGCTGATGTTGCTCGATGACATATCAAGTGCTTACCAGAACGCTAGGAATAGGTGAAGAGACTCAGTGCGCTAAGCATTGCGTTATCATTTTTTTTTTTAATTTTTTTTCAATGTTTATTTATTTTTGGGATAGAGAGAGACAGAGCATGAACGGGAGAGGGGCAGAGAGAGAGGGAGACACAGAATCGGAAACAGGCTCCAGGCTCCGAGCCCTCAGCCCAGAGCCCGACGCGGGGCTCGAACTCCCGGACCGCGAGATCTTGACCTGGCTGAAGTCGGACGCTTAACCGACTGCGCCACCCAGGCACCCCTGCATTATCATTTTTAACTCGTCAGTTTAGACTTTCCGTGTTACATCAGGCCTCTTTCTTTCTTTTTCTTTTTTAACCAAACAGTAAAATAAAAGACAAAATTAAAAGCGTAAATGCAGCCCTGGGTTAGAGTTTTGTTGCCTTTAACTAGCAAAATCAGAATGCTTTATTGGAATCATAAATATTTGATACACTGCATTATTCTTCTTGAAGTACTCAAAGTGATTACGAAGACAAATGGTATTTTAATGGAGTCAAGATGACTTTGCTGTGTCAGAGTTCAGAATTCATCAGTGTTTTGTTAACTGGTAAAAACAATGGTTTTCTTGCCGCCGATCTTCATTGCTGGCCACAAAGTCCCAGAAGCTCCTTTGCCTAACTTACGGTGGGACGCTGAAGAGTTTAAAAATCAAGAGTCGGTAGTCCAGAGCTGACTTATTTCTTAGGCACGGTGCCCGGATCCCTGATCCTTTTAAAGGCCCGTGAAAATGTTTTCATTTTAATTTCTTTTTCAAAGCAGGAGATAAGTGAATGCAATGGTGAATACAGGATAATGAAGCTTGGGCTGGATGACGTTTTTCTTTGTAACAACGCAGTTGTAAAGTGTAACTTTTGGCATTTCTTATGGAGGAAGGGGCCAGAGTGCCCACAAAAGTCTGAGTCACCGTCAGGCGCCCTCTGCATATGCGAGACCCCGTCACTCGAATGCATTTTTCTTTCTTTTTGGGGAGAGAAGTAATTATTTCTGTTTTAGAAATGATCGTCTTCTCTGTGAATGAGTCCGTGGACTCGTCTGCTCATCAGCGAGGGACACGGTTCTCGCTGCAGAGAAAAGTAACGTGTTGTTAGGCGTAGGAGCTGTGACTATCGGTGCTGTTTCTCTGGAATAAAATCCATATTTTTCCCTCGAGAGACCCACCGATACCCTGTTAGCTTTATAATATGATACAGAAAAATAAGGAAAGGGAAAGCAAGACTTGACTCCGGAAGCTGTGGTCTGTGTCGGGCAAGCATTTTGCCCAAGGGGTGTGTGTTCCCGAGCCCGGTGGCTCAGCCGGCCTCCTTGCTGCCACGGGAGTCTAGAATTTTCCTCCTTCCGTAGCCGCTCATGTCTGTTACCAGGTGCACACCATTCTCAATGGCCGTGACGGATCTGGTTTTGTTTGTGTCTGAAGCCCGGATCTGGTTTTAGAGAAAATAATTCTGTTAGTCTTCAACGGTACTGACTATATACATTGTGTCTAGAATACCTCCTGAAAGTCACTTGTTGATCTTAAAGTAAGCGCATTGCATGTCTGGAGAACTTTTTTTTTCAAAATAGGCAACTCGCTCAAAGATAAACTACCTGAGAGCTAGGATCTTTGTCTCTTTTGTTCGTTGCTATTTTGTTCGAGAAAAAGCCAGACGTAAAAAAGAAGCTCAAATATTTGCCCAAAGAATGAATGGGCTAACGTCCTCCTTTAGAAAAACCGTATTCTGAAATTGCTTTGGGCGTGTAAGCGGACTGCTAGCCCTCTCCTCCTTAGACCGGCAAGCATCCGGGCATGCACACACAAAAATGGACATTGCACGTTAATATAAAATTGTCATCTACCAGACTGTTACCGGCCAACTACATAAGAGCTGTCCTCTCTACATGAGCAAGCCAGTGTAGACGGGGGGTACCACTTAATCAGATGAAGTCAGGAAAGCAAGAGAATTCTAGAGAAAGGTGCCCCTCGCCCCAGCTATTGGAAACGTAAATCTAGAGGTATAAACAGAATCAACTGACTTTAATTAATAGCACTTGGTTAGGTGGTCCTGGTTTACTGAAAAACCAGAGGAGCGTGGCCCTATTTCGCATGGTTTGTTGACTCGAGGAGAACTGGAATGCATTATTTTTCTGTCCACGTGCCATGAGTGTGCGCGTGTGTGTAAGAGAGCGAGATTCAGCTTCAAGACTGCATTTTAAAGCAGCCCCCCCAAATATATGCATTACACACACCCACGTGTACATTTTCTTTCTTTTTTTTTTTTTAAAGATTTGAATGTTTATTTATTTATTTTGAGAGAGAGAGAGAGAGAGAACAAGCGCGGGAGGTGCAGAGAGAGAGAATCGCAAGCAGTTTCCACGCCGCCAGCACAGAGCTTGATGTGGGGCTTGAACCCATGCACTGCAAGATCACGATCTGAATCGAAATCAAGAGTCGGACGCTTAACCGATTGAGCCTTCCAGGCGCCCCCGTAATTTTTTTTTCCTGAACAAACTTGCCCCTGCATTTTATTCTCATTGTGTTCTTGTCCAGGGTCCCACCCGCCCTCTGAGGAAGGTATGTTGGGACAGAGCTGCCGTTAGGAGTGCACGGTATGGAGCTGCCCAAAGAGCAGAAAGATGCCAACTAAATATATTGTAACGCCTGCACCCGGCGCCGGGGTGCTTGAGTGTCCTGACCTTTACTGCTCGTGCCAGCAGTTTCCGAGCCCCTTCTGAGGTCCAGTGGGGGTGCAGGATAGTGGGGCGGTTTCTAGCGAAGATCCTGAAGACTAGACGTGGTGTGTCTCCTGTGCCAGACGTGCCATCACTAAGCGCTGCCGTGATGGCTCCTGAGGGGCCTGCAGGGGGGTCGCGCTCTTCTCTGGAGGGTACACATCCCTCGTGTCTCCCGTCCCCACACGATGACTCTCACTGCCCTTACGTGAGCAGGTGCATGATGCACACGCATTGAACCCAGGTCACCAGCTGCTTCTGTGGTACGTCCAAAGGGTACAGTCCTGGAGCTGAGGGCTTTGTGGGATTGAATATTGAGGCTTATTACCCCCAGGACTTACAAACAATACAATGCAGGCATGCTCGGGGAGGGATCAGCTGTTTCGTCCTTCCGTGTCCCGCGGGTGTCCTCGCCACTGTGTTCCCAAGGCCCTGTAAGAGGGTTACTCAGGCCGATAGATTTGTTGGATGGCATCTAATAGAAGGCTCACCAGTGGCTGCAGCGTAAATGATTCGCACTGCGAATAAATAACTTGTTGTATTGAACTACACACTGCTAATCATATAACCATCCAGCGGAACTCTTGGCCCAGTGCTGGAGGACAGGGCTTCACGCAGGATGGGATCTTTAAAAAGTCATCGAGGGGCGCCTGGGTGGCGCAGTCGGTTAAGCGTCCGACTTCAGCCAGGTCACGATCTCGCGGTCCGGGAGTTCGAGCCCCGCGTCGGGCTCTGGGCGGACGGCTCAGAGCCTGGAGCCTGTTTCCGATTCTGGGTCTCCCTCTCTCTCTGCCCCTCCCCCGTTCATGCTCTGTCTCTCTCTGTCCCAAAAATAAATAAAAACGTTGAAAAAAAAATTTTAAAAAGTCATCGAGATGCTTTCCTTCTGCTTCGTCCACTGCAAAATCCCCTGGGTATCTCTTGACGTGCGGTGTCATAAAAATGATTTTTTTAGTGTGTCATCAAAGATTAAAGGTGTTATAGCTAAATATAGTGGTTACAAAAGCATAGCACAAAATTACAGCACTCAGAAAGATGTACAGATTTGACTCTGCCCAAGCATTGGGCATCTCTCCTCCATTAAGAAGTATCTCCTGGGGCGCCTGGGTGGCTCAGTCGGTTAAGCGTCCGACTTCAGCTCGGGTCACGATCTCACAGTCTGTGAGTTCGAGCCCCGCTTCGGGCTCTGGGCTGATGGCTCACAGCCTGGAGCCTGCTTCCGATTCTGTGTCTCCTTCTCTCTCTGCCCCTCCCCCATTCATGCTCTCTCTCTGTCTCAAAAATAAATAAATAAATAAATAACGTTAAAAAAAAAAGTATCTCCTATTGGGGCGCCTGGGTGACTCAGTCTGCTGAGTGTCTGACTTTGGCTCAGGTCACAATCTCGCGGTTCATGGGTTTGAGTCCCGCATCGGGCTCTGTGCTGACAGCTCGGAGCCTGGAGCCTGCTTCAGATTCTGTGTCTCCCTCTCTCTCTGCCCTTCCCCTGCTCACACTCTGTCTCTCTCAAAAATAAAATAAACATTAAAAAAAAAAAGTATCTCCTATTAAGGAGTTGTTGAGATCGGCTGCACCGACAACGTGAAGTGCGCCCCACACGATGGGACTATACACTTAAAAATGGCTAAGATGGCAACTTTTATGTTATGTGCATTTTGCCACGATCAAAAATTTCAAAATATTTTTTGAAAGTATCGCCAGAAGTTTGCATGGCTTAAGCTGGGGTAGAGGTTAAGGGGTGAGGAGAGAGTGGAGAGGGAAGACTTTCTCGCTGCAGATCTGTGTCATTAGGGAAAGGTATGACAGGGTCCCCAGCTATTCTTGAGAAAAAAAAAAAAACGATATTAGTTTAAAAAAAAAAGTCCTTGTTTTCTCATGAAAGGATGACCTTTGGAATGAGGAACTGGTTGCTGTTCCTGGCATGGAGCATTAGGGGATTCTCAGGACAGTATGACCTCAATTTTGTGGAATTATGGCAATAGGTTTCCGTCAAAAACAAGGAGGGGGTGGGGGCGGGGGGCTTCACGGTGAAATAGCTGGCGTTTGAGCAAGGTTGATGAGTTCCTCTTTCTACACCGCCTTTACCACGCTGCTCTAAGTTCCATGTCTTCAAGGAGGTGCTGTGGGCAGGCTTCCTCAAACTTGAGCATGGACCGTCTCCCCACCTCCTCCACCTGGCCCGGCCTTATAGGGTTTTCTTTTTTAACCTGTTAACCGTGTTGTTCTGTGGAAGGTAGTTTGGTGAATACAGACGCAAGGCCAAGTGTGGGAACACAAACATAGAAATTGCTTGTAGAAAGAAACAGAGAACCAACTGAAGCCAGAATTGTGACCCGTCCCCGTAGGAGGAGCTTGGAGAGCGGACGCTTCTGGACCACAAAGCCCTGCACGCCAGCTCGGGGTGCCCCATCTCCATACCCGGTAACGGGGCCAGGCCTCGCGTCTGCTCATTAGAGATCCCTCACCTTCGGCGTTCCCCTCAGAGCGACCCGAAGGTTCCGTGTCTGAAACTTGTGGAGCACCTTGAAAGCATTTAGCTAAGCCACTGGCTCAAGGATCGGCAGAGATGATGTCCGGTCATCTGAAATTCTAATGTGGGAGAAGGTTGCCTTAGATCCTTCACTATTAACCTACGTCCAGTCTAATAACATGTGATAGATTCCGATGGGCTCCTTATGTGAACACGTTTCCTGGAAGTGGCGTAAAACTCCTTGGCCCGAGTCGTAATTGATACATTGTTAAAGGTGATCTGTTTCAGGATCGTTTCCTAAGTGAGGGCGTACTTTGCATGAAACGGTGAAGTACAAAGCACCCCGCATTGTGAAGGGTACCAAGGCGAGAAGAAAAGGCTTCTGCCCTTGGAGAAGTTCTAAGACACAACTAACAAATAACCTTTCTGTGAAGCAGCATGTGATAAAGAGTGGCATCAGAAAGGTATTTTACCGAAGAGCTTAGAAATGTGATCCGAAGAGGTGCACTTCCTGTATAAATTGTTCACTTCTGGGGGACTCAGTCAGTTGAGCGTCCGACTTCGGCTCAGGTCGTGATCGCACAGCTCATGAGTTCAAGCCCCGCGTTGGGCTGTGTGCTGACAGCTCAGAGCCTGGAGCCTGCTTCGGATTCTGTGTCTCCCTCTCTCTCTGCCCCTAACCCACTCGCATTCTGTCTCTGTCTCTCTCAAAAATAAATAAACAATAAAAAAAAATGTTTTTTTAAGTTCTTCACTTTGGTATGTTCTCTGTCTTTGAAAATGATGCTTCTTTTTTGTTGGTTGAGTATGAAGTTATCGGTTAAGTCAAAACTGTTTCATTGTTATTCACATCATCAGTATCCTTACTTTTTTCCCACTTTTTTTCCCTGTCATGTTCTGAGGGCTGTTTTAGAGCTCTCACTGTGTTAGTGAATTGTCAGTGTTTCCTTTTAATTCTGTGAGCTTTTCCTTTCTGTGTTTCAAAGCTATGCTTTAGATACATTAAGGTTCACAAGTTGTTCACTTATACAGCGAGGTGCAGGTAATTGTTGTATTTTAGAAACCAGATGGAGTATCGTATCCCCATGAAGGATGGGGGGTCACGCAGGATTATTGGAAGTTTCATGCTCTGAACATCTGCAGCTGAAAATCTACCTAGGATGGGCCCACCAGGGGCTTACCCGGGGAACATCTAATGGGCACGGAAAAGCTGTCACCTAAAATGTCAGAAGAACCAGATGCGCCCAGTGGTGCCAGGTCTGCTTTCAACAGCTGTAGATAATGAGTCCAATGTCTGGAACAGACAACTAGTTTTAATACTTGAGACACTCGTAGAAACCCTGGACCAGACTCACCAGGCTTAAGAAGTCAGAATTATCCACCATGGCCGGCAGTCATCAAGGCCTGCGTTCACGCGGACTGCGTAATGCTGCTGTCACCATCACCTCTGCCTCGGCCCCTTTCTTCCCGTTCCAGACCCCAGGCATCTCGATTTCAATTGCATTTTCCAAGGTCCGCCTGCTGTTAGAAGTGTGTGTTTTATTGCCCGACACCGTCATGGCTGTTCTGGGCCATAAGGGAAGCCTGTTCTGGAGGAAGATTACATTCGTGATAAAGACTTTTTAAAGTTAAGTTGGGCATTAAAGCAATCATTGTGTTTTAAAATTGAAAGACACAGAGTTGCAATTGATCTTAAGTCCTGCATTAAGTAGAGTATTTTCTTTTAATATTCTTTGTCTTAAAAAAAGAAAAAAAGTGGAGTCTGGCTTCTTAAAATGTTGTAACTTCGTATATATTCCTTTGATTTCTAAAGCGTGGTCATTCAGAGGAAAACAGAGTGGACCAATTTCACAGGTCCTCGTAGATGGGATATTGGAGCCACCAGGCTCTTAGCCAGATGACCGACAAATCGTGTTTCTCTGTTTTCCCTTTTATTTCTAAGCCCTCTGCCTCAGCACTGACTCTCTTTCCTGGGTGTTTCCAGTTGGGGAGCTCCCAGTCACCTCCAAGGTCACTTATTCCTCCAACTAAGTTCTAAATCCTATTTGAGGAGATGAAGATATTTTTGTGCGTGCTTCTCATTTTTTTTATTTTTTTTTAAATTTTTTTTTTAACGTTTATTTATTTTTGAGACAGAGACAGAGCATGAATGGGGGAGGGGCAGAGAGAGAGGGAGACACAGAATCGGAAGCAGGCTCCAGGCTCCGAGCCATCAGCCCAGAACCCGACGCAGGGCTCGAACTCGCGGACCGCGAGATCGTGACCTCAGCCGAAGTTGGGCGCTCAAACCGACTGAGCCACCCAGGCGCCCCAAGTGCTTCTCATTTTAAATGCACGTTTGACATTTCTTTCCCTCCTCCCCGCCCCCTCCCCGTCCCCCAATACCTAATTTGTCACCAGATCTCACTAAATTTTCCTCACCCTCTGTTTCATCCTTCTTTTCCGTTTCCACGGCCCTTCATAAAGGGAAACGCTGATCACTTGAGTATTTATCACACACTGGGCACTACATTTAGCCCTTGAACCACACAGGTTTGAACTGCACGGGCCCACGTCCACATGGATTTTTTTCACTAAATACAGTACAGCCCTGTAAATGTATTTGCCTTACGATTTCCTTAATAAGATTTTCTTTCCTCTCGCTTACTTTATTGTAAGAAGAGGGTGCGCTTTTTGGGGGGGGGGCTTTTTTGGCGACTCATGTACTCTGGAACCCATGCCCCCACGATTCGACCGCATTAAAGAGCCTGAAGAAGATTTTATTGTAAGACTACAGTTTTTAATGCATGTATACAATATATGTTAATCGACTGCTTATGTTATCAGTAAGTCTTCTGGTCAACAGTAGGCTATTGGTAGCTAAGTTTTGAGGGGAGTCAAAAGTTACATACCAATTTTCAGCTGCATCGGGGGCGGGTTAAGGGCACTGACCCTCACGTTGTTCAAGGGTCAGCTGTCTATACTTTTTCTTACTTAATTCTTTTAGCTTTGTGCAGTTATTATCATGAATTGAACTTCCCATGTTAGGACACTGAAACTCTCAGAAATTTAAGTCATTGCCAAAAGTCACAAAATTAGTAATTAAAAAAAAATTTTTTTAACGTTTATTTATTATGGACAGACAGAGACAGAGCATGAGCAGGGGAGGGGCAGAGAGAGAAGGAGACACAGAATCCGAAGCAGGCTCCAGGCTCTGAGCTGTCAGCACAGAGCCCGACGCGGGGCTTGAACTCACGGACCGTGAGATCATGACCTGAGCCAAAGTCAGACGCTTAACCGACTTAGCCACCAAGGCACCCCCAAATTAGCAATTTTTGAAATAGGACAAGTATAAACACCTGGGTACAACCCCAAGTCTAATATCTTCTTTGCTTCTGTGACATGTGGAATGCCACCCACAGCCTGGCTATACTGCGAGCCTGTGTTGCCACCTTGGGGCGGAAGGACCAGATTCTCTTTCTCTCGTTTTTCTGAACTTGCAAACCTCCTGCTGCTTCTGCCCACCAGCCTGGTCTGCGCAACGTCTTGGGTTAATTATGTCGGGTGTCTGGTCTAACATTCACAATGACGTGTTGCTTGCTCTGTAAAATCTGACCTTTCTAAACATGTCATCTTTAAGTCAACTCTTCCAGAAAACTGTGTTTTGTACCACTCAGAACCCTCTCCATTCCTTGGAGTTGGTCTGCAAGAAACACAGGGGGCTCTGGGGTCAGCTGGACCTGGGTGCGTATCTCTCCTTCTCTCTTCCCTGGGACCTCGGGCAAGTGTTTTGCCAATTTCATCTGTGAAATCACGGCCGTAAACTCACTTCAGTTTAACTGTGAGTCTAGAGAGTGCGTGTTCAGTGCCAACTGTAGTGAGAGCCTGGCCCCTGGCAGGCTCTCAAACGGAGCTGGAGGGTAGTAGCAGTAACACTATTATCTGGACCTTATCTCTCCTTTTAAACTCAGTTCAAATTCCTCCTCCTGTTTAAATTACTCTGAACTGATTTTATCTGCCTGCTCCTCAAAGCTGCGGTATCAGTTAGACTGCGAACAATGCATTTAGCAATTTTAATTATGTGATGCTGCCTTGCGATCTTAAAAATGCGTCTTGAGATGCCTTCTCGAGAGCTGTTAATTCCTGCTCTAATGGACTGAGGTAATTCAAAGGCTGAACTAGGTCTTACGCATCGTCTCTAGGCTGGTGCCTGATACATAACTATTCACAAATTTTTTTGATACGTGATTAAGAAATTTCACATTCATTCATAAGAAATCAATACGCTGAATTGGTTTGAAATATGGAGATATTTACACCCAGGTAGGTGCCTCTGTCGTACATGCTTAGCCCAAATTTCTTTGTCCCTAGTTCTGAATGTGAAGACTATTGCAGAGTAAATTTTAAAACTCCAAGACATTTCATTATCCAATATTTCTTTTAAAAAATTTTTTTAATGTTTGTTTTTGAGAGACAGAGAGAGACAGAGAACGAGCAAGGGAGGGACAGAAAGAGAGACACACACAGAATCTGCAGCAGGTTTCAGGCTCCGAGCTGTCAGCACAGAGCCCGATGCGGGGCTCGAACCCACAAATGGTGAGAGCAGACCTGAGCCGAAGTCGGACACCCGACAGACTGAGCCACCCAGGTGCCCCTAAAACTGTCTATCAAACCCTTAAAACATGGATGTGTATGCGGTCATTTGTTTTTCTTGGGATAACTCCAGATTAGGAAGTATTCTGATTTTCCTCGTAACTGTTATTTTCCAGGCTTAATTTTTTTTTTTTTCTCGTGCAGCCCTCCACTTTTCTTCTTTGCCTCTTCAGTCCAATCACTTTTTCTCCCCTCCCCCAACCAGGTTTTCCCTCAGGAGAGTCTGCTGGAGAGGACACCACTGTTCTTTATGCCTGAGGAAAAGTCTTAGAGATGAAAATGTAGCGGCCCTTTTAAGCTGAAGGCACGACTTGGTTCGTTACGGGCCTTTTAGCTTTACTTAACCACTCTTTATTGACAGCAGAGTCTTAAAACTCCACACTTTATCTCTCATTTTAACTGGAGGATCGGAGCCCCTCTCTAGACAATGTAAGGATTGTTGAAAGAAACATCATTTGAAGCAACTTGCAGGCAAGGTGTGTGTTTCATCCTGAAGTCTTGCACAAAGACTGTTTCTAAGCAAAAAAAAAAAAAAAAAAAAAATATGACCAATCTGAGCAATCTGTGGCCTACGTACAAGAAGTTATTTGTGGAAATATTTACTTGGGGCAAAGGAAGTCTCCTTGGTCCGCTGGATCTAAAAAGTTGTAAAATTGAACTGCGTGAGATCCTTTGAAGAAGGAATCCCCATTCCGGGAAGATGGCCTTGTGCTTTCTTGGGGCTGAGGAAGGGGGTGAGGGGTTAAGCCACTTCCCCCAGCTGTCGAGACGTGTCATCCCATCACATGCCCGGCTTGGTGAGCGAATCTCCTTCTCTGTGCCCTCGGCCTCGACATCTGCCTGTGAGGCGATGCTAGCTGGAAAAAGCCTCAGAGGACGTAGAGGCCAAGGCCGGCTTGCCCACACCACCCCTGGGATCTAGCAGGATCTCTCTCTTCGCAAAATGCCCTCTCGAAAAACCCCTCCAAAATTTCTCAAGAGCACTTGAACATTCGTGACTGGCGGTCTGTCGGGAAGGACTGGGAACTGATGAGGGTTCGGGCAGTAAAATTAGGTATATACACACATAGGTCATGTGCAAGCCATCTTCGATTCAAGCCAGGGTGATTTTCCAACAGTTCATTTGAAAAATACTTTGGGGTGTATTTTTTCCTCATTAGACATAAAACCACGCATGAGGAGTCCTCAAGCAGACAGAGCCTACTGAACCCATACTGGTCCCGAAATGCAATCTTGTGCCTACATTGGGGCCATTTGGAGGGTGGGGTCCTGTTACCTACATTCTTTCCCCACTGTTCCCACAAACAGTTGAAAGTCTGGTATTTGTAGGCGAACCTCACCTCCTGGAGAACTTCTCACAACTAGAGAATGTGGCACCCACGTCTTGTATTAGGTCATGCATCTTGATATCAGGCTTTAGAGATTCGCACGCGAGCTATTAAACTATAGTCATAAAGACATAAGTAATCGTGTGTAAGAATGAAACCGTGGAGCTTCAGGGACACATCAGGGCAATAATAGGAACACAGTGTATCACACTTTAAAGTTTTATGCTTTTACGTCTTATCCCAGTTAAAACTTGGAAACTCTAAGACCTAGGCATTCTCATTTCTTTTGTAGCAAGGGCTTAGGTGGAATGCGTTGGGATAAGCAATAAAATAGCACCTCATATGCCGAGGGGGGAGTGAAGAGATGGTGGGGATGGTGACCGAGCCTCATGGGGGCTCAAACAACATGTGCACGATATGTACATATCGCGAAAGGAGAAATGAGAAATATACCCACTGTGACCGCGTGTCCCACAGTGAGCATTTGCTAGTCGTGGGTAATGCGAGGTTGAAGGAGAAAAGGAAAGGATAAGGACATCTTTGCCTTTCCCCCCCTTCAACTCCTCATCTTCCCAGTTCGGGTTACCCACCCCCCTGGCATCTGAGACATGTTGTTCCAGAAAGACACTGATAACCTACAGCTGGAGCCCACCTTGAGGATTACTGTGTGTTAAAAAGCTTTTATGTGGCTTTTTATATGGCTGGGAACCATATATACCATTAGGACCTGGAACACATTTTCCTGTAGAAATAAACAACCATGTACCGGGAGTCTTTTGGAACATGCTCCCTTTTTAAATTGGTTCTGCCTGTACATGTACAGTTGAGTGAGCCTGGGAACAGAATAGGAAAACCCTGGATTCTCTTGGGGGATGTAAGGCTTCTTTCCTTTGGAACTCAGTGAACTGTTCTGCTACCTTGTGTACCCAGAGACCTGTCCCAGCTATGTATTTCTTAGACACAAAATAAAATTTCAAAGTTTTCCCTGTGCTTTTTTAATGAACATGAGCTTTCCTATCTGAGAAACTTTAAACACTTATGAAATGATTATGATGCTCATGGGGTCACTTAAGAGTACAGAGAACAGATGGGAAGAAGGTTCGTTGACATGACCAGCTGACCTCCTGTGAGATATCGAACGCTGTAATTTATTTTTCTTCCTCCGTGATCGTTCTTCTGACCATCTTGAAAGACAGCCAAGAAAACTTTCTCTTCTAATTATTTCCAACTACTTCTCGGCAGTTCATTCAGACTTACGATTAAACAAATCATCCGGGCTTTGGGAGTACCAATTTAAACATCAAATGTTTGCATTTATATTGCAGAGAGAGGATTAATTCTCTCTCCCGCCACCAGGTTTAGCCTGAAAGGCCAATTATTTACTTTTGCTCACTCTTGTATACTGAGCAGTTGTTGAGTAAACGGATTAAATAATATGGTATCTTGAGTCAGGAAAATGTGTTTCCCAAGTGAACCATTTAGAGAAAAGGGCAAGCATTTTGTATTTTAGATTTATAGCAAATTGAAGACTTATATTCTAAGGAATTTTTATTTTAGCAGATCAGTGTATGTTCAGGAAGAAAACGCTAGAGATACGTAAGGCGCTTTCTTTCCTAACATTCAAAGCACATGCACAGTTGTTACATTTTTTATCTCCCACAACCCCATCCCCAAGGCTTCTGCTTTCCCTGCTTTACTAGTTTCATGGGGTTTTTCCCTGCCCTGGGTTTTTACTTTATCAGATAGAATGTTTTCAACTATAAGAAAGACTCTAGTTCAAATCTGTTGAAACAAAAGGAAATTAATTACTAATCTATGGAAGGAATATGTCCTTTAGGGTTCATTGACTCTTAGGAACATCACTGATAATTCAGTTTGCCCCCATCTTTCTTGGCTTCTTTCTCTGGCAGATTCTCCTAAACGATCACAAAATGGCTGCCAGACACAAATGGTTTCACAGATTCCTTTGTCCATCTGCACCAGGAGAAAGAGAGGGATCTCTCCCTAGCCATGGAATACAAGTCCCTTCTTCCAATCCAATGGTCTCTTACATCACAGAGAGGAATAACCGCACCAAGAATGCCATGAACTGATTGGCTTAGATTAACCAGGATCCACCAATACAGTTGGGGATGGGATCAGCTGCACCCTTACCACATGACTGAGTAGAAGAGATGAAGAGGTGGACACCTCAACGAAACAAGGGCTTGTTGGGAAGGGAGAGGTAGAGAATAGGTGTTGGGTGAACAATCTACAGTGCCCACGGAAGTGAGGTTGTTGTACTTGTCGCATTTTTATTTTCTAAATAAAACTTAGTTCTGAATATAATCTGTCAACCCCTGGCTCTTATCCCTTTGCAGACTGTCCATTGTTCTAGAAAGTTCCTCAAGTTATTTCTTGGCACCTTGGAGAAAGGGGACCACGTCTCAGATTATGAACAACTGGGGTGTTGTCCTCATCTTGTGGTCTTAAGTTGCTGAGTCTCCATGACCGGAAGGTGGCAGCCATCCAGCCTACCATGCTATCCAGAATCACCCATGTGCAGAACACACCCTGGGCCAATTGGTGCTTGGTTTTTGGAGCATGTGCCAGAGTCAGACTATACTCTATGCAGAGCTGGAGACGTCGCTAATGTCTCATGGAATTTTAAGTGCAAATTATTCTGTTAGAAAATACCGTCTGCTCTGCGTTCCTCTATCTGTAGGACTCGGACGTAGACCTTAGGGCCCATGGCGCCTGAGGACAGTAGACCAATAACTGAGCTGCTGGGAGTGGCTTCTAGGCTTCTGGCTTCGACAGCTGGGTAGAAGTAGGTTGTGATCAGACAGGCAGGTTCCATGTGCTACTTAGGGCCCAGGTTAAATAGACCAACGTAGTCAATTTCATTACCTCCTCATCCCTTATCCCAATGCCATGTCTGTAGGAAGATGTGTTCCAGTCCCCAGACGTTATGTCTGGGCTCAGAGTGCTTTAGAACTCAATCTGTTTGTAGGTTGCAAGTTACTTAAATAAAGTGCGGTCGTTGGTGTCACTATCTTGTGTTGTCCTCCTTCTCCAACAGCATTATGTCATCGGAAAAGAAAGTTTTGGTGGGGAAAATGGAACTTTTTTTCCTGCTTGGGTCAAGGCTTTAATGATTTAATTTAATAATTTAAATTAATGATTTAATTTAATAATTAATGTCAAGGCTTGGCACAGGGCTTTCTTCCTGCTGGATCGTGTTACTCAATTCCAAGGGTACCAGCACAGACCGCTAGGGAAAGGCCTCTGTTTCTCTCAGCTATAAAACAGATAGTAACCCCCCCCCCCCAGCTGTTTCTGGCATTTGTTTCTTCATTCCTTAAGGTTTGTCAATCTAGGAACGTTGGTGAAGGTAGCATGGGGGGGCCCCACTCTGGAGCTCAGGTAATAGTCCAGTTAAGACCAAAGAAGTTTGTAATCTATAAACTCAGCCTCAGGATGCCTGGGTGGCTCAGTCAGTTAGGGGTCCGACTCTTGACTTCAGCTCAGGTCACGATCTCATAGTTTCGTGAGTTCGAACCCCTCATGGGGCTCTGCGCTGTCCATGTGGAGCCTGCTTGGCATTCTCTCTCTCCCTCTGCCCCTCCCCAGCTGGCTCGCTCTCTCTCAAAAATAAATAAATGAGCTTTAATTTTAAAACATTACACAGACAAGCAAACAAACTCGGCCTCAGTGTGCCTGTCTGCTCTAATGGGGCCTCGCTTCCACCTCTTAAGTGGAAATGGTGTCCTGACGATGATCTGGTGTTTCCTTCCCTTCTTTCCACGTTGGAAATGCCCCTTGTTTGAGCAAAAACTCCTTGTCGAAAGCAACGGCAACAGCAACAACAAAACATTGAACAGAGATGTATGATCTCTTCTGCGTCTTCCATCACCCTGGCAGTTCTCTGGGTAAAAGAAGCAAGTTATACAAATACAATGTGGACAAAAGGTGTTACAAGGGTCAGATGTTCCCCTTTCAGCAGCTGGATGGAGTTGTGGCTGTCTGAAGTCAGCCCGTATATTCAGATTGGAATGTTGCCCAGAGAAGAGGGTTGAGGAACAGTGTAGACTTGGCCTTCCTCTCAACAAGCGGGGTCCCCACAATATACTACCGGCTCCCCCTTCAAGGGCATCTGTGGTCTGATTCTGTCCAGCTGTATCTCTGGTTTCTTTCCCAGCCCGTACCCCTCTGCTAACCTGAGTCTGTCTGTCATCTTGCCCCATTCATGAAACATCTTTCTTCTCTGCGTGGAGCAGAATTGTACTTTCCAGATAACCAGTGAGCCTTGTGTGTCTCTGCCCGTCTCTGTGCTCGCTTCAGCCACACGGGGTATTAATTTTAGTTGTAAATACGTCCTGTTACTTATGAGAAAATCGGGGCCCAGGGAGACGTGGTGATGCCCCCAAATGTGCCCAGAACGCTTGCGCCAGAGACGGAACTGGAATCAAGATATCCTGTCTTCCAGCTCGGCATGGTTGCCATCAGACCAAATGCATTTATAAGATTCTTTATTTTCTTCGCAATGGGTCTGTGCGTGTTGTGTATATATTTATACGTATACATGTACATATATACACACATATTTTACACTAATGAACAATAGGAAAGGTGGATTTTTAAAAACTGATTTGAGGGGCGCCTGGGTGGCGCAGTCGGTTAAGCGTCCGACTTCAGCCAGGTCACGATCTCGCGGTTCGGGAGTTCGAGCCCCGCGTCGGGCTCTGGGCTGATGGCTCAGAGCCTGGAGCCTGTTTCTGATTCTGTGTCTCCCTCTCTCTCTGCCCTTCCCCCGTTCATGCTCTGTCTCTCTCTGTCTCAAAAATAAATAAATGTTAAAAAAAAAAAAATTTAAAAACTGATTTGCTAAATTAGTCTGGAGCTGGGGATGCAAGCCATTCAAATCTTCCAATGTGAAAATTGGGCCTATTTAAACGTATATTAAGGCTGGGCTTATATTACCTTCGGTTACCTAATTATTAAGATTTCAAGTTTCTCAGATCCCTAAATACTTGATCACTAGCCTTTTAAAATACTGTATTGCTGTAGACATGACTTCTTTATTTGTTAATGTTCATTTATTTATTTTTGAGAGAGAGAGTGTGTGAGTGCAAGTGGGGGAGAGGCAGAGAGAGAGGGGAGAGAGAGAATCCCGAGCAGGCTCCACACCGTCAGCACAGAGCCTGACACGGGGCTCGATCTCATGAACTGTGAGATCATGATCTGTGCCCAGATCAAGAGTCAGATGCTTAACTGACTGAGCCACCAGACTCCCCTAGACTTCTTTAAAAAAAAAAAAAATTTTTTTTAATATTTATTTATTTTTGAAGGAGAGAGAGACAGAGTGTGAGTGGGGGAGGGGCAGAGAGAGGGGGAGACACAGAACCCCAAGCAGGCTCCAGGCTCCGAGCTGTCAGCACAGAGTCCAATGCGGGGCTCGAACTCACAAACCGTGAGATCATGACCTGAGCAGAAGTCGGACAACTGAGCCACCAAGGCGCCCCTCCCCCTAGACTTCTTTAAAAGAATTTCCACACATGACCTTATGGGTACTTAGTCTCTGGCTGTGGATCAACTCTAAGAAGGCTGCTTGCTTATATTATCTGTTCAATTCAGTCTGTGTTTTCAGCAAACTTGTAAGAGACAGCATTATGAGGTTTGCGTAGAATGGGCTTCTGCTTGTTACACACAATCTAACATCATAAAGTATCTGGGAAGAGAGTAGTTTGAAGCACAGAATCCAGTAATTCTGTCGAGTTATTGGACAACCTCTAATTATATAATTAATTTTCCTTGTTCATAGCAATCTAGTCTTTCCTATTTGCAACAGATGTGTCTAAACAATATGCTTCAATAAATCGAGCAGAAGTATTTTCCTGCATTATAATTATCAAATACAACATTTTTTTGTCCAGCCTCGCTTCTGCTTAGCAACTTTTAGAGAAACTGACCTCAGAAGTCCAAAAATCAATGAAGCGCAGTGAAAAGCAGAATTGGCCCTCCCTTAGAACTAACGGTGATACTAAATCCAACAATAACAAGGAAAAATAGTATCTTGGTGTTGTTGTGGGCTACTTGGCCCTTGAAAAGATTTCTCGGTCAATCAGTGGGCATAAAAGGTTTCAAGACCTCTTGTCTACTTGTGAGATGTGTGTCTAAAGAGACATAAAGAGCAGAAGTATTTGAAAATTGACTTATATACGAAAGTGGCTGAAATGCCTGTAGGCAAATAGGCCTTTCCAGGAATATGACAGTGAAGAGTGAGTCTAAAAGTCCACTTGCCTGTTTCTGTAAGCTGGTTTCTGTTGGGTGTGAGAGCTTGTCTGTGAACTAGAAGGCTTCTTGTGCCCACGTATTGCTGTGTCCTCCTGCCAAACACGTAGATTGCCATCTGTACCTGCCAAGAAACGACAGAAAGCCCTAGCTGTCCTACCATAACTTCCCTAAAAACATAACAAAAAAATTATCACGGAAGCATTAAACAATCAAAATACCTTCTAAACAAAGTGCAAGACGATTGGGTTCTTTATGGCTCCCTCAAATATGTTTCACCCTCTCTGTAGTTTAGTTCCAAAGAAAGAATTACGGTTTTTCTTTGGGAGCCAACATTTCCCTTTGTAAATTTCTGGATTTGGGTGATATTTTGAGTTCTGTAATAAAATGTAATGGTCCATTTGAGAAATTGTACCCTTATTGAGCATAGTTTCTATTACTGGGTTGTTGGAGGCAATTCTTAAGTGTTAGATTCTTCTTTGATCTATCAGGACTCACTGGTTTCCATGGAGTCTTGCTGGCTCATGACCAAGGGAGAGCTCAGTGTTCTAGTCCGCTGGGGTTCAGTGTTCCTAATCAGCCCTGCCCTGAAATATTCACATGAAAGACTTTAAAATCAGAATGCTTTATATGGACCCATGAAAATAAGTTGATTACCTGGCAGGGGAAGGGTATAGTAAAGGCTTAAAAACTTTTGTTTCTTTCAGTTAGTTACATTTTGATATGTTTCTGGAAATATAGTCTTCAGATGGTCCAAAACACATGGTTTTTCCAGTCCTTGTACTTTGTACACAGTAATACAAAACGGAATGTCTTATTTGACCTTACATGTAGATAAAACGAGAGCAGAATTATTGGGACCAATATATTGCATACATCTGGCAATAATCTTTTTATTTTATGGCAGTGACGACTCAGAGCAATTGCTAATCCTAATTTGTTTTTCAACATTTTCACTGAAGCTTTCTTCTCAAGGCTTGTTTCTCCCCCACCTAGTTCTGTAGAACAGCTAAAATAAGATCACTGTAAATACCCACATTCATTTTTTTAACTCAAACATTTGCACGGCTACTCTGCGGATTCAGGAGAGACAAAAGGAGACCCGTGGCTTAGATCTAGCCCTCAAAAGGAGGGAGCAAAAGCCTTCAAGGCTCGTGACTGTAGCAAGCTGGGATGTGTCTTTGTTGCACAGGAGGAGTAGGAGCAAAGAGAAAGAAAAGGTGACTTTTCTCTGAGTGGACGGAGATTGAAGAGGCTTCTGAGATGGCATTTGAACTTTTTTTTTTTAATTTTTTTTCAACATTTTTAATTTATTTTTGGGACAGAGAGAGACAGAGCATGAATGGGGGAGGGGCAGAGAGAGAGGGAGACACAGAATCCGAAACAGGCTCCAGGCTCCGAGCCATCAGCCCAGAGCCCGACGCGGGGCTCGAACTCCCGGACCGCGAGATCGTGACCTGGCTGAAGTCGGACGCTTAACCGACTGCGCCACCCAGGCGCCCCGGCATTTGAACTTTTACAGAGGACATTCTCTGACCTAGTTTGATGCCTCCCTTGCAGTTACTTCTGCTTGCGCCCATAGGGCTTCTGGGTAAGAGGAGAATTAACTCCTTAGCGGACAGGTAAGCTCGTGAGATGCTCTTTGGGGTCAATTTTTACTAAATCACTTTCAACGCCTTACTTGCTGTCAGAGTTGCTTGAACTATTTATTTAGGTCCTTTTGGCAGAATCCTGTGAAACAATTGATCCCATAGAGAACAATCCTGTACAGAATCTTGTAAAGAATGATTCTTAAGCTCAATCAAGTTCTTACCAAAGGTGTTCTTCATGTTGACATTGTGCTTACCCAGATTTTGACCTTAAAATGTATTTCTGATTTCCTTTTGAAACCATTCCTGGGATTACTAAGGGATTTTTGTATTTAAGGAAAGCAGTGGCTTTATTAATTTTTATCCCTGCTCCCTCAATGAAATCGATGTTTATTTTTCTTCATAAACCCCGTGGATTTTGATGGAAATTTCAAGAAAAATACTTAAGGAAAACATTTTATACAATATTTTCATATGTGCTTCTGTTTTCAAAGTAACTAAACAATGAGGGATCAGTTTTCAAACGTCAGTGATGTTGGGGGTGTTTTTCTAATAAAAAATTGACTTAAGCAGATTCTCTTTTCATAGCCTCTCACTGACTTTAATTTCATTGACTTTATAAGGAATATGATCCATTTAATTGTATTTTTAAAGACACGTAGAAGTTAAATGTTGGGTTCATAACAAAGAATAAACCTAGGAGCAAAGCATAGGGCTGGAAGAATAATCCAAAATGAAAACACTGAGGAACTGAGCACAGCCACCACCTATGGCCACATGGACCTGCTCTACACCGTCCACCAGGGGTTGACCACAAACCCCTCTGGGAACGGAGGCCCCTGGAGTTGTCCCTACACGTCAGCCCTAGAGCTAACTAAGGGTTATTTTAAAATGCTTTTGCATCCTTGGGTTCATTCGGCAAACTTTGGGGCCCCTTGATTATCCCAGGAATAATGGGGACACCCTGGGGCACATATGTACTCATGGCGAAAAGACCTATTAGTAGGTCCATATGGTCCATTTCGTTGAGGGAAATGACGTAATGTTAGAGCTCTCGTGTTGCTCCCTTTTTGTCCGTCCTAAGGAGTGCTCCTTTAAAGAGCCGTTATGGGTAAGGGAGAGCCATTACAGGTAAGAAGTCATCAAAGCCCAACACTGTTGAGGAACTAGGTGGGTCAGGAGTCCCCTCACGCTTCACTTGCTTAAGCTTTCATGCAGCCAAAAGCTTCATATGCCAAGTGCTGTAGTAGGTGCTATAGATAAAGTGGACTCCCAGGTTGCTTAGAGTCTAGTGGAGCTGAAGATTATTTTTTTTTTCATTTAATCTATTTTTATTTTTATTTATTTTTTTCATGTTTGTTTATTTTTGAGACAGAGAGAGACAGAGCATGAATGGGGGAGGGTCAGAGAGAGAGGGAGACACAGAATCCAAAGCAGGCTCCAGGCTCTGAGCTGTCAGCACAGAGCCCAACGCGGGGCTCGAACTCACGGACCGCGAGATCATGACCTGAGCCAAAGTCAGACGCTCAACCGACTGAGCCACCCAGGCGCCCCTCATTTAATCTATTTTAGAGAGAAAGAGAGAGAGAGCAAAAGAATGCATGGGAGAGAGGTGCAGAAGGAGAGAGAGAGAATCTTCAACAGACTCCACACTCAGCATCGAGCCCGACGTGGGGCTCGATCCCATGACCCTGGGATCATGCCCTGAGCTGAAACCGAGAGTCAGATGCTCAACCAACTGAGCCACCCTGGCGCCCCTGAAAAATGATTTTAAAGACCATTACAGCGTATGATTACAAATCGTGGTGAGTGTTACGAATGGAGAAAACAGGGTACTCCTAACGTGTACAGACTTTGTTGGCCGAGGGAGTTGGGGCAGGCCCGTCTGAAGTTGGGCTGTGAATGAAAGAATGAAAAATGAAAGCCAGAGAGGCTGGGGAGCAATAGACAGGGGACAATGAGGTGAGATGGGAGGGAGGGTGGGGGGCTTGCAGGCCACATTAAGGAGTTTGGCTTTTATTCTAAGTGCAAGGAGACTACATTGACAGGTTTTCAGCAGGGGAGTGATGCAATCCAGTTTAAGTTTTTGAAGACTGATTTTATTTAGCTCTCGGGTAAGAGTGGAAAAAAATGGTAAGCGGTTAGGAACCTTTTGCACTAGGCTGGAGTCAAGAGCTAATGATCCCTCAGACCAGGGGGCCCCTGATGCTAAAGAAGTTATGCTCTAAGTCACACAAAAGGTGCGTAGATGTTACCGAGGAGCCACTTTTCAGGTCACAGAAAGGGAGAGTAATACCAGAAGTCTTCATACTGGTATTTCCCTTACGCAACTCACCACATGAGCGTTGCAAAGGGCTCCCTCAGCCTGGGTTCTGTCTATACCATGGGGAAAATGAGAGCCTCGTGCCATGGATGTCCCCATGAATAGATTGTTACTCGGCGCTTTGCGGTACTATGCAAATTGTAGAAATTGCCTCTGCCTCCTCTCCTTTTCCTGCTGTTCCTTTAAGTTCTCGCGGGAAGCCAGAGGGCATTTATACTGTTTGATCTTAGAGATGTGAACATCAAAATTAAGGATGTTCGGTTGTCTTAGAAGTCGAACCCTTTTAAAAGATCTAATTAGCTGTTCATTTGAACTAGAAGCCTGTATTAAACCGATGCTGTATTTCACCAGTGGTAGCATTTAGGTGCAGTAAGACAAGACAAAAAAATTTTAAGTCGTCATTCCCTTGACCCGTGTAATATAATTAATGGAAACTAATATACAAATATACATATTACATTATCATCTTACACATAATACATAATCATTAATACATTTATTATATATGTATATTTATTACAATATCTTTACATATGAAAGGCATACGTTAAATTGTTTAGGAGCCACAAGACATAATTGGGGAATGTTTTTCATTATTATGTTAAGTAATATTATTTTAAGCATTGATGCTTAATGCCTTCGGCTATTTGTTCACGTGCCACGACTTTTCCTCTGAATGTCATAAGAGAAAATCATAGCAAAGGCTGTAGATTTAGAAGGAATTTTTACAATGCGTAGGTATAACATCCCAGTTTTATTTTGTTTTGTGTCATTTTACGCGGTGACATAAAAGCACTCCCTTATCAGGCGTCATCCCTGCCCAGGAGAGAGATACAGGCACAGTCCAAACTGAATACAACTTCAGCTGATAATTCAACTAACAAAGAGAGAAAGATAACGATTGTTTGGGTTTTTCTCCATAGCTGTTCATTTCATTTCCACACAGGTGATTTTACGAGGAAAGGAAGGCGAGAAGTCCTCATTTTTCAAGCTGGGGTGGGAAGATAAAAGCTAAGATGAGATTTAAATAAAATAGCTGACCCTCTGACTCTCTCCTTTCTCTTTGACTATCTCTGCACGTAGTCGGAGTGTCTGCTTCTGAGTTAGCAGGAAATAAATAATTCAGCATTTTCTGCTACATATCAACCCTCTGCTTATTTTCCCCCTCAAATTACATATTCTGGCAAGATTTCCCCCTTGTTAAAGCATTTAATTATTGTGTTTGGCAGTCATGGTTGATTGCATTATATAAACAAATGC
Organism: Prionailurus viverrinus; assembly: GCF_022837055.1. Classification (NCBI taxonomy): domain Eukaryota; kingdom Metazoa; phylum Chordata; class Mammalia; order Carnivora; family Felidae; genus Prionailurus; species Prionailurus viverrinus. The sequence goes on from NC_062565.1 coordinate 136,246,222, forward strand.
CTACTTCAAACACTGAAACTGATTTTTTTCATAGTCTGCCAGGAAGCGAGACTATTTGATGTGCGGTTCGAATGCTCTATTTCTGATTATATAATTTAGGTCTGGGAATAGAATTTTGGCATTTGCCTGCAGTGCTTAATGCCACAGAAAATTAACCTTTAGCCTCCCCTGTAAGAGGGCAGCTCATCGTGGATACAAGTTCCAAAAACACGTTTAAGGTAAGCTCCGTTCTAGGAAACGACCCTTTTATCTGGAAGCATACGCACATCTGTGTAGTGCCGTGTTGTTTTTACACATTCTGTGTAGTCCGTGACCTCTGCGGAGCTGTCGGAACTCAGACCCTTCATGGTAGTCAGCGTTTAGATGAAGAGTCTAGTAGACAAAGGCTGATAACTTTTCCACCTCTCTGTAGCCAATGCTCGCTATTAGGTGCTTAAATCTATTGCAGAACACTTCTTGGGGCTTTCAACTCCCAGTTGGGGCATGACGTACGCCTGTAGTCCAGTAACGTGTAGGGAAGCCAAAGCCCCTAAGGGACTGTTCTTTCTAAGCTCCGTTTCTAGAAGAAAATCTAACCCTCCCTCTCCACTGCACACGCAGGGGTCTTGGACATGAGGGGTTATTTCCGGAACTAAGGTAGACCTCCTGAAGTGCGGTATCCTAGGTCTTCATTCAATCCATTTCACCCATCTTCTCTTCTCGGAGTCTGTGGTGAGGCTCCTTCTTCAGAGCTGACCCCGAGGCAGAGCAAGAGACTGCATCATCAGAGGAAGGCTAAATTATAGCTTGGCCACCATACTTACTTCTAGAGGCAGAAACTTGTATGACCCCGTTTAGAGACAAAGAAATTGAACAGGGGTTGAAAGAGGGTTTCATTGTTAACCCCAAAGCGACCAGAAAGTTCAGTTAGGCAGAACTTCTCATCTCTTGAGGAATTTGGATAATTGCTATTTTACTCTAACAATCGCAACAGAACAAGTGACCTCAGAGGTCAAGCTCTCTTCCCCCTGCCTTGCCCAGAGTGAATTTGCCACCGGGGAGTTTTAGAAGCTCCTCTGAGAAATGACATCCAGAGGGGGAGCCGAGAGCCGGCCAAGGTCAAGCTAGGGTTATAAATTTTTGTAGACCTCCATTTATGACACCCGCGTTTCACTCTTCTTTCAAGTCACATAAATGCCAGGTTATATACCTCGCACACTTCCTAGAACGGGTGCCCACCCGTTGGAACCGCTTCCTATTTGAAAGTGGAGCGGTAAACCCAAAACCGTCGTAACAGTCGACGAAGTGGCCTCGCTGAGCAACGTGTAGCGGTCACGAGTGACATTTTGGGTGCTTCCCATGTGCCATCCTGTGAGAGCAGCTCCTGACTGGTCCTCCTGCGCCCATTCCCGTCCCCTTCAATGCGCTCTCCCATTACATGGTGTGGGAACTTGCCTAAGGTCACGCAGCTGCTAAATGGCAGAAACGGGACACAAACCCAGATCTGCTGGAGACCAAGGTGCGTGCCTTTGGCCACTTGAGCTGTCTCAGGAGCATTTTCTCACACGGGCTCATACCCTCTTGCTGTCTTTCTTCTTTCTCCTCCCTTGCTTTCCACGTCGGGCTTGGGGTTTGGGAGAAGAAGGGAGGTCCTCCTCCTATAACCTTGTCTTAGAGTTTTATTTTCTCAAAAAAAAAAAAAATATATATATATATATTCATATATAACACAAGTACAATATCAGATTCTCACTGGGTAAGTGGTCCAAGGATAGAAACAGACTTTTCACCTAACAAGAAGCCCAATAGGAAACCAAATCTGGAGATACGTCCAACTTTAGCCAATTTTTTTTTTTTAATGAAAACATCTCACGCCGACCAAGTGAACAAATGTCAAAGGCCAATGCTGGAAGGGCTCTAGGGAAAACGGAGATCCTCGTGCACTATTGTTGACAATGTACATCGATTCAGTCTCTTTGGAGAAAACCTGGCAGCGTGTAGTAAGAATTATTAAAGCCTTAGCTCTTTAAGCCCACGGCGCTCTTTCTGGGAATGTGTCGTAAGGGTGTCAGGAGGCAAGCATTTCTTGAACAGCTGTAGCGTTAGAAGGCGTGAGAGATGGGATGAGGGAGAGCGAAATGGGGATGAGGGAGATTCTGATCTGGAGGAGGAACTCCTGCAACTCAAAGACTCTAAAAAAGCCCAGGTTCAAAAATGCTTTGAAAGGATTGATGACCATGGAGAAGAAAATACAAGCAGTAGCCTAAATGTCTGAAAATGGAGGTCACTGTTTACCTGACCCGGCACCCCACCACCCAGACTCTCCTCCGCTCTTGTTTACGCGTAGCCCTGTGAAAAATGGCGGTGCCAGCCCCAAAGTGTCTACACCACAGGCCTTAGCCCTCTCCCGGACTCCTCCCCCTCCTTCACACACACCCCAACCTAAGCAGCCCCAAACCATATGCTTCCCCACTCCGGCTGTCTCGATACAGGCCACCATCACCTCTTTGCCAGCTGGTCTCTGCCCCCTTACATGCATTCTTACTTCCTCATCTGTTCTCCCACGTCATTGAGAGTCTGTTTTCCAACATACAGATCCGATCATGGTATTCCTCAATTTAAAACCTTTCGAACCCTTCCCATTGCTGTAGGATAAAGTCGGACCCTCGGTTTAGATGCGTGAGGCCCTTCGTGGCCTCGTTCCTGCTTGTGTCTATTGTCCTCTTGTTGCTCACTCTTCCTCCTTACCACGCCTTACACACCACACACGCACGCACCCCACGCTTTCTGCCTTACTGCATTGCTTGCGTTTCCCCCAAATAGGCACCATGGGTCTTTGCACGTGGCATTCTGCGTGCCTGCCCCCTGACCGCATCCTGCAGATCCAGGCCGGCTGACCCTTATTATTCCTGTTTGTTCTTCCGGGCCCAGCTGCTATATCATCCCGTCAGAGGACAATTTCATGACATACACAGAGACTCAAGACCAGGTTGGGGGGGGGGGGGGGCGGGGTGGGCGGGGCCCCACCTGTGTTCACCACAACACCTGACATATGCCCGTCATGTGAAATATCCTTAATTGGGAAAGAAATTCTAAGTTCTGACATCTGAATCATCTGTTTTTCATTTTAACCTGGGGAAAAATATATTAGCCTGCTTCATCCCTAATATGGTGTAATGCTCTCTTTTTACTATTTGTTGATAGTACTCTCTGCAGCCATTTGAAACTGTGCCCCAGGACTGTATTCCTAGGCTCACTGCCTTGCTGTCTGCAGAGGCAAGAACAGGTTTCTGGGACTGTAGGCTTGGGGAGCCCTCAGTGACCGCAGTGGAAGAGGAAGGAGAGGAGAGGTACGCTTCCAGTGGCATTGAGGGGGAGGGTTAGACCGTCGAGAAGCCAAAGAGCTTTCTTTTTTTTTTTTTTTTTATTTTTGGGACAGAGAGAGACAGAGCATGAACGGGGGAGGGGCAGAGAGAGGGAGACACAGAATCGGAAACAGGCTCCAGGCTCCGAGCCGTCAGCCCAGAGCCCGACGCGGGGCTCGAACTCACGGACCGCGAGATCATGACCTGGCTGAAGTCGGACGCTTAACCGACTGCGCCACCCAGGCGCCCCCAAAGAGCTTTCTTACTACCAGGAGTTGACCAGGGTAAAGGTACTCTGATCCAGAATTGCTCAGGTTCTGTTAGCTAAAACTCCAGTTAGCCGACTGTTTGTTAATTAAAGTGTCTGATATCAAATGTTTTCAGCAAAAGGGGGGAGCCTTACGAGGTCTTTTCAATGTGTTCCCTTGCCTTTAATGTAAATGGTATTTATGACCCCTTAAATGTTGGCATGAGTAATATCTGATACTTCAAGACAAAGCATGCGGCCATTAAGGTTAATGTTTCCTCACTTTTTCTAGTCAGATGTCTTAAAATTGTTCCAAATGAACAGCTAAATTCAGCAGTGTCCATATAAGCTTTAATAACTCTATAAAGTGAACATAGAGAAATTTAATCCCTAGTGCCATTAATAACTCCCCATATATAAAAAAGAATTATTTCTTTTTTTTTTATATTTATTTTTATTTTTGAGAGAGAGAGACAGAACATGAGTGGGCGAAGGGCAGAGAGAGAGAGGGAGACACAGAATCCAAAGCAGGCTCCAGGCTCTGAGCTGTCAGCACAGAGCCCGACGTGGGTCTCGTGGGTCTCGTGGGTCTTGAACTGAGGATCGTGGAGATCATGACCTGAGCCGAAGTCGGACACTTAACTGATTGAGCCACCCAGGCACCCCCAAAAAGAATTATTTCTTAACGGAAATAATCCATGTTAACTTCAGATGCCTTAGTAAACAGAAATTTGTCTATTAGGTTCAGCCCAAGTTACCCATCTTGACCCAATCTAATTGATGTAAGTGGTAGGAATTAATTTTGTGTCGGCAGGGATAAAGACTAATCCAGGTCAATCAGCACCTTATAATTAATCCACATGCCGTTTTTAAAAGACAGAGAAATGTCGGCATGGTCTCCAGTTTAAGGTTCTGCACCAATCTAATACAAAGGTCTAAAATTTTACGGGGTTCAGATTTCAGGGTGGAATCACAAATAACAAAGGTCTTGTTGGAGCAGATGGTTATTCTCAACTGCCAAATGCTGAAGTTTTCCTGGGACTCTGTCCTAACCATCAGGAGTGAATGAATGAGGATGTGAATTAATGGCAAAACATTTCTAGGTACCTTTTAAACAGGGTTGGAAAGCCTGGGTTTTATCAATGGGGCTAAATTGATATTGCAGTTTTTAAAGCCTGAAATCTTTGGACCCCAATTGTCAACTGGAGTTCAGTCTAAACCTGTCACTTTTTATTGCTGAGAACATAGATAAACCTCTGAAAAAAGAAAAGGGGAAAAAATATTTATGAGTGATTTTTCCACAAAATCAACATGTTAAGCAAATTCTTAGTAAATTGCAGTTGTCAGTAAAGGTGCCACACTAATGCAGGGTGGCCTTTCTTACTTTGATGCAGAGGAAAAAGTAGAGTTGACCCCAGAAGAGCCCAGGAGCCCGAAATTCACGGGTCCACTGATCAATTACACTGATTATTTCTGATACATACAGCACAGTCCCGTAAGTGTATTTTCTCTTCCATGTGCCTTTCTTCATGCATTTTTTCTCTAGCTTTATTCTAAGAACACAGTAGAGAATGCATATAATATATAACATACGTGTGGGGCGCCTGGGTGGTTCAGTCGGTTAAGCGTCTGACTTCAGCTCAGGTCACCATCTGGTGGTTTGTGAGTTCAAGCCCCACGTTGGGCTCTGTGCTGACAGCTCAGAGGCTGGAGCCTGCTTCAGATTCTGTGTCTCCCTCTCCTCCCCTGCTCATGCTGTGTCTCTCTCTGTCTCTCAGTAACAGACAAACGTTAAAATATATATCTATACACACACACACACACACACACACATATACACACACACACACACACACATATAAAACATATGTGTTAATTGTCTGTTTATGTGATCAGTAACACTTCCCATCAACAGTAAGCTATTATAGAAGTTTTGGGGAGTTGAAAGTTACATGTGGATTTTCTAGTGTGGGAGGATGGGGTGCCCCAAACCCCCACGCTGTTCAAGGGTCAACTGTAAATGTGAAAATCGTTTTTGCAATATATCAAGAGTCAGCCACGGAAAGCCTCTGCTGCCTTAATGTTATTTCTTAGTTGCGATGTTTTTAATAGAATGCAAGTTTCATAGGTTTTTTGAAATGTATTTTAACCTGGGTTTTAACCTTACAATGAATACTAAGCTGCCAAGAGATGTTTAGTCATTTGTTAAATTTCTTGAGCTTTATGGCTGTGGATAGCAATGCAGATAGGGTTTCTAGGAGCACGGAAGATGCGAATCTTAAATCTAAAGAGGAGACAAATATAGGCAGCCCACTTTGCACCACAGCGCTCGTTGGAGAATTCATAAAATAAAGTAGGTATCGTAAAGTAGATCATGTTTTCCCACGGGAATGATTTTATAATTATGGGCTGCTTTCTTTTTTTTTTTTTTAATTTTTTTTTTTAACGTTTATTTATTTTGAGACAGAGAGAGACAGAGCATGAACGGGGGAGGGGCAGAGAGAGAGAGAGACACAGAACCGGAAGCAGGCTCCAGGCTCTGAGCCATCAGCCCAGAGCCCGATGCGGGGCTCGAACTCACGGAACGTGAGATCGTGACCTGAGCCGAAGTCGGTCACCCAACCGACTGAGCCACCCAGGCGCCCCCGGGCTGCTTTCTTTAACAGAACTTGGTTTCTCATTATAACAATAGCATTTTTTTTTAATTACAGCGGCTCTGATAGAAATATCATGCACACTAATTATACCAACGCCCCAGTGCATGATGGCTATTCATTCATTCATTCCTTCACTAAGTGCTCATTGAGTAGGTACTATGTATCAGGCACTATTCTGGGGTTTTGATGTGAGCAAAACACACATGACACCCCGCCCCCCCCCCACCCCCACACACACACAACCACATCAATATTACAGAGTGGACTAGTAGGGGAGATGACTATGAACCAAGAGTTCATTGCAAATTATCAATGCTAGAAAGGACAAACATATAGGCACTGCCTGGAAGAGTGGTAGCTGGACTGAGGGCAGTCGCAGCTGTGGCAGGAGGTCGTTCGTGGCTGGAAAGCAATGTGTAGGGACCCGGATCTCCTAGAGGAGCTCAGAGAAGAGCGATGAGTCTGGAGCCATCCAGGAGAGACTCCCGTATAAGTTAGCAAGGAGGCAGGGACTAGGAGGTACAAGGTGTTCGGGATCATGTGAAATTTTTGATCATGGTCCTCGATGAAATGAAAGGCATAGGGGAGTTTTCGGTGGATGAGGTAAGGGTGGGGTGACATCCCATTTGCAGTGTGAAAAGCTTGTAGCGTGATGGTCCTGTGCTCTCAGGAGAAGGTGTAAGAGAATATTATGCTAGTACAATTGAAAGATGACCAGAGCAGAGATGGAGAAAAGTCAGTGACACTTGAGAGTGAGCTAAAAAGTGAAGAACAAACAAAACAAACAAAACCACCAAAGAAGCTAGCAGTGGTCATGATTTGAATATCTGGAGTGAAAAGGTGGAAAGGTTGGCTCAAATTTCTGGCTGGTGTGTCCACACAAATCGGGTGGCAGTCACTGGAAGGCGACCAGACTGGGGAGGAAGATTGCATTTCGTTTTGGGTAATTTATTACATTTCAGTTTCCTGTGAATTCTCAGATCTCAAAGAGTCACTTGGATATACTGGTCTGGTGCTCAGAAGTTTGGGCCAAAGATACAGATGAGTCACGGGGTAATCCTGCACAGGAGACTGAAAAGGAATGTCAATATAGGCAGGAGGAAAACCAGGAGAATAAGAGACCGTGGTCCCCAAGGGACGAAAGCGCTTCAAGAGGAGCCCGAAAGCGTCGTGCACTGCCGGAAGTTACATGAGAAAGAAACTGATAAATACCAGCTTGGATGAAGAAACAGAGCCGTTCTGATGGTTGGAAAAAGACGAGGGGAAAACTAGATTCGAGTGGGTTGGGGAAGAGCTGAAGAGGTGAGGGCAGATAACCCCATGTGACTTTTACCCTTGAAGAGAAGAGAGCTGCTCCTGGAGCAGCGGGACACCTGGAGAGTCCAGGAAAGTCATCTGAGATGGGCAAGTGTGACCACATTTTCCTACCGCTAGGGTGGAGAGAAAACAGATGCCTTGGCAGCTAATAAATGTCTCTAGACTACAAGACCTGCTTGTGTGTGTGTGAGAATTCAAATTCTGTATGAATTTTCAGGCAGGTTTCTCAGGGATTGATTTATATCCGCAGACACGACACACGTTGATATTTTCCCCGTATGCGACCACGGCAACACTGAGGACCATAAACACGGCATCTGGGAGTTAAGGTAATGTTAGCTGGAGTTTGTAGCGCGTCCAGCTCAGAACAGTTCAGCCCAGGTTGTGGTTATTACTCAGAGAAAAGAACCAACAGTAGAGCATCGTCTTGTTCTTCTCGTTTTCATTTTTTTTTTTTCCGCTTTAGAATTTCCACCATGTTCTTCATGTTGCGAACTAAGCCAACACAGACGGCTGCAGGCCCTCCGAACTTAGAAAATAGGTTTTTATTTCTCTTCCCCCGGAGCAGCTAGTTAGTTCCCAACATGCAGCACTTTGATCCAAAGGCCATTGCCAGCTCCAGAGTCTCAGTGGTATCTGAGTGAGAGAACCAATTGATCTAGAACTATCTTAAGGCCCCGCAGGGTGGGGAGACTCACAAAGAGCCACCTCAATCCAAATTTTGCCCCTCCTGGATTTCCTCTTGGCCTTGGATGCAGAGTGGGATTTGGAGCAGTTAATCTGGCGCTGCCTGGACGGGCCTGGCGAGAAGCACTCGAAGCTGTGCCCCCCTCTGCAAGACATACGGCCACTCGTCGCCTTGCAGCATTGTTCGCCCTTGGTGTCTCAGTCGCCTGTAAACGCAAGGACTCTCCTTATCCGATTGCTGATTCTTTGCCTCCGTACACCTGCTTCAGAGACCCCGCACCTGTGTAGGTCAAGGGCAAGCAGTGGTAGCCTCCTTCCTAACGCCCCCTCCCCCCACCGTTAGGCTCAGCTTGCACTTGCTGGGGCCACCCCGTCATTTGCTTCCGGGAATGAGCCCTGAACCCTGCTTGGGAGGGCCTGGTGCCTGCAGTCTGACTGTCTGTCTTTTTATTTCATCAAAGTATGGTTGGCCATCACCTTACAGGAGATCCAGGCCTACAGCAGAGTGATTCCAGAAGGCTGCACGTTATGCTGTGCTCATCACAAGCATAGCTACCATCTGCCAGCATACAAAACTGTGACAGTACCGTTGACTGTAGTCCCCGTGCTGTACCTTTCGTCCTCGTGACTCATTCTGTAACCGGAAGCCCGTGTCTCCCACTCCCCTCCACCCATTTTGCCCATCCCCTCCAGCAACCGCCAGCTTGTTCTCTGTATTTGTGGGCCGGTTTCTGCTTCTTTTCTCTATTCCTTTGGGTTTTTTTTTTTTTTTTAGATTCCACGTATACGTGAAATCTTACAGCATTTGTGTTTGTCTGTCTGATGTATTTCACTTAGCCTAACCAGTCCATCCCTGTTGGCACGAATGGCAAGAGGTCATTCTTTTTTGTGGCTGAGTAATATTCCATCGTAAAAATTGGCCACATCTGCTTTATCCATTCATGTGTCGATGAACAGCCCCGATACTCTAGAAAGAGCCGCTCCCCTGTGGGCAAAGTCATCTTAAGCTGAAATCAGCTGTCAGAGTAAAAGTTGCATGCGGTATAAGGCTTAAAGCTGCTCTCCAAAGTCACAGAAGAAGCCAGCTGCAGGACCCTAAAAGCTAACCCATAAAACAACTTGCTATAAATCGCCAAATAAACACCAGTGTCCCACACTTAGGACATCGGGGGACAGGGCAATAAAGACATTCTCCTCCCACCCGGGTTCTGAAGCAATCTGAAAATTTTAAACAAAGGAATAAGGCAGAGAAACCAATCTCTCACCTTTACTATCGATAAAACTGACGCGAGATTGTGCCTCGTGTCTGTGGGGTGGGTACCTAATACTAAACCCACAAGCAGAAGCTCTCCCACGCGGCAGAATGAATAGGACAGCCTCCCCCCCTACAAGAGTGGCTTGTGCACATGGCGCCCTTGTGGCGACAAGAAGTAAAGCAAGACGTGGGCTACCTGTGGGCAATTCTCTGCCGAAAAGAACCAGAGCGGGGCTAGATGACGCCCGCCCAGTTTTCCTTCTATACACTCGCTGACCAAATTCCCGATTTCTGCCCCAAAGAGAAGTCTGTGTGCGAGGTCAAAGAGAGACCGGAAGCTCCTGGAACCCCACCCAGATGGCAGAAAACAATCCGGAGCTATGAAGAAATTCCCCCCACACAGCCCCGCCCTGTGCCCCAGCATCTCCTTCCTGACACAGTAACGGGAGATCAGATATTTGCTACGGAGATGGGAGTCCTAGTTCATTCTGATGGCTTAACGCACGTTTCAGCAGTGGACAGCCATATCACAGCCTGACACGGATTCATAGACAGACTCCGTATTGGCTAAGTGCCCTTTGTGTGCCCTGAACTATCATAGGCCCTAAGAGCTTACAGAGAAGCAGATGGCCCAGTTCAGCCCTCCTCCTCCATAGGGGGAGTGTGGGCACAGTGTTTATGTTAATGGGATTTAGAGAATAGTTGGTAACTCACTGTCACCGTAGGAAATCAGAAGCAAACGTCTGTGCAGTAAAGTCTCTCATGAGCCGTTTTGGCCTTTAAGGATCCTTCGGTGTGATTCTGATTGTCTAGATCTCCTAGCTGAAGACAAAGTGTGTTTCCTTCCTCGACGCGTCCTTTTTCATGAAGAGGGGGAGGGTATGTCATCAGAAGGCTGATTGGGAGGAAAATGACCTCATGTGCTCGCAATTAAAGCTGTTTCCCTCTGCATCTTGGTGGAAGAACACCCTGGGCGTGTGGCAGGTCTGTTTAAGGAAGTATATGTGTATGAATTAGGAAGGGTGGGGCTGACCTACACAGGCAGGACATTACTCTTCTTCCTCTTCCTGCCCACGTTTCCCACAGCAGTCACGGTCATTACTCAGCTTCCTGTTGGGGAAAACCTTGGACACTGAGCGCCCACCCGTTTCGACGGGCAGACCAAGGACAGCAGAGTGTTCGACGCTGCCGTGAAGCCTGAGCCTTGAACTTGCACGCAGACCCCTTTCCGGGAGTATCCGAAGCAGAGGTGGAGCCGTTCTCCGTGGGGTGGGGGTGGGGGGCCCGGAAAACGGCAGCCTTGACAGACCGTCACTGCCTGGAGTAAAACACCACAGGCGAGTGACACGTGGGGATTCCCGGGGGCCTGTGGTGCAGAAAAGACCAGGCGAGGTCCCCGGATGGCACCCGCAGCCAGGCAGTGTGGGCGATTGCGGCAAGCGAGAGGCGGCTGGGAGAATCAGGGCGTCGGGCAGCCGGGCAGCGGGGGAGTCCGCTGGGCCTCTGGCCACAGTGCTGATTCTCTTCGTCCAACTGCGTGTTGGCTGCAACACGGCGCTGGGCGCGAAGATGATGAAGGTCGTGGCCTCCGGCTTCAAGAAGCCCACAGTCCGGTCGGGGGGGTTGTTCGTACCGCCCTCAGCTGGATTCCGGGTTGGTAACGTAAGACAGTGTGAGGAGCTCGAAGCCACCCAGCTCCCTGGCACCGTCCCAGACCTAGTGGGGCCGGCCCGGGCATCTGCATTTTATCCAGAGCTCCCAACGCGCCCTGCGGTGTGGGGATCGCCGGCAGAATAAGCCCAGTGTGCCGAGTGCCGGGCGCTTGAGCCTTGGGAACCGTGAGGACACAAAGGAGGCAGACCTCTGGGGAGCACTCAGGCATGGGGTTCAGGGAATTTCACTGCAACTAGCAGGTGGCTCCCTTCACCTGCTTTTCCACGTTGATGTCGCTTCTGGTGGCTGATAACAGCAGCTGCACAGGGCTCTCAGGGTCTGAATCTGGGCATATTGCTGGGCGTCAGGCTCTGGCCGCGTGTCCTGTGGCTGTCACCTTGGACTTCTGATTCGCCCACCGAGGAGCGATGTCTGTGGTTTGCGGGGATCTCAGATCCGTGGCAGCGGTGACGATGGGAGACCTTGAACAAGAGCCCCACTTGAAGAATGCTGGTTCTCTATAGTCTGCACGGCAGATCCTTGACTTTTGCAGCATTGCTGTGTTATCTCTGCCACCCCACCCCGAGAATGGGGCGAAGGTGGCTTCAGCTTGTCTTGATAGAGCCTTTCCTGGAATCCCTCAGGGGCCTCACCCCCAGCCCACCCAGTCTCCTGCAGCTGGACACGGAGTTCCTAAACAAAATGACTCAAGGTAAACACACTTACTGTGTTCCCGCCTCCTGGTCCTGTCCCCTAACGAGTGACCCTGGACCATCCCAAAGAGTCCTGCTTCATCCCCCACCTCCAGGCCAGAACCAGGCCCCAGGCTTGAGCACCTGGATCCCTTGTGTCCTTTCCTGGATGCCACTCCATGCCCACAGGGAGGGGCCCAGCAAAGGCACTTTCAGCCTGTCCTTATGACTCTGACGGTCATGGGAACTAAGAGACTGTCGAAGGCCTCTTCAGCCCTTTCCCTAAAGGACAGGTACATGGCTCACCGGGCAGCAATCTGCTGACCCCCGGCAGAGCCCAGCACAGCAGAAAGGCATGCTACATGGCAGAGGGCGGTCCCCACTTTGGGGTGCACCACTGGAAGAGACAGGACCCGTACCTCTCATCAAATGCCGCCCCCCATGATCATATCCACTGTGCCCCAGCTTCGCGGCTGACCCCCACCCTAAAGTTGGGACGAGGAAGGACTAGAGCCCACAGCTTCCCAGTCTTGTACCCCTTCAAGTCCCCATCCTCCATTTCTACCTTCCCTCCCTCTGCAGCGATACTAAAGTTTTTCTAAATTTTGGAAGGGTTCACAATAATGAGCAAATGAGGGACCCTTCAGCAAAACGAATGTGCAAAGTGTGAACCCTCAAAACCCTGCTGCTTTGTAATACACTGTAGACATCTGTGTGTGCGTGGAGAATAGGGAGGGATCTGAGGAGTTTGCCTCCTGCAGAAACAGTCTCGATCTTGTTAAATAAGGTGTCACTGGGAAGGGAGAAAAGGAGTGTGTGGATGTAGATCCTTTCATTGGCATAATCCATAGACGTCATTAAGAACAGTAAATTATATCAAAACCTCTCAGGCTAATACAATTAATTCAATCTTAATACCACCCAGGGTGAATGAAGACAGCAGCTAGAGATCCTCAAGGGATTCTCGAACTTTCTACCACTTGCCCCTCCCACAGCCCTCATGCTGTCGGTGGTCTCCAACCAATGTGCACCGGGCATCTTGACCAGTAGGGGGCATAAGTGAGCAGTGTACTAAATGGAGCTCAGGTCCCACCTTCTCGGTATGAGGCAACTCCAGCCAGCTCACCAGGAGAGAGAAAAGAACTAGGCTACTGGAATCAATTCATTTAAAAACATTTTTTTAAATTTTTTTTAACATTTATTTATTTTTGAGACAGAGAGAGACAGAGCATGAACGGGGGAGGGGCAGAGAGAGAGAGGGAGACACAGAATCGGAAGCAGGCTCCAGGGTCTGAGCCATCAGCCCAGAGCCCGACGCGGGGCTCGAACTCACAGACTGTGAGATCGTGACCTGAGCTGAAGTCGGACGCTCAACCGACTGAGCCACCCAGGTGCCCCTAAAAACATTTTTTTTTAATGTTTATTTCTGCGAGCGAGAGCACCAGCTGGGGAGGGACAGAGAGAGGGAGACACAGAATCTGAAGCGGGCTCCAGGCTCTGGGCTGTCAGCACAGAGCCCAACACGGGGCTCGAACCCACGAACTGTGAGCTCATGACCTGAGCCAAAGTCAAGATGCTTAACCGACTGAGCCACCCAGGCACCCCTTGGAATCAGTTCATTTTTAAAGAGCCTTTGAGGGGCACCTGGCTGTCTCAGTCCGCTAACACTACTTAAAAAAAAAATAAAACAAAACAAAACGAAATGAAAAGCCTTTGAGAGTTTACATGATTGTGAATTTTTATTAAATTCCCTTAACCAACTTCCCTCAGCCACAAAAGCTGACATAATTCTGCGAAGTGAACATTCAGAACAGTAGAAATGTTCCTCGTATATTGTGAAGGAATTCCATTTGTCTAGGAGAATGGTTCTCTCTGGAAGAGTAATTGTCCCAAAGCTGCAGGTCAGGAGAGAAATGGGATGGGAAGAGAGAAAGAGGCTGGAAAGGTACATGCCTCCCCCAAGTGCCCCCCCACCCCCCCCACAGCCACTTTTAAATGTTAAAAAACGAGACTTCTTTAAGGGAAAAGGGAAGAATAAAAAGAAAGTTCCCTCATGTGGAGGAGCTTGGCCCTTGTGTCCTCCCGACGGGCCCCTCCCGTTGCTTGGCTCTGTTCGTATCCCTCCTTTTTATTTCTGCATTGCCTGCTTTTCTCGTCCCATCTCCCAGACTTTCCCTGGGCCTCCCGAGGGAGGGCTAAGAACACCAGCTGAGGAGAATGTGGGTGCAGGACGGAGGCAGTGGAGCTGCCCAGACCTGTCCGCCTTGGGTGTAGTTACCTGGTCCTGCCCCAGCCTGACGGGGCTGTCCACCCCTCCCCGTCTTGCAGCGGGGCCGCGGCTGCCTGGGGAGCATGCTGTCCGCGACCATGGTGGGGACCCTCATCCGAGGGTGGAGGAGTCGAAGCTCCCCTCGAAGGGCTGAATCCAAACCCCTTCCTCCACGGAGCCGAGATGGAATTCTGACTCAGGGTACGTTCGTGACAACTCGGCCGTGACCGTGTGATCTTTTTTTTTTTTTTCCTTAAGGGTTCGGGAAGGTGATGAGGGTCTTACGAGCTTCCCCCACCTCCAAATAGCACTGACAAACCTAACGTCTGTTTTTCTTCTCCGGTTATTGTAAATGATGGGCAGCTCACCCGTGGAAGTTTTGTTTTTCTATTTTCCTATCAAAGACGCAGGTGCCTTCAGTAGGCACCCAGGAAAAGGGCATTATTTCTACCGTACTCTCCTGCCAAAGCTTTCATGTTGAGATATAATCCGTGTTCTGTGATATTTGTATTTGACCCGTAAGACAAGATGTGTACGGGCTCTTGGCAAATTCTAGTCTAAATCATGCCACTGTGTTGCCTCTGCTGTGGGAGATGGTAAAACAAGGCTAGCTTCTGGGTTTTTCCTTATCAACTGTGTTTGTTTTCTGTTACTCTTGTTTGGAGGCCACGATGGGACTGGTGACCGAAACGTAGCTCTCCTGTTCACTGAGTTCAAAGGGTTATTGTGGCCTTTTCTGAAACAAATTTTCATTAGCACGCAATACTCCTGAAATACCTGACCTCATTCGGTTCTGTCTGGACCTTGAACTTCTTAATGAAACTTATTGAGAAAGGAGCTCTTGGGCCTCGCTGATGATTGACCTGTGAGAGCACAGAGCCAACACACAAAGCAAGTATGAGCCCAGGGGTAATAAACTCCCAGGGGCTTTCTGAGCTGGCCTGCAGCCCCTCAAAATGCTTTTATCTGACCCACAGCCCTGGGAGCTTTCTAAGCAGTCGATGCAACTGTTCTTTCGTTTCAACGAATACGTGTCAAAAGTCAGTATGTGCCGGGCGCTTCTCTAGATAACTGGCATGCTCTGATCTGTCGCTGACCGACGATTGAGAGGTACAAAAACTAAATGCTGTCGTTTGTTTTGTTCTGGCGGTGGTTTCCAGCTGGACTTTTCAGGCTGATCGCGCTCAAGAATCAAGCCAAGAGGTGGTTTTGAAAACAGTCTGATAAGTATCCATTGCAAGATAGTAAATTAGTTATTTTATCAGGCCTGCAAAAGATAGAAGGCTCCTCTGTGTTCTAAACTTCCAGTAGGATTAGTGATCTTTTGTGAAACCTAGGTATGTAGTAAGAAATGTGAGTCATAGTATTGCAAACATTGATCAGCTGTTTCTGCTCCTGCTAAGTTTATTTAACAATAATCAGAGCTTTACAAGATGGCAGAGTCATATGCAGCCTGTGAGGGACGGTGGGGTTTTTTTTTACAGGTTTCTTGAGATATCATTTACATGCCGTACAATTCACTCATTTAAAGGGTACGATTCAGGGGTGCCCGGGTGGCTCAGTCAGTTAAGCGTCTGACTTAGGCTCAGGTCATGATCTCGCAGTTTGTGGGTTCAAGCCCCACATCAGGCTGTGTGCTGACAGCTCAGAGCCTGGAGCCTGCTTTGGATTCTGTGTCCCTCCCTCTCTCTGCCCCCGCCCCCGCTTGTGCTCTGTCTCGCTCAAAATAAATAAATGTTAAAAATATTTTTTTTTAATTGAAAGGGGACAACTCAGTTGTTTCCGGTATATTACATTATTCATGTTTTTAAATTATAGTAAAATTATAGTAAAAGACATATGACATAAAATTTGCCACTTTAACTGTTTTTGAGGATACAATTAAGTAGCATGAATTACTTTCACAAATCTATGCCACTCCACTGTATACCACCCAAATATTTTCATCACCCCAAACAAAAATTCTACAACCATTAAACAAGAACGATTTCTCCCTTGCCTCCACGCTTAGTAAACGTCTCATCTACTTTCTGTATATAAATTTATCTCCTTATTTCATATAAGTAGAATCATGTAATGTTAGTCCTTTCACGTCTGGCTTATTTCACTTAGAATAACGTTTTCAAAATCCATCCATAGCGTGTATCAGAACCCCTTTATGGCTGATGCAATAGTATTGTTTTAAATCCCTCCTATTTTATTCTCTATCCCTTAAATGCACTTGAACTTTAAAAAAAATTTTTTTTAACATTTATTTATTTTTGAGAGACAGAGCATGAGCAGGGGAGGGGCAGAGAGAGGAGACACAGAATCCGAAGCAGGCTCCAGGCTCTGAGATTTCAGCACAGAGCCCAATGCGGGGCTCGAACCCACGAACTGTGAGATCATGACCTGAGCTGAAGTTGGATGCCCAACCGACTGAACCACCCAGGCGCCCCAGTATACCTGAACTTCTAACCTAGTCATGAAGGAATCTTCCAGTATTCTCAGTCTGATGATATTTTTACATTTAAGTTATTTAAAGCATGAAGAGCCTCAGGAACTTACTTATTTTCAGTTCTTTAAAGGTAGGGCCATAAATTGATCTTTTCAAAAATCTTTTTATCCTAATGTTCAGTCCAGGTCCTGACACAGAGTAATCAGTCAATAAATTTCTCTTCAGATGGAGTGATGAATGGTTTTTAAAGTTTTGCTTTTAGGTACCAGGAAAAAGATTTTATTTTATTTTTTTTAATATTTTTTTTCAACATTTATTTATTTTTGGGACAGAGAGAGACAGAGCATGAACGGGGGAGGGGCAGAGAGAGAGGGAGACACAGAATCGGAAACAGGCTCCAGGCTCCGAGCCATCAGCCCAGAGCCTGACGCGGGGCTCGAACTCACGGACCGCGAGATCGTGACCTGGCTGAAGTCGGACGCTTAACCGACTGCGCCACCCAGGCACCCCAGAAAGATTTTAAATAAAAAAGAATCTGGTTTTAAAATTTTTTTTAAAGAATATGGTTTTTATGCTTTCTTTCTTTATCCTCTGGAGCAATGATTTTTCTTTTGACATAAAAACTGATAGTTATAATCAGGGCACCTGGGTGGCTCAGTCAGTTAAGCCCCCCTGACTCTTGGTTTCAGCTCAGGTAATGATCTACCAGTTCGTGAGTTCGAGCCCCACATGTGGCCCTGCACTGACAGTGTGGAGCCTGCTTGGGATCTTTTCTTCCCCACTTTCTCCCTCTCCCTCTCCCTCTCCCTCTGCCACTTCTCTGGTCACACACTCTCTCTCTATCAAAATAAATAAATAAGCTAGGGCACCTGGGTGACTCAGTTGAGCGCTTGGTGGAGCGGCCAACTTTGGCTCAGATCATGATCTCGCAGTTCATGAGTTTGAGCCCCGCATCAGGCTCTGTGCTGACAGCCCGGAGCCTGGAGCCTGCTTCAGATTCTGTGTGTGTCTCTCTCCTCTCCTCCCCTGCTTGCTCTCTGCCTCTCTCTCTCTCTGTCTCTGTCTCTCTCAAAATAAATAAACATTAAAAAAATAAATAAACTTAAAAAAAAGTAAAAGTTGTAATTATTTCACACTCCATAGAACCACAAAGTATGGAGCGTGGATCTGTTATATAATATAAATATTTCACTGTGAAATGGTAAAAGTTGACTCAAGAAACCTGGCAACACCTAGTTCGCGTCTTTCGTGAATGTTTAGTGATGTCTTTTAATGGGAGTGATCGGAGTGTCCCAACGCTGAGCGGTGTGACCTGAGACGAGCCTTTTCAACCCACAACTGCCCTCGGCCTTGCCCACCTGGTTGTTCTTTCTCAGCGCTGAGCTCAGGAACTGAGAGCAGACTGAGGCGGAAGCTACTATGCCTCGAGAAACCCTTTTACACCTCCCGGGGGTAAGGAAACTGAAGGCCGAGGCAGATTTGGGTGATTTCACGGTTTTGATCTTTAAATACAGACATAACTATACTGGTGCCAGCTCTGTCCAAATAAAGTCAGGATGCGTACCTTTATATGGGGGCAGCCCCCCCCTCGGCACGCTAAAACCAGCTGTGATTGTGCTTGGACTGTTGCAGACGTCGTACAGGACAGGGGAGGAAGGTTGAGGACAGCTATCACAGGGTGCCTTTGCTGTAGGTGATTTCCCCACCCCCTTTCTCAAAATCTAATCAAGGATGAACAGTGGCCAATTTCAGATCGCAACTAAGTTGTGTGCTTTGTTGAGAGAGATCGTGTTCGTTTTAGTTCATGCCGTTATTTCGGAAATGTTGCTCTTTGTGGAAGCCCCTTGACCACCTGAAGGACTTGACTGTGATGCAGCAGGAGCATTTATTCCCTTTCCCTGTGGTCCTCCCTCCTCACCTAGACGATGAGCCCGGGGAGGGCTCCACGGCTTGATGCTCTCTCAATCCACCATGCCCAGTGTCCTACGTAGAGTAGGCGCTCGATGACTGATAACCGGTGACTTCAGAACCGTGAAATGCAAGGTGTTATAAAGCCGGGAGCCTGGTTTTCATCTATGGCCTGTGTAATCTGTCTTGATGCTTTGTAAGGCATACCAGGTACTTAAGTTATTATTGCTTTTTACATTTCAAAGGCAGACAGGGCTGCCATTGGCCTAAATATAAAATAATAATTTCTGACTGTAGAGCCATACACCCTGTAGTCGAAAAGAAAGCCCTTCCTTCCTCATTTCTCAGTGACAGCCTGTGATCATCTCTGAGTAATTTTTAAGATTCTTTCTAAATCACCATTCCCTTTGTTATGTCGGCTGGAACAGCTTCTCCTCGCATCAGTTGGAGTGATTCTCATTCCTTCCCAAGCCCAGCCACCCACCTGCTAAGAAGAGGTCGCTGTAAATCTCAGCCAACGTTCTTTTTCCACAATTATGCTGGGTAGAAAGTCAGACGATAAAGTCCGATAACCCACCAAACACTTATTGAGGACCTCGGAGAAGTTTCAGGTGGCTGTTTAAGAGGTTATAACTGAGTTCTACCCAAACCTGATTTCCTCATTCAGCTCTAGCATAGACTTGAAGGAAGAGAGACTGCGTGGGTGCCTCTGGGTTCCTGTCCAGCCAGGACGTGGCCCATTTCTTTCTTTAGGACTGGGTAGAGTTTGAAAATGCCTGGTCAGGCTTCTGTAAATTCCAACTGGAATGTTCAACCTTACCCCATATTTGGCCTAGCAACTGCGGGCATGGACAAGATGAAAACTGAGAAATTGCGCATCGCTCTAAACAAGTCAGTCAGAGAAAGACAAATACCATACGATTTCACTCCTATATGGAATTTAAGAAACAAACCAGATGAACATAGGGCAAGGGCGGGGGAAGAGAGGGAGGCAAACCAAAACCATAAGAGACTCTTAACTACAGAGAATCAATCAACTGAGGGTTGATGGAGGGAGTTGATGAATTGACGGAGGGTGGGGAATGGGCTAAATGGGTGATGGGCACTAAGGAAGACATTTGTTGTGTTGAGCACTGGGTGTTGTATGTAAGGGAGAAATCACTAATGTTTACTCCTGAAACCAATATTACACTACTTGTTAACTGACTAGAATTTAAATAAAAACTTCAAACAAACAAACAAACAAAAAAAAAAGAAAAAAACGGCGCATCACAGCTTGGCGTATGGTTTGTGTATAACTAAAAAGTATTTTATCTTTGTAAGCCGAAATTCGTATTAACCCCCTGTGTAATTAATAGTAATGACTAAATATGACAGTAACACTTTAGAATGATGTTTACATCTGTCATTGTTTCCTGATAGAATGTAACAGGCTCTTATACTCTGACCTATACTAATTTTTCTTAGTTTAAATGAGCCATATAAACCTTTTCCCATATTTGCCCATAATTAACTATGCAATTACCACTTGATAAGAGCCCTTTAGGGGCGCCTGGGTGGCGCAGTCGGTTAAGCGTCCGACTTCAGCCAGGTCACGATCTCGCGGTCCGTGAGTTCGAGCCCCGCGTCGGGCTCTGGGCTGATGGCTCGGAGCCTGGAGCCTGTTTCCGATTCTGTGTCTCCCTCTCTCTCTGCCCCTCCCCCGTTCATGCTCTGTCTCTCTCTGTCCCAAAAATAAATAAATGTTGAAAAAAAATTAAAAAAAAAAAAGATAAGAGCCCTTTATTTTAACTAGAATAATCATAGGGCTTATAATTCAGTAAATATTCCCTGAGCAACTGCTATGTGTAAGACTAACGGGCATGCTAGAAAGATAAAAGAATTACTGAGGCTTGTCCTTTCTTTATTGAGGCATAATTGACCTGTAACATTATATCGGTTTCAAGGGTACTGAAACTGTATTCAATATTTGTATATATTGCAAAATGATCACTCTAAGTTAACATCCATCACCGTATACAGTTACAGAATTTTTTTCCCTTGTGGTGACAACTTTTAGGATCTATCTAAAGCTTACCCTCAACTTCAAAAGAGTGTTTATGACCTAGGGAAAACAAATGTAAAGAAATGCAACAAATATAATATGAATAGACAGAATTAAGTGCTAATGGTTATCCGAGAAACAAATGATTAATTTTAAGAGACCGCATAGAGTTTCCCAAGTAAGTAGAACTTAAATTGGGCCTTCCAAACCATTGAGGATACTTTCAAGTCTGAGATTGAAGGCTTAAGAAAGGAAATATTTGCTCTTGTTACACTTCCAGTCTCTTTGATCTCATGAAGGTTCTGCGAAGTCAAAGTGAAGATTTGAAATCAGTTATATACTCTGAGGAACAATTATGTTATATAAGCAGATGCAAAGGCCCCAAGTACCCTGTGATCTCCATATTTACAGAAAGTGGGAAGCATCCCAAGGGCAGGCACTGGACTGAGCAAAGACACAGATGTGTGAAAACCTGTGGCCTTAGTGAGCAACATTGAGTCGCCCAGTATGGCTGCAGTTCTGGACCAGACCCTGGAAGGCCTAACTGCCCAGATAAGGAGTTGGGCTGAATTTTCAGACCAGAGGGAACGACATCAAGCTTTCCTGGCAGGGGGTAACCTACGTCCTGAGTTTTAGAGGAGAGCCATGAGGAGAGATGGTTTGAGGGAGCAAGAGATTGGATTTAGCAAGAGTCCTCAGGAGGTTATTGGAATGATTCAGGTCAAGATCACGAAAGTAACGGGAGAGATGGGATGGAGAGAAGGGATATAAACTTAACTGATTCTATGGTATGGCCTGTGGAAAAGTTATCATGGCTGTTCTTGATGGAGCTCTGTTGTCTCAACGATTGTACCTGTGGGATTTTAATTACAGAAATGACCGAGTAACAACACAGACTAATGCCACTCAAAGGAGATTTTTTATTACTTAGATTTCCCGAAAGGAGGGCCGTGGCCTGCCGTGCAGGACCACCTGGGAAGCACCAATGTCAGTCGGGAGGCAGAAAGGAACCAGAGGAAAGCCTAGGCCCAGCCTTTATTGGGGTTGCCCATGCAAGGCAGGGCAGGCTAAACAGCCTAGGATTGGCCAGTTCGAATAATCCCAGCAGGCCTTGGGACATGGGGATTGTCCCTCGCTGTCTGGCCCCTGACCCTGGGATGAGTGTAGAGCAGGAAAGTATTGCTTTGGTACCTAAGAGTTAGATAAAGAGGTGCTTCCGAGTACGGGCTCTGGATCGCAGGGGAGATGTAAACCACTTTGGCCCTGTAATTAACGGATGCCAAGTAGGCGAATACAGAAGCTAAGAACACACAAGTTAGAAAATTTATGTACCAGGACGCTGGGCTAAATTCTTTTCGTGCTTGGTCTCACTTCATCCTCTCAGCAACCCGCAGCAGAAAATGAAGCGGTGGAAACCTGTGGAAGCTTCCCCAGAACTCACCGGGCCAAGGAACAGGGGTGAATTCATGTGGCCGCTGTCCCTCCACAAGTCTTTTCTGTTTCTCCCAGCTTTGTCAGAATAGTGCAAAGATGCCCGTATTGTGTACTGGCGGCCTGCCTTTCGGCATGTTAAAATTAAATAAGTACATTGTGTGACTTAAGCACTGTCTTCTCCCTTCCTGGAAATTGCTTCTTGACTTTTGGCTTCTCTCTCCCTCCCTCCCTCTCTCTTTCTCTCTCTCTCTCATCATTCTAACTCTGGGACTTGGAAGCTCTCATGTCAGCAAACAAAGCCCTTGGCACGTTGCTCTCTCCCCAGCATCATCAGCCGATGATCCTAATTGCCTCTGGAATAATCTCTGAATTCCCTGGGATAGACTGTGAGGTCCTGCATCAGTAACTGCCCTGTCTGGTCACAGTCCGACGCACGTCCTTGGTTCATGCCAGCTACTCCCCGTGAGCTCTCTCCCTTCACAGCCGCCATGGCTTTGTTCTCTTAGACTCCGCTGCCTTCTCACCCCCTCTTTCCGTGACTCTTCACCCGTCACTTGCCTGAGGAGTCAGCTCGGGGCTCAGCCTCTGTGGGAAGACGTCCACACGTAAATCATGCATCTACGAAGCCTATACTTTGCGCCAGCTGTGAGGGGGATGTGGAGCACGAGAGGCCCAGGTCAGGAGTTCAGGGAGGTCGTGACTCGATTGACAGGCAGGGTAAAGTGGAAAAAGATGCAAAGAACACGTCAAGAAAATGGGGAGTTAGACGCTGTTCCCCACCAAACCGGCACCTCTTTGTACGTAGTCATTACTTCACTTGTCTTCATCTTTCTACTGGCTTCTGACTGTTTGCCTGGGAGCTTTGACTCTCCAACAGGACGGTGGGCCCTCAGACAGAGGCACCTCCAGTCCAGTCATAAGAGACTTTGCCGAAGGAACGTGGCGGAAACTGCTGTTTTCTCTCCCCCGTGCGTTCGGTTCTGCGTGGACAGTCCCCGTCCTCTTGCGTAGAGCTTTGCACAGGGAGTTATCAGAGCCGTGGGAGATGTCTCCGTCCCCGCATCAGACCGGCTGGTTCAGAGGCCACTTTTGCCGCGTCCCAGGCGTATGGCTTTGGACATTACGGAATCTCTCAGTGCTTCACTTTTCTCAAGTGCAAAAGAGGGGCGCTAGCAATGCTTACCTCTTAGACATGTGAGAATGACGTGAGTTTTAACAAATCTGCAGAATGGCACCTGGCACATAGTGAGAAATCGGGAAGTGTCAGCTCTCGTTATTAGCTGGTACCGTGTGGTCCTCGTGACTCAGTCCTGTCTTTTAGATGCGTTCCGGTCAATTCCTAGTAACCGGAGCTGCCTAAACCTCCACGTTATCGCTCCCATCTATCTTCCGTGCTAGGAAGTCTTTATAAAACCCAAGTTTAAAAACTTCAGCATAAACATTTCCTCTGGAATACTAGAGTTATTGGTATGTCACGATTCCTACATTGACATTTTAATGGCCAACAATGGCTTTAAAAGAATTGGGAGGACACACAGCATCTGGTAGGCTCCATATTGGAGTTCCTGTTGTGTTTTTGTTTCCATGTGAACCTTATTTTTTCAAAAGTTTATAAGCCTTTTGCTCCGTGGTGAGATTCAGCAACAAGTTTCCGTTCCAAAGAACAATATTTGTTCTACTTGAGAATTGACCCCGGTTTCCATTCTGGTTGCAGAGAAGTTGCTCAATGCTTTATGCTTCTCGACCTTGAATTGAGCTTGACGTTTTTGCATATGTACTTTTTCATATTTGGCCATTTTGAGAAACTTCTCAAAGACTGTAAATACCGCACATTGTCCTTTGTCTTTTTGTTTGTTTGTCTGTCTTTGTCCTTTGGTTTTTAGCTGCTGAGTCGTCGCCTTTAGTTGGCCTTTATCTGCGCTAAGGATGTAGAAAATGTGAGGCATTTACTAGAAATATTCAATCACTCTGTAGTTCCTGTTCTATAGACGAGGATCCTTGACTGCAGAACATATTTCTTCCTCTCAAAGAAAACTTCTGATTCCCCTTTCCTCGAAACTTTGAAGTACAGGGCAATGGTTGAGAATACGGACACTGGAGTAAGCAGGCCTGATGGAACCCTGGCTTTGTGCTCAGCAGTAGCACCTGGGATGCGTTACATAGCTCGCATGAACCTCAAACTGCCCATCTTTGAAATGGGGATGAGCAAATTCTTACAAGGACTGAAAGAAACAGTGCATTTCCAGGGCTCACAACAGTGCCTGACCAACACAAGCGCTCAAATGTTCACTGCTGTTGTTTTGCAAAGATCTGACCCTCCGGTTTCTCTGATGAATTCTGTCTGGTTGCTGAAGATTTCTGGAAACAAAATGTGCCCTTCTTGAACGGAGGGGGGTTTTGTGAGGAAATGTCTGTATAGTAACCAAGTGTAGTCACAGTACTTAGGAAGAAAGAAGGGAGAAGACCCATCAAAATAATAATTCAGATTTAGAATTTTCACCTGAACGGTGCGAATGGATGGTTTTCTTGGCGACTCTCACAACCAATTGGGTGAACTTGGGGCACCCTATATAAGTTACGCAGCGAGTCCGGAAAACTGGTTATCAACCTAAAACGGTGTCAAAAGCCCTGGCTGTGTATCGAGGCTGTGATGAGGACGAATTGAGTGTACAGGAAATGTTTTAGAACCATTTCCCTCTGTAACCATTTTGAAAAGGCCACATGTCCTTTAAATTATTTCTTTGATATTTCAGTTGAAAGTCGAGGAAGCGTGGCAGTGAAATTCACCCTAAAACCAAGAGACCCTCGGTAGCGCCGTGGGCGGGAGCAGCAGAGGGCTTCGTGAGCGAGGTCTCTCCTCCTCTCCCCAAAGCCGCGAGCCACTTCAGGCCTGCAGGGCTACTGCGCTGGCAGCTCTGGAATAATCTGCAGATTCCAATTTGAAGTCAGAGGATGACATTTAGACGCGTTCATCTTGCGCGGAAGCGCTTTGAATAACTAGTTACCCGCATACACCGATGCACACACGCTTCTCCCGTCTTCGGGGACACATCAGTGCATGTTCCCCGTGGTCTGTTTTTCTTCAGCCCCGTGGAGCTCACTTTGTGGCTGCGTCCCTGAACAACATCTCTATGCAAAACGCACGGAAGGAGTCTTAAGCCGACCAGAGTTTGAATTATGAATCCCTGATTCGTGAGCATATTTTTGCCAGCGCTTTTTTAAGTCCAGAGATACAAAACTCTGTGCAGGAGAGAGAGGTCTCAAGGGAACTATTTTAAAGGTATTCTTAGTGTGCGTGACACGGAGTCCGCTGATGGTATGTGATGAAGGTTTTCGAAATCCGCTTGAAAGCTTTAACAGAGATGGCTTTCTCTTCACCTGTTATTAAAGAGAAGACTTTGTTGTCTTTCAAAGGATAAAATTACAAGCTGAAATAGAATGTATTTGATGGTTTGATTCTGAAAAAGTAAGGACCATCTCAAACAATTTGTAAATTCTTGAACTTAAGAAAAACGCATAAAACGGTGCATTTCCAACCACTTGGACCTACAGAGCAATTCAGCACACTGTAGGCAATGGAGAGAGCACTGAACTTGGAGTCAGGCCTGCAGTTCTCAAGCTCTGTGCCTTGGGCAGTTCATTTGAATGCTGTCCCAGTGTCCTCAGAATCTTTGTGAGGTGGCCAAGCTTAGGGCAACAGCCCTTGAAGGAGAGAGTCCCAGGTGGGCAGGGGTGTTTGGGGGAGGAGGTGGGGTTTTCAGGACACTCCACTGGGATGAGTAGGGATGCCTGGGGGACTGGGGGGGCTGCACCAGTGTGGTCCAGGGTAAGCTTCTCCTATTTCAGAGCCCTGCCTAGGGCTGGCCCTGGAAGGGGGGTGGGGGGAGCTCTCTGCAAAAGTTCTGCTTGGTCATTTGGAATTCAGATGACCCCAGCGGGGGTTGTACAGTGGAGGGGAGTTTGGGTCCTCTGCCTAGTGAAACATCTGTTTACTCTGGCTGGCCTTGCTGCTGGGAGATCCACCATGCCGACGTGCCGACGGGTCCCCACCATGCAAAAGGAAAATGCCACTTTTGGTTTCTAATACCAGAGGGGCGTTCTTAGGGTGAATAATCAAACATGTCACCCCATCATTACCTGCTTAGGAAAGTACTTCTGGGATGGACTCAGAGAATCTGCTTCTTAGGAGCTTCTGAAGACATTTTGTTCTTCTGGTGGGCTGCTGCTGCTGCTTTTTAAAAAAAAAAATATTGCAGCTAAAGACCAAATATTGGCAGACGCATCAAACGGGGAGGTCAGTTGTGAACTACCTTGTGTTATGTCAGTTTTGAAAGATAGTTGTTAATGAAGGAAGTTGTTGGCCTATCTGTGGTTTGACTTCTTTTTTTTTTTTTCTAATGCTTCTTTATTTTTGAGAGAGATAGAGCACAAGCAGGGGAGGGGCAGAGAGAGAGGGAGGGAGACCCAGAATCCAAAGCAGGCTCCAGGCTCTGAGCTGTCAGCACAGAGCCCGATGCGGGGCTCGAACTCACGAACCGCGAGAGCATGACCTGAGCCAAAGTCGGATGCTTAACCAGTTGAGCCCCTCGGGCGCCCTAGTTTGACTTCCTAACCTGACTGGGTATGATGAAAATAAGATGCACAATAAAACCTTACCTATTCCAGCTAATTAAAATATTCAATTTTAATATTTTCAAATATATATGTGTATGTGTGTGTGTGTGTGTGTGTGTGTGCGCGCGCGTGTGTGTGTATACACATACATACAAGAATGGTCAAGGAAGAATACTTGGGGAACCTTTAATGACTTTAATGACTTGCTATAAGACTCACTTATAATGAATACAATAATGGGGGCTTCTAAAGATTACTTTTAATTTGATTATAATTTTTAAGCATAGTCTCTGGAAAAAAAATCTTTTAAAGGTCTTTTTTTCAAGGAGAGTCTTATTTAAGTACCACCAGATGGTTCGACACTGGCGGTCGTGTTCATTGTCTTTACATCTCCCTTTTGTTTCTTCCCTTTGTTCTTATGTCCTTTACAACCAAAGCGCACCTTAAAACTAATGAAGTTCGAATGACCTTCGTGATCTGGACTGATGTCAGCGTCCTGCTTTTGTTTCTGTCCTACCGTCACGCAAAACGTTATCATTGGGGGAAACTGGGTGAGGGCTACAGGAGACCCCATTGTATAGTTTTTTGTTTTCTTGCCGCTTCTTATGGACTTATGCTTATTTCAAAAAATAATTTTTTCCAGGTAATGTTCTTTAGAACCCTTACCTGAAAGTCTAGTGCCTAGCAGGTATTCTGAAAAGGTGCTTTGGTTCAGTAAGTGACTACCGAGTATTAAGTCCTGGGAGGTTTTGTGGGTGACCTTATAATTACCTCATAGATGTTGATGCTCCCTAAATGCCTCCTGAATGTCATGCTCTTTAAATCCCCTTGCTAATGGGGAAGAGAGCGTTCTGGTTCTGAGATCTGTCTACTCACTCGGGTCGTGCCATTTCACCCTACCTACCTGCCTGAGCAAATGGGCTAGCAAATAACCCTTGGGCTCTGTTAAATAATAGGAGCCATGATGTTTAAAGCTGGCTGGCACTCTGGGCACACTCCATGTGTGCCAGGCTCGGTCAACCTTACACTCATTAAATTGCATAAGCCTCTGAACGCCCTGTGACAACACGAAACACTAAGCAACTTTAAATGTGGCAAGTTTAAACAATAATTAAACAATGTCCCGACTTTCAAAATAGTTCACTCTACCGGGGATCGTAATGAAAGATCCTCTTTGGAGCAAATAAACAAAAAAGTTCCTTTTGAATTATAATGTAAACAAAAGAAAACTTTGAAATGGTCCCATCGTCCTTTTCTTCTGAGAATAAATACTGGCAATTATTCATGACCCCTGCTTCTTTTGCTAAAACTCCCGCTAGGGTTAGCATTAAAAGAGCCAAACGTTAGATTATAAGTTTTTGGTAAATAGCTCAGAGTGAGAATAATGCTCACTATTTATTGGCAATAAGCAGGATCGTATCGTTTCAGATCGGTTGGATACAGAGGTAGGTAGGGTCATAGTGAAGTACCAGCATTATAGTGAATCGTGATGCAATGTGCCTGCTTGCCAGAAAGAAGCTTCCAGATGTCTCAGCTAAACTAGAAGGAGGAGAGCATCCCATGACCGTATCCGGGACTGCTCTAGCAGGCCTCCCAGTCTCCCTCAGACTCTCACTGTTACGGAGCAGCTGGTAGCCACCATTTACTGGGAAGATACAAAGTGAGAAGAGCCAAAACCTCATTCTGGCTCAGAGAGTGACTGACGAGGTCATTGGTTCTTAAAATGTATTCCCAAGACCAGAAGCATCAACACCATCTGGGAACTTGTGAGAGATTCTCAGGCCCCACCCCAGACCCACAGAGTCACACTCTGAGGGCGGGTCCGAGCAGTCTGTGGTGAGCAGGCCTCCTGGGTGATTCTGATGGTGAGAGCCACCGGCCTACCTTACCTTGGGTGATCTTCTTCCCAGGCTTTAGTTACTTCCTCTACAAAATGAAAGATTTATAGTAACTGTTTTTCCGAGGCCCCTCTCTAAACTTCCAAGGCCCACGTCCCAAGCTCTCTAATTCTATATAAATCTGTGGTGTGAATGGACACATCCCGCAGAATTGCATAGTGAGAAAGAGGGCAGGCTCTGAAATCCGACCGCCTGGGTTCAAATTCTGGTGTCTCCACTTGGTAGCATGGTACACGCAAGCAGCCTACTGAAGGTTCCCGTTCGTGAAACTTTCTTTAGGAAGGCGTCGGTTGTGGTTACGGATGCATGTAACACCTGTGATTGCATCCGTGTTATAACTAGAAGAAAATGAATATAATGAGTTTAGGCTTATTTGCGTCTGGGGTTCTTTTTATTTATTTATTTATTTTTATTGTTTTTTTTTTTTTAATTTTTTTTTTCAACGTTTATTTATTTTTGGGACAGAGAGAGACAGAGCATGAACGGGGGAGGGGCAGAGAGAGAGGGAGACACAGAATCGGAAACAGGCTCCAGGCTCTGAGCCATCAGCCCAGAGCCCGACGCGGGGCTCGAACTCCCGGACCGCGAGATCGTGACCTGGCTGAAGTCGGACGCCTAACCGACTGCGCCACCCAGGCGCCCCATCTGGGGTTCTTTTTAATCATTTGACGATAGTCTATCCATAATGGGAAGAAAACTAACGTGATTGGATGCCTCCTGGTGCCATGCACCGTGGTGGTTTTAAGTCTCCTATCACTTAAATCAAATGGGAACCCTGTGAAATAAGATGGTCCCTGATTTTAAAGGGACCGAGTTTCATTGAAATTCAAGTCCGTGATCGTACAGTAAGTTATAGATCCGAGATTTGAAATTAGGTATATTTCACTCCATGATTCACCCCTCAGCAGCACTAGGTTAGCCATTATATCTTTAAAATACAAACTAACCAGCTGAATAAATAAAATAAAATATAAACTAAACTTTAGGCCACAAGACACAGACATCTTTTGGCTCTTCACCAGCGTGACTGGATAACACGGTGGTTCTCAAAAGCTCCAGTGCATGGAGCACCTTCTGAAGGACACTGGCAACTTCTGACCATCAGCAACACTTCTCTCCTTTGTGCCTGCAAAAACCAAAGGACTTCACCTAGATGGGTGTTTTACCCTTCACCATTCTCCCTGTCTGTGTGGCCTTCATATGAGAAAATGACTGGTGTACTTGGAAAGGTCCCAGCTGCCAGGGAGGGACAGCCACACCCAGGCTTTCAGACTCACGACAAAGAAAATCGTACTGCCTCTCTCCTTACAGACCTCCTTCCCAGAATTTAAAGATCAAAGCAAGTTAGGAGACACAGAATTATCTGTAAGGGCTTTTAGATTTTGACTCAATACCTGAAATATTTTATTCTGTCCATTAGAAAAGCCCTATTCCACTTGAAGGGTACTTCCTGTAGTATTTCTTTTTTTTAATCGAGAAAATAGGGGCAGTCGGGTGGCTCAGTCGGTTGAGCGTCATCCAGCTCAGGTCATGAGCTCACGCTTCATGCGTTCGAGCCCCTCATTAGGCTCTGTGCTGACGGTGTGGAGCTTGCTTGGGATTCTCTGCCTCCCTCTCTCTCTGCCCCTTCCCTACTTACACGGATGCTCTCTCCTTCTCTCTGTCCAAAAAAAAAAAAAAAAAAAAAAAAGAATCACTTTAAGAAAAATATATCCTAGTGTTTGGGGCCCACCTTCCAGACAATATGCCGTTTTTATTTTATTTTTTTATTTTATTTTATTTTTTTAATTTGTTTAACGTTTATTTATTTTTGAGACAGAGAGAGACAGCATGAACAGGGGAGGGTCAGAGAGAGGGAGACACAGAATTGGAAACAGGCTCCAGGCTCCGAGCTGTCAGCCCAGAGCCCGACGCGGGGCTCGAACTCACGGACCGCGAGATCATGACCTGAGCCGAAGTCGGCTGTTCAACCGACTGAGCCACCCAGGTGCCCCAATATGCCGTTTTTAAAATCGTGTCTGATGGTTGTTTAATATGATTTTAGGAGACTTGCAGAGTTTTGTGTGGCATTTTTGCATAGTTGAAAGTATTTGGTGCCGTTCAGTTTGCTTATTTATGTATTATTATTTCTGACAATGTAACTCCATTAATTTCAAGTGTTAGTAGTTTGACTGACTTAGTAGAATCTTCACTTTGGCGATTTTCATGAGTGATTTAAATAAGATTTTAACAGTAGCCAATATTCATTTTCTATAGGCCCTTGAATTTCAGGGTTGAAAGTATCCTCAATGGTTGGTAAGCCAACTCCATTTTTTAGCTCTTAGGATGCCAAAACCCCATCTTAGTTGGTTCTTGGAGGACAGGGAGGAGACAGCAGGTTCCCAAGCATGAACCCCTAGTGTCCAACCAACCTCTCTGGCCCCTGCGGGCGGATGTGTCCACAGCACAAAGGTTCTCTTAACTTTACCTTTGCTTCACACAAAATCTTTGTGTGGTTTCCTTGCAGTGGAATTGGACTGATCTCGTGTGGGTCTAAAGGGCCCCTCTCGTCCTTCTAGAACCAGCCCAAGTAGGAAACTGAAGCGAATTTTCCTACAAAGTCCTTTGCCTCTGACTCCAACCTTTCTGACTACTTCTATTTATAAGCTTCTGTCCCCCTTTTGGGGAGCCTAATGTTAAGCGTTTGAGGTCTCTAGTTTTTCACTGACCCCATAAGCTTTTCCTCTTTGGGGTGGTGGAATAGGGGAGGTTGAGGGAGAGGTTTGGGAGCTGGTAACAGACTTGAGCCCCTCCCCCCCCCCCCCCCAAATAATGACCCTCAACCTTTACAGTGACAAAAATCACCCGGGGAGTTAGTGACCAATGCCCATTCCAGGCTCTGTCCCTAAAGATTCCGATTTAGTGTCAGGGCCCAGCAATCGGGTTGCTTATTGAAAACACAAGCTGATGGTGATTGTATTCATCTACTCAGGCTCACGTACAGGATACCCCAGACTGGGTGCCTTAAATGACAGACATTTCTTTTCTCCCATTCCTGGTGGCTGGAAGTCCAAGGTCAGGGTGTCAGCAAGGTAGTCTCTGGTGAGGCCTCTCTTCTCCACTTGTGGACAGCAGCCTTCTCTCTCTCTGTCCTCACACGGCCTTCACTTTGTGTGGGAGCAGAGAGAGAAAAAGACCTCTGTTGTTTCTTCTTCTTCTTAAAAAGGCTCCAGTTCTATCAGATTAGGGCCCCACCTTATGACCTCATTTAACCTTAATTACCTCCTTAAGCCCTATCTCCCAGGGCACCTTGGGCTTCACCGTGAATTTGGGGGCGGGGAGGACACATTTCAGTCTATAACCTTACGAGGTGCTGTACCCTGAAAAAATGCTGGTTTAGAGTGTGGACTAACAATCACAGAATTCATTTGTCAAGTATTTGGTTGACAAGACCATATGGTAACTGGTGTATTAAAATATCTAAATACATTAAAATTCCTGAATTTTGGGGCGCCTGGGTGGCGCAGTCGGTTAAGCGTCCGACTTCAGCCAGGTCACGATCTCGCGGTCCGGGAGTTCGAGCCCCGCGTCGGGCTCTGGGCTGACGGCTCAGAGCCTGGAGCCTGTTTCCGATTCTGTGTCTCCCTCTCTCTCTGCCCCTCCCCCGTTCATGCTCTGTCTCTCTCTGTCCCAAAAATAAATAAAAAACGTTGAAAAAAAAAATTTTTTTTTTAAATAAAAAATAAAAAATAAAATCCCTGAATTTCTACAAAAGAATGAAATGCAAAGTATATCTGGAAGGTGTGCTGTTAAAACACTCAGTTTCATGAATTATACACGGTTTAGCTCATCTTCAAGAGGAACTTTTTAAAAATTTTTTAATGTTTATCTTCGAGAGAGAGAGCACAAGTGGGGAAGAGGCAGAGAGAGAGGGAGACACAGAATCCAAAGCAGGCTCCAGGCTCCGAGCTGTCAGCACAGAGCCCAAGCCTGGGCTCGAACTCGCGAGCCAGGAGATCGTGACCTGGGTCAAAGGACGCTTAACCGACTGAGCCACTCAGGCACCCCTAGAGGAACTTTTTTAAAAAATAAAACTATGGAATGGGATTTATTGACACAGAAGAGAGAAAGAATCCTTAGCTCTCTAACACTTTCTTCTCTCAGCCTTTCCAGAGAAGCACCCCAGAAAAAAGACAGGGGTGCCAACCTGTCCTCACTTGGCCTGGAGTGGGGTTTCCCCAGACTTGCTGTGGCCCTCACCATCAATGTCTAGGCCCACCTGAGCCTGAACCCCCCGGGGCTGCAGTGGGGGGGGGGGGGGGGGTGGGCAGCTAGGAGGTGTGCTGAAAACGCGTGGCCTCGTAAACACATTTCACAATTGTGCAATGTAAGCGAGTTAAGTAGTCTGAAGTTTGTTAGACTTACTTGATCCACTTCAGTCTAGAATCTTTTTCCCTCAGGGAAGCTTTTAGCTTTCGGCTTTTCTGCCACATCAGGATTAGGGGAAAGTAGCTGGTTTTGTTTTCCTATCCCCTCACCCATTCCCTCCTCCTGGTACTCCTGAGGGAAGATATCACATATCAGAGACATTTCTTCTTCAGAAAGACTTGGGTATGCCTGCAAATCCTCACTGAGGCCTCTGTGTGTTAAAATTTTTATCTCCAGGGTTCAGAAAGAAAGAAACACTGGTAAAGGGTGCAGGATGGGTTTTTTTTTTCCCCCCTTTCTAGGAAAAATGCAGATGATTAACTCATGCCTCTGGGTGTCTCCTTCAGTGCTCAATATCAAAATACACAAATGCCCTTCCAAGTTACGGGGACTGTTTATTCCTCCTTTTTTTTTTTGCCCAATCTTACAGCCTTTGTTTATTTTGATGGTACTGGGATCTCCACTTTTTTTTTTGGTTTTAAACCTTATTTATTTTGAGCGAGAGAGAGAGAGAGCAGAGGAGAAGCAAAGAGAAAGGAAGAGAGAGAGAATCTCAAGCAGGCTCCGCGCTGTCGGTACGGAGCTTGACGCAGGGCTCAAACTCACGACCCGTGAGATCATGACCTGAGCTGCCATCAGGAGTCAGAAGATCAACCAACTGAGCCACCCACGCGCCCCAGGGGATCTCCACTTCTAGGTCTTAACTTCTGCCCTATTATTTTTATTTTGAGTTAAAACAGAAGTAATGTTTTATGAAGCGAGGATATGATACGTTAATGTTGACATTTAGAGCCCACTAAATGAACAAGATACTCTTGTTCAGAAGAGTATCACCAACAGATTCCCCGCTTCCATAGCTGTACAAGGGTCTGTAGATGGCAGGGACCCCCACGTGTTGCCAGAGCACGGAGGGTGGCATCCTTCTGGGGCCACGGTTTTTGTCTTCCCGTCCCAGGGCTTTTAAATGTCAAAAACTTGGGGCGCCTGGGTGGCGCAGTCGGTTAAGCGTCCGACTTCAGCCAGGTCACGATCTCGCGGTCCGGGAGTTCGAGCCCCGCATCAGGCTCTGGGCTGATGGCTCGGAGCCTGGAGCCTGTTTCTGATTCTGTGTCTCCCTGTCTCTCTGCCCCTCCCCCGTTCATGCTCTGTCTCTCTCTGTCCCAAAAATAAATAAAACGTTGAAAAAAAAATTTTAATGTCAAAAACCTAACGATACCGGTTTTTCGCGCGTTTGGTTTGGCAGAATTACCGATTAAATTGTTTCTCCTGTCGTAGTTCCTTCACAGAGGACGCTGCACAAAGTCTAAACCTTACGGCTAGGTTTGCGGAGACCTGGAAGGGGAAAGGTTTTGATTAATAACAGGGGTGGAAAAACAAAATGAGAGCTGATGAGGTTAAGTGGTAAAGACAATTCCAATTTCCTGACCTGCAAGGGACATGTTCCTCGCCCTCCACTGTAAACCTTTGCCCACACTCCCCTTACTAAATCTTTCCGTGGTGGTTTCTCGTCTGATGGCACCTCTTCCCCCTCAAGCTTTTAGAGAGAAATGACAAGTGATATTTTAAATTCTTTATGTTTCATATTTTAATGTTTGTTTATTTTTGAGAGAGAGAGAGAGAGAGAGCAGGGGAGGGGCAGAGAGACAGGGAGGCACAGAATCCGCAGCAGGCTCCAGGCTCCGGGATGTGAGCACCGAGCCCGACACGGGGCTTGAACTCACAAACTGTGAGATCACGACCTGAGCCAAAGTCGGACGCTCAACCGGCTGAGCCTCCCAGGTGCCCCACTTTACGTTTCATTTTTATATGACTTACAAACCGTCGGGAAGTAAAGTGTCCTTGCCAGATTATTTCCGGTAATCTGGTCATTCTAGGACTACTAACCTACTATGCAGTGTAGTCTTCAAATGGGGTCGTGTATGTGACTCAGAGTCAAGTGCTCCCAGGCTCCAGGGCCAGGCAGGTCATGGAAAGGGGTGAGGGGACGTGCGCAGTACTGAAAAGGGTGGTGGGGACCGGGACAGACTGGGAAAGCGCGCAGCCAGCGTAAAGGGAGCAAGCTCAGCAGCCCCATCGCTGCTAAGCAGGAAGGTACCGCCAGGTTAATTGTTCCTTTATTTGCTACTCTCCTTTCCCAAGTTAAAAAAAAAAAAAAAAACACAATCTGGATTTTTATGGGAAATATCCTGATGTTAAAAATGTTGTTCATCAATTGAAAGGAATTGAAAGAAAGTCTTCACCTCACACTCTACCTGCTCAGCCTCAGATCATAGCTTCCAGGGGAGACTCACGCCAGGCCTCACCAGCCCTGGGGGTGTGGGTCAAGTCACGTTAATTAAAAGACTAAACCTTGCCGGTTCAGTGTCCCTTCCCACCAGGACAGGTAGAAGACCTCATCTCCTTTCGGTCGACTCCTTTCCCTCTATTTCCCTCCCTGCCTCCCTGTTCCCCCTGCCTGCACTGTCACTGCCCTTTGTCCAGGATGCCTCCCTTCCCAGGAGCCCCTGCCCTGAGATATCTAGAGTCCGCGGTTGGCCATCCAACCCCCGTCCCAAGCTGCTGGTGCTCACCTCTCTCTCTCTCTCTACGGGGAAAGGGTTCCCTTCCTCTTATGTTTTCTTCCCTTCCATAGAAGAGCCCCACAGCTAAGTTGCTTGAGATGTGACAGCTGCCCTCTCCCTCCCTTCCACTTTCTCTTTCTCTCTCCTCCTCTGCCCCCCTCTCTCCACCCAATTTCCATGGAGGCTTGACCAGGACACTCATTACAGTGAATTTGTTCTAATCACCATGATTGCATGTGTGGAAAGTATATGAGCTCCTAGGATAATTTAGAACTAGCCATGCTTGTCATTATCTGTGTGTTATAAGAGCATAATTTTTGCAGTCGTATGGTTACATTGACTTTTACGTTACCACTATTCCACTATTCCAGGAGCGTCTTTTTTTTTTTTAATTTTTTTTTAACGTTTATTTATTTTTGAGACAGAGAGAGACAGAGCATGAACGGGGGAGGGGCAGAGAGAGAGGGAGACACAGAATCGGAAACAGGCTCCAGGCTCTGAGCCATCAGCCCAGAGCCCGACGCGGGGCTCGAACTCCGGACCGCGAGATCGTGACCTGGCTGAAGTCGGACGCTTAACCGACTGCGCCACCCAGGCGCCCCGGTTTATAGATTTTAGAAGCGTTCTTAAATCTCGTAGACTCCTGCGTTTTCATTGGGGACCTAGAGAGAGGTTGGTAACTTGCCCAAGAGGACACAATTGTCAGTAGAGCTGAGATTCCACACATCTCAACTCAGGGCCTTGTGTCCTTTCCACCCATCATTTCAGGAGGAGTAAATGATGGTTTGGATTGCATAGAATAAGTTCCGTTTGGGGAGTGACTTTTATTCTCACACCGCTAGGGTGGTAACCGACGGTCCTTGTGAAATTAGCTCCCCGGTACTCTCAGGGCAGCTTAGTTCATTGGGGTCTGCCATCTTGTTATGTCCTAATTTTCACAGACTCCCCAGCAGATGTCATGTTTGGGGCCACACCGGCACTAGGAAGTTGTCCCTCACTTTGTATCTCCTAGGAAAGGTGACCAGCTGGTCCTGGGAAGTGCTCAAGGGTCAAATGCATGCAGTCAATCCCTAAGTCCCCTGGAAGTAGTAAAGACAGAGTGGGGTGACCCCCTCCCCCATTCTGTCCTTTGGTGACCCTTCTTGTTTTAGGGCTCCTCTGACGTTCATTTTAACCTGATTATACTTGGATAAAAATGCTGGGCAGGGACATTGACAGCGTGATACGCCGTAACCATACCTTACAAGGGGCCCTGTCCAAGTGGTTGGGCAAGGACGGAGTCACGGACACTGCCCTGGCAGCTCTGCCCAGTGTCTGGAAGGGGCGGAAGAAGAGTCGAGAAGAGAGGGGCTGGTACGTTCAGATGGGAGGATGGGATCACCCCAGAGTAGGGAAAGAAACTAGAACATACTTTAATAAGAAGTATGCAACCCTAGTTACTTAATGCCACAGTATATTTGTAAACGAGGTTGTCCGGGGGCAAAGATGTCCGCCCAGTGGCCACTGTGGGTGAAATGGAAAGTTTACCAGCAGTTTGCATTTACGGGACATGCAACCACCTGGGTGGTCTCTCTCTTCCCTCTGCCTGGCTTCCCCAAGTTAGCTTCTTCTCAGCCTTCAGACGTTAGTTCACACATCCCTCCCACAAGGCCGCTTTCCCTGGCCGCCCCAAACCAGGTATGGTCCCCCTTGATGTGTTTCCATTGCTCCCCGTGCTTTCCTTGCATAGCACACATCTCATAGTAGAATTCATCACTCCTTCATGTGATTGTCCAGGGTCTGTCTCCCGGGGCCACATTCTGTGTCTTTCGGAGACGGGGCGTTGTTGCTGCCTCTAAAAATATGGCCTAGGAGGAGCAGGGAGAACATTTACTCCCCAGAGGGATGGTGTCTTTTTCAACACTTTTTACAGTAGTAAGTTGGCATAAAGATTAAAATTCTGAAAATACGTTGGTGGAAGCCATAGGAAGGCAAGATCTCGAGACTCGTGGAGAAGGTGGTCACAGGGTGGCGCCATTTTTAAGCACGCTCTCCACAGCGCAAGGGACAAGGAGCCATTCCCACCCCACTGAACCCTGC
Source organism: Prionailurus viverrinus (assembly GCF_022837055.1). NCBI lineage: Eukaryota > Metazoa > Chordata > Mammalia > Carnivora > Felidae > Prionailurus > Prionailurus viverrinus. Next base: position 136,283,725 of record NC_062565.1, read on the forward strand.
CTCCAGGAGTCACTTAGGGTACTTACTCAATAAACATCTGAATGAAGAGGCAAATACGAGTGGGAGACCTGATAGCATCTCAAACAATCAAGGAACTTCAAAATGGGGGGTGAGGTGTGATCTGTCTTAGGTTTCCTGAAGTGGCCCTTGCAGAAGTTCAAGAACTTCAGCTAAAGGTGAGAAAATACTCTAAAGATTAGGACCGCCCAAAGTGTAATGGACTCTTTGAGCAGGGATCAAATCGCCAGTAACTAACAGGACCCAAGCAGAGACCGGGCCTCTCTGGGGAGCTACTCTTAAGTGATTGCTTAAATGCCAGATAAGGGATTAGATTAGAAAAACTCAAAGTATCTTTCCAATATTGATGTACTGTTATCCGAGGATTAAAATCCATATATCCCCTACTCAAAAATAAACTCCATAAAGGCAGGAATTGTTAAGTGTTCATTGGTGTATCTTCTTGCGCTTAAGACAGTGCCTGGCACGTAGTAGCTCCTTAATAAATATGGCTGAGGCAATGAATTATATCAGTAGACAGCAAATTCAAAAATATATTTCTGGCATAGAGTAGGTTCTAAGCAAATGTGTATTTCATTGAGATGAATCAAGCAGGCCATAAATCAAAAAAGGGCTTAGATTTGACAGTATTCCACCCAGTAAAGACCCGATGGTCAGCATTCTGACTAAGCATGGGAAGTCCAACTGCTATCAGCTTTTCAGACCAGAGGTTCTGGAGTTAAGTATAAAACTGTAGGGGCGTCTGGGTGGCTCAGTTGGTTGGCCTTCCGGCTTCGGCTCAGGTCATCATCAAACGGTTTGTGGGTTCGAGCCCCGTGTTGGGCTCTGTGCTGACAGTGCAGAGCCTGCCTAGGATTCTCTCTCTCTCTCTCTCTCTCTCTCTCTCTCTCTCTCTCTCTGCTCCTCCCCTACTCATGCTTTCTCTCTCCAAATAAATAAATTTTAAAAATAATTTAAAAAAAAATTGTACCAGCCAGGGACCTGGCAAGAAACTGAAGTAGCACAGCTGGTTCAAATGGAGGTTGGTTTTCTTTAACGTTTATTTTTGAGAGACAGAGAGAGAGCAGGAGTGGGGGAGGAAGAGAGAGAGAGGGAGACCCAGGAATCCAAAGCAGGCTCCAGGCTCCGAGCTGTCAGCACAGAGCCCGACGCGGGGCCCGAACCCACGGACCGTGAGATCATGACCTGAGCCGGAGTCGGATGCTGAATCAACTGAGCGCCCCTCAAGTGGAGACTCTAATGAAGGGGTTACTTTATTAACGGTGGTGTGACCAAAGGAGGCAGCAAGGGGGTAAAGCACCCAGAGACTGAAGCAACAACAGGCAGCCCGACACTGTTCTTGGAGACAACCCACAGGGACCCCCAAGGGACACGGGAGCCCAGTGAGAGCCAGAACCATGGAGACTGGCTGCCAGCAGACCCCTCATCAGCCAGGGCGTGGGACGAAATGCCCCCTTTTCCCTCTCCTCCTACCTCATAATATCGGGGCTGCTGGTGAGCCAAACCCAGCTTAAAGCCAGCTGGCAGGGGGCAGAGGGCGCAGACCTGGGCAGAGCAGGGCAGAAAAAGATCGGGGGGAGGGGGTGTGGAGGCGTCAGCACATGGGAGATAACTGGCACATAAATTAACTTTGTGCTTCTGCTTTGATTCCACAAGCAATACATATTCATTAAAGAAAACGTAGAGACTAAATCAGTGGGTAATGAGGGGGTCTCCCCCACGATCCCACCTCTCAACCGCCAGTACGAATATTCTGGCTTTTTCTCCTTTTTTTTTTTTTTTTTTTTCTGTTTTTCTTTCCTGTGCTTGTATAGGATTCAAAGATTTCTATTCAGAATAAACCAAAGTGAATTGGGTGACACTTGTTTCTCAGCCTAATTAGGATTAAACCTGTAGCCGAACAGAGAGCTCTGTTTCCCTTCCTGTGTTCTCTCAACATAAACAAGTTACTTCATGTATCTCTGTGGGAACTAGGAAGCAGGCAAGCGCCTAGACTCACAAAAACTTCCAGCAAATTTGGCTCTCCGCCTGGTGACCAAGTAATTCAATGTAAGACGAAGGATGAGCCCGACGGAGCTCACTCTCCAAGACTGAAGGGAGAACCTAAGTGCAGGCCGCCTCACGGAGCTCGCTTTTACCGTCAACGTGAAGGTCCCATCCAATGTTAATATCGCTTGGAGGGCAAGGCAGGTTAGGAAAACGGAGCAGGTGCTTATGTATAGTTTCTAGTGGCAGCTGATGCCTAACACTCCTCCCACCTGTCATCAACTATCTAATGCTCGTCCAGTCCCGCTAGGCAGGAACGTCCAGAAGGCAGAGCCAGCGTCCCTTCACCGAGCCAGCACAGAACCTGGTGTCGGCTAGGTCCCCAGCCCAGTGAAGGGGCGTGGTGGTTACTGTTGAAGTCGAGAAACGGTGTGAAGGGAAAAGAAGGGTCCGCAGGTGGTTGCTGTGTGTGTGCCAAAGCTCTAACAGGCAAAGATCAGTACCCACAGTAACAGGTGGGTGTTTAAGATCCTTGTAATAATATCATCTCACTCAGCAGCCCTCACTGCCTTCTTTAGTTAAACAAAAAAAAAAAAGAAAAAAAATCCCGGAAGGTAATAAATCGTCGCAACTCTTTGAGAGAAGACTGAGTTCTGCTCTTCTGGAATGGGATCTATCCTTGGCCTTTTATAAAGTTCTGCCTGAATGGGATGGGGCTCGTGACTTGGTGCCGGAGGCCAAACGAATAGCTCATCCCACCCCACTTCAGTTCTAGAAATTAGATCGCCTCCCCGGTAATGAATCCATTTGCTCTGACAGGGTAAGCCCTCAGCCCTTGTGACAGTGAAGGGGGCCTTGGGATTGGGGGAGGGGATGGATGGCGGCCACCCTAAAGGATGGCACTTACCATGGGGAAGATTCAGAACCAGTTCAGAGGAGACTCATAGCTGCTCCGAGCAGCTTGTCTGTGTCTCCCTCGCAAGCCTCAGTCCTCACCTCTGCTGCTTTCAGTAATCGTCTCTCTGAACCCACCACGGCTTTACAGAGTCCACAGGCTAGGGGTGCCGCTGGTGATGTCTACCTGGCTGTGTCCCTCCCTGTCACTCCATGGCCTTACAGCTGTAAGGGAGGGAATGGCTGGCCAGGGGGTTTGTCTCTCTTCTCTGCCAGCATCTGAAATGGTTTTGCCAGTTCACATAAAGGTTATGAACCCCCCACGGTTGTTACTCTGAAACGATAATAGATTCTTTTTTTAAATTATTATTTTGGAAAACAGCACCGCAGGGTATCAATAGAGTATCCAAGCCCTTCCTACAAGTTCAAGTACATTTTTTTTTTTTAAAAGAGTGTTTTCAAAAGTATAGAGTGTGTTGAATGCCTTTCGTTATGAATGGATTAGATGTGTGTTATCTCCTGGAGAAAAATGTGTCTGGAAACATACTGCATTCTTAGAGGGATAATTAGTTCATTGTGCTTAGCACAGAGAGTCCTCCCATGGTGTCCTCAAAGATGGGACTGATCTACTATTGAAAGCAAGAGACTATTTGTAACATATTGCTTGCTCAATATCTAAAAATTGTTCAGTTCAGAAATAACTAAGACTTGATTTCATCGTCTCTGGACAATAAAGACCGAAATAGCCTAATAAAAGAACAAAGTGAAAAACAGAGCTAATGATTGTCCTAGACTCAGAGAAATGAGCCGATGGAGGAACACTCCAGAAACAGCAGGATTTTAGGCAATCTCAGTTGGCTTTCATGGCAGACTGACATATGACCGAGACCTGAAAATATGACTTGATTGCAAGGTAAGGGTGACTGTGAGAAAGTGTGAATAGTACATGTTGTGTGTTTCTTTTCTAAAATTCATATGACCGTGACTCGATACTGACATTTTAGTGCAGTAGGGGGTGAAGAATTGTTTTCAGTTGGAAGATTTGAGTACTGGAAACCATTTATTATTTATAGTTTGGTTTCTATTATTATGTTCAATACTCCAGGACTAACAACAACAAAAAAATAATAGCTGCATTTAATTTCCCCTATACGTAAGTGCTTTTGTCTGCCTTACATCTGTACCTTTTGTTAAGAGCAACCACTTTTTAAATTTATGAAGATAAACTCACGATTAAAATTATTTCACTTTGAAAATCATCTTTGAGAAAGAAAAAACCAGATTAGCTTTTGTGTTTGTTTAACAAAGTATATACTTTGGTTTGTATAACAATCGCAAGGCAGAATTTATGGCTAGTGACATTTTCTGGGTTTAGAGTAGACGGTCTGGAGGAGTGTATATAGATTTTTAATAAACACCTGCAATGCAGAAGGGTGTTAGTACATTACATCTCATTTTCAGGAGGAAGGTCAGTGTATCCTTCTAAGGGACATCAGTGGGGATGTGGCAGTTCTTGGCAGGCGACTGGCTCGAGTGTTTATCATATTTATTCTGTGGTATGCACTCAGAAAAATGTAATCTGCCTTTTTCTATCAAAGAAAAAAGCTCTAATGGGCTAAAAAAAAAAAAAAACCCTTAAGAATGTTTTGTCCGTGTCCTGTGCTTTAGAAAACGGTTGGTTTCACCAGTTTGGGAAATGGCAAGATCTTAAATCACCAGATAAACAGCCCCCCCTCCCCACTCCCAGCATTTATATTGTTACATGCTGTGTATAAAATATTAGTTGTGGTTTGAAGTACCCCTTGTAACTCCTAGCACCTCTGTATCTGAAAATGTAGGATTGTATTCTAAATCTGCTTTATCCGGTATTGGTTTTAGGAAGCAAAAATCTTCCCTTGCGTTCAAAAAACAGTGTGTGTGCCTTTGTACTGCTTCCTTTCTCCAGGACATTCCTTCACCCTTTGTTGCCCGGCTTCTTGGAGCTGTTGCCTGGCTGCAAAGTCAGCAGAGGACCGCAATTAGGTCAGACCCTGTTAAGTCCCTAGAACCGCACGCTCTCTGAGCCTCCCCCTCTCAGCCTTCCCAGCCCTCCTGGACAGTCCCCTTGTGGCCTCCTTCCTAAAAGACCTGTACGGTTCCTGGGGAGGACGCGGACGTGCACCGGCTAATTCATACTAGGGTAGCAATGACTCCATAAACCCTCCCGGGATAGATTCGAGTGTTCACTGACAACTTTTAGCTTAAACCAAAAGACCTGGTTTCTCATAGCGGAAGTGCACGCCCTATGGCAGATGTCTGGGAAAGGACGTTTTTAAATAGTGGGGCTTTCTGGTCCTCCTCCAATGAGGCCACAAGGCTGGACTGCACTTGGCTCGCTGGCTGGTCAGTGCTGTAGACCTGTCCTGTGGGGGCTGTTCTTCCACCCCTGGGCCCCCAGCCCCGGTGGGGGCTACTGTGAATAGCCCCTGTCCTTCCTAATTGCCTAAGCGAATTAACAAGCGAATTAACAAGAGCTGCTTTCCAGTAAGAGTATATCTCTTTCACCTAACAAGGCATGAATGTGCAATATATCTGCGACCCATCTCTCTGTCCCTTACAAAGAGACTTTGCTGAGCAGAAACAGCCCTTTTCCCTGCTCTTGATATCGGCAAATAAATTCTACAGGAAGAAGCAGCAAGGATGCCAGTGTTTGTGCCTTTTACGTGTCTTGGGATTTATTTTGCTCCGTGCACAGAGGTCCAGCAGGGCACCTACAAGAGCTGGTGCCAGCCCGTGTACTCCACGTGTGGGACATGAGATGAGAAAAACCGGAAAGCAAAGCCATGGCAGAGTAAGGTGGGACACAGAGAGGCCTTGAGAAAACACCCAGGCACACACACGGAGGCTCCTCTGCCCTCAGCTGTGAAAGAGCCTTGAATGGTTCTCCAGGAATGTTCCTTTCCCTTCCCTTTTCTTCTCTGCTCTTAGGTCCCTGAGCCTTATGCTTTGTTCATTTGTTAATTCACTTAGCAAACACTTGGTACTGGGATAAATATAAAGGCAAAAAGTGTGTGTGTGTGTGTGTGTGTGTGTGTGTGTGTGTGTGTGTGTGTTCCCTGCCCTGAAAAAGCTAGATTTTTTTTTTAAGTTAGATTTTCAAAGCTTAGATTCAAAATCCTATGAACCAGCCATGTTTGCAGGTGTGATAGAGAATGATTCCAGTTACTTGCAAGAATTAGGAAAGATCTTTACTTACTAAAACAGGAATCACAGGTGAACTAACAAATGACTAACCCATGGGACCAAATACGCCCTGTGCTGTCACTTCAAAGCTGCCCTACAGGTTGGGTCACTTGGTTAATGCAGAAGTTTACAGACTGCCCAGCATCCACACTGGACACAGTCTTGCTGTAATGTACACAGCATCTCTCAGAAATGGCTTTTAAAAAATGTCTCTTGGCAAAGAAACAAAAAAAAAAAAAAATCCAGGTACAATAATACTGTAGTAGAAAATAAAAGACTTGTGATCTGAAGGTAAGGACCCAAAACACATGGGTCAGGAGAAAGCCAGGAGCCTCTGTGTATATGTACTACCCCCATCTAAGAATTTAGATGTTTGCATCTTCCACATGAAGATCAAATCTACAGTATAGGAAGGTTCCCAGCTCCGCAAGCTGATGGTCCAGGGTAGAAACGAGACCATTAGAAAATAATGAAATATGAGACCACGTGATACTCTGAGTATCATAAAGAGCCATTTAACAACTGGAAGGTGCAGGGGGCCGGAGTTGCTATGGAAGATTTGGTGGAGCTTGTAAGATTTGAACTGACTCTTAGCTAAGCAGGAACGGAGGTTTTGGGCAGGGGTCTAGGGGACGTTATTTGGGGGGCAAGAGATATCACTGTGGAGCTCAGTATGCAGGATTAAGAGAGTCCCCACAGCCCCGGGGAGGACCCTTCCTCACAAACTGCCTTTTCAGCATCTGTGATTTAGTGATTTCCATCAAACTGGTGAATTTTGTGGAAGAGAAATCATTCTAAAAGTTGTCCTCTGAACTGACGGATCAATTTCCATCAAAATGGCTTACTTAGGTGGCCTTACATAGGTCCTGCCTTATTTGAAAGGAAATCGCCATTAAAATAAATTATCCTATTATGTTGTTAGCTTAAAATCATGTAATAGGTCTGATAGAAATATCTGCATTAAAGATGCTCAGCTCATATTATTTTCCATGACCCCAAACGAATGCTTTAAATGGAACTTCTATTTAAAGGATTTGATCTTTTGAAATAGTGTAGATTTCCGTGTCTGTACGTAGACATAATCCATAATTTGAATTTTAGCTCTCTGGTGCAGTCGTATCAGTTTTCAATAACAGTTTGTATTTCTGAAGACCCTTCATCTAAAGAACTCGATATCTTTGTCAAATATGAACCTTTTGGGTCTTTCTGTAAAAATACACATAGCATTTTAAGGACAGATGGCCTTATGGAAACTGAAATCCAAAATAATTTGAAGTTCTCTTGTACTAAAGGGTTGGAGTCCGATCATCCTGTCTTTGCTACTTCATATTTATGAATTATAAGAATTCTCTAAGAAATGCCTTTGAGTTTACATTTTCAGTGGTTTTCTTCAGATGGATTTTTAAGTGCTTTTTAAAAATTTTTTTAATGTTTATTTACTTTTTGAGAAAGAGAGACAGAGCACGAGTGGGGGGAGGGGCAGAGAGAGGGAGACACAGAATCCGAAACAGGCTCCAGGCTCTGAGCTGTCAGCACAGAGCCGACGAGGGGCTCGAACCCACAAACTGTGAGATCATGACCTGAGCCAAAGTTGGACGCTTAACCAGCTGAGCCACCCAGGCGCCCCAATGCTGTTTGTTTTTTTAAATGAAGCTTAAATAGATTCATGTTTAACTCTGCCTACTTAAAACTGTATTAAATATCTTGTTAAAGGAAAGGAAACGTCCAGACGTCTTCCCACTGGGTGATTCACTGCCACCTGCAAACTTCACTTGAAAACTTGTGTTAAAGATGTGTCCATTTACTGTGAAACACACTTATAATTCAGGAAGTGAACTTGAAAATATCAGAGCTCCAAAGATCTTGATTCTTTTGTGGAATTTAATGAGAATGGTAGCCGGAGCCAGGAAGGTGAAGCCCAAGCAGCTTTAGGCGAGTGTGGCTTGTATTTGATGTTCACAAAAGAATGGCTGTCGCAGGGTGTTGCTCAGCGAAGTGTGCATTTTCAAGTTACCCACAGTGGTGTCTATTGTCCTGTTTCTCAATTGAATGATGTCATGTTTCATTTAAGGCTCTTAGTGATGCTGAAGTCTGTGGTCTGCACACTAGGGGGAAAAAGGCAGTGAGAAAGTTGCAAATCAGGTTTTTGTAAAGCCTTTGTGTGTTGGGTTTTGAGAGATAAAAGCTGACTCATGCAATATTTCTGCGGAAGGAGCTGCACGGACTAGTAAAGCCTTCTTGTTTTACCTGACTGAGCTCCCAGTGAGGTCACTGCATCAGCTGAAGGCAGACGATGCGGCTTAGCCTGGGTAAGAGCACAGGTAGGTGCTAACCGTGGCAGTGTCCAAAGAGCCGATGTCCTCTTGGAGCAGCCAGAGACCGGCCACTGCGGTGAGAAACTGTCGCGGGGAGTTGGGGGGCGGGAGGGAGTCCTTCACAACGCTGTGCAGGGACAGCGGCTTGCTGGGATATATTACATCTGTTCTGTTATAAATGCGATGCATGGAAAAAAGTTATCCAACCATGGAATTAGTCTGGAAGGTGATTTTTTTTTTTTTCCTTCTGCATCTGAACTGCAGTGTCTTAAATGGTTGTTGCCTTGTTTTGGTTTGGTGTGGATCTTTCCTTAAAGTTAGGTGGAAATGTCCAGAGAGCTGAAGTTTGTGATTCTGGGGAGAAAACTAGAATCCCAGGTCGTTGTGTATGGAATGCCCGGTCTTTTAATGTGCTTTCTTTCTGAGGTTTATTGCAGGCTGAGTGGGGGTGGGGAGATAAAGGTTTGCAAATTTTACGCTTAGCAACTGTAATGGTGAAATTTAGTCTGAGTCTAGAGGGACCCAAAGTTGACTAAGTAAATGCAGTTTCCATTTTGAGTTTTTATTGGCAAGAAATACTTTTATTAGGAGGAATAATTGGGGAGAAGGAGGCATGCAGTGTGTTCCACACTGTTGCACATTGGATTCTGATTTTATTTGATTTTGATTTAGTGATGGTAATATATTTGCAAGGATATATTCAGCATCCTTTTTCATTAAGAAACATAAAAATCAATTACTTCGATATAAAATATTTAAGTATTTCATACAAACAGGTTGTAGTTTTAATGTCCTCACATAACTTTTTTCAGATCGTAAAAGTAATACACATATGGAGGAAAGTGATATTTACAGATAAATATCAAAGGAAGAAATCCTCCATTTTCCTACTTGGTGAAACCAGTGTTGATATTTTATTATACACCACCTTAATCTTTTTCTAATGTGGATAATAAAAAAGTGGCATTTTAAATTCAAAACTGGAATCATATGGTACACATGTCTTATAAGCCACGCATTGTACTAAACTGTATATTATGATGATTTTCTACGCCCATAAGAATTTGAAAGGACATGACATTTAATAGTTTCATATTGTACCTCCTAGATGGATATATTTACTCAGATCTCTGTTGTTGACACTTTGAATTCTCTTCCTCTTTTTCTCTAAGAAAATGTTTAGTGTACTTTGTGGAGGGATTTATTTACTCAGAGTGCTATTGTTAGTCCCTTGAGTTTCCCCTCTTCTTCCTCCTCCTTTATCCCCCCCAGCAAATGTTATTTACCCTAATGCCTCCCTTTCAACTGTGCAGAGATGTTTTAGGAACTGAGTGTGTTCAATACCCGACAGAGCCTTAATGTACAGCTATCATTGTTAGTTACTGCCCTGAAACTGATATTTCCATCCTAACAGGAAGGTGCTATTCAAAGTGAATATAGGAAGTGAAGCATAGATTATTATTTAATCTAAATTAAAAGTAGAGACTTTTAGCCTTGGCAGAGTCGATGACATATATTTCAACAGCTAAGACCTGACATTGGTAGGATCTCGAAGAAAATTGCTACTTTGCAGTTACTGCTTATGCTGTGATTCCAGCTAGGAATGGACTTGCTGTTTATTTCAGGGTTGGACTCATATCCCAAAGGTTGGATGAGACCTGAGGAAATCATGCAGTCCAGCCACCTAACTTATACGTGAGGAAACCTGAAACCCAAAGATTCTAATACCAGCCTTGGTGGTACAGAGCCCGGGCAGAAATGCAAACCCTCCAACCAAGAGAGGAAGTGTTATGTCATCACCTAATTTCTGGCTGGTCCTCTGAGTTCTTTCTATAACTCACAGTTGGGTATATAATCAGTCCTTCACACACACACACACACACACACACACACACACACACACACACACTATGTAGGCCCTTTGGCACATTGGAACCATGTGCTTTATGTAGGGAGCTTATGTTTAAGTGCATTTCCTGATCTCTAAGGTCCTTTTCTGCCTTACTGTTTTATGAATCTATATCCAAGTACAAGGAATAATGGACTAGAAATCAGAAACCAGAGTCTCTGCTCCACAGTTCAGCTTTGAGCATTCTGTTAATTTTTTTCACATATAAAATTTTAAGGAGTAGTGACACATGTGAATGAATGTGGAGGCTTTAGTTCATTTTGATTTTTGCTTTTTAAGGGTAATTTTGATGCAGAGTTAGACCAGTGGCATATTACGGTAAAGCTAGTCTGTTATAATAGAGACCGTTCCGGTTATCTCTTGCTGCATAACAAATCATTCCAAAGCCTAGTGGTTTGGAACAACAGCAATCATTTGTAATCTCTCAAGGTTTTGTGAGTCAGGAATTCAGGAGAGGCTCTGCTCTGTGGTTCTCAATCAGGGACTTGTGAGGTTGCAGTCAGACATAACAGGGCTGGCTGGGGTCAACTCGAAGGCTTCTCACTCACGCAGCTGGTGCTGTGGCTGGAAACACGCAAACAGAAGGCACTGGAACAGCTAGGGTTCCATAAGCATCTCTCTACATGCCAGTGTGGTCTTACCACGTGGTTTCTCCAGCATGGCAGCTTCAGGATAACCAGACTTTTCTGTATGGTGGCTCAGGGCATGTCCAGACCCAGTTTTAATGCAAAGCGCCTTCTGCCCTCATGTTCTACCATATTCTAGGGCCCCGGTGTCATGTTCGGGGTTCAGGCAAGGTCCCTGCCACATCTGGGTTCCAGGAGGAAGGGAAAGAATGTGGAGGAGGGGCGCCTGGGTGGCTCAGTCGGTTGGCCCTCTGTCTTTAGCTCAGATCATGATCTCACGGTCTGTGAGTTCGAGCCCCGGGTCGGACTCTGTGCTGACAGCTCTCAGCCTGGAGCCTGCTGCAGATTCTGTGTCTTCCTCTCTCTACCCCTCCCCCTCTCACTCTGTCTCTCTCTCACTCTCAAAAATAAATAAACATTAAAAACAACATTTTTTTTCAGTTCTTTATTTGTTTTAACGTTTATTTATTTTTGAGACAGAGAGAGACAGAGCATGAACAGGGGAGGGGCAGAGAGAGAGGGAGACACAGAATCTGAAACAGGCTCCAGGCTCTGAGCTGTCAGCACAGAATCCGACGCGGGGCTCGAACTCACCGACCGTGAGATCATGACCTGAGCCGAAGTCGGACACTCAACCGACCAAGCCACCCAGGCGCCCCCAAATTTTTTTTTAAAGAATGCGGAGGAATGATGGTAAATGTTTGAGAAATGGACCCCCAGACAGGCACTTCTCACTTCCACTGATGAAGAGAACTTGACCTTCACACTGTTATGTATGGAGGGAAGGTTGGAAAGTGTAGGCAACAGGAACCCTATTCACTAAAGAAGGGCATGGACTTTGGTGGATAACTAACAGCCCCCTCTCAAACTGATTCAGCCCAACCCCGTAATCTCCTTCATCTTCCACACTAAATCACCATAATAAAAGCAGACCTTAAAGGCAAAAACAGCTGCATTTGTATAAAAAGCACAACCAAAAACACCTCAAGCAAAACTGGCAAGCTCTTGCCCTTGAATGTAGAAATTCTGGAGTCACCACTGAGCTGGGGTACTTTATCTATTAACTGCATTAACTATCCTCTTAGTTTCCATTGCTGGCATGGAAACCCTTAGTAAATTACCTAAATATTTAGTATCAGACTTTACAGCTTGAAAGAATCTTTGTTTTTGTTTTCTCTTTCAACCCCTCGCCTCTTGTTGGAACAAGAGAATTTTGCAAAACATCTTTTCCCACTCTTGATCTTCTTGTGCAAATACTTAACTGCCTCTTCAGTGGTAACATGATATTTTAAACTCTGTATTTTGGGAAATTTTTTTAATTTACAGAAGAGTTTCAAAGATCGTCCAGAGCTCTTTGACACCTTTCATCCAGCTTCCCCTCATAACCATATGCATAACCATAGTACATAGGTTAACACTAAGAAATTAACATGGTAGTTTGATTTTTTCTTACTTCTTTATTACCAAAGAGCTGCAGATAATTATGATAATCAAGTTACCTGGAATGAATACTCTGAGCATTAAGGAACACGTAGAATTGCAGTTCTGCCCTTACTGCAAGAATCACACTGGTATTTTAGAAAAACCCAGAGGCAGAAATTCGTGTTGCTGTCTGGTGGCTTTTATCCACTGAGCTATCCACTATCTCAGAGGCGTATACGGGAGAACCATTCTCCTCAAATACCTCGTGTTGTCTTTGAGATACGTAAATGTGTATTTCTTATAACTTCGACTCTGAAAAGTTTTTTTTCATTTGTTTTGTTTATATACAACTTTGAGGCTTTACCTAAGACTGGCCCTGTATTAAATGACTTTGCTGGCTGAAAGAATAACTTCTTGCTTATACTTTAGTGTCTCTGTTGGTTTCCCCTTTGTGAGAAATTCACAGGCAGTATAATACGGAACCACGTCATTTTAGTTATTCATTGGTCTTGAGCGTAACACATTCTCTTGATTTCCATGACTGTCCTGCCAAGGAACTCAGCCTAGATGTTTGAAGTCTAGAATAGCAATGAGCAGAACTCGGAAATCCTGATCACGCTTCAGCCCCCATCGTGCATAGGGCTCTGTCTTGCCTTGTAAAGCTCCCCGTGGGGGTTTGTGACCGGGAGTGGTCCCCTGTGGACCCATCAGTCGCCCCTGCACCATGTAAACATGGTCACAGGAAGCCTGGGCTCTACTTGCCATGGAAAGTCCTGCCTCAACTCTAAATCAGCCTGAGCAAGTTAGAGCCAAGAAGTGCTGCTTTGGATTCTAGCAGTGACATTCCAAAGGAGAACAATTAAAATAATGGAAGTTTGAAGAGCAAACAAAGAAGAGCCAAGGAATTAAAGGTCTTTCACCTAGAAACAATTAGAGACTTCTTATGATGTAAAGTGTGTGAGAGCATATCTACGTGGGGCTGCGATAGCTTTTTTTTTTCTTCTTGAGGATGGCACAAGAAGAAATATTTTATGTTGATGGTTTTGAGGCTGACAGTACTTGGGGCTAGAAGCATCATTAGGACTCTGGGGTGCCTGGGGGGCTCAGTGAGTTAAGAGACCATTGATTTCAGCCCGGGTCATGGTCTCACAGGTCATGAGTTCGAGCCCCACGTCGGGCTCTGCACTGACAGCTCAGAGTCTGGAGCCTGCTTCTGATGCTGTGACTCCTCCTCTCTCTGCCCCTCTCCCACTCACGCTCTGTCTCTCAAAAATTAAAAAAAAAATTTTTTTTAAATACTTGTTCTATATTTAAAACAAAAGAATCATTAGCACTCCAAGGCCCTCAACATGTGTGTCCACCAGCACTACCTCCGGGTGTATCAAGGGTCAGATGAACCAAGACCCTCCAGGCAGGTAGAACCGGCTTATTTTAGGATATTCATGGTCAAAAGACCCGCTGACATGGGCCATCAGCAATGTTGGGCAGGTTCTCAGCAGGTGCTATATAATAGCCCAGTGTTTGGGTTTTGGTAAGAAGGAAGAGAGGTTATGGGAAAGAAAACAAAGCAGCACGTTAGCCAAATGCTAAGACAACCTGTCAGCATCTCTCACTCAAGGCGGAGGAAGCAGCTTTCGTGCCTTACAGCTTTGTGTCTGGGTGTTTCTGTGTATATGGGACATCAGCTACCCCCAATATCTAGCGCACAGCGACTGTCTTACAACTGTTTTTCTTAACTCGTAACAATATGGTGTATTGATGAATGGAGGGGGAGAAAGACAACCTTGGAGTGTTATGCACCTCTCCCTTCACTATTATTGAATAAAGATTGATAAAGCGGTACATTTAAATCTTCCAGAGGAATCTCATGATCTCGAAGACTTCCAGATCATCATTGTCCAACTAAACTATAATGCAACCCCCCTGTGTAATTCGTAATTTTCTAGTAGCAAGGCTAAAAAAGGCAAAATGAGAGCAGTGAGAATCATTTTTAAAAGGTATTTTAGGGGCGCCTGGGTGGCGCAGTCGGTTAAGCGTCCGACTTCAGCCAGGTCACGATCTCGCGGTCCGTGAGTTCGAGCCCCGCATCGGGCTCTGGGCTGATGGCTCGGAGCCTGGAGCCTGCTTCAGATTCTGTGTCTCCCTCTTTCTCTGCCCCTCCCCCGTTCATGCTCTGTCTCTCTCTGTCCCAAAAATAAAAATAAAAAACGGTGGAAAAAAAAATTAAAAAAAAAAAAAAGGTATTTTAGCTAACCCATTTTCCCCAAATATTATCGCGCCATGTAAGTCATGTAAAATTATTAATGCGGTATTTAGTCCTTTTTTGTTTCATCCGAAACCTTCAACATCTGGTATATGTTTTACACTTCCAACACATCTCCATTTGGAGCGGCTGCATTTCAAGCGGTCAATAGCCGCGTGCGGCTCCTGGCTATTGTGTTGAACAGTCAGCTCTGGAGATAAATATCAGTAGTCAGTTTGCTGTATCAGGAAGAATAGGCCAGACAGGGTGGAAATGTTAAATTATTTTGAGGGAGGTGAGAACAAGACGAGGCAGTTTTTATGAGGTCCATTTCCTTAGGTGTGGAAACTATAATTATCTTCTAAGCAGTGAATCAACATAAAAAATGTTATCCATTAGCAAATGTAGTCTCATATTTATACACCATTATATGACCTAGCATTAAGTGTTTCACTTCTGTCATTGGTAATTTTGGAAGGTGTTTAATTTGAGGTAGTAAACTTGGTTAAATACTACAGATACCGAATATCTCAAATAGTCTCTTTGAAAAGAGCCCGGTCGGCAGTCTGAAGAATACGCTGGCCCGGTGGCCTAGAACACATAGCCTGGCATTAGCATATAAGAAGGCTTAACTGGAACAGGACCAATTCATGCTGCTATGTACCCATGGGGCACCTGGGTGGCTCAGTTGGTTAAGCATCCGACTTTGGCTCAGGTCATGATCAAGCATCCAACTTCATCTCAGGTCATGATCTTGTGGTTCGTGGGTTCGAGCCCCACATCGGGCTCTGTGCTGACGGCTCAGAGCCTAGAGCCTGCTTCAGGTTCTGTGTCTCCCTCTCTCTATGCCCCTCCCCAACTCACGCTCTGTCTCTGTCTCTGTCTCTGTCTCTCTCTCTCAAAAATAAATAATAAACAGAAAAAAAAAAAAGATGTATCCACGAAGGGACCTGTTGACCCGAGTTTCCCTATCTTTGAAAGAATAAAAGGCACTGTTATCCCTAGCAGCCCAGCATGGACTCCTCTGAAGCATCTGGCCACTTTTGTTCCCCTTTAATCCCTCAGTCCCGGTATTGGCGCATCGAAGTAAGTAAAGAAGTGAGTCTCTATTGTGTTCATTTTCACCAATACTGATAATGGATAGCTGCCAAGAGTTCCAGAACTGTTCAATGTAGTTTTCTATACCGGAGGGAAGGTGTGTCCAGTTATGGAGACTAGGTTGATCTGGACTTTTCCAGATGCCCTGGCTTACATGTACAGTATATCCAGCTTATTTTTGGTACGAAATCATTGTTGCCTCATTGGACCCTTGGGACCTTAAAGAATAATCGTATACTGTACTTCCCAAGTTAGTGCCCATTTTTAAAGTGAGATCAACCTCATGGTTATGATTATGGTTAATCAGATGATTACGATGGCTGCCATCATAAGGGGAAGAAAACCTTGATGAGTCTGCTTCTACTTCCAACTGCCCAGGACGTTATTAGCACCAGTCCCAAATGTGGGCAAGTGCCCTTTGCTGTAAGCACACCTAAATGCCTGGCTGATTCTTGGATTTTTGCCCCACTCAAGTTGGTTCAGGCTTTTTAGGGCAAGTGCATTTTAACTACCATAACCAATCCATGTTTTATAGGCCATAAAGTTGTCCTAGAACAAGCAGAAAGAGTATTGCAAAAGCTTTAAAAATTTGTGGCAAGCTTATACCATGTGGTAGTGGTTATGCTGATAAATTACTCATTTCCTACACATTTCTTACCATTTCTTCTTGCTGACCCAATTTAGTTCTTTTATTTTATATTTATAATATTCGCATTACACGTTGGCACTGATATTTGCTGTAAATATAAACTATCTAGAAAAACTCGGGATATTGAAGGATACAGAGTTGATGGGATTCTTTACATTCTAGAAATATTGCTACCAGCTGTTTGACAGTCTTTGTTATAGAGTCAAACCAAATTCACGTTCCTTTTAAAAAATGATTATTAATCTAGATCCTTCTTACTAATGTATGTGTGTCTTGTTATAACGTTCTAAACATAGGTTGCACTCATATGTTTTCTAACAAAACCCGTACACATGGATCCTGCTGGTAAGGTCACCTGCCAAAATGAAGCAAATGTCTTCATTCAGCATGCTCTTTACTGCAAGGTATATTGTTCTGTAAACTTGGGATCTCGTTAGGGGGAAACAGTGTTCGTCCTGCCTTCTTGCAAACAAAGAAGATTGGAACTTTGTGTGTTTCCCCAAAATATCTTCTGTGAGTTTCAATTTTGTGTAGGGCCTCAAGATTTAAATGCTACATATATTAAGTGACCTTTTGACTTTGCCATTAGATATTCTCTTCTTAATGCCGTCTTCTAAACATTAACAGCTCCATTTCTTTAAAAATGCATAATTTTTCTCATAAGCGAGTTTCTATATTACTTAATTGTATATTTACACTGCCGTGTTATCTAACTTTGGGGGGGGGGGTTGTTGTAGTTAATCAGATGTACTCTGGGGGCGCCTGGGTGGCTCAGTCGGTTAAGCATCCCACTTCAGCTCAGGTCACAATCTCGCGGTCCGTGAGTTCGAGCCCCGCATCAGGCTCTGGGCTGATGGCTCAGAGCCTGGAGCCTGCATCCGATTCTGTGTCTCCCTCTCTCACTGCCCCTCCCCAGTTCATGCTCTGTCTCTCTCTGTCCCAAAAATAAATAAACGTTAAAAAAAAAAAAACAAATATACTCTGTCATAGCATAACTTCATATACACCCCAATTACGATGTCAACTTTCAAGTAGAGATTGAGAGAAATGTCGTGTTGAGAGAGGAAGTTTGAGAGAAAGTATAGGTCTTAATATTTTGGCTTTCCTTGCCCAGTATTAGAAAAGGCTTATCCACACAACATTTTTTCTTTCATGCTGTCTCCAAGTAAAATGTAAAATTGTCAGCATCTGTTAAATAGTGATGACTGCAGGAAGGTGGCTTAAACTGTTGTGGAATTAGAGTGCAATACTGAAAACGTAGAACAGTGTTGCATAAAATTCCGTAAGAATCACGGAGGGTGTGTTTGAAGTAAGAATCCCTCGTGATGCTTGTTAAAGCTATAGAGTCCCTATGCCCTGACCGCGGAGCCTTTAATTTAGTAAATCTGGGCGAATCCGCTTGCACGAGTTGTTCCAGGTGATCCCACTTTGCCACGGTGGATGCAGTGCTTCTCGAGCTTTCCCGAGTACGCCAGTGGCATTGGCATCTTGTTAAAATGCAGAGGTCGTGCCCCAGGCTCTGCATTTCTCACCTGCTCCCGGCTGATGCTTTAGAAACTCAAACTTTGCAACTCAACCGCCCAAGGGCGCCTTTGCATTTCCTTCTATAACGAATTCACCACCTTTCTACTTCTGACCGTATATACATTTGGGCAAGGCTTTAACCGCCTTTAAACCTTGTTTGATACAATTTTAAAATACGTGCTCACCTTGTCCTTTTTCTTTCTTTTGTTCTTTCCTTCCCACCCCCAATGACTGTAGATGTGCACCAGTTAGGTCTTGAAGTGCCATCAGCTGTAGCAGAGATTCCAGATCCCAAGACCATAGCCAGGCATCCCCGCTCCCAGGAACTGAAGGCCATGGAGCTCTCTGACAGTGACCGCCCCGTCAGCTTCGGCTCCACGTCGTCCTCCGCCTCTTCCAGGGACAGCCATGGCTCCTTCGGCAGCAGGATGACCTTAGTTTCGAACAGCCACTTGGGCTTGTTTCACCAAGATAAGGAAGCCGGGGCCATAAAACTGGAGCTGATTCCGGCCAGGCCGTTTTCCAGCGGCGAGTTGCAGAGGGACAGCGCCGCCGGGCAACAGAACGCCGACGAGGGCGACGAAGGGCAGCCCCGGGCCCAGCGCAGAATGGAGGCCAACGGGGCGACCCAGCCGGGTGCGGAGTCGGCCACCAGCCCCAAGCTCCTCTATGTGGATAGGGTTGTCCAGGAAATTCTGGAGACCGAAAGGACTTACGTGCAAGACTTGAAAAGCATCGTGGAGGTAAGGCGCAGTTTTTCCTTCGGTTTTGGTCTTTCAAAGTTGGTCACGCAGGAGAAATATGCTTGCAAAATAAAGAGCAAAGCTAGGTATCAGAGATGCGTTGTCTCCCAAGATGCGGAAGTAGGGTGAATGTTCCAACGATCGTAACTTAAGAGGAACCCGAAGGCCATACGCATTGTGTTAAAATCCTCTTGATAATTTGCATTAACGCGCTAATGATGTGTTAGAAGCAAGACTGCTGGGACCAGTGCACCCCCTGCCCCCCCGCCAGTGCATTATGGTAGTAACTCCTACACCAAAGAGCTCCAAGTGCTTCCCAGGTGCCAGAGCACTTTAAGTGCCCCGACCTGCAGATGTCTGGGGTAGTCTGGCTGAGTCCTTCAGGCTATCTGCACCTTAATCACAATTATCTACTGGTGTCTGGGAGCTTCCCAGACCGGACTGATCCCTGTGTCCCGCCTCCAGAGATTGTGATTTCACGGGCCTGGGGTATGGCCCAGGCAGAGAGATTGTGGAAGATCCCCAAGAGATTCAGGCGAGCTTGGGAGCCTCTGTTCGATGCTATTCTCTATTGGCTGGTGTTGGGGGAAGGGGGTAGAGGGAAGGGAAAAACCGTGGGCTTTATCTTGTCTCAGGCATTTACTTTCTGGTCACTTTTATTACAAACAAGTTTGCTTAAATTCTTTGGCTCCGTGTGAATTGAGCTCAGCTTTATGGGCCAAACCATGTACTCTGGAGATTGAGTTATTAATTGACTTTGACTTATAGATCGTTTTTTTTTTCTTGTTTTTTTTAAATGTTTATTTTTGAGAGAGAGAGAGAATGTGTGTGTGCGAGCAGAGGAGGGGCAAAGAGAAGGAGACGGAGAATCAGAAGCAGGCTCTGCACCGTCAGTGCAGAACCCAGTGTGGGGCTCAAACTCATGAACTGTGAGATCATGACCTGAGCCGAAGTCAGACGCTTAGCGACCTGAGCCGAAATCAGACGCGTAGCCACCTGAGCCATCCAGGTGCCCCGATTTATAGATAGGTGCTTAAGGATAAAGTAAAAATTACCAGAGCAGCACAGATGTTAACTCCCTGTCAATTGATGATTAAAAATATTAATATTTCTAAGGCAAATTTATGTCATAAAGCTATAGCCACTTTCCTTCCTGGTAATATACCAAGTTCTTTCCTTTGCTAATACCCACTTCCTGTTTTAGACTTTTTAATCTAAAATGTTTCGGAGTATAGGAGAATATTTGCTGAGGAGCACATTCTGCCCCGAATATATGCGTTCTTTGAGCTTTAGAAGAAAATTCTGAGGCATAATTGTGTGTTGAGTTCCATAAATGACAGAACCAGACCCCGTCTACTAAAAATAGTTATGACATAACTTCCCGGTAAAAATAGAAAAATCAATTGATGCTCAACCAAAACAATATGTGATACCAAATGTAGAATCCACCAGGCCAATTTCCTTTTTAATTTCAGCAATGATGTCATTTGTACTTGAGAAGAAATACCTGTGAAATTGCCAAAAATTTTGCAACCTCTCGGGAAAGTCATGGCTGTTGAAGCTTTCTTTGGTCTGTCCTTTTTCTTTTGCTTCTTGGAAATCTTTTCACCTGATCAAAATTCACACACCAAGAAAGAAACCAGTAGTTACCGCACTGGTGTTCCAGGAACACTGTTATTTTTTCTGAGACTGGTTGATAAACTTTAGTGAGAGGAGATAGGTAAGATCTGAACACGAAAGAACCGATGAAGACAGAATATTTTTTTTTAGTTTTTAATGTTTGTTTATTTTTGAGAGAGAGAGAGAGACAGAACACGAGCAGGGGAGGGGCAGAGAGAGGGAGACACAGATCCAAAGCAGGCTCCAGGCTCTGACCTGTCAGCACAGAGCCCCACATGGGGCTCAAACTCATGAACCGCAAGATCATGACCTGAGCCGAAGTTGGATGCTTACCTGCCTGAGCCACCCAGGCGCCCCTAGAATATTTTTTTCTAAGAAAGTTTCAGTAAAAGTTCTATTCCAAGCTGCCCAGATGTTCTTGCCTTTTTTTTTTTTTTTTTTTTTTTTTTTTTTAAATCAGTGAATTAACCATGTTTTATACTGGGCTTTGATGGAGTTTTTCTATAAAGATCCAGAGAGTAAATATTAGGCTTTCTGGGCCCTAAGGTCTCACAACTGCTCAGCTCTGCCCTTGTAGCTCGAAAGCTGCCCCAGGCACTATGTCAACGAGTGGGTTTGGATTTTCCAGAAAAACTTTAGGGTCAGGCTTGATCCAGGGGCCGTCGTTTGCCAGCCCCTGTTTGAGGCTCTGAGCTTGTGCCTGTGTTTCATCAACTCTAAAATAAGGCTAATATCTACCCGCCACCCAGCATTAGTAGAAGAATGAGAAAATACATGAAGAGTTTGTACAACAGGATGTGGCACGTGGTAAGCAGTCCATAAAAAGGAGACTGTCATCCTCACCGGCCTCCTCCAAATTTGCTGGGTGAGAGTGGTCGTCATTTAACCATACTGTGTCTTACCTAAAGTCTTTCCCCAAAATGAACAGATTGGTCCGTTTGCTGCAGCAGAAATTTAATGAGGGGGAAAAAAAAAAAAAAAAAAAAACCTTTAAGCGGTGATTCCAGTATTATTGTTTTGAATGCAGTTGGATTGTTTCCGGTGAATCCACCTAAAATCTGAGGTAACACATAATTAGGGAAGGGGAAGGGTGAAGAAGGATGCTGGGAGGAAGGGCACTTGGGGAAGAAAAGTCCCGGACAAAGTGGGAGGCACCCAAACAGGAAGAAGTAAATGATGCTTTGTTCTGGAATTCACCAGAACGCTTTCACTTCTGTGCCCTTTCCACCTAGAAAAGGCCAGACCCCCTTTAGATGAGGGACTCCGCGTCACAGCCTGCTCTTCACGTACTTTTGCTAGGTGACTCGCTCTGTTTCTCCAGATCACAATTTTCACAGAGCGGTTTAACTGAATGGTTAAACTCATTGTATTTAGTTCTTTCCTCAATGAAGAATAACCAATTTTTTTTCCCACTTACAGCACCTGTGCCCAACAAAGACTCTGAAAATCGGTGTTCTTTTAAGATACAGAGTCAGTCTGTTTTCCTCGATCCATTTCTATCTTCTTGTTATAATTCTGTAGCCGGCTTCTCTAATAATCCTCAATTTTTCACGTGCAGAATTAAAAAAAAATTTTTTTTTAACGTTTATTTTTGAGACAGGGAGAGACAGCATGAATGGGGGAGGGTCAGAGAGAGAGGGAGACACAGAATTTGAAACAGGCTCCAGGCTCTGAGCTGTCAGCACAGAGCCCGATGCGGGGCTTGAACTCATGGACCGCAAGATCATGACCTGAGCCGAAGTCGGATGCTTAACCGACTATGCCACCCAGGCGCCCCTCATGTGCAGAATTTGAAAATGGGAAAAGGGCCACTCGTTAACCACCTGCCAATACGAGTTCTCACCACACCTAAGGGGCAGAGCTTGTGACTTGGCTCCTTCTAAGCAAGAATTCTTTCTGGGGGGTGGGGGAGGAAAAGTCCAAACATTTATAGAGATACCCGTCAGTCACTTTTCAACCAGGCAGAAGCACCTTTCTGACTTTCTGCACTCTGCGTGACTGATTCCCGTCTAACTAATGTGTTTCGACAGCCATCCTCAATGGCTTCCTCATTTTTCCCTGTAAAATAGCACATTTTATCTGTATACCACATTCGTACATCATCCCCACAGCTCAGGTGTAGATTTGTTTTAGGATTTTTATAAATGGAAACCTTTTTGGGAAAGATCGCTGATATACACATAGATTTCAGAGACATTAACACAGGGACGCCTGGCTGGCTCAGTCAGTGGGGCATGTAACTCTTGATCTTGGGGTTGTGAGTTCGTGCCCCACGTTGGGTGTAGAGGTTGCTTAAAAATATAATCTGGGGGCGCCTGGGTGCCTCAGTTAAGTGCCTGACCTCGGCCTAGGTCATGATCTCACGGTTTGTGAGTTCAAGCCCCACATCGGGCGCTGTGCTGACAGGCTCCGAGCCTGGAGCCAGTTTCAAATTCTGTGTCTCCCTCTCTCTCTCTCTGCCCCTCCCCCCACTCACACTCTGTTTTTGTCTCTCTCTCAAGAATAAATATTTAAAATAAAATTAAAAAAAAAAAATCTTAGAGGGGCGCCTGGGTGGCGCAGTCGGTTAAGCGTCCGACTTCAGCCAGGTCACGATCTCGTGGTCCGGGAGTTCGAGCCCCGCGTCGGGCTCTGGGCTGACGGCTCGGAGCCTGGAGCCTGTTTCCGATGCTGTGTCTCCCTCTCTCTCTGCCCCTCCCCCGTTCATGCTCTGTCTCTCGCTGTCCCCAAAATAAATAAACGTTGAAAAAAAAAATTTAAAAAAAAAATCTTAGAGGCATTAACACAATGTACTTTGACCTGTTTAGCCCGGTCCCCAATATCCTCAGAGTGGCTTATTTCGGAGAAGATATCCTTCCAAACTTATTTAGGTAAGAGAATTCCCAGATGTTGGCTACACCTTGCAAAGGTTATATGCCTCTCTTTCCCATACGTAGAGCGATTGTATTGATCCGAAATATATAGGTCTTTTTCCTTTCCCGTGCCAGTTAGAAATCCATTTCTGAATCCCTAGTTGCTTCCTGAAATTTTTAAAAATGTCATTGTACTTACTCCTGCTGCCCTCTCTTTCTAGCATTCCTGCCCAGATCCTTCGTTCCAAGCCCCCGGCCCCTCCCTCCCCACCGCAGCTTCTTTGCCTGACATCCTGGTCATCTAAGTTTGTACACTTGACATTTGAGAGAGAAAAAAGAGGGAAAGAAAGGGACATGAGATCCAGACTCAAAAGGACAATGGAGCTGTACTTTCCATTTCTATATATGGCTTCTAATAGCATTCACAGGTAAGACGAGGTAATAAGAAAGCAAGTTTTAAAAGTTGGAAGTAAAGCAGCCACTGATACAATTTGTGGAGAGATAGAAATCTGTAGTTGGAAAGTAGACAGTAAGGGCCTCTTTTCATGTTTAATGGAGCCTTACAATGACTGAGAAGGAACTCTCATAGGTAGAGGGGGTTTCTTTAATCTTCCTAAACGATCTATAACAGAGCCTTTGAAAGCCTCATAAGATTTGTCCCCAGATACAGTTTACGGCCTGTTTTAACCTTTTAGGAAAGTTTTTAAATAGTTCATAATGCTGTCCAGTTAGAAGTGAATTCCCTGCTACAGAATGTCACCTTTGAACTATAAGAGATGCTACATAATATCATCTTGGGGGCCATCGAGGACATACGTATTTAGTGGAAAAAATGAGTAAAATATTGAGTGTGACATCAGTTTATTTTTTTCTATCCTATCCTAGAGAGCTACATTTTTTTTTTCAAGCACCTTTGTCCACTGTGTTAAAAAGCCAGTGAGTATCACACCCTTAATGTTTAAGACTTAAAGAGCCGAAGCCTTAAGCATAGCTTTGTGGAGAGCATTCAGCATTGTTCAAAAGCTGTGGCTGAACAAGGATTAGAATGTTGATCCCCGACCTCCCAGCTCTTGTGTGTTTCAGTCTACAGAGACTCTTCCTTTAGTGCGTGATAGTGTAGACAGCATCAGGGTAGGTGGAGGAGAGAAGGAGGTTTTCACATGCTTGGTGGTGTGAAACACATTGAAAGATGCTCTGCGCGTTACCATAGCTTAGAAAAGAGGTTGCTCTTAGTAGTGGAGGCACCACTTTATTTGGAAGGGATAACCTTCTTGCACTTAGGAAGCAAGCCTTCTCTCAAATCTGTGCAGAGGGAGAGGGAGAGCGAGAAGGAAGCAAGGAAGGAAGGAGGGAAAGGAGGAAGGAACAAAGGAAGGAAGGAGAGAGGAAGGAGAGAGGAAGGAAACCTGTTGACCAGGCCTGGGGAGTCTATAGTGCCTGTCCACCATTTACTCTGTCTAGAGACTTAGCTTAGAGACTTAGAATGGAATCGGAGTTAGCTTTTGTCCAGGGCCACCCCGTCCTCCAGCACAACACTGTCAATTTAGCTGTGGTTTCTGATGAAGTCTGGCTTCCTATGGATCCTGTTGGAGAAACAAGACTGTTTGGTGTGGGAAGGGGCAGTTTGTGGCTCTTCCACTCTCTTCCCTTAGCCATGAGAACAGGATTCTGTGTAGACATTCCCTGGGCCAGCCGTAACTGCTTAGGACACTGGAGAAGAGGAGAAAGGTTTCGAACCAAGGGAGAAGGCTATTGAGAAGAGGTGAACTGTCATGGCTTTTAGTACCTTTTTATTTGCTGATGTCCTCACTGAATACTTTTCCTCCAGCCTAAATAACATTTATTATGCCGACACTTTTTATGAGGTCACGTAAAGTTTTTTTCAATACTGGGGGAGATATGTGTTCAAGGCTGGGGTGTAGGACTTGGCTGGAATTGTTTTTAATGAAGGCTTGTTATGTGGGTGGATTTCATAAAGAACTTACACTATGGGATTTGGCACAATTTAATGTACTTTTTCTTTTACGTGGCATTGAGTACTTTTATTTGAATGTCTCTATTTGTTTTCCCCTCCAAGAGCTTTTATCATAATGACTGAATGAGATCTTTCTTAAAACCATTTAAGATCGCTGATAATTTAGGAGCAACCCTGTTAAATAGTTTTCTGCTTGTGTAGAAGCTATTCCTCAAATAGCATATCTGATCACTATACGTAATGAGCAGATCTCACTTGGACTACTCATTTCCATATCTCTTTATGATTGTTGTTGTGTTGCTATCGTTGTTCTCATGCCCCCTCCCTCCCTCCCCTATCTCCTTCTCCTCTCTTGCCCCCTCGACAATGACAACAACTTAGAAGGTGGGAACACAGTGATTTTATTTCCACTTCGTTGCTTTTTTTTTTTATTTTAAAAAAAATTTTTTTTTTCAACGTCTATTTATTTTGGGGACAGAGAGAGACAGAGCATGAACGGGGGAGGGGCAGAGAGAGAGGGAGACACAGAATCGGAAACAGGCTCCAGGCTCTGAGCCGTCAGCCCAGAGCCCGACGCGGGGCTCGAACTCACGGACCGCGAGATCACAACCTGGCTGAAGTCGGACACCCAACCGACTGCGCCACCCAGGCGCCCCACTTTTTTATCGAAGCATAATTGACCCACAATATTCTGTTAGTTTCGTGTGGACAACATAGTGATTTGGCATTTGTGTGCATTGGGACCCGACCACCACGGTAAGGGCATTTACCATCTGGCATCACACAAAGTTAATACAATATTATTGACTGGATTCCCTGCGGTGTCTATTACATCCTCATCACTCATTTCATAACTGGAAGTTTGTACCTCTTAATCCCCTTCACCCATTTCGCACCCCGCCCCGAACCCCATCCCCTCTGGCAACCCCCACTCTGTTCTCTGTATCTGTGAGTCTTGGTCCGATTTGGTTTGGTTTGGTTTTTTAGATTCCACTTGTAAAAGTGACATCATACGGTATGTGTCTTTCTCTGACCGACGTATTTCACGTAGTCTAATACCCTCAAGGTCCGCCAATGGCAAGACCTCACTCTTCTTTCGTGGCTGAGTAGTGTTTCATTGTGTATGTATACCACTTCTTCACCCATTCATTTATCAGTGGTCGTTCAGTTGTTTCCCTATCTTGGCTATTGTGAATAATGCTGCAATAAACGTGGTGTAGGTATCTTACCAAATTAGTGTCTTCATTGTCTTTGGATAGATCCCTAGATGTGGAATTGCTGGATCATATGGTAGTTCTATTTGTAATTTGGGGGGGAAACTCCATACTGGTTTCCACCGCGGCTGCACCAATTTGCGTTCTCATTGTGTGTCAGAGTTCCCTTTTATCCACACCCTTGCCAACGCTTGTTATTTCTTGTCTTTTTGATAATAGCCATTCTGACCAGTATGGGGTGATACCTCATTGAGGTTTTGATCTGCATTTCCCTGATGATTAGTGACGTTGAGCATCTTTTCATGTGCCTGTTGGCCATCTGGATGTCTTCTTTGAAATGTGTCTGTTCAGATCCTCTGCCCATTTCTTTATCAGATTGTTTGGCTCTGTGTTATTGAGTTGTATGAGTCCCTTATATATTTCGATATTAACCCCTTATTAGATATATCCTTTGCAAATATTTGTCCCACGCAGTACATTGCCTTTTCATTATGTTAATGGTTGCTTTTGCTTTCCAGAAGCTCTTTAGTCTGATGTGGTTCCGTTTGGTTTTGTTTTTGTGTTTGTTTTGTGTTTTTATTTTATTGTGTTTTTTTGCTTTTGTTGCCCTTATCTCAAGGGACAGATTAAAAAAAAAAAAATTACCGAGACTGATGTCAAGGAGCTTATCATTTATGTTTTCTTCTAAGTCTTACATTCAGGTCTTTAATCCATTTTGAGCTAATTGTTGTATATGGTATAAGAAGGTGGTCTTGTTTCATTCTTTTGCATGTGGTTATCTGTTCTTCCCCACAGTGTCTGTTGCAGAGATTGTCTTTTCCCCTATTATATATTCTTGCTTCCTTTTGTGTAAGTTAATTAACCATAGATACATAGGTTTTATTTCTGGGCTCTGTATTCTGTTCCATGGGTCTACGTGACTGTTTTGATTACCATACTATACTGTTTTGATTACAGTCATTTTGTAATATGGTTTGAAATCAGGCCTTGTGACACCTCTAGCTTTTTATTTTTCTTTCTCAAGATTGATTTGGCTATTTGGGCTCCTTTGTGGTCCCATACCCATTTTGGAATCATTTGTTCTCCGAAAAATGCCACTGACATTTGATAGGGATTGCCGCGAATCTCTAGATGGCTTTAGGTAATATGGACATTTTAGCGACACTAATTCTTCCAATCCATGGGCGTGGAATCCCTTTCCATTTATTTGTGTCCTCCTCAGTTTCAATATGGTGATTTTGAGCATTCATCTGTTCAACTCATTGTAATTTAACGTGGGAGGGAAGACCGAGACCTGGGTTGTCACTTTTTCCGAGTCCTAATGAGTTTGCCCATTTTGAAGGTGCTGTTCATTAGTGATCAGTCAGAAGGTATTAACAGGGAAACTGTTCAAGGTGGACAGCATTTTGTAAAAGCAAAGTGAGTCAAAGTTTGCGGAGTTGCTACACAAAAGCAGCTGTTGGCCGTTCCCCAGAGCTCGTGTGTACTTCCTGCTACCAGTTCTCCTCTTTATGATGGTTAGATCTTGAGTCAAAACTTAGGAACATTATTTAAAATATCTATATCGATCAGATTCACCTGGGAGCATGGTAGACCGTGACATCACCAATGTGACACCTTAAGCTTTGTGACCTCACTGGTTCCCAACGGCTGTAAACATACTATGTATCTAACACTTGTAAATTTTTTTTTTTTTGAGAGAGAGAGAGAGAGAGAAAGAGAGAGAGAGAGCACAAGTGAGCAAGGGGCAGAGAGAGAGAGAGAGAGAGAGAGAGAGAAGTGGGGCTCGTGTTTTACCCAAAGTAGGGCTCGTTCATGTTCACCCAATATGGGACTTGAACTCAAGGACCATGAGATCATGACCTGAGCCGAAGTCAGATACTCAATGACTGAGATACCCAGGCCCCCTAACACTTGTCAATTTTCTAAATATGTGCCTGGACAACAACAACAAAAATGCTAAAAAATAAACACTAACAGCGAGTAATATTGGAGTACTTACCACATATCAGGCACTGGCTTAAGCCCCATCCTCGCTCACAGCCCCATCACGTGGGTATTAGGATAATACCCCTGTTTTCGCGCAAGAATATTAAATGGACGAAGGGTAAAGTTAGTTATCCGAGGCCACATAGACAGATAGCGGTAGAGCTGAAACTGAAACCCAGTTTCACTCCCGAGTCCACTCCTTTTACTGCCATTAACGCGACACATGACATGCGTGTTCCTAAAAATCGCTCACGGTGCAAAATCACGGGGGCGGGGGAAACAGGGCTTATAGGAAAAATGAGTTTTGAGCACAACACTCAAAAACGTCATCAGTGATACATTAAAAAAAAGATTGGAATCTGAGAAAAATGAAGACACAGACTTAGACTTGTTCAATGGTTAAGAAATACATGCCTGCTTAGTAAACCTGACCTTGAAGTTGCTCATGGAAGCCCCCTGGTTGCTACACCTGCCACCCTCTATACGAGAGGAAGAGAGAAAGGGAGCAGGAGAGAAAGAGTCAGCAAAAAGAACAATAAAAGAGGAAAAAGAACCAAGAACAGAGAGGGAAAATACAAGATAGGCTAAGAGGAAAGAGAAAAAATAGGAAACCATCTACAGGAATGCAGTTTAGGGGTTATTTTGAAAGATATTTTTAATATTTATTTATTATTATTTTTTACATTTATTTATTTTTGAGAGAGAGAGAAAGAGCACAAGTTGGGGAGGGGCAGAGAGAGAAGAAGGAGACACAGAATCCGAAGCAGGCTCCAGGCTCCGAGCTGTCAGCCCAGAGCCCGACGCAGGGCTCAAAGTCACAACCCTGGAGACCATGACCTGAGCCGAAGTCGGACGCTTAACCGACTGAGGCGCCCAGGTGCCCCAAGGGATTCTTTTGAAGTCACCCGACATGGATGAGTGTGGCACATACTATGCATGCAGGTGGACTGAGTCCTCTGGTAGGCATTCGAGGTGAGCGCATGTGTTTTTGTCTTCCTGTGCTGCTCTCTGGAACTGGGGACAATTTTCTGCATCCACCTAGTGTTTCTTACGGATGAGATCCTGCATAAGCCAAGGCAAAGTTAGGATATTTGAATTAAGTTCAAATTGTTCCCTTGTATATTAATCATGTGGGAACAAATTCGTGTTTAAAATAAATGTTATAGCAGAACTGACTGTACTTATTCTTTGAATTATTATGACCTGTTACAAGTAAGCCTCCCCACCCCTTAGCTCAGAGCAAGAACAGTATCCCTGTTGTCAAAAAACACGGTCTTCCATTTATCTTAAATGAGACTAATAAAAACCAAGACAAATATCCTTAAGGCTCGTTTCGTTTCCACCTTTCAAGAAAAAATGGTTTGAAAGAATTTCAGTTTCTCTTGGCAGTTTGAGAGTTCATTCATGTTTCTGGAAACTAAAATAGATTTTTTTTTTTTACCCTAATCTCAACCCAACAAACGTGATTACTTATAACCACAAATAGTTGGAGGAACTTTTTGTTTTACTGAAAGGATTTGCACAATTTGGTCAAATATTCTTGCATAGACTATAGCAGTTGGTGTTGATGGAACTCTTAGTACGCCAAGGAGATTTGAGGGGTAAATATTAGCGTATTTCTGACGTTAACATTAGATGATGTTTTCCACCTACACTCGCAGATACAGCTAGACAACATAATAAAGGAAAGTACAGCCTTACAATGTAATTGGCGGAGAGGGGAAGAAAATAGAAACTATCCTTTTCACAGACCTAACTGAGTGCTTTCATTTCTTCTGCATGACCAAGCACTTAGAAATACCTGCAACCGAAAAGTCCCTTCCCATCCTATTAGGCTTTTCATTTGAGGCAACATTTTGATTGTTAATGAAAAGGCATTTCAAAAACTTGAGTTAACTCAAGTGATTGAGTAGCTGTTATTACTGGTCTGCTGAAGAAGTGCTCATATATTTCAAAGACCGCCTGTGGGCAAAATTCTATTGGAGATTTGCTAAAACAGTTCCTGTTCAGTTGGGTTGGAATCAGGCTGCCTTTTGGATGTGTGCCATCTTGAATATTCAGTTATAGTGAGTGGGTAGAAA
This sequence comes from Prionailurus viverrinus, assembly GCF_022837055.1. Classification (NCBI taxonomy): domain Eukaryota; kingdom Metazoa; phylum Chordata; class Mammalia; order Carnivora; family Felidae; genus Prionailurus; species Prionailurus viverrinus. The sequence continues at coordinate 136,314,104 of NC_062565.1, forward strand.
ATTATAGAATTCGGGAAATGATGTTCTCCACAAACCAAGCTTCACTTGAGAGAAGTTGACCACAGCCAGAAATGTCGTCCCAAGATGCTTGCACCTTGTGAAACTAATCGCATAGAAGAATTTACCTGGATCGTGAGATAAGCCTAACGCCTAGTGGAACCCTCTTTTAAATACCTAGAAAAGGAAGAGGTGGCTTGGGCCGATGCACAACTTGTCAGCCTGCATAACTTAGTTAACCGTTTTCCGGTCATGTTTTGGCTTTCTCCTTTGTCCACCAAGACTACTTTGCCACTTATGGGGTATAAGCATTGTTCTGCACAGTAGCACTCGTGGAATTTTGTTTAAGTTAATTTATTTATTCTGAGCAGGAGAAGGGTGGGGAGAGAGAGAGCGCGAGAGTGAGCCCAAGCAGAGGAGGGGCAGAGGGAGAGGGAGAGAGAATCTCAAGCAGGCTCTGCACTGTCTGCACGTCAGAGCCTGATGTGGGGCTCGATCTCCCGAACCACAAGATCATGACCTGAGCTGAAATCAAGAGTCGGACGCTTACCCGACTCAGCCACTCAGGTGCCCCTCTCACAGAATTTTTTTAATCTCTTTTTTGAATCGTGGTAAAATATACCTAAAATGTAGCATTTTCACCGTTTTAAGTGTAGAGTTCAATGGCATTGAGCACAGTTACACTGTTGTGCAACTATCACCACCATCCATCTCTAGAACCTTCCTGTCAGCTGAAACTGTGTACCCCTTCAACAGTAACTCCCCATTCCCCCATCTCTCAGCCTCAGGCAACTGCCATTCTCTTTTCTGTCTCCATGAATTTGACACTCTAGGTACCCATATAAGTGGAACCATACAGTATTGGTCCCTCTGTGACTGTTTATCTCATTTAGCATCATATCTTCAAGGTTTATCTTTATTATATATAGTATGTGCCAGAATTTTCTTCCGTTTTTGTTACATAATAGTCTATATAGACATTTCATTTATCACCCATCTGCTGATGACCCTTAGACTGTTTTCAAATGTGTGGGATTTTTGATTAAGTAAAATCACACCAAATTGCAGAGAAACTTACAGAGAAAATAACTCTGTGAGGTCTGACTACAGATTCTGCAAGAGTTGAGGTGAGTTGGTAAGTTTTCTATTCCTAACCCTCCCCGTATCTGACACTTACTAGGCCGTCTGTTAAAACCTGCTGAATGAATTATCTAGGTCTACCCCATCATTTTTATAGTTGAGGAAATGGAGATTCAGAGAAGCAAGTGATTTCTCCAGCTGGATGCAAATCCCTCGCCGTCTAACTACCTTTGATCTCGAGCCCTTACTGAACTTCCGTCACCTGCGGTCTCTTCATGTTAAAATGAAAGCATATCGCGTACTTCCTGGGACATTGTGCAGATCACACGAGGCCATGCCTGTAAGACGCCTGGCGCAGCGCTGGGACCACGCAAACCCTCAACAGCTGATAGCTCTTCAAACCCAGGCCCTGATGCTAAGTTTTGGAAGAGCCAGGACTGCATCTGGGTCCTGTCTCCCAGCCATTCCATTTAGCAACAACTGGAAAAAAAACCCAGATGTATTGGGTGCCCCCTATATGCCAATTAAGGAGAGTTCTCACATTCACACACGCTTGTCGATTCGTTTCTGGAAACCTCTCACTTTTATTGCCCAGTTTCCTCTATCTCGGCCGCTGGCCGGGGTAAAATTGACCTGGACATGTGTGAGAAGTTTGCACCTTCGGTGTCTAGCCACCACATAGTTTAGGCTTGACCAGAGGGGTGACACAGAGGGGACGTGGCCACAGTTAGAGTCACCTCCTTGGCGACTTCTTGGGACAAGCCTAAAGTAACCTATGAAATTGCCCTCTTCCCCCAGCATAGATACAGGTAGGCTTTGGAGGGTCTCCTCCAAGACCAGAGTGTGTGTCTGGGCTAGTCCACATGTGATAATAGTCTGGTTGGTTCTCTGGAACGCTTTTTTCCCCGACTCCCATTCTGAAGCAGGAGCACGCTTTGAAGTTTCTGTCCTAATTTGGAAAAAAACATAAAAAATAAAAAAAATCAGGTAAAGCAGGTTACTGATCAAATGTGTAAATTTCCTTAATATTCCGACTTATCTGGAATGTTCAAAAACTACTCTTAGTAAGAAGATTCACCAGACGAAAACTCCTACTTTAAAAATAAGAAAAAGTAAAACATAATAAAGATACCTTATGAGGAACGCGCAATTAAGTGGTCATCACCTAGATTTAGACCAAGGATAGTAAGCCTCATAAACAGGTTCAAAGGGGCTATTATTTGAGCAATTAAAAGCTATCACGTAGGAAATCTAGTTAGGAGGAGCAGCTTAAAAATAGGGAATTTTCTAAAGTAGAGGTTGCACTTTGCATCACCTGCGGAGGGGTTACTTTTCTTGTCCCAAGCGACACCCTGGGCTATTGAAATCCATTTTCCTGGAGATGGCCTCGGTTTTCCTAAAGCTCTCCAGATTCTAAACAGCAATGGATGTTGAGGACCACAGTCCTAAAGGCATTTTTTTGTCCATTGTTACGAAGGGAAAGCTCAACATTTAAAGACAGCACAAATTACCACTCCCCCCACCCAATCCCCTGTGAAAGACAACACAATGATGAGAAGCTAAAATCTGAGAACTGAATCCAAATCCTGACTCTTCCACTTTCCTGTGTGATCTCGGACAAGTTACTGAACTTTTCTACGTCTGGCGTTTCACCTGTGAAATGGGAATAATAGGGTTGTTGTGAAAATAAGGCTTTCCGTGCAAAATGCTTAGCACAATGATAGACACATAGTAAGCATTCAAGTGAGAGTTATTATTATGTGATTACTAATATAATGGGTATTGTTTGGTAAAGCCAATCATTTCGGGTAGGTTTTGAAGTGTCATCGATTGTTGTGTTTGGTAATCTATGTTAAGAGGTTATTTCCGAAAATCTAACTTTAGTGCAACCTAAAAAGGACAGGTCAAAAAAAAAAAAAAAGGTTATATCTTAGTGTGATTTTTTAGTTTACCTGACATACCTACAGGTAGCTGGGATTCATTTCCAATATAAAGGGCTGCGACAGTGGAAGGAAATTATTCTCAGAATCTTGGCTTGAGCTAGGTCAAACCTAGATCGATGTAACACGGCCAGAAGGTCGGCCTGGGCCCTGGGTCTGTAGCTGTGCACCCATGGGTGACCCACCAGCCTGACCTCAGCTTCATCCTCTATAAATGAATCTAATTCAAAAAGCTGAAATCTAAAGATGACTGGAGATCTCATCTCTTCCAGCCTCAGCTCTCAAGAATGTAACCAGGAAATAAGTAAGTCCTTTGAGCAGCCAAAATAGATTATTTCAAACGCCAAACAGTAACTCCTGTGTCTTTACCCCAGGAGAGGCTCCAAACTCTCACTAAGAGCCTATTTACCCTACATGTTTAAAATAAGCTTAATTATTTGGTCTCTTCACCCACAGCAAAGGGAGGGGTGGGGTGGATGCGACAGCACTAAGGCGCCAGAGGAAAGAACTCCTTAGTAGACGGACTAATGTAAGGCCACCTAGAACTCACCTCCGTGACCCTGGTGAATTTCACTTGTCAATCAGGGCATAACCAGGGTCTTTAGTAATGTGCCTGAATAGCAAGAAAAAATTTTCCTTATGTTTGTTAGAGCATCTAAACTATATCATCTGATGCCTGGCCTTCGTAAACAAAGTGATTTTCTGATTAGAATAATTGACTTTTTCAGTGTTTTCCGCTGCTGTAAAATATCCATAACATGAAATTTACCACGTGAGCCATTTTTAAGTGTGCAATTCAACGGCATTAAGCACATTCATAATGTGCCATCATTACCGCTACTCATTTCTAGAACTTTCTGATCACTCCAGATAAAAATTCTGGATCCGTTCAGCAATAACTCCCCATTTTCCCCTGCCCCCAGCCCCTGGCGACCTCCAGCCTACTTTCTGGCTATGAATTTAAACCACGTCCGTCTTTCTGCGTCTGATTTGTTTCCCTTAGCATGTTTCCAGGTTTCATCCATGCTGGAGCACGTGTCAGAATTTCATTAATTGCCATTAACTTTTAATACCTAAGATTCTTGGACAACAACGGATCCACTCACAAAGGTGAGATAACACTTCGTGAAAAGTGCTGTCATCCTTACTCTGCGAGGGGACGCATTAAGCAAATAATAGAGACATGATGAGAAATTTCAAGCATCTGTGCAACCCAAAGCAAAATGGAATGCTTGTTCCAAATATTAAGAATCTTGTTTTGTTAAACAAATAGAAAAGAATCCATACTGAATCTTGTGCTCGATACCCTTCTTTCCTAAAGTAGGCCCCTGAAAGAAAGAGGCTGCAGCCTACATCTGTGGTTTCTCGAATGGCAAATAGCAAAATCAAAATCACATTGAGGCGAAATTACTCCTCGATTTTCTCTGCAGGCTGCCTAAAGGGCATTGTGCAGTGTGTGCGTGTGCGTGTGTGTGTGTGTGTGTGTGTAAGAGACAGAACAAGCCATTCCTTTAGACTGCACTTGAAAATATTTTCTCCTAACCTTTTCTTTTCCTCTTTGGATCCACAAGAAATGGTACAAGTGTTCCTTCACTTTTAGAATGGGGCTTCAAGTTATGCTGTTAACCTTTCAGAAGCTTTAAGTGGGAGATGAGTCGGGAGGGGCGCCCCAGCCCTGGCCCGGAGCGGCAGCCTGCAAATACAGAATTGCTGAAAAGACACGGCCTTTGTCTGGCTTTCCATAAAGCGGTGGATAAATCACGCAACCCAGGGGTCTGTTTGTAGCCTGGTAAAGGGTGTTCCCCATGCAAATGCAGATAGAGAAAGGGGTGTGAGTTAATCTACTTTTGATGAGGGGAGCGTTTCTTTTCTTGTGCTTAGCGGGGAGTTGGGTGGGTGGGGAGAGAGTTGAAAACGAATTGCCTCTTCAAGAGGTTGCGTGGTAAAAATCGCCGGCCGGGGACAAAGGGAGGGGAGGGGGCAGAAGAGGAATGCCGGGTTGGGTTACAATTCAATACAACTTCAGCCTTAGGGAGTTTGAGTGTAGCCTGGCTCCTTAACCCTTGCCTTCCCGGCTTGGCTTCGCCCAGTTAACAGAGAGACTTGGTCTAGAGAATTCACCGCCCTCATTCCGCAAACCTTCAGGGCTATGAAAGCTAGGGGGTCACACCTGCGAATTGTTGACAGCAGTTTTGAGGGAAAGCAGGAACTCCAAAGGCATTCTGACCGGACTGTCTGTTGAGCACTCACTCCTCTTTTATCGTGGAATCATAAATGCGGATGTTCAGGAGAGCATCTGACCCCCAAGAGGTAGAAAGGATAGAACAGGATTCTTGGGAAGAATCTTAGCCTGGGTTTGACAGTAGGAGGGGCCATCTTGCTAGTGAAAATAGAGTGTGCAAAGACAATGAAGGCAGCAGACAGAGAGCATTCCTGAAAGTACCGGGAGTGAATGCCTGTGTGTTGGGGGTAAGGGAAGGAGGAAACAGAAGAGTGGATAAAAGACTCTAGAAAGGTAGGCGGGGGTGCAGGCCTTGAAGGACCTCCCTCTATGCTGAAGGCTACGGGAAGTCATTTTATGCAGGAGGCAGGCATCAAATTTGAGTTCTAGAAAGACCGCATTGGCTTCATTCTCAAAAGTTGGAGCGGTGAGAGCCCCATAGAGGGATTGGTTAGGATGTCCATGCAGTAGGCACGTGGAAGGTAACCAAGACCAAGGCAGGGATGGGAGAGAGGAGGGATCGGAGAGAGGAGGGGTCAGTTTGAAGACAGGTGGGAGAGGCAGGATTTCTTGTCCAGGCGGGCTTAGCAAGTGAGAGGGCCGGGGTCTTTGTATGCATACGTCTCCCGTAACAATCTTCAGACCCTGTCCCAAAAAGGATGGTTAATAGCAAGCTGCTCAAGGACGTCAGCCTTCCTGTGGCACTGTGAATACCTGTGGCAGAGAAAGACGGCGGCAGTTTTTATTATAATTTATCTGTGAAGGTAGTTCCTTGAGGAGGAAGCGGGCACACGGAAGGCCATACATCAGCCGCACGTGCCGGGCGCCCTGAATGGGCCTTATCGTTTAACCCCCAAGGCCTGCGTTGTCCTGTTACCCCTACTCAAAGCTGAGGCGGTGGGGTCTCAACAAGGCCAATAACCATCCAAGGTACAGCTCCCAGCTCCAGGCTGCCCGTGCTTGTGGTTCCTGCACTTTCCACCACACTGCACCCAGAGGCAGCCCCGGAGCTGAGGCCTTCCAGGGAACTTCTGCCCTTTCGCCCACGTCTTGCTCTGTCCTCCTATAAATCTGCTTCTTGGGAAAGCAGGTTTGCAGCAGATGGAAACTGCATCTGTTACAAGAAAAAACACATAGCGTACCTCTGTTCAGACTGTGCAAGTGCTGCTGTAGAAATTCACTCCATACGATCTCTTGGAAGTTCACTTATGGAAACCTCTCATCCTACAAGATCTGCCTCCCTCCCTCCTTCTCAGTTCTAAGTAGCAAGATGGCCATGGCCGTGGACAGTGTGCCTTAGATGTAGGAGAGGAGACCAGTTTTCCCTACATCACACATGTCACTCTGTGGGCACGCATTGAGACCAGGCCTCCAGTATGACAGAAGGAAACCTCCGGATGTACCCCATTCAGGAGGCCTGAGAAAGTCAGGTTTCTGAGGAATGTCCCGTCACGGTGGCCCACCTGCACCCCCTTTTTACCCTCTGCCCCCCTGCACGTCTCCAAGCCCATAGCTGTTTCTGTGTCAGTAAGTAACTTCTGGTTCCGATTTTACCGTGATGAGGTCAACAACAGTATAGCCAGAGAAGCAGTAATATATGTCCTTAGGGCCACTCATTGTTTTGGGTACAATGGACGGAAGGGTTTAGCCTATAGGCATCTCCATATTTAGCAGCGGATTACCTAATGCCACCAAAGTATAATCACCTTCGTCCGCATTGAAAAACTGCCCATACAGAGATCAGTCCATGTGTAGATTCTTTATTTTAACATACACAGCCTCACTGCACTGCGGTTTTCAAATAGAACAGCTTGACCTTGAGGTCATTATTAAACTGTGTGACTCAGTAGATGGGACATTAAGGTCTTCCAGCTTTTTCCTCTCACTACTTGATATTGCCCAGGTAGCTCCAGCCTTGAGGCCTAGTGGAAACTGTTTCAGGGTTAGAGCTCCAAGCAACTTAGCACAAACAACACTAGGTTTTTGTCTCCTAGGCCTTGTTTCTTCTCTATCAAGTGAATGCTACTTGAGTACCTACTGTATACAGATCAGTTGCTATGAGAATCACCTCTAGTATAGTTCCTGTCTCAGTAAAAGAGACTAGAAAGTGTTCCAGCTCATGAAATAAGTCCTATAGTTCATTATTGTCTAACATATGATTAGGTTATGCATACGGTGACCTGTGCTGTGTATGTGGCAAAACTGTGTATCTGTTTTTTTTTTTTTTTAATGTTTATTTTTGAGAGAGAGAGGGAGGAGCAAGGGAGGTGAGGAGACAGAGGATCCAAAGCTGGCTCTGTGCTGACAGCAGAGAGCCTGATGTGAGGCTCAAACCCGCGAGCTGTGAGACCACGACCTGAGCTGAAATCAGATGCTTAACCGACAGAGCCACCCAGGCGCCCCAACCAGTCCTATAGTTTTTCAGTGCTCTGCTTTCTAGGCTCCCCATCATGTAAAGTTTGTTTAATATACTGAAGAGGAGCATGGTACCGGGAGGCATGGAAGAATTCATTTGTGAGGGTTCACATGACCGTTTTGTAGAGGAGAGTGTTCCTGTGGGGGAGCTACGGAAGAGTCAGGGCATAAAGAGGAATGAAATGACCTGCGCCTGAAAAGGGAAGGGGGGACGTTTTGCAGGAGTAGAAAGCCAGGCGCAAGGTGAGAGGGAAGAAAGAGAACTCGTGAACCGAAGGAGACAGGAAGGCGCGAGCCAGCGTTGGAAGTCAGATGCCAGACGGTTGAAAGCCAGCGTGCTCGGCTGCTGGAAAAGCATGTGCGGGATGTGTGTTGACGAGCACACGAAGGAGGGAGGCTTGACGTGTAAATGGACTGAGACTGATTCAGCTACAGTGTGCTGACGATCCCGGAACGCGGTAGGCGCCAAGTCAATGAGAGTTGTTGTCTTTGGTAGGCTCCTACCTCAAACCTAATCAAAACCACATCAAGTCCCCAGAAGAAGTCAACAGCAAACGTCGCCTCCTGTTTAAAGAGACTGCATTAAGGACGAAAGCCTTGGAAACAGTAGTGCTGGGTTTCCAACTGCCCGGGCTGTAAGTCAGCTGATCCTAGTTTGAATGTGACTGAGTCGCTCACTGTCTGTGGGACCTTGGGAAACAATTGAAATCTTCTAAACTTCTAGAAAAATGGGACTAATAATCGGGTCCCCCTCCTGGGGTTGCCGTGAAGGTTAAATAAGACAATGCACATAAAGCAGTGAGCTCCGCGCGTAGCAATGAACATAAACGTAAGACTACTGATCGTAGTAAATAGCAGTGAGGAGGTGTTAAACTTCAGATGATCTAATAACGTACATTTATTTTACTGATCTTTTATTTTCTGCTCTTGCCCATATACAAAATCCTTTGGGCTTTATTTAATTTTCCTTAATTACCGTGTTTCAAATTATACCAGCAGTACCGTGATTATAATTGAGATGAATCAGTTCTCATTTTCAGGTACTTAAAGCTCTGCCAGGACATCACATCCCTTTGCTGTTTTCCTCCTTAAGGATTACAGCCACGTCTAATTGTATCTGTCTGCTTCCTTCCCTGGCTTGGACCCGGAGAACTATATTGCGTTTTCAGCATGGTTCTGCATGGTGTGGGGGCGACGTTATATAGACTCAGGGAAAACATCACTCCCCTTTTTCTTCCCTCTTCTCTTTTCCCCCTTCTGTCCCCCTCTCCTCATTATCCCCCTCTTTCACCCTGTCTCTGTCCCCCCCTCTCCCCCCAGCCTCAGCAAAGTTGACAGAGTTTGTCTCGGTGATGAAAATAAAATGGCAGAAAAAAAAATAATAATAATGATGCCGTATAAAGTTAACCCAATGAGAAGGAAGACATAAAAAGAGAGTTGGAGAAAAGTAAGGTGACCCGGGGGTGGGTGGGGGGGAACTCCTTCCAGAGGAAGTGTTTAATAAACCTGTCTTTCCTATCTCATCAGCACCCACTGGGATGCTGGTGCTGTGCTCTACTCCAGATGGTTCTGGCAAATTCTCTGGTTGCCCATTGTGAAGATTTAAAAAAATTTTTTTTCAACGATTATTTATTTTTGGGACAGAGAGAGACAGAGCATGAACGGGGGAGGGGCAGAGAGAGAGGGAGACACAGAATCGGAAGCAGGCTCCGGGCTCCGAGCCATCAGCCCAGAGCCTGATGCGGGGCTCGAACTCATGGACCACGAGATCGTGACCTGGCTGAAGTCGGACGCTTAGCCGACTGCGCCACCCAGGCGCCCCCCATTGTGAAGATTTTAAACATACTTTACATTCATGCATATTCGGTGAGCACTTAGATTATCCCAGAAATGCTTTATTCTTTTTTGGTTGTTAGAAATGACGACGGGATTAAAGAGTACAGAAAAAAAAGCAATGTGGGCTTCAAATAAGTATGGAAAGATATCTCAGTGCGAGCGGGACTTCGAAATCAGCATGTGTCCCTGTCCCCTATTTTAAGAAGAGTTCTTACAGTGGCGCCTGGGTGGCGCAGTCGGTTAAGCGTCCGACTTCAGCCAGGTCACAATCTCGCAGTCCGTGAGTTCGAGCCCCGCGTCGGGCTCTGGGCTGATGGCTCAGAGCCTGGAGCCTGTTTCCGATTCTGTGTCTCCCTCTCTCTCTGCCCCTCCCCCGTTCATGCTCTGTCTCTCTGTCCCAAAAATAAATAAACGTTGAAAAAAAAAAAATAATAAAAAATAAAAAAATAAAAAAAAAAAAGAAGAGCTCTTACATATGAGAATGCTGTCAATGTAATTTGAAAACACTAAACACGGTTTTTAAAATAAATATTTAACAAGCAATAGAAAATTAAGTTTCCTGCCATGTTTTTGTTACAGAAGGGACTCTCGTAAGAACTTTTCCGTTCTAACTTGGTAAGCTAAGAGATTAATTGTAGTACTATATTTGCACCAAATTCTTTTTAATTGTCATGAATTTTTAAAATTTATTTGCGTTTATATACATCACATCTTCCTCTGGATGTCAATATGAAGTAAAAAAAAAAAAAAGACAACTGATTTCCATAATGGTTTGCCAGAAGCATAGGAAAAGATGGGCGTCTAGTTGCTTGAAGAACTTTAATATATTAATGCTAATCCTGTTTCTTCTGATTCAGTTACTATAGGCTGCCAGTTCATTTGTGTTTTCTGCTTAAAGCCTTTGGAGAAAACCAAATATACCCAGTTTTTGTTTGGAGAAAACCAAATATACCCAGTTGTCTTCAAGCAGAGATCTATTTCTCTTTCGACTCAGCATTTCTGTTTTTAATAGAATTCCTGTCTGCCCAGACCAAGTTTCCCTTTCTGGGAAGACCTGCCCAATCCTCCCCCTGTCTAGGGCTGCCTGTCCCACCTCCCTGCTCCCCTTCTCTTAGGAGGAAGAGGGGAAACACTGGAGGGGACTGAACAGGCTGCATCGTTTGTCACAGCTTAGCAAGAAGGCCATTCCTGACATTTTTTACTGATGCTTTATGTATTGAAAGTATTATACTAGGTAAATGAGGCTGAAAGCTCCCAGTTTTATTTATTTGTTTGTTTGTTTGTTTATGATCCTTTTACTCAAATGTCTCAGAGCCATTAATTCTGACTTTTACATACCACCAGTTAAGATCAGCTTCTATATCATCAGTTAGGAAGACTGGATGAGAACTGATCTCTTACCAGCAACAGATGCTGCTTTTAACTCTTCCCCCTTTGCTCCCCCCCCCAACCCCCTTGCGGTGCGTGCACACGGGGTGTACGTCTTCCTCTCATATTCTTCCCTCTTTCTCTCCTCGTCTTCTTTTCCCCCTTGTGCTTTCTACTCCCCTTTTTCTTCCCTCTTCTCTTCTCCCTCTTCTGCTCCCCTCTATCCATCCTCCCTGTCTTCCCCCCTCTGCCCCCCCCTCCTCCCCGACCCCCAACAAGGTTGGCAGAGTTTGTCGCCATGATGATATATGGCATTTTCTGCGCACTTTTCCGCGGTGTGGAGGCAACGTTGTACAGACTCGAGGAAAACACTGCTCCCACAATAAGAGCTTTGTTTCCAGCTTGATGAAGTGGCCGGAGACCCCCGCCTCCCGTTTCGTTAGCTGTACCCTCCTCCCCCCTTCCCCCCCATGGATGTGGGCAGAGAAATCAGAGAAAAGAGATTAACGGGAAGATTAACTCCTGAAACTTTATCTGCAGGCTACAGAGGGAGATTTTACTATAAACCCTGATTAGTGGCTTATTTGGAAGAAAGAGAAAGGGTTTCTTTTGTTTGAAAATGTGTTCTATCCTCCCACCGCATTTTGTAAATAATTTTTGTAACACATTGTCATACTCTGACTTCTTTCTTCCACATGCCTTTCTCCTGTACTCTTCTTGTGGGCACCTAGAGTACAGGGTCACATCTTACTTGTTTCTTGATGTCCCCCCTTAATACAGAAACTCGCACATAGGATGTGGCCCCCAAAACTCTTAGTTGTGTACATTATAATGAAACTATTGAAGGGAATACAACGCAGTCACTATAAAGAATGACAAAGAACTATCTTGACATATAGGAAGCCTGTGTATTTATATACATTGAGTGGGGGGAGAGAAGTTGTGAACCGAGCATAGATCTCATTTTTGACAAATGTCACTGCCCTGGAACATAGCCCAGGAGCATGCATACCAGGTCACTAACCAGAGGTACCTCTGGAGAATGACATCTGGGGAGAGGGAGGGGCCCTGCGGAGGGAGAGGGAACTTTTTACCCTGTATTCTCTGGCTCACTGGAATTTTCTCTAGCCAAGAAATGAAGCTGACCCATGTGGCCACTCCCTGCTCTACTCAGAAAGACAGTGTTCCCAGCCCGGACCTCCCAGGCGAGGGGCTTATCCCCCCCCCCCCCCCCCCCCCCCCGCCGCTTATCTTGGCCCTTGACCTGGTTCTCATGCTCGGCTTCCCCTTCCCTACACCTACCACCAACCCGTTCACGGACGCATCTGCGGTGAGTGCGCGCGTGGGGTGCGTGGGTGCGTGCGTGGGTGGGCGTGCAGGTGGGTGCACGGGTGGACGGATCAACCGGTCAATCCTCCCCGGTCCCACATCTCTTCCCGGGTCAAAATTCACAGTCCCGTTAGCCACTTCCAGGGCAGGCCGCAGCTCTCTCTAGTCACTGCACCCGGGAATCTGTCATCGTCTCTCAGTTTCCCCAAGACTGTCCGGAAGAGGAGGGCTTGCCAGGCTCTCTGCTCCAAGATAGACCCCCTCCAAAGCGCCCCCCAGCGCTGCTCCCGCTCAGGGGTGCGGTCTCATGGGCGAGAGCCCCAGCGTCCTGTGCTGCCCGTGGCCTCGCAGCTCTTCGCTTACTGTTATCACTTCCTTTGCAAGGGCTCTTCGCTGTTGTCACTGCCACAGGAGACTTCTTGGAGGTGCCATGGCCTGCTCCCCCCTCACCGAGGCTGCAGGCGGCCGACACCGAGCTACTCGGAAGCTGCTTTTTTGTGGGTGGGCGCTGGCCGTGGCCGTGGACGCTGGAGCACCGGAGACGACCTTGGCCTCTCTGTTCTGTCAGCGCTGCCTCAGCCCGAGCCCAAAGCTGCACAGCCTTTGCACAGCTTCTAGCTCCCCACGGAGCTTTCTGAGCCAACCGCTGTTTTTCTCCCCAGATCCTGAGCCTGCCAAACCGCCTCCTTGGAGATCCTACAGCGACATGTGTCTTCACACATCCCAAACCGATTGACGCTCTGTCTTTGCCCCCAGCCCACCACCTTCTTCTCTTCAGGGCTCCCGGGAACGGGGAGAGAAAGTGCATCCGGGACTTGGGCCAGGCCGGTGATGCTGAACCGGTCATGACCACGGTGATGTTCCCTGGGGGCTCTATTTGTGCAGAGGACAATGGCTGGAAAGTAAAACCCCATATGTCTCCTCAGAGCTTTGACCCTAAGAAGACAAGATGAGCAAGCCAGAGCCGCGTGGAGGTCTCCTGTCTAGAGAAGTGAGGCCAAAAGATTTGTCTCCTCTTCATCGCAGATCCCCAGAGGTGTTTGTCAGTGATTTTTCTGGCTGTGAGGCGGTCCGGTACCGCGGGTACCAGCCGGCCAACAAGGCCTAGAGCCAAGCTGAGGCTTCTGCAGGCTCGGCCAGCAGGAGCGGCCCTGGCTTACTTTTACCTCACCAGCTTCCAGGCCTAGAGAGGCAGAAAGAAGGGTGAGGGCCGGTGGGTGCTCTTCCCAGAGGGAGCATCCCAGCTCCGTCCATGCGGTGGACGAGGCGTTGGCCTTCCTGCCTTTTCATTCACTGCCCGCCACAGAGGATAAGAGAAATGTCTTGCTGTGGGGGAGGAGAACAGAGCTCCTTCTCTTCAGCGTGGAAAGTGAGCGGAGAGAGAAGCGCGGACTCCCTCCTCCTCGTCGGGGAGCAAGAAATCCCGGCCCCTTCGAGGTCCTTCCAGCCCGGCTAAGAATCAGGTTGACCTGAGATAGATTTAACAGGACAAAATCCGATTTAACAGCGTACGTACGGACAGACATGGGAATTCCAAAGACGGGCAACATGAGATAGATAGATAGATAGATAGATAGATAGATAGATAAAGTCATCCGGAACTAAGGCGAAGGGGGCAAAGGTCGGGGCCTTCAGAGGAAGGAATGCAATTTACAGGAAGATGGAAAAAAAGTAAATGTTTGGTAAACAAATGTTTGCTGGCCCCTCGGAAACAATAGGACGAGAGGACTTTGCTCAGAGTGGCCTTGCTTAGGTCCCTCCCTGTCTGCCTTACGTGGCTCATGTCATAATGTGGTTGTCTGTGGTGATAGCCCTCTTTCTGGAGCAGGTCCTCTCTCTCAATTCTCTTTAGGCATTTGAGGGGGGAGGTTGAAGAGCTTTTCCTGAATTTGCTGGGTTTTGATTGCTTTTTAACTCAAAATAGACCTTCTGCCAAAGTGACCCATCTTGGGGTGACCTCCGTGGGCCCCCTACATCCTGAGAGCCAACAGTGTCCCTCACACACTGTGACTCTCACCCTTGACCGGCTCCTTTCTGTCCTTCACGCCGGTTAGATGGCGTTCCTCTCTGTAGACCCTGCCGCTGAGGGCCTGGTCTGGGTTCACCTGCGCTGCTCTGCTGGTCTCACCGGCCTCCCCACCCCCTTTTCACACCTTCTGTTCTGTTTTCTTCACTGAGGCTGGGATGGTCTGCGGTGTCCCTACCTCCTTCCGTGGTGGCCACCACCTACAGAGCACGGAAGATTCTCCACAATCCCCCCGTCCTCACACCGCAGCTCACCCCCAGGGTCTGTGTGCCTGTGCACAGGCCCTGCCCTCTTGGCCCAGGTCAGCTCCTTTCAGTGGCCTGAGGCCTCTGTTTGCACCTTTCTACCTTCCTGGATGCTGTCTCCCTTTCTCTACATCCAGAATGCTGGTTCTCCTTAAAGATTCAGTTCCACGCACACTTCCTCTGGTACAGAGCCTCTCTCCGCCCTGGAATTGAGCACTTTTTCTCGGCCCCCTCTGTCCACCATACTGAATATTTATCAGCCATGCAGCCTCAACACTGTATTGTACTTGTTTGTTTACACTGGTCTTTCAACCACACGGGGAACTCCTTGGGGGTAGGAATCATGGTTTATTCATTTTTTTAATTCTTAGCTTGTAAAACAGAACTCGGCACACAGTCTTAGGTCCCCAGTAAAAGGTGCGGGGGGGGGGGGGGTGGGGGGGTTGTAGGAATGAATGTGAATGCTTTTAAACTGTAAATTGATACGCAAGTGTAAGTTTTTGTAACTTATTGTGGCGTCAGTGGCATCCCAATGTAATGCATGGCATTTGGAGGGCAGGTTTGGGGATAAACAGATGACTACTTTCTAGAAAAGGTGGAGGGGTTGGAGAAAAGAAAAAAAAAATGCTTCCTTCAAAAGAAAGACCCAAAAGTCTCACATACGAGTTACATGAAAGGACTTGGAATTTGAAAGTTCTAACAACAGGAAAACCAACCAAAAAGAGCCAACTATAAACCCACTAGGTTGAACCTTGAGATGTCAGCAAGAGGACTTGGGAATGGAACCTTTTTGTTGTGTTTCTACAATGGACTCTCCCCAAGAGAGGAGGCGGAAGGGAGTAGAAAGGATGTAGAGTGTGGTGAGACTTTATAGTTCTAAGTCCGCCTCTCTTTCCCTCTTGTGGTTTATCTTTATTATGGTAAACAGGTTATCATTTTAAAACATTTTTAGGGGCGCCTGGGTGGCGCAGTCGGTTAAGCGTCCGACTTCGGCCAGGTCACGATCTCGCGGTCCGGGAGTTCGAGCCCCGCGTCGGGCTCTGGACTGATGGCTCAGAGCCCGGAGCCTGTTTCCGATTCTGTGTCTCCCTCTCTCTCTGCCCCTCCCCCGTTCATGCTCTGTCTCTCTCTGTCCCAAAAATAAATAAACGTTGAAAAATTTTTTTTAATGTTATTTTAGAGGAAGAAGGGAAATGGGGCAGGGACATTAATTTAATTCTATAAGCGTCTTAGAAAAATAAGGCGAACTACCAAGGACACTGCACTTGAGTTTAAATTGGAATTTGAACTCTGTCCATTTCTGCACCATCTCTGCTGGGGGACTGCGTAGACCAGGGCTCCTCTGCCTGTGCCGAGGGACGGGGATGTGTTTGTGTGTGCGTGCATGCGTGTTTTCTTCCAGTCAGTCACACGCTTATTCTTTTGTAAAATACAGTAAGAAGTAAATCGCTAGAAAAACAAAATAGAAGAAATCAGACATGCAAAATATAAGCCCGAATTTATCGTTAGATTCAACAGATCTCATTCTCTCAAAATGTTGGAAGTTTCCACCTGCTTACTCTCAACTTCTGCACCTCTCTTGTAGTTCGGGTACCACTTTGCCATTTATGGCACTGAAAAGAGAGGGGCGCCTGGGTGGCTCAGTCGGTGAAGCGTCTGACTTCGGCTCAGGTCACGATCTCACGGTTTGTGGGTTCGAGCCCCGCGTCGGGCTGTGTGCTGACAGCTCAGAGCCTGGAGCCTGCTTCGGATTCTCCGTCTCCTTCTCTCTCTGCCCCTCCGCCAGTTGTGCTCTGTCTTTCTCTGGCTCACAAAAATAAATAAATGTAAAATAGCACTGAGTGAGTCTTTACTTGGGTGTTTTCAGTACCGGACGTTACAGGGGATGAAAAAGTTACCACAAGGAGGACACCCGTGTACAAATCTCAAGGAGATCCTGAGGCCATAAACTGATTAGAAAACAAATACCTGAGGCTAAATTTAAAATGGCGTAATAGAACATTTTTCCAACTAGTGGCAAGCTCTTTTTTTGTGTGTATCTCCCCACCTTGTCCCTCTCCCAAGTGGAGTGAATTCTTTGATCCTTTTGGAGAATAATCGTTTTCAATGCAAAAGTTTTAAATTGATCCTTCATTGTTAACTGTAGGGTAGCCGTAAGTGCTGACATCAAGCCCATAAAATTAATAAGCAGTGTGACAGGCTCTAATAAATTTCATTGGTGTCTTTGCTCTGTCATTTGAGCCCTGAACCAACTGTTATTATCACCGAGCTTCGAACCTCTCATTTTGGCTTGAGATGATTACAGCTGCTAACGCAGTGCATGCTACAGTCGTTTCCAGTAACTGGTTTAGGGTTAAAGTATCCTATTTAAAAGGCTTAATTATGATCAGTGGGGGCAACGAGTTGTGGCCCTATGACTTTGATCCGTTTTCTAGAGTGACCTACAAAAATTGGGACTCCTAACGATCTGTTTCCTCAACAATTTCAACAAACGAGCAGCTTTGACATTCTAGTCTCCCTACCACGAACTGGGGGGTTTAGAAACTCTTTCATTTGGAGAGGGGCCATCCTCTGTTGGAAGCCAGCCATGGTTCTTTGTTTCTAACCCCAGCTGAAATTCTTCAAGCCCCTTAACGCCATCTCTCCCTCACGTGAAGAATTTAGTATCAGGTTTCTGCAAATGAGCAAGCTTTTCACCTGAAGTGAGAAAAAGGCTTGTCTTCTCCTTTAAAGCCCATGGCAGCCAGCGAGGTGAATTTGGCACACACATATGTCACTTCTGCCCTAGCCTTTATCCTGCTATTTGTGTGGATCATGCCTACCCTTATCTTTCTGTTTAATTTCATGCCCATCTATAACCTTATGTTTTACCTTCTTAATTCCGCACTTGATAGGTCCTTTTAAAATGATGGGGCGCCTGGGTGGCTCAGTCGGTTGAGCGTCTGACTTTGGCTCAGGTCATGATCTCGCGGTCCGTGAGTTCAAGCCCCGCATGGGGCTCTGTGCTGCCAGCTCAGAGCCTGGAGCCTGCGTTGGATTGTGTGTCTCCCTCTCTCTCTGCCCCTCCCCTGCTCATACTCTGTCTCTGTCTCTCTCAAAAATAAATAAAGGTGAATAGAATAGAATGGAATAGAATGGAATAGATTGGAATAGGACGGAATAGGACGGAATAGAACGGAATAGAATAGAATGTTATCAGGAGTGCCTGGGTGGCTCAGTTGGCTAAACCTCCAACTCTTGATCTCAGCTCAGGTCTTGATCTCAGGGTCATGAGTTCAAGCCCCACATTGGGCTCCACACTGGGTGTGAAGCCTATTTAAAAAAAAAAAAAAGATAAGGAAATAAAATGTTGATCAACGTTTTAAACAACTATCAAATATAAGCATTCAGTGCAAGTAAATATTAGCCCATCTTTTTGTACCACTTGTAATTTTATGTAAGCATCATTGAATACACTTAGTTTTTTGCACAAGTGTAGGTTAGGTTTACATGTTGTTCAAAAGGTGCTTATTTCACTTCTAGCTATCTTTAGCATTTCTTATTTGGGCATTAACTCTATATCCTATGCAGATACTTAAGCTCCTTATCATTGTTCCATTCATGAAAGGAAGGAGGCTATGTCTTGCTGTTGTGGGTTTTGGGTGCCAGAGACACTTAAACCCTGTGAATTTAAATTTCTTCTTGAGATGGCCACTGTCTTCAGAAGAAACGATGTTACCACAAAGCTTAAAAGAGAAAAAATGTTTAGAAACATTGGTTCAGCCTTTTGCACTACTGGTGGGAATGCAAACTGGTGTAGCCACTCTGGAAAACAGTGTGGAGATTCCTCAAAAAATTAAAAATAGAACCACCCTCCGACCCAGCAATTGCATTACTAGATATTTATTCAAAGGACACAGGAGGGCTGTTTCGAGGGGGCACATGCACCCCAATGTTTATAACAGCACTGTTGACAATAGCCAAAGTATGGAAAGAGCCCAAATGTTCATTAACTAATGAATGGATAAAGAGGATGTGGTGTGTGTGTGTGTGTGTGCGCGTGTGTGTACGCACACACAGATATAGATATAATGGAATATTTCTTGGCGATCAAAAAGAATGAAATCTTGCCATTTGCAACAATGGAGATGGAACTAGAGCATATCATGCTAAGCGAAGTAAGTCAATCAGAGAAAGACAGATATGTGATTTCACTTACATGTGGAATTTAAGATACAGAACAGATGAACATAGGAGAAGGGAAGCAAAAATAATATAAAAACAGAGGGAGACAAACCATAAGAGACTTTTAAATACAGAGAGCAGACAGGGTTGCTGGAGGGGTGTCGGTGGGGGATGGGCTAAAAGGGCGATGGGCATTAAAGAGGACACTTATTGGGATCAGCACTGGGTGCCGTGTGTAAGTGATGGGACACTAAAGTCTATTCCTGTAATCATTATTACACTATATGTTGGCCAACTTGGATTGAAGTTAAAAAAATAAATGAGCAAACAATGGTTCGTGCATGCCACGATTTTAGTATTGACGAAGCAGAATGGTAAGTTAGGATGCATTCTGGGAAATGGGCTCCTGAGAAAGTTTATGATGAGGCCCTGCCTGGTTTTCCTTTGAGGAACGTGAAGAGCATGAGAGAATGAATGTGCCTGATGAAAAGGGAGAAGGAAGAATTATCTGATGGTTCTTAAATTTCGTTTCTCCTTTGGCTGATCACACCTAAATGCTATTGTGTTTGCGACTGGACGTTGGAATGTGGCCGTGGCCTGGGATTCTCGCAGGGTCCCTTTCTCCACATGCTGCATAACACCGTGTGACGTTTGGTCGAGGGCCACGGTACATCGTGCAGCCCAGGGCAGGGGATTGTATTTATTTTCTACTTTACGTTATTTCAGCTGTTTTCACTTTTTTCTTTATTGTTTTCTTGCCTCCTACGGAGTTCTTTTTTCAAGCATTGCTGGGGAAGGGGGAACACTCAGTTATGAACTCTCACACCCGGGGCAGAAAACAGCTTTCTCGCAGCAGCTCCAAGCTTCTAAGCCACACACACTTAACCCACTGTGGATCTGAGCCCACATTAGCTCTGCTTGGGAGCTGGTACTGTTGTCAAAAGATGTAAAATCATTTCAAAGCTTTCCATGGCTCATTAACATAGGCTACTAGATAGCATAAGTGAGTTATGTGCTTATTAAAATAAAAAGAGAGTTTGGGGTTTTTTGGAAATTGGTATTTGAGGAAGGATTTGGTTCTGCACTTTAACAACCGATAGCTTCCCGATTTAAAGGTTATGTTTAAACAACTCTTTTCCCCCCAGTTTATGGAGATAAAATTCACACAGAACACTGCATTAGTTTAAGGTGTAAAACATAATGATTTGATACACATATATTCTGTGAAATGATCACCACACTGAGTTCAGTTAACAGCCATCACCACACGGAGTTACAAATTTTTTATCTTGTGATGAGAAGTGTTAAGATCTGCATTTCTGGCTTTCTACTATATGAATTTGAGTATCTTTTTATCATATACATCAGTCAAGGAAACAGAAGACGGTGTTGTTATGCCAAAACTCTGACATTCTGAGAAACGAAGATCATTATATTATCCGTCTAGGGAGGCTCTAATACGTTTGGGTGGTATATAGACTATTGTGTGGCATACTCCTTCTTCTTGTCCAAACTCCCTGTTCTATAAATAGGTAAGTACTGTCATCATTAATAAACGAGACACAGTACAATTAATGAGCACATTAGCATGATAATTACTTGAAACTGATATGAAAGGTTTGTCCTGCATAACTAAAGATGGCTTGGAGAAGGACAGGAATGTTTAAGACATCCTTGTCATTGATTTCCCAGGATTACCTTGACTGCATCAGGGACCAAACAAAACTTCCGCTGGGGACAGAAGAAAGATCAGCCCTCTTTGGAAACATACAGGATATCTACCACTTCAATAGGTAAGTTCATACTCAAATGATTGTTCTCACACGCGAATGTGATGACTTTCACGTGAATGCAGCCTAAGAAAACTTTACCTGTAATCCTTGATTCGACGTCATACGGTTTTGTGTGCCATCATGTGATGAAGCCTTCTAGCTAGAAGCATCCTTGTTCTAGATGAGTCTCCCATGTATTTAATATTCCATCCCACTCCACCCTCCTGACTCGGAGAAGAGACCTGTTTGCCCTGACGGAGGAGTGACATCTTTCTTCTACAACACAACAGAAACGGGACATCCAGAAGCGTGCGCGTGCTTAGTCTGCAGCACCCCACCTCCCCTGGATTTTCTAGAAGTTGTCTTCTGCCTAGGGCGTGGGGAGGACACCGTAAACACACAACTACTTTAGGTCACAACATATATGAATTCAAATTACTTAGTAATTTACATTTAAATGATTAGTTCAAACACGTATTGAGGACCGACTACATAAAAGACACTGGGCTTAGAAAATTTGCTGAAGGGGCTGGGACAGGCAAATTGGTTAGTGTTGTATGTTGTGAAACTTCTGCCAGGAAGTAGGCAGGTTAAGATTACAGACTCTGGTTTCCAACATGTCTGGGTTTGCATCCCAGCTGAGCCATGTAGGTATCTTTGGGTGAGTCTTTCGATGGAGTAGAATAACTCATTCCCTCCCTCCAAGGCTGTACCCTTGTCTTCCTTTCTCCATGAAGCTTGCCGGACACACACACACACACACACACACACACACACACGCACACCCCTCAACTGCTCTTTTTCTCCTGGCATTTATCGAATTCCGACATACCCTGTAACTGACTTTGGGTTGACATCTGTTGTTTCTTTCCTCGCCACGCCCACTCCCCCAGGGACAGGGATCTGTTTCCTTCCTGCCCTTGTACCTCAACAGTGCCTGGCGTACAGGCGACATGCAAACGTTTGTGGAACGAATGAATGGGAACAGTAAGTATAGGTGTCTCGTAAGGTTATTGTGAAGCTTCAGGGCATTCATATACCAAAAGTGCCCAGCTCAATGCCAGCACAGAGGAAGCACCAAAAATATCAACCGGGGATGATGTCGAATTTGTTAAAATCCCATTATGAAATTCGACAGCGCCCTGCCATCGTGTGACTCCACCGTAACGCAAACTATGAATCTTACCCCACTTTGCTTAATGAAATTGGTGTATGTGACACCTTGGAGGCGGGAGCCACATCTCCTTTGCTCCCTCCGAATCCCTAACACCCAGCCCGAGCACGGCCTCTCTGGGAGACCTGCGTCTTGAATTGCATCAACAGCTCCTTTAATTTTGAAAGCCCACGATGTAAAAACTGCAGGTGTTGAAGCCTCTTCCTAATTGGACCCAGGAGACTTTGAAAACCAGTCTGCATGTTCCAAGATAGGGGTTCTCAACTTGAACTACACACTGGAATCAACTGGGAAGGTTTTTAAAAAAAAAAAAAAAAAATGACGGATCCCACCCCAGAAATTCTAATGAATTAGTTTGGGGTGGGGCCAGGGCATCAGAAATTTTGGAAAGATTCTCCGATGTTTGAAGCGTGCAGTCGTGGCTGGGGAAAACCTTCGACATAAAATAAATACGGTAATAAGAAAATAGAGAGGGACGCCTGTGTGGCTCAGTCAGTTAAGCGTCGGACTTAAAGCCCCACGTCGGGCTCTGTGCTGACAGCTCAGAGCCTGGAGCCAGCTTTGGATTCTGTGTATCTCTGTCACTCCCTGTGTGTCTCTCTCTGTTTCTCTCTCTCTCAGAAATAAACAAGCATTGGGGCGCCTGGGTGGCGCAGTCGGTTAAGCGTCCGACTTCAGCCAGGTCACGATCTCGTGGTCCGTGAGTTTGAGCCCCGCGTCGGGCTCTGGGCTGATGGCTCGGAGCCTGGAGCCTGGTTCCGATTCTGTGTCTCCCTCTCTCTCTGCCCCTCCCCCGTTCATGCTCTGTCTCTCTCTGTCCCAAAAATAAATAAACGTTAAAAAAAATTTTTTTAAATAAATAAATAAACAAGCATTAAAAAAATATTTAAGAAAAGAGAGAAAAGTCATCAGGAACTTGAATTAGGGAATTTAGAGTGTGCATGTTCATTAGCAATGCATCGGTGTTCAGGCAGGCTCCCATTTAACCGTCACTCGCCACAATGGTAAATGTTAGCTGGTAAATGGTAAATGATGGTAAAGTGATGCTCAATCCTGTGAGCCCCTGAGTGGCCTCTCCTTCCAGAACCTAGCAGTAGCTCCGTAACCTGGGGCGAGGGTGGAAGCACATATGCTGGGAGGCGCCTGGCCTGCGCCTTCTGGTGGTTTGGCTGTGAGCTGATGGTTATGACTGTTTTTCTAGGGCCTTCTCCATGCCAGAGGCCATAGAGTTTTATGAGCACTATCACTTTCTATGCCTCATCTGGGCTCCTCTGACCCCAAACCCCAGGCATTTAGCCATATTCCCTCTTGCCAGAGCGGAGCCCTGCGTTTCCAGCCATGGTCCGGGACATTGCAGCGTAGTCTAGAAACGGTTTTTACTCCCCAGAGTTTAAAGCTTCCAACGTCTCCTAATTTAAAGAAAGGTAAGAAAGAAGCGTAGCGTAGCCCCGCCCCCGCCCAGGCAACAAGAACGGCCCTTGACAGTGGAGCCCATTCTGCACGAGTTGGAAGACTGAGAAGGCCTTTTTATATTCCCGAATCAGTTGTCTGTTCTTTTCTCTTTGGTGTTTTCTGAGCAAGGAAGCCAGACATGTCTACAATAAACTTGAGGCAGAGTGAATGAGCACCCCGATGATGATGATGACACGTGACGCGTCAGTGTAGGGACGCAGCGTGCGCACAATGAGCACAACGTATTCATGCCTCTCCCTTTCGTAGGTCACACTTAGACATCCCCTGCACATGCATTATCTCATTTAATCCTTGTAACAGCTCTCCGTGGTTAGGATGCATATTGTACGCACATCTTATAGACGAATCAGTCATGCAGTGTAGAAAAAGTCCTTTGCTCAAGGACATGGAACTAGGCATCCAGTTTAGCCTGTTTGCCAACTTTCTGGTTTTGTCAAATTTCTGTTGGCTTTCTTCTTATTTTATTTCGCTACTATTTTCAAGAATATCTTCTTGTTTAACTTTTTCAGATGCGTTGTCTATACTGTTGGGTCCCTATTCATTTTTATTTCCTTCCCCTTAAATCTGAAGTCTACATTGAGAGCTCAAACGTCTTTGCTGTTACATTTGGCTAAATGAATAGTATTGATGTGACTTCTTATATTAATGCCTCTTATGAATCTTTTATTAGATATCCTACATCAGTTGATTTCAAAGCTACGACTATCTGCCAAATCTATGGTTGGGGCTTAAAATAATTTTGAAGGTTCTATTATTAGTTCAGGTCCAGGTTTTTCAACATAATATAATATTATTGTGACCAACTAAGCAAGATTTAAGTCTCTAAAATTAAAGAGGGGGGAAAAGAAAATGGTGTTATGCTGGCCTGAAAAACTCTGCTGACTAGATATTGTTTTCAATATATATTTCCAGAAAAGCATAGAGTAGCATGATAAGCACTTATGAATCCCACCCTCACTCTATCAAAGTTTTGTAAATTTTATTTATTTTTTTTTTTAAAGAGAGAGAGATCATGCTAGTGGGGGAGACGAATAGAGAGAGAGAATATCTTAAGCCGTCTCCGTGCTCAGCACAGAACCTGATGCAGGATTTGATTCCACAACCATGGGATCATGACCTGACCCAAATCAAGAGTTAGATGTTTGGGGTACCCGGGTGGCTCAGTAGGTTAAGTGTCCCACTCTTGGTTTGGGCTCAGGTCATGATCTCACGGCTCATGAGCTCGAGCGCCACATCAGGCTCTGTGCTGACAGCAAGGAGCCCGTTGGGACTCTCTCTCTCTCTGTCTCTCACTCGCTCACTCTGCTTCTCCCTCTCTGCCCCTCCCCTGCTCTCTCTCTCTTTTGCAAAATAAAGAAATAAACTTAAAACAATTAAAAAAAAAAAAAAAAGAGTTGGACGCTCAACCGACTGAGCCACCCGGGTGGCCTAAAGCTTTTTCTTGTGTCATATTTGCTTTAGAAATTTTTTAAAACAGCAAGACATTGTAAATAATGTTCAAGTCCCTTATATACCCTTCCCAACTGCATTTCACTCTGTAGAGAATGACACAGAGATGTTGCTCGTAAGCGAGTTCTCCGGCAACAGGAGAAGAGAGGGGGAATCTGGGATTTACACTGTTTGCCAATTTCTGTGGTGTAAACGTTCCCTCACCGCAGATTTTAAGCCGCTAACGTGACATCACTGAACACGGAAGTGGGAAGAGGCGTGCAGAATTGGCTCAGGCAAGCCAGCGTAATCTGGCTCAGTATAACACTAGCACTGTCACTATCCAAGACTTGGTGTTTCATTGCCAAGTAGGATTTTGTGGCCATGACTATATACGTAAGTATTTAATTTAAAGTATGTAACATGCGGGGCACCCGGGTGGCTCAGTCGGTTTAAGCGTCCGACTTTGACTCAGGTCGTGAGCTCATGGTCTGTGAGTTCAAGCCCCGCATCGGGGTCTGCGCTGACAGCTCAGAGCCTAGAGCCTGCTTCAGATTTTGTGTCTCCGCTGTCTCTCCCCCTTCCCTCTTCACACCCTGTCTCTCTCTCTCAAAAAATAAACATTAAAAAAAATTTTTTTTAAATATGTAACATGCTTTCGCTTATTTCAAACATGGCATAAACTGTGTCAACCTTTCACAAAATTTTTTTCACTCAACATTGTTTTTGAGCTTTCTACCTCTACTTTGTTTATTTTAACTGTGATGTACTATCCCATTGGGGGATACATTACTTTGCATTTTGTCCATTATAAATAAGACTGAGCATCTTTTGGAGCCCCTGGGTGGCTCCGTTGGTTAAGCGTCCAATTCCTGGTTTCGGCTTAGGTCATGATCTCACGACTCGTGACGTAGAGCCCCGCTGACGGCACAGAGCCTGCTTGGGATTCTCTCTCTTCCTCTCTCTCTGCCCCTCCCCCACTTATGCACACACGCGCGCACACGCACACACTCTCTCTCTCTCTCCCTCAAAATAAATAAACATAAAAAAAAAAAAAAGATCGAGCATCTTTTCTTGTTTGTTGGCCACTTCTATTTTTCGTGAGTGAATTTCTGCCTCCTATCCACTGCCCATTTTTCTGTCAGGACGTTTCCTTTTCTTCTTGTCGTGTAGGAGTGCTTGATGCATTTTGCCTGGTGATCTTTGTGGGTTATGTGAGTTGCACACCACCTCCTACTATAAGACTTGTCTTTTAACTTTAATTACAGTTTGTTTGAAAAGAAGTCATAAGTTTGACCATTTTAAATAAATGCACATGTTATAATACGTGCATTTCGCGTTGTGTTTAAGGAAGTATTTTGTGCCCTCAGTTCATAACTATGCACTATTATTTTCTAAACGTCTTAAATTTTTGCTTTGTCTTTAATCTTACTACAGTGGTTGGAGGTATGGTATATGGTAGGTAGTCCAAATTCTTATTTTCCTGCGTGTAGCCAATGGCCCAATCACCACTGATTGAAAAGTGCGTCCTTTGTGTGCTTATTCCTACCTCCATGTTCCTCCCACGTGACTTTTACATGTGTGTGTGGGTCTGTTTCTGAGCCGTGTATTCTGTCTCATTACTCTATTTGTCCGTCCCTCCCCCATACCATGCCGTCTTCATTATTAAGCCCACGTTACCCTCCAACAGTGGCTTAGCTTTTCTTGACTCTGCATTGTCAAGTGATTTTTTTTTTATTATTATTTTGTCAAGTTCCATGACGAACTCTGTTGGGATTTTTATTGAAACTGCATTTGATATAGATCAATTTTGACAGATTGATCTCTTTACAGTATTGGGTCATCCCATCCATAACCGTATTTCTCTTCGATCGAGCCTTTGTTTAAATGTCTTATCATTTCTGGGGCGCCTGGGTGGCGCCGTCGGTTGGGCGGCCGACTTCAGCCGGGTCACGATCTCGCGGTCCGGGAGTTCGAGCCCCGCGTCGGGCTCTGGGCTGACGGCTCGGAGCCTGGAGCCTGTTTCCGATGCTGTGTCTCCCTCTCTCTCTGCCCCTCCCCCGTTCATGCTCTGTCTCTCTCTGTCCCCAAAAAATAAATAAACGTTGAAAAAAAAAATTTTTTTTTTAAAATAAATAAAAAATAAATGTTTTATCATTTCCCCATCACCTTCATGCACACAACTTTTAAAAGCCTAATTCCTTTCAGTGTTGTTTTGACTAGAATATGTTTTCTATTTTTAAACTGACTCATTGTCGTCTGGGAATGTTATTGATTGTTATACTGAGATAGTATCCAGCTAACTTTCTAAGCTTTTCTGTCGCTCTAATGGTGGCTTATAAATCCTTTTGGATTTTCTGTACAGACGCTATCTGAAAATGAGGAAATCTTTTTGTCTTCCTGTATTCTTCTACCCATTATGTTTTTTTCTTGTGTATTGTTTGGGGTAAGTCCTCTCAGACAATGTTGATATGATGTTGGCATCCTTATCGTCTTTCTGACATTAGCAGGGATGCTTTAACTCTCTTTGTTCTGGGATTTAGATAAACACTTTTTCCTATTTTGCTAGGATATTGTGAGTGCATACTAAATTTCATTGAATACTTACCGCCTTTAAGAAAATTAGGGTATGATTTTCTCCCTCTATTCATAATGTGGTAAATTGTATTAATACACATTCTATTTGAATCATACACTTATTACTGGGTTTTATATATTTATGCACTGATACGTTTGATTTGTTTGTATTTTTTTAAGAAATGTTTTATACATGTTTATAAATGACCGATATCTATAACTTCTTTCTCATACTATCTTTTTTTAAATGTTTCTTTCTTTATTTTGAGAGAGAGAGAGCACACACATGACAGTTGGGCGGGGGGGCGGGATGCAGAGAGAGAGAGAGAGAGAGAGAGAGAGAGAGAGAGAATCCCAAGCAGGCTCCGTGACCAACGTAGAGTGTAACATGGGCTCAATCTCACAACCATGAGAAAACGACATGAGCCAAAATCAGGAGTCGGACACTCAACAGACTGAGCCACCCAGGCGCCCCCCCTCATACTGTCTTTGTTCAATTTTGGTGTATGCCTAGATTTAAATTGTTATTTCACAAAATCTGCCAACATAAAACATTTGGGGATGAAGTTGATACTTCATTTTTGTTTTCCTTTTTACGGCGAAATCTCTCTTTCCTCTCGTAATCCCTGTGGTAGCCTAGAAATGTAAGTCTCTAGTTTGGTGTCTGGAAGAAATCCCCGAATGGTCAGGAAACTAGGTCAGTGAGAAGAAACTTCTTTCACCCTCTTAACATGCCCCTAAAATCCCAAAACTTTTTTTTTTTTTTACTTCCTATTAAAGAAGAACATATCGACTGTTTTATACACTCATTCTTCTCTTGGAATAGGGAAGAGTTACCTAAACTATAATTTGAACCTTTGAGGAAAGACAGGTCATTCTTTTCTATTGAATTTCTGTTTCAAACTTATTAGCAAGTTAAAATCATCTAAGCTCCGTTCCTTCCTCTGAAGATGAGAGTCAAATCTTGCTTTTCCCCTTAAACTCTGTCTCTTTATTCTGGATACCAGTCACTGCTTGTAAAATACTCAGCTAAGTCTAGTCTTAAGTCGAAAAACAAAAAATGATCTGAGCCACCCTTTTTTTCGCCCTTGAAGTGTAATTTAGAAAGTGAACCAGGGGATACAGAGAACAGTAAGGCAGTAAAAGTTGGGAGAAGTTTTCTTTTAGTCCATTCTGTCACCACCAGAATCTCTTTAACTTCTGCACAGTGGTAGAAATATTTTTACCTGCAGGCTTTTTTTCAAGTGGACTTTCCAAGGCCAGTGCTGAGTGAAATTAATGGAACATCTGGTGCCGTTAACCTCGTTCCATTTTCTGTTCCCATGTGTACATGTGCCTGGATGCTTGCAACAAGTTAAAATGCCAGCTGACTTAGGTGGGTGGGAAAAGGAAGTGGTGCTAAGAGTCCTTTGCAGACCAGAAGGGGAGAGGCCTCATTCCTGAATCTCATTTGGTGTAAGGCGGTAGAATCTTCAAGGTCAAAATACAGTTCCTGCCTTCACGTTCACGTCACTGGTCAGGGCAAATTTTACATGTAATGTGTTCTGTAAAAGTGAACAGTGTTTCCTCGAATTGTACCCCCCCAAAAAGGGACTTGGGCTCAAGTAAGAAATGTGAATCTTCTTTTCCCGAGCCCTACTCAAAAAAGAAAAAATATCTGAAACAGTTACTCAGGGAAAATGGGAAATACCCAAAACCTGAAGGTGGGATGACTCTAATTTTAGCTGTGAGCCTAAAACAATCTATGAGTCACTCCTTCCTGTCAATGTGTATGTAGGGCTGTTCATTAGATTCACAGATGCAATGAGAAACCCCGGTCCCCGCCCTTAGGCTGTAACTCTAGGAGGACCGGCCTGGTCCTGGTCTTTATGGAGTATCTTCAGTGGCTGATACACCACATGGCATGGCCACGTCTGTGCTCCCGTAGTACAGGGCATATTGTTTTATAGTTAGTCTGCTTCCTGTATCTCCCACACTCCTGTTGTTCACCAAAGTCCAGCCACAGTGGCTTCCTTTCTGTAACCTCACACAGGAGCACATCAAGCTCATTCTGGACTCACAGTTGATTTCTTAAGTGGCTTTCTCTTCCAGCCTTCCCCCCACTCAAATATCACCTCCAACAAGAGTTTTCCATGACTGCTCCAACGCTCTTCCCCCACCACCCAGCCTCAATTGCTCTCCCCACATTGCCCTTTCTGCTGCGTATCACATAGTATAATGTCATATTATGTTGTTTTGTTTTCAGTAAAACCAATACTGTACTATTTTTCACATAAACGTTTCTTATTAAGTGATAATACATTATGATATGTGAGTTTCTACTGTAATTTCGTTTAGATTTTTCTGGTTTTTGTTTTTTGTGGTTTTTTTTTTTTTTTTTTTGAGAGGGAGAGAGAGAGAGCGAGCAAGGCAGGGGCAGAGAGAGAGAGAGAGGGAAAGAGAGAATCCCAAGCAGGCCCCGCACTGTCAGCACAGAGCCCAACACAGGGCTCAATCCGACAAACCATAAGATCATGACCTGAACTGAAATCACGAGTTGGACACTTACCTAACTGAGCCACCCGGATACCCCCAAGTTTTTCTGCTTTTAGAAAAATGGTGTTTTCAAATTTTATTTTTCATTATATAAGAATGCTTAACGTGTTATCTTCTTGACCAAATTTTAAAGTGTGCAATACGTTATTGTTAACTTAGGCACTATGTTGTACAGCAGATGTCTAGAATTTATTCATCTTGTTTAACTGGGACTTTTGGCCCATTGATTAGCAACGCCTCCATTTGCTCCCCCTTCCCCCTGCAAACCCCTGGGATCTGCCATTCCACTATTTGAGTCTCTGAAGTTGACTCCTTTAGGTTCCTCAAGTAAGTGGAGTCATACTGTCTGTGTCCTTTGTGACTGGCTTGTCTCACTTAGCATGTCTTCAAGGCCTATCCATGTTATCACATATTACAGAATTTCCTCCCTTTGTAAAGGATGAATAATATTTCATTGTATGTACATACCATGTTTTCTAAAAATTTTTTTTCAACGTTTTTTATTTATTTTGGGGACAGAGAGAGACAGAGCATGAACGGGGGAGGGGCAGAGAGAGAGGGAGACGCAGAATCGGAAACAGGCTCCAGGCTCCGAGCCATCAGCCCAGAGCCCGACGCGGGGCTCGAACTCACGGACCGCGAGATCGTGACCTGGCTGAAGTCGGACGCCCAACCGACTGCGCCACCCAGGCGCCCCATACCATGTTTTCTTTATCCATTGATGGATTAAGTTGTTTCCAC
This sequence comes from Prionailurus viverrinus, assembly GCF_022837055.1. Taxonomy (NCBI): domain Eukaryota; kingdom Metazoa; phylum Chordata; class Mammalia; order Carnivora; family Felidae; genus Prionailurus; species Prionailurus viverrinus. The sequence continues at coordinate 136,344,425 of NC_062565.1, forward strand.
ATCTTGGCTATGGTGAATAGTACTGCAATGACCATGGGTGTGTTAATATCTCTTCATGTTCCTGATTTCGTTTCTTTTGGATAAATACCCAGAAATCCAATACCTGGCTCACATGTCAGTTCTATGCTTAATTTTTTGAAGAACTGCTTTCCACGGGGGCTGCACCATTTTCTGTTCCCACCAACAGCGTACAAGATTTGCGTTCTTCGCATCCTTGCCCACATTTGTCTTTCGTTTGCTATCGTGCTCTTTATTTATTCAGTTATTCACATGTAGCACCTCTGGTCAGGGCGTAAGCACCATAGGACAGGACTTTTGCCCACATTCTTTGTCCCGTACCTCCATACCTGTAACAATGCCTGCCATGGAGGCTTTCAATAATTATTGTCGAATGGAGAGCAAACAAATGGTGGGCCACATACATTAGGATGATGGCCCTTATGACAAGAGCTCGAAAGCAATCCCGTTACTTTTTCCTCACTGTTCCCATTTTTTGTGTTTGTCCTATTATAGAAAATGATTGCAAAGGAAAGCTAGCCTGGGGACTCCAGCTAGGGCTCCCAGGTAGACAAGGTCTCCCATTGAAGAAACCTCAGCTTTCTAGAGTTGGTCGGGAAATAAGTCATTCAATACATGTGTTTAAAATAGAGTGCAGGCCTGGGATTCAACAGCCCTGTTACTCACCCCAGTTGTGGCCATTAATTTTTAGCTGTGTGAACTAAGGTAAGCTACGTCCCGTGTATGAGCCATGATTGCCTAACCTTAAAATTAGGGGTTGGGACTAGAAGGCGTCTCAGCTGCATCCCAGCTCCCTCCCACCCTGTGGTTTGAGCAACAAATGCCAGCCACTCATTTACAGGTGCGTTGTACCTAGAGCTTGGGTGGGTCCCCTGAGACACTTCCTCCAGCCAGGCCACCACGAGATGAAGCTAAACCTCAGGGGAGCTTGATGAGCATAACATTTAGAACACAGGGAGTTAGGCGATCCCTCTCAAAATCACACCAGCATTCTTCACAGAGCTAGAACAACCAATCCTAAAATTTGTATGGAACCAGAAAAGACCCCGAATAGCCAAGGCAATCTCGAAAAAAGAAAACCGAAGCAGGAGGCATCACAATCCCAGACTTCAAGACCGTATTACAGTATGGTCCTGGCACAAAAACAGATACATAGACCAGTGGAATAGACAAGAGAACCCAGAATTGGACCCACAAATGTAGACCAATTAATATTTGACAAAGTGGGAAAGACTATCCAATGGATTAAAGACGGTCTCTTCAGCAAGTGGTGCTGGGAAAACTGGACAGCGACACGCAGAAAAATGGACCTGGACCACTTTCTTACACCAGACACAAAAAGAAACTCAAAATGGATGAAAGACCTCAATGTAGGACAGGAAGCCATCAAAATCCTCTAGGAGAAGGCGGGCAAAAACCTCTTTGATCTTGCCCGAAGCAACTTCTTACCCAACACGTCTCCGGAGGCACGGGGAAAAAAGTAAAACAAACGTGAAAACAAAAGTGGTTTCTCACTTGCCAGTGGTGGCATAAAGCTGCCGGCCGGGCCCCACTGGGCCTGGGGTGGCGGGGGAGTCTGCGCTGGGTCCACACGGTTCTCAGATGAGGCTCCGTCCTGCCCTTGGGGCTTGGCGCTGCTCGCCCCGGCTGCCAGGAGCCTCTTGGAATGCCCTTGACACCTGACTTGTGGGGGTTTTTACTATTGGGACCTCATCGAAATAAAAAACTTCTGGGGCGCCTGGGTGGCGCAGTCGGTTAGGCGTCCGACTTCAGCCAGGTCACGATCTCGCGGTCCGTGGGTTCGAGCCCTGCGTCGGGCTCTGGGCTGATGGCTCAGAGCCTGGAGCCTGTTTCCGATTCTGTGTCTCCCTCTCTCTCTGCCCCTCCCCCGTTCATGCTCTGTCTCTCTCTGTCCCAAAAATAAATAAAAAACGTTGAAAAAAAAAAAAAAAGAAATAAAAAACTTCTGCCCAGCGAAGGAAACAATCAGCAAAACTAAAAGGCAACCAACGGAATGCAAATGGCCTATCAGATAAAGGGTTAGTATCCAAAATCTATAAAGAACATATCGAACGCAACACCCCAAAAATGAATAATCCAGTGAAGAAATGGGCAAAAGACATGAATAGATACTTCTCCAAAGAGGACATCGAGATGGCTAACAGACACATGAAAAAATGCTCCACATCAGTCATCATCAGGGAAATACAAATCCAAACCACAATGAGATACCACCTGACACCTGGCAGAATGGCGAACGTTAACAACTCAGGCAACAACAGATGTTGGCGAGGATGCGGAGAAAGGGGATCTCTTTTGCACTGCTGGTGGGAATGCAAAGTGGTGCAGCCACTCTGGAAAACAGGATGGAGGTTCCTCCAAAAAATTAAAAATAGAACCACCCTCCGACCCAGCAATTGCACTACTAGGTATTTACCTAAGGGATACAGGTGTGCTGTTTCAAAAGGGCATATGCACCTCGGTGTTTATGGCAGCACTATCAACAAGGGCCAAAGTATGGAATGTCCATGAATGGATGAATGGATAAGGAAGATGTGATATATATATCTACAATGGAGTATTACTCGGCAATCAAAAAGAATGAAGTTTTGCCATCTGCAACTACGTGGATGGAATCTAGAGGGTATTATGCTAAGCGAAATTAGTCAGAGAAAGACAAATACCGTATGACTTCACTCCTATGAGGAATTTAAGATACAAAACAGATGAGCATAAGGGAAGGGAAGCAACAATAATATAAAAACAGGGAGGGGGACAAAACAGAAGAGACTCTTAAATATAGAGAACAAACAAGGGGCTGCTGGAGGGGGTGTGGGGGGGGGGGATGGGCTAAATGAGTAAAGGGCATTAAGGAATCTACTCCTGAGATTGTTGCACTATATGCTAACGACCTTGGATATAAGCTAAACAATAAAGAAATTAATGAATTTTTAAAAAATTCCATACTTCCCAATCTACAGATTCACTGCAATCCTTATTTTTTTCCTCTCTTTAAATTATTTTTTTAATTTAAATGCAAGTTAATTAACCTACAGCATAGCCTTGGCTTCAGGAGTAGAACCACGTGATTCATCTCTCGCATATGACACCCAGTGCTTCGCTGCAATCCTTATTAAAATCCCAATTGCAGTTACATAGAAAAAAAATCCTAAAATTATTATGGAACTGTATCAGGCTCTGCAAAACCAAAGAAATCTTGAGCAAAAAGAACAAAACTAGAGGCATCCTACTTCCTGATTTCAAAATGTATTACAAGCCACAGAAATTAAAATGTATTACAAAGCCACAGAAATTAAAACAGTACGGCAGTGGTATAAAGATAGATACATCGTCCAATGGAACAGAATAGACAACCCGGAAATAAATTCATGTAATATACAATCAGCTGATCTTCAAATAGGGTGCCATCAACATGCAATGGGGCAGTGAGAGACTCTTCAACAAGTGGTGTTGAAAAAACTGGATGTCCACATGAAAAAGAATTAAGTTGGACCCCTGTCTGGCACTACACACCAAAATCAACTCAAAAGAGACTGAGGAGTAAAATAAAATACCTAGAACTGTAAAAAAAACTTTTTGAAGAAAATGTACGGGGAAAACTTCTTGACATTGGTCTTGGCAGTGGTTTCTTGGATGTGACACCAAAAGCACGGGTAGCAAAACTGAACATAGATGAGTAGGACTACATCCAATGATATTTCATGTCTTGATTCATACTATCTTTCATCTAGTTTCCCAGAGCGCTATTTGTGTGTGTGTACATTTATGAAAATGGATTATTATTCGGTTTTCCTATTTCCTTTTAATATTATGCTTGCTGATTTATTTTAATATTCTCCACGTGTTACTTAAGGTACGGTAGTTGCTATAACAAATAAACCCTGAAACTTCAAAAAAAATTTTTTTTAAAGAACATAGGGAGTTGGGGCACCTGGGTGGCGCAGTCGGTTAAGCGTCCGACTTCAGCCAGGTCACGATCTCGCGGTCCGTGGGTTCGAGCCCCGCGTCGGGCTCTGGGCTGATGGCTCAGAGCCTGGAGCCTGCTTCCGATTCTGTGTCTCCCTCTCTCTCTGCCCCTCCCCCGTTCATGCTCTGTCTCTCTCTGTCCCAAAAATAAATAAATGTTGAAAAAAAAAAATTTAATAAAAAAAAAAAAAAGAACATAGGGAGTTAAATATTGTCAAGGAGTATTTCTATTAAGCCACGATGGATTCTGCTCAAAATTATTCTCTGAGCAGACAGAGGATTTATAATGAAATCCCTGGACGCAAAACCTATGTCCTGAGCATGCCATCCTCCGGTAATGGAAATCACTGGCCCAGAAATGTTGCTTCTTTGACTATTATTTTTCTTCAACCTATTCTCTTCATCCAGTGTTTAGGTCCCAATGATTAGATGTCAACTATCTTTAATTCATACCCATCTACCTGTAAGAGATATTGATACAAATATCAGAACTGTATTTTCCAAACTATTAATAATCTTACAAAGGGGATGTTTTTATGGGAATATTAGGAATGGATGTTTGATATTGGGACCATCATGAAATCTTGCATTGGTAAAAGGTCCTTTCAATGTGCAAGATACACCAATGGATTTTATTTTATTTTTTAATGTTTTTATTTATTTTTGAGACAGAGAGATACAGAACATGAGCAGGGGAGGGGCAGAGAGAAAGACAGACACACAGAATCTGAAGTGAGCTCCAGGCTCTGAGATGTCAGCACAGAGCCCGACACGGGGCTCAAACTCATGAACCGCGAGATCATGACCTGAGCCGAAGTCAGACACTCAACCGACTGAGCCACCCAGGCGCCCAAAATAGACCAATGGATTTTAAAGTAACAGGGTATAGTGCCTTGGTATGGTTTCAGACTCCAACAGATACCTAAGAAATTGCCATGTGTTTTCAGTGTAATATCAAAGAAGCATAACCACACTTACTAGGCTATTCAAAGTCTCCTCTGTTTTCTAGTGACGTATCCAGGTGAGGCTAGATTGTTTTCCGCGTACTTCAATCAGAATAACAGATTGTAGCAGATTGAATGCAGAAGTAATCCATCCGTGTTCCGTTGGGGTCGACATTGGAGATTCACAAAAATGTAAAACAACACTAGTCTTCTCACCAAACTTTGTTTTATAAAACCTGTTTTTCGGGGCGCCTGGGTGGCGCAGTCGGTTAAGCGTCTGACTTCAGCCAGGTCACGATCTCGCGGTCCGTGAGTTCGAGCCCCGCGTCGGGCTCTGGGCTGATGGCTCGGAGCCTGGAGCCTGTTTCCGATTCTGTGTCTCCCTCTCTCTCTGCCCCTCCCCCGTTCATGCTCTGTCTCTCTCTGTCCCAAAAATAAATAAACGTTGAAAAAAAAAATTTTAAACCTGTTTTTCACAGAACGTTATCATATTAACATGTATTGGGTTTGTTATATGAATTGATCAGTTTTCTAAAATATTTAGTTTTAATTTCTAATAAATATCCAGGGATATGATCCACATAAAGAATTTTTTAGACTCTGTGCATGGGTCTGGATACCACAAAGTTTGAGGACAGCTGCCTTAAGGGACCAGGATCCCATGGAAAGATCCACTTATATAGTTTACAGTTGCCGTGTCTCATTTTCAACCATGAAAGGACAATTTAATATCCCCAGATATTTGGGAAGAGCCTCTAACACGAATGACAGAAGCCAAAATGATCAAACGGTGTAAAGAGAGCTCAGCAGAAAGCAAAGAGCAGGAAAGAAAGGCCCAAAATAATTAATAATAATAATAATAGTAATATCATCATCCTTGGAGAGGAGAAATTTTGCACTCACAAGAACAGAAACATACGAACCACCTAAACAGCCTATTTAAAAAAATACCTTGAAATTAAGCATCAAATAGAAGAAATGAAAACGTTCAATAGAGGGGACAGAAAATGAAATTGACGTCTCCCAGAAAATGAACAATAAACAAGATGATGGAAGATAGAGGAAGAATAAGAAAGATTAGAGTATCACACCAAGAGATCGAAAATGTGAATAATGGGAGACACGTGGGTGGCTCAGTCAGTTAAGCGTCTGACTTCTGCTCAGGTCATGATCTCGTGGCTCGTGAGTTCAAGCCCCACATGGGGCTCTGTGCTGACAGCTCAGAGCCTGGAGCTGCTTCGGATTCTTTGTCTCCCTCTCTCTCTGCCCTTCTACCGTTTGAGCATGCAGGCTCGCTCTCTCTCTCTCTCTCTCTCTCTCTCTCTCTCTCTCTCAAAAATAAGTAAACATAAAAAAATTTAATGTGAATAGTAGGAGCTTCAAAGAGAGAAGTGAAAATGGAGGAGAGGAAATATCAAAGACCTAATTTAGGAACAAAAGTTCCTTAGCTTTTTGGTCCCAGGATCTGTACCTGCTTCAGAATTACTAAGGACCCAAAAAGCTTTTTTTTGTTTATGGCTTATGATGTTTTCTTTACCATGACAGAAGTTAAAACTGAAAAATTGTTAAAATTTCAATTTATTCAATAATAACCACCCATTTTTAGAAAAATAATTTTACAGTTCTTTTTCACTAACGTGTGTGTGTGCGTTGGAATTGTTTTCCATTTTCACAAGTTTATTGTCTGACTTACTAGAAAACAGCTGCATTCTTAGTCTGCTTCTAATTTCCATCTGAAAAAGTCCACTGTAGCCTCATGAAAGAATGAATGTAAAAAAAAAAAATCCAAAATTGTCCAAGAATTGTTATAGAAATAGTGACCTTATCGACCCCCTGAAGAGGTCTCAGGACCTCAGGGCCTGGGGGTCACTTTGAGAAGCAATTGCTCAAGAACATTTCCCAAATAGTCAAGTTGGCTTCGTGCAGGAAAAGACTCACCCCAAAGTGGGCCATCACCGAACTTCAGAAGTATGTTAACAAGGCGAAAACTCTTAAGAGCTTCCAGAATAGAAAATCAGGTCACATGAAACCTGGATCATGGATCAGAATGTTATTGGACTTCTCAGCAGCATTGGAATTCAGAGAGCAACAGATAGTTTCCCAAATACTCAGAGAAGATCATTTCCAACCAAGAATTCTGTATCCACTGACATGATCAGCAAAGTGTGAAAGGAGAACATTCTAAAACAGGAAGAGTGTCAGAAAATTTCCTGCCTACTGCCCTTACTCAGACAGCTACTGGATGTCGTAATCTCAAAAAGAAGGATACATCTGAAATGGTATCTAAGAAGCGGGGCATGTAACACAGGAACCAGGTGATCTGCGTCATCGGGATGGGGTTGAAGAGACAACCCCGCAGGCCTGGGAGAGCAGCCCGTCTAGGTGGGAGCAGAGTGGAAGGACCAAGGGCTCCAGCAGGGAGGTCACGAAGAAAGAAGACGACCGACCAGTAGATGATCTGATGTTTGAACGCAGCGAGGCAAAGAATTATGCTTCCGGCAAAGTTTGAGGACAACTGGTGTATATTTGAAAAAAAGGACGACTTTAACTCCAGGGGAAACCTGGTGTTACACGAAAGGAAATATAATTATGGTATACTCCAGGGCTCAGCTAAGAATAATATTGACACGGTCATCAAAATGTAAGCTCTGACTTTAATCAAATTTCATGAGAGGGATTGTTGGCAAGATGAAGGGATGAAGGGAAGTTTGGGCAAATTAAGAAGGAAATAATAGCTCAAAAAATACTGAAAATGCGTTACCGGCATGTCTAGAGCTGTGGATACATACAGCAGAAACAGAAGTGGAGAATGCTTCTGGAGGATGGCGGTCCAGCATGGGAAATGGAAAACAAGAAACTGCTTGTTTGTATTGTAATTCCTGTAGAACTATTTACATTTTTATTAAATATATATCTCTAATTAAAATAAACATGTAAAATATATATTAATACAACTTATACAACGTGTAATTTGGAAATGTGTTAACATATAACCCCGCGATAGCCTTTGACCCAGGAATTCCATTGATAGACTTTTATCCAACAGTAGGAGATTAGTTCCATTACTTATGGTATAGCACACAATGAAATATTATGCAGTTACTTAAAATAATTATATTCCCATTAAAAAATAAGATTTTTC